>NW_017728906.1:129929668-130066302 GCF_001723895.1 Crocodylus porosus | reverse complement strand
AGAGAGAGAGAGAGAGAGAGAGAGGTTTTTCATTTTAATCATGGAAAAAATGTGGATTTTGGCTTACTTTTTTAAATCCAAAAAATTGGGGATTTTTTTTAAATCAGAGAAAGCCAGGATCTCTGGTGATCAGCAAATAGCATCCCAGTTTAAATAATAATTGGTTGATAAATAATTTCTTAGAATAAATAACAAACAAAAATGAAAAAAATAGAAACAACTAGTGAAGAAAGAGACAGAAACAAAAAGAGAAAAAAAGAAGAACAAAAACATGCTTTTATTTTGCTGTTTCTCTGTCTTCAGGAGATGCATTTAAACTGCTTGGGAGCCACATGCAGCTCTTGAGCCATGGTTTGACCACCCCTGATCTAGTAGATCGTTGCACAACACATCTATCAGTTTCTACAGCATTTTGTACAACAGCTCAGGATGTGGGAGATTTGAATTCTGTTCCCCCCCTAGCCTGAGGGGATTCATAGCCATCAGTCCTGTCTACCAGGACAGTGCTCCACCTATTATAAATTATTTCCAGGTGGAAGGCACTGTCCACTCAACTTCTGTTGAAATTGTTCCACTTTGCACAATGAAATTAAATGTTGCTCAAGCTAAAGATGAGAGTCAGGGGCACCCCCTCCTGGGTGAGTACTCATACCACTACTACTTGTTGGGACTTAAAAGAAAAGTTGTATATTTGTTCTTGAAAAAATGACATAGGTTCCTATATATTATATATTTCATCTGGCTCTTATATCAGGGGAGAATACCCTTATCTGGTGATCTTGGTCTTTTGTTTTAAATCCTACATTTGGACAAAAAAACCCAATGACTCTGTTCCAGTTTTGAAAGACATAAAGTGGGGTGCCTACTAGGGCTCTGTTTTCTACATACCTCAAGGTACCAGGGAGCTCATGGATGCTGCAATGCTGGGGTGCATGGAGCATCCCACAGGAGTGTGGGGGGCTCCTGGGGTCCCCCTGCAGCATATTGTTGAGCTGGGGGGGGGGGCAGCGGGGCTTCCCAGTGCACTCCCTGGCAGACCCAGAAGCGGACTGAAGTACTTCCAGGTTCACCACCAAGCATGCACCCCTCCCCCCGCTCATCCAGGATGTTCCATCTGCCCCAGCATCGCAGTGTTCACAAACCATGCCTGGTACCTTGAGGTATGTAGAAAAATCATCTGAATCAGCACTGCATCTTCAGATTCAGATTTGGCTGAATTGAATTGGGGACAGTTATCCAAATCAACAGATCAAATCACTCTGATTCAGGCCAAATCCAAATCGAATAGGACCCATTTCACACAACCCTAGTACCAACCTTCTAGACAAGTTCTGAGGTGTGAATCCTGAGGAAGCATTCAAGCCTGGCTTCAGGTTAGTACAAAGCATGTCAAGTTTCAGCTCTAGATGAAAAACTTCCCAGCAAGTATGAACATTTGATAACCAGTGTCTAAAAAATAATTTGATTTCACAACCGTTCTGTTACCACTAGCAAAAATTTTATCTGTTTACAGATAACGTAGCAATTCACCTAATTTATATTCATCTCTTCATATGTAAAAGAAACAGAAAGGATGCTAAATAATGGAAAAGAATAATATTTATGCTGTCTTATTGGTAAACTTCTGGCACAGTAAAATATATTTTTATTATTTAATTCTATTATTCTATTTATTATTTCATTTCTATTTATTTCTATTTCCTAATTCTATTATTATACTTATTTTAATTCTATTATTTAATTCTGTAATTATAATGCAAAACTTCAAGTTAGCAGAAGAATGCATTATACACAATTTCACATCACCAAACAAGTGGTAATTATGCTAAAATGAAAAGGACAAAGCCCATGAAAAACCCCTCTGTATTATTTTCCCCTTTTACTTAACATTAGCATAGGTTATAGCCCATAGGTAGGCTGGCACTGATTGTATCACTCTTGTATTGGGGGGCAAGGGAGGAAATCACCTCCGGTGTTTCCTTCCCAAAAGATGAATCATGATAGTCTGAAATGAATACAGAATAAGACTGTCAAGAGAAATATCTTCTGGTTGATATTTCTATAATGTTTGATACACTCAGGTTCCTTTGTCCCATAGCTATGAAAGAGAATGAATTGGCAACCGTTCAAGTTAAAAACAAACCTGCAAAATCAAACAAATCTGATCCATGTCACTTGCATATTAGGACAGTATTGAATTTGCTTCAATACTGCTGTTCTGCTCTTGGCAGATAAAATGCTATGCTATCAATAAACGTGCAATTATTATCAATAATATCCTCTATTCATATAGTAGCTTTTATTCAAAGGTTTCCTCTGGGTATCATTGCTATCATTTCATAGAACAGCAAATTAATTCACAGTTAAAAGCCAAAATAAGCCTTTACATAACTAGCACGTGGTTTCATTTATGTGTGTGTGTGTGTGTGTGTGTGTGTGTGTGTGTGTGTGTGTGTGTGTGCGCGCGCGCGCCTGCATGGATACACAAAATGATATATACTACATATCATGGCTGAAAATTAGGCCAGAATAAACTTCAGGCAAGGCATGGTATGGGTACATGTGTAATTTCTATTTAAACCCAAATTACTGTGGTTGCCAGAAATGCTTCTGTGTATCATTCAATTACCGTGGCACTACTCTTGCTCTTTGGATTGAAAACTACTTTCCTCCTTTTTCAGTTTCATGCAAATACTAGGAGAATGAAATCCAGGTGTTTCATCTCTTCAGTTACCAATGTGAAAAAGCAGAGCATGTTAAAGACAGGTTTAGCTTTATACTTGGAGAATCCTGTAAACAATTACTGCACAGGAAAAGGGCCAAGGCCGCCGTGCTCATATGCTTTGCCCTAATGTGACTGTTCTCACTGGGATATTTGAATGCTTTCATCATTGACATAGTTTTGCCCCACAGCATTCCTATAAGGTAGAGATGTCTACCTTTGTTTAACCAATGTGTAGGGATCTCTGTAAATTGTGCTGGAAGTGCCTCCCACAATGGGTCCTTGAATGTTTTTTTCATTTTTCCACCTCCCCTGCTGCCTGTGATTGGCAGAGAGCCCCCAACAGCCAACCCATTTGCCATTGATCTCTAGGGAAGTCCAGGAAAGCCTGGCAATCAGCAGCATATGGCCCAGCTGAAAGGGTCCTGCACCAATTGGGGTGGAGAGGGCAAGCAGTGAAATAAAAAACATTAAAGGACTCACTGCAGGGGCCACTTCTGGCATGATTTAGAGAGATCCTTACCAATATAGAACTGATGAACCAGGAGTTATATCTCTTGGGTCCCTGTCCAGTGCAGTTTACTTGGCCAACCCTTTTTAGTTAATGTAAGGCTCCATTCTTCATGCCAGGACTATGTGGAGCCTACTCAGTGGCAACATTTTAGCCTTTTCTGTGGTTATTCTTGCAAACCACAAATCTTCACAAGAAAAGAAGAAGCAGTTGTGCATACCTCAGTCAAAGCATTTTCTTAAAATTGGAACAAATGCCACAATCATTTTTTGCAGCCTAGCCTGAGCTTGTAGTGGTAATGATGTTAATGAGAACATGCTCTCTCTTCATTAAATGCTTCCAAAACACTAAACACATCTAGATTTATATTACATATTAAATCACTTTGCAGCACCCCTGACTCACTCAGACTTGTTACTGGTGGCTATATAAAATCTCCTTTATTTGGGGCAGAAAGGAGGTTTCCTTACCAGGTTCATGTAAATCAGTGTACTCAAAAGAAAGTTTATTTACTTCTAAGCAGTTCTCCTGAAAGAAAAAAAAAAAAATCAACATTTTCCTCAAGTTCTAGAAATTTCTCAGGACATCCTTTAGCTTGAATAGTGGTACAATGCCCAGCATCTTGGGATACTGTGAAACCATTAAGCATTAAGTAGTTTCTGTTTGGTTTGCACCTCTCAAGAGTCTTTTGACAAACCAGTACAGTATATCCTGAGCCTCCCATCTACAAGAAGCAAATCAGTGGACCAAGAAGTTTCTTGCTTACAGACAATGAGCAGTCTTTGTAAAGCTGCTGCACAGAGATTGGCCTGCTCAGGACTGCTTAATATCATTAGTTACAAGCCTTTTTGCACTCTGACCTTCTACTAGAAATACCATTACGGCATGTTGCATTTGCATCTCTCTGGTGGTCTGAGTAATGGGTGTTTTTTTCACTTAATCTGTATTGAGACCTGGTTGAACTATATGTGCACATGCACGTCTGTCTTTGACCATCTGTCTGATAATATTTTTTTTATTTAGCGTTTTATTAAATATCAGACAACAAAAAGTCCCTTACTGAAAAGAAAAGCCCAATCCACATGAAAAGGCACTAAGCCCAAGCTTGAATTTAGCCTAAAAATGTAAAAATATAATATAAAAGCAAATAAAAAACTTGAGCCTTCACACTCCTCACAAATATGATGATTTCAATACTTTGCTTTGAAAAGATAATATAACAATAATCCCGTTTGACTTGCAAAGAATATTTTGAGTACTGGGCTCATGCTTTTCCTTGGTTTTTTTAGACATATAAAGAAGGCTTAATAGTTCAGAGATTTGTTGTTTTGAGGACTTTGCTCTTATTTTTTTATTCAAAATATCAGAAACTACAGTTTTGGTCTTTCTGGGTTTTGCTGCAGGTGTCAGAGAAGACAGATGAAGGAAGACATTTTATATTGTTAGTTATCACTAAATTTAAAAGGGTGAGGGAAGTCTTTAGCAAGGACTTCTTATCTATAACATGTTATTTAATTATAAAATTTAAACAGACACCAAAAAGATTTTCTGAAAATGTTTTTTGGAATTTCTTATTTTTCAGTATTTTGGCTCACAAGATGCCAACATTTCTCTCTCTCTCCAGTATAACATAATATTTTGTTATTATGTCTATTATAATAGTCATGATCTTCATTTTTAATGAGCGGTAAAGACAAATAACAGAACTCGAAATCCAACCAACCTTCAGATCTTATTCAAACACCATAAAAAAGAAAAAAAGTGCAGTGTTACCCCTGTAGATCACATTTAATAAACAATTAATTGCACTGGACAAATGCAAATAAAGACAAGTAAAATCTCATATATTATGATATGATATTATAATATTGTATATTAGGGAACCAGGCTTATTCAAGCATTTAGGTAATTATGCTACCATATTTACTGGAATACAAGATGAGAGGTTTTTTTTCTTACATTCAGGTACAAGGAAATGTCATTAAATACATTGTCTATCATTAAACTGCTGCAAAAAGCAACATATGCTCATCAGCGATCCTGCTTTGAGAGAGTGGTGTTTCATATTAATCACAGAAAAATGTTCATGGGGGGGTGTTAATCAGAAAATTTTGGACATTTTTTTATCAGAGAAAAGCAGGATCCATGTTGCTTTTGGCAGCAATTTAATGATAGACATTGTGTGTGTGTGTGTGTGTGTGTGTGTGTGTGTGTGTGTGTGTGTGTGTGTAGTGGTGTTTTGTTTTAATCATGTAGTAATACAGATTTTGGAGATTTTGGATTGTTTTGTTTTCTCCTTAGTTGATGTAGCTTTGGTAATATAATATAATTAATTACACTATCTATCTCTCCATACAGTGACATTTCATTTTAATCATGTAATCATGAAAAAATATGGATTTTGGGGTGTTTTTTTAATGAGATAATTTTAGATTTTTTTTTAATCAGAGAAAACCAGGTTTCCTGGCATGAACAGCACGTGCCCCTGGCAGCTGGGCAGGGGCATGGTTGGGCTGGTGGTGGCGGGAGCATGGCAATGGTGGGAGCCCAGTAGCGGCCAGCGGGGATTGCTGAGCACCCACAGACACCGCTGGCAGTGTTGGAAGCAGGGTGGCAAACAGTGATGGCCCGCAGGCACCACCAGCAGTGTCGGTGGTGCCTTTTTGCAGGGGGTGCACCACCATGCTCAGGTCATGCATGTGAACCCCCTATGCATTGCCCCTGATTCCTGGTGCTCAGTAAAGGAAAACAAATATGAAGTTGATTAAATGCAACCAACACTGAGCATAACTAGAAAACACATGGCCTATTTTTGGCAAACATAATGAAGTTTTTTTAAATTATGAAAAACTTAAAAACTTGATTCAATCAGCTTACTTTGAGTTACAAAAGCACTCCAGCAATTACAGGCCAACAAAACAATAAAGTATTGAAATTTAGAACATGTTTCCATCAGCTTATATGACATTACCAAAACTACTTCAACGTAGGAGAAAACAAAACAAGAAGGCATTAAAACTTAAAACCTGCTTCCATCAACTTCCAAAACTCCTACTCTGTGTCCTACCAGCAATAACACCCCAGTTCACTCAAGCCCAAATGCAAGCTATCTTCTACAGGGATTCCAGTTTTTGCAAGACAAGTTTCTTGCCTTCCACAGTGCCACGTGAAAGCTCACTACAGCTTTCTGTATTCTTCCTCTGTCCTTCCTCTGGGCCTCAGTCCACACAGAACTGTTTCTAGTGTTAGTTGGCCCTTAGCACTCAGCCACTGTGTGATTTTTTCTGCTTTCCCTCAGCCTGTTATGGGAATGTCAGTTTACCAGATCACATGACTATGCTTTCTTCCCCACAACATATTTTTCAGAGCATTCAGCTGTTCAACATAGTCCCCTACTGTAACGGAGTGCCCGTACCGATACAGTCTGATGTGCTAGCAGCCAACTGAAGTCCCGATGTGGCTTCCGTAAGCTTTAGTCAAACACCTGCTTCCAATTTGTCTGTGCTTTCACCTTCTTTCAGACTGCTTTGCCCATCACTCACACATCGACCTCCTCTCCTAATATCTTACTTTGATCAATTCTGACCTGTAACCAAAAGAGCATGGTGTAGGGTAGGACCTTTTTTCCCCCACATTCTGAAAAAAGACTTATCTTTTTTCTTTAACTTCTTCCCAGCATCTCACTCTTCTTGTCTACATTGATTTATTGCTCACCATTCTTCACAGTAGCTCCTATACCATTTGTACATTTGTTTCTCTTCCAATAGTATTGTATTTAACTTCCATTGCCCTGTAGCTGATGTTACTTGCTCTCCCACTTCTAACACCATCCTCTGTAGCAGATGGTCAGTATTCTCTGCCGCTCAAACTTTCCAGTCTACAGATCCAAAAATGCAGTCCATGTGGGACCATGAGTCTCCTGCTGCAGCCACTCTACTAAAGCTACTTTCAACTTTAGGCCCTGTCTTTTGGGTATTGTGACATGGGGCAGCCCTTAGGGACAGTTCTTCTGTTGGCCCACCCACCTGTTGCTAATGGGCAATCCACCCAGTCTCGCCTGCCATGACTTTGCTGCTCCTACAAACAGAGTACCCATTACACACCCCGATACTAGGGGGCACTATCTTTGGCTCCAAACCTTCCCTACACTGCAGCCCATGCCTCACAGATGGCATCCAGGTTAAAATTACTCCCGGGCTTAGACATGAGCAAACTGAATCCAAAGTCGGGCTGCACGCACATGCACATTCATACCACCTCCCTTCTCACAGGAGGCCTCTTCCACTCCACCCCTCTCTGACTGGGGCCTCTGGCATACTGCCCATTACTGGGCTACATTCCACCACCCTGCTCTTCCTTGAGCAACCCCTCTGGGCCATCAGGCTTTGCTACTCATATACCAGCCTTGCCATGCAGTCCCTTTGGTTCCCACAAGTTCCCCTACCCTGCATGGTTCAGCCCTGTGCCAAACCCTGAGCTAATTCTGCCTCACACCCTTCACCGGGCACAACTTCTCTTGGGGCTGGCTCTTGCACTGTCCTTCAAGCCTACTCCCCCTTCAGCCCTACTCAGGTGGCACTTGACTGGCCATGCCTGGCCCCACTACTCCCACTCCTTGGGGTATTACACCCCTGTCATGGGCTCAGGTGGCTGCAGGTATGCCTGGCCCCCTACTGCCTTAAAAGCCCACCTGAAGATGGGGGCTGGGAGTAAGGCTCCCCTTCCCAGCTTTCACTGGTGAGGTAACTGGCCTAGCATTTCCTGGGGATTCACGTGCCACCAGGAGCTCCATCAGCCCACCCTTCCCCAGCAGCATGCAGTTTTAGGTCATGCCCAGGACCAGAGACTCCAAACTATCCCCATAAGCTCCTGCTCTTACCTCCAAGATGTACCCAGACAGCAGCACAGCCAGGTTGTGTTTCTTGTCTGACTCCCAGCAGCAAACTGCTCTTGTTTATATAGGCAGCCAGAGTTCTAAAATGGCTGCCTCAATCAAACACCTGCTGTTTGACCTCAGCCTTTAAAGTGGCAGGCACCAACAGTGCCCTGCCACAGTTGTCCTGTAGTTTATGCTCCATCCTTGCCCGTATCTGTGAAGACCTATCTGATCTAGAGGTGTCATTCCCCATCCTATCCCCATCCTATCCCCTTCCTTCGATATACAGTTAAAATCTCCAACGAATATTAGGGGTAGTGCTCCTGGTAAGAGATTGACAGTTCTTTTAAGACAGTGAAGCATGCCTCCTGCTCTGCCAGTGCACAAATGTTCAGTATTCTAAATCTTTTCCCTTCCTTCTCCCCAATAACTTGTAACTCTCTTCCCCCCTTTATCTCCTGATAGCTTATTATTCACAGCTGTGACTCTTTACTTAGTACTGCCACACCTACCACCCTTTTCTCATTACTGTCCAACCACATGGGCCATGCTTCCATAGTCCTATAAAGTCTTTTACTGCCTCTGTCCTGGGATCCCACATCCCTGCAGGCATAATATGTCTGCCTCCATCTGGTCCAAATACTGGCTCACCCCCATCCATTTTGCCTGGCTGCAAATGCTCCTTACATTAACTGATGTTACCATGATGATTGTATTTATTCAAGATATTTCCCACCACACTCCAAGTCCAATCTATGCACTCAGGTTTAGGTCTCCGCTCAGGAGAGCTCGATTTCTGATTTCAATCTCAAGGGTGATTCTTGTTTGTCCTCTTGTGTTCTTCCTCCTCTGCCTTCTCCTTTCACCATGTCCATTGCATGCAACAAACTCTGTAATTTGCCTTCCTGTAAGAATTGTACTCCAGCAGGCTTTGTCTTCCCTCTGCAGGCCCTGACAAACCTGAGAGCCATGGGACTAAGAGTGAGGGTGGGACTTGAAGGGAGTCTCCTGTTGTCTGTTCATCTCCGTTTCTTCCCTCCTGCATCTCCACCTTCTGTCAAACATTGGCCATTCTGGTTTAAGCTTCACATATCCTCCAGACCACTCCATATCATAGTCCTTTTCCTCCTCCTTCTCCTCCTCCTCTCTCTTCCTCCCCCACTCCCTACCTCTTTCCTTAACCCTCTCATCTCCATTCTCCCTTCCCCTATTCCTCCAATTGCACCCTCCCAACTACACTCTGACCCCTTCTCTCCCTTCATCTTCCCTATTTCATTCATCCCTGCATCTTCTTCCCCTCTGCCCTGTTCTCCTTCTGTATTCCCCTTTCTCTCCTCCTGTCCCCTTCTTCTCCATTCCCATTCTCATTCCCTTTCTCCTCATCTCCTGCTTCTCTCAGGCCCCAACTCCTCCTCCTCCTGTGGGCCCCATCTCTTCCTCCCCCTCCAGCATATTATTTTCCTCTACCTCATTTGTTTCCTCTTTCCTCATCTGCGCCCCTTGTGATTCCTCCTTTGCTCCCTGCCCACTTTCTCCACCTTGTCTTCTTTGACTTTATTTGTAAATAAACTAGGGCAGGTGGAGATCATATGACCTGATTTTCAGCACAAATTACACTTCCATTCCTTCTTATACTTTTGCACCCTGGGGCCCTTCCTTCTATTTGCTGTGCAAATCTTACATGGGCAGGCCATTGTCAAATATCCCACCTCCTTGCACCTTAAAAATAACTTTAGCTCTAAATAGTAAATTACCCATCCTTTGTGGGGCCCTAAGGAGTTCCCTGGACACAGGTGTCATACCTCACCTCCCCTACTGAGTCTCCCCAGAATAATACATAGGTTTTCCAGGCCCCAGGGTATACTCCATTCAAATCGCATATCTTGTTCACTTTCTCCACTCTCTTGCAATGCCTCAAGAGCCAAAATTTGATATCCTCCACTTCAATGAAGTCCATATATATTTTAATTGTGACTACTCTTTCTCAGGTGTCCTTTATGACCCCAAAATCAGACTGTGCCAGGATTCATTGTAAGTCTTTGAGAACTTGCAGTATGCTCTCTCATTGCTAAATGTTACCGCCCAGTCCAAGTTGCTTGGCATCTGGATTAGGCAATTCATATCAAGAGCCTAAATCTTCAGTGTCCCCTGCAGTATCAGCCTGCTCAAATTTAGCCAAGTCATCTCTGACTTTGAAATACCCAAGTGAAAAGTGTTGCTTAAAAGTGCAGGGTTTTCAATTGTAGCCATATTGGTCTAAGTACATAGGAAATATGTGCATATTTGGAACTGTAGATATTTACATATCTTCTTTTGCTGACTCTTAACCAAGTATCAGCCCTTAGTTTATCCTTGCATAATTGAAACTTTATGAAATTTATTACTAAAAATGAACAGATGTTTGATTCTTAAGCAGATTCTTCCATCATTTATAAGATAACTTACCTGGGATTTGGGTATTTTCTATTGCTCTAGTACAACTTGAGACTGAGGAGTTTTTAACAGATATGCTGTACATATATAAAATAGAGAATATGGACTTGATGCAGAAGTTACTGGGTCCATCTACACATGTGCTTTACTGTGGAGCTGACTTACTAGCTCTGCAGTAAAGCATCAGTGACTATACAAGCACCAGTATTAGGATGCAGTAGATTAATTAACTTTGTCATAAGATAGTGGGTCTGTGTGACAGCGTTCCATTTCGACCAGTGTTTCAACATTTCACCAGAACAGCATTTCATTTCAAATTTTGTTTTGATTTGAAACAGATGTTGCATTCTGTTCTGTTCTGTTGAAATAAGGTTGAAACGGAGAAATGCCTGTCAGCAACTAGAGGTGCAGGGCCCCAGAACCCCTGCACCTATCTCCTTGACAGCTGGCAGGCTTCATGTCCTCAGCAGGGGGTAGCAGGCCTGCAGCTTTCACCGTACTGCGCCCTAACACACACAGTGTCACCCATATTACAAGTTGTCCTTGTCTGCAGCTTGAGGTACAGTTTCCTCCAATCCCCTGCACCTATCTCCTTGAAACTTAGCATGCTTTGTGGCCTCTAGGGGATAGTATTCTCACAAATTTCATCCAAATCGGGCCAGAAATTACAAAGTTATAGGCTGTTTTGTTCTTCCCCATTATAGCCTATGGGCAAAACATCGAAACAGCATCAAAACAGAACAACGTTTTGATTTGCCTCATTTTGTTTTGAGGCTGTTTCAAATATATTTGTTATGTTTTGATTTTTCTGTTTCCACCTCGAAATGAGTCGAAACAGTGTCTAAACAAAACTGGTAGCAAAATTTCGCACAGCCCTATAAGATAGTACTCTTATGGCAAAATAATTAACTCCTCCAAAACACTTGTGAGGAGGGTGACCAGGACTGGCTAGGAAAAGAAGGTGAAAAAGTGCAGTGGCTGCAAGCACTTTAGCACCCTTGTACCCCAGCCACCTGCTCTGCTTTGCAACACTGGCACCTGGAGCCGAGGGCTAACTCCCTCTGCCAACCCAGGGCTACTGCACCCTAGCACTATATGCTGTAGTCCAAGGTGCATGTGAAAGGGGAAGCAAAAGCCCTTCTAGCATGTCCCAAACCCCCACCCAACAAACCCCAATACTTACCACAGGGGTCAAGATGAGTGTCAGACAGGAAGAAACACCGATGCAGGCTCAGCAGTTCCAGAGCTGCCTGAGCCTGTGAATTGGCAAGCTCCAGGGGCATGGCCCCAGAAAAGCACAGACTGCTCAAAATGCAGCTGGAAATACAGCTGACTGGGTGGGCAGAGGAGAGCAGGATGCTGGCTATGGAGCTGGGGAGCACCAGCCCCGAGTGCTTTTCAACATCTTTTTCAATGATTTGGATGTGGGGATGAAGAGCTCACTGGCCAAGTTTGCAGATGGCACCAATTTATGGGGACACGTGGTCACACTTAAAGATAGGCTAGAGATATAGGCGGGATCTAGACGGGCTGGCAAGTTGGGAGAGTCGAAACCAGATGAAGTTCAACATTGAGAAATGTAAAGTGCTTCATCTGGCGATGAACAGCTCCCTACACACTTACAGGCTCTTGGAGGTGCCAAACTGATCAGCACCAAGAATGAAAGGGACTTGGGGGTAATAATAGACTACTGTATGAATATGATCTGGCAGTGCAATACTGCAGCCAGTAGGGCAAATAATACTCTGGCGTGCATCAATCGATGCGTTTCCAACAAAACCAAGGAAGTGATTCTTCTGCTGTACTCAGTGTCGGGGAGACCCCAACTGGAATACTGCATCCAGTTCTGGGCACCACAGTTTAACAAAGACATGGTAAATCTTGATAGAGTCCAGAGGAGGGCCACCCATATGATCAGAGACTTGCATGGCAAGGTATATGAGGAAAGGACTCTTCAGCTTGAAAAAAAGAGAAGGCTGAGAGGGGACTTGGTAGCAGCTTACCACTACACCAGGGGAGTACAGCAAGGGCTAGGTAAACAACTGTTCACCAGGGCACCCTTGGGGAAAACCATAGGTAATGGCCACAGACTCCTGGATGACCATTTCAGTCTCAACATTAGGAAAACCTTCTTGACAGTTAGAGTGTCCAGACTGTGGAATAAGCTTCCTCCAGAGGTGGTGCAAATGTCTACCCTGGAAATCTTCAAAAGGAGACTGGACGGTCACCCTGCTGGGGTCACCTGACCCCAGCTGACTTTTCTGCCTGGTGCAGGGGGCTGGACCCAATGATTTTGCAAGGTCCCTTCCAGTCTTACAATCTATGAATCTATGAAAAACAGTGTGTTAGATATTAATCTATTTAAGAATAACAGTCCCAGTCAGTTCATTAGTAAGCCTCCTAACATCTCTGTGAGGCAGCAACTATTATGCACACTTTACAAATGTGGGAACTGGGAAATAGAAAGGTGCTCTATGCTTGGTGTTCTCATTGTTCATATTACATTGAATTCAAATTTTTTTTTTCCTCAGGTGATATCTTCTCCTGTTTATAAAACCTTTGTGGCATTTGTAGCAATTACTGATCCAAGGCTATTGAAAGTAACTCAAATTATTACTGGGCCAGTATCCACAATTTTATTTTTCCTGTAATTTATAGAGTTTTTCCAAATTAATATATGTGCATTAATACAACATATATACAAAAATAATAATTAGTTCAGGTTTATTGACTGTATAAAATGACTTGCTAGGTATTAGGATTCACTTGAATCCTACAAACTAGGATACAGTATGTCCCAAGTTCTTTTCTTCCCTTCTCCCCATCTGCAGGAAATAAACCCAATGTTTAACAATTGAGTTTATTTTTTATTGCTGTGCCCAAGGCAAAATCTCAGATTGGGGTTTGCATTCTCAGAAGACAGACAGATTTAATATATTTGTCACTACCTTGACGGAGTGAAAATATTACTTAAATTCAGGTACAAAGGATGGGGCTTTGTGAATCAGATATAATCCCCACAAAGATATGGTATTCAGGAGCCCAAACCTCCACATTATTATTAAAATATATAGACACTTGTTTCTAAGTGTTATCAATACATCTTTTGTTCAGGTAGTTTCATTTTTGTTATTCTGCTCTATGCTATATTATGAAGGTATCGTACCATATTTATTGACTTTGTGAAAATCACATACAGAAAAATAATCTATTTATTTACAAGTAATGATAAAATACACTTAAGTAAAAAACTTAGCAGGGTCAGGGATAAAACGCTCCCATATAGATAAGCATGAATATAAATATAGCCGTAGGCTAGTAAAAATGGAGTCTTTTTTTTTAAGATCAAACAACATAGTGTCATGTTAGTGAGTATCAGGTGAGGTGTCCAGGGTTTGCATCTAAAAATGCATTTGTAATTGTCTTTTGTCTTTATTTTCTAATTCATTTTTAGGGGCTTTAAAGATCTGTTGTAACAGGACTCTTGTTACATTTAATAAGTGCCATGTTGATTGGCGTACTCTAAGTAGGCTTTTCAGTTTGCCTGTGGGGAAATTTAATATAAAAACATTCAACATTCTTTTATTAGTGTTTTTTACTATTCCCAGTCCCATCAGACCTTTGGTGCAAGCAGTGTATTATTGAAAAGCTTATCTGTAAGAAGTGAGCCAAGGGGAAATTCAGCCTTTATTAATATTGACATCATGTTCCTGCACAATGGCTGTCTAAAGAAACTTTTCAATTGGATTTCAACTGCTTTGATGCAGTATAAATGGAAACAACTGAATGCATGATTTAACATAGAACAGTGAAAAATGTTGTATCCTATGTGCTGTAACATAAAGCATATGTTCAAAGATATTATATGGCTATATTCAACAATATTTCTAGTAAACTTTTAGTTAAGAGACTAGAAAAATGCTTTGAAACTTCCTTCAAGACAGATTAGATTTACAATATTTTTTTTTTTTTGCAGAGTGAAATTTGCTGCTTCAATGTCATTTGGAGGAATAGTACACTTCTATATCAACCACAGGACTGGAAACTCCGTAACAGGTGTCTTCCCTCTGTTAATAAAACACCATACCGATCTGGGCCAGATTCTCAGTTTGTATGACTTAGTGTAGCATAATTCATTTAGATAAGTATATACATGGACTCCCTTTTTAGAATTTTCAGAGAGATAAATAAGCAATAGTAATTAAATTGATGTGGAACCTCAATAACTGCTAAAAGACGACCAGGAGGACTGGGCTCCTCACTTCCTTTAATAATCAAGATGGATGAAGAGTTGCCACTTTATTTATAAGAGGATAGAGTTTTGAACACTCACCTAGGAAATAGAAGACCTGGCTTAAATGCTCACCTCAGCTTTAGGAGGCTCAACAGTACTACTGCTCTAATGATTAAAACCACAGGACCTTCTGCATGCTTTAATGCTCTATCCCTCCTGTTGAAGCTATGCCACTATACAGAAAGAAATTCCAGATTCCTTCTGCCAAAAAGCATACGGATACCTCAAGGAATCTATTTCTAAGCACTAGGAGGAAAAGGAAGTGATTAGGAAGTGTCAGCAGGGATTCACCAAGGGCAAGTCATACCTGACCAACCTGATTGCCTTCTATGATGCGAAGACTGGCTCTGTGGATAAGAAAAGAACAGTGAATGTGATATACCTTGACTTCAACAAGGCTTTTGATATAGCTTCCCACAACATTCTCATAAGCAAGCTAAGGAAGTATGGGTTGGATAAATGGTCTGTAAGGTGGATAAAAAACTAGCAGGATCATCAATGGCTCAATGTCTAGTTGGCAGCCAGTATCATATGGAGTGCCCCACAGGTTGGTCCCGAGGACAATTTTGTTCAATATTTTCATCAACAGCTTTGAAGATGGGCTGGAGTTTACCCTCAGCAAGTTCACAGATGACACCACGTTGGGGGAAGTAGTAGATACACTAGAGCAACAGTTCCCAAACTCTGACAGTTTTGGGCTCCCAATACAGAAAGGATGTGGACAAATTGGAGAGAGTCCAGAGAAGGGCAACAAAAATGCTTAGGGGGCTGGGGAACATGACTTCTGAGGAATTTTTGAGGAAACTGGGTTTGTTTAGTCTGGAGAAGAGAAGACTGAGGTGGGATTTAATATCAGCATTCAATG
This sequence comes from Crocodylus porosus, assembly GCF_001723895.1. NCBI lineage: Eukaryota > Metazoa > Chordata > Crocodylia > Crocodylidae > Crocodylus > Crocodylus porosus. The sequence goes on along the minus strand of NW_017728906.1, from coordinate 130,050,601 downwards.
ACCTGAAGGGGATGGAGTGAGACTGTTCTCAGTGACGGCAGATGACAGAACAAGGAGCAAGTCTCAAGTTGCAGCAAGGGAAGTTTAGGTTACATATTAGGAAAAAACTTTCTCTCTAGGAAGGTAGTAAAGTACTAGAACAAGTTACTCAGAGAGTTGTGGAATCTCCATCCTTAAAACCCAGCTAGGATGGAGATTCCACCTTTGGCTGGAATGATATAGATGGCTGGGATGATATAGTTGGGGAAAGTCCTGCTTTGAGGAAGGGGTTGGAGTAGATGACCTCCTGAGATCCCTTTCAACCCTAATTTTCTACGATTCCATGATCCTTTTGTTTAGTATAGACCCAAATATAGACTTCGTTGGCAGTGCAGTGTTATAAAGTTTTGTTATTATAGTGTAGCTCTGTCCATATGGGTTGCTATTATTAACTACTCAATACTCTAAAAGAACAGATTATTCTGTGCGATTCACAGGACTGAGTTTAAGTGCTATTCCCTAGTTTAAACTGCCCATTTAATTCCTTCTAATTTTTCACTGCAATGATTCTTTTAGTGTGCTAATAAGTGATAATGAGATGACCTTTGAGGTGTGGTTGTCTCAGAGTAGTTACACTCATTGGTGAGAAAATGAATGCTAAGTTGCTTGTGTCTTGAAATTCAAACTACTCAAGCAATTAGGTCATTAACTCTGGAGGAAGCAGAAAAAATCCCAACCTGGCAACATTTTTTTTTCTTTAAAATTCAACTTTACTAGACTTATGAGTCTCCAGCAAGTATAATTAAAGCTAATAAAGGGTCTATGAGGAGCACAACAAAGAACAGGGCAGAAAAACTACCAATAAAAATTATGAGACAATTCAAGCTGGCATTCAAAAGTCACAGGGCCATGACAACAAGCATCACCTATGCTAGAAGTGCAGTATGTCAGATACATAGAATCATAGGAAGTTAGGGTTGGAAGGGACCTCAGGAGTACATCTAGTCCAACTGCCTGCTCAAAACAAGACCATTCCCAACTAGTTCATCACAGCCAAAACTTTGTCTAGCCACATTTTGAAAACCTCCGAAGATGGAGTTTCCACTACCTCTCTGGGTAACCCATTCCAGTATTTTACTACCCTCCTAGTGAGAAAAATCTGCCCAATATCTAATCTAAACTTCCCTTGCTGCAACTTGAGACCATTGCTCCTGGTTCTGTCATCTGCCATCAGTAACAACAGTCTAGCTCCATCTTCTATCAAACCCCACTTCAGGTAGTTGAAGGCTGCTATTAAATCCCACCTCAATCTCCTCTTCTCTAGATTAAATAAGTCCAGTTCCCTCTGTCTGTCCTCATAAGTCATGTTCCCCAGCCCCCTAAGCATTTTTGTTGCCCTTGGCTGCACTATCTCCAATTTATCCATACCCTTTCTGTAGTGCGGTGCCCAAAACTGAACATAGTACTTCAGATGTGGCCTCACCAGTGCTGAATAGAAAGGAATAATCACTTCCCTTGACCTGCTGGCAACACTCCTAGCAATGCAGCCCAGCATGCTGTTAGCTTTTTTGGTAACAAAGGCACACTGTTGGCTCATATTCAGCTTATTGTCCACTGTAACCCCCAGGTCCTTTTCTGCAGAGCTGCTGCCCAGGCAGTCAGCCCCATCCTCTACTTCTGCTTGGGATTGGTCTGTCCTAAGTGAAGGACTTTGCACTTGTCCTTGTTTAACCTCATGATATTACTTTTGGCCCAATCCTCCTATTTATCTAGGTCGCTCAGAATCCTAGCTCTACCCTCCAGTGTATCTAGGACTGCCCACAGCTTGGTGTCATTTGCAAACTTGCTGAAGGTGCACTCTGTGCTATCTTCCAAATCGTTGATGCAGACACTGAACAGACCTGGCCTCAGGACCAACCCCTGGCGCACTGCACTTGATACTGGTGCCAACTAGATATCAGGCCATTGATTACTACTCTCTAAGCCTAATGTTCCACCCAGTTTTCTTTCTACCTTACAGTCAATTCATCCATCCCATATTTCCTTAGCTAGCCTGTGAGAATGCTATGGGAGACAACATCAAAAGTGTTGCTAAAATCAAGGTACAACACATCCACTGGTCTCCCTGCATCCACAGAGCCAGTCACCTCATGATAGGTGGCAATCAGGTTGGTCGTGCATGCCTTGCCCCTGGTGAATCCATGCTGACTGCTCCTAATCACTTTTTCTTCTCCAAGTGCTTAAAAATAGATCCCTTGAGAATCTGCTCCATGATTTTTCCAGGGACTGAGGTGAGACTCACTGGTATGTAGTTCCCTGGATCTTCCTTCTTCCCTTTCTTAAATATGGGCAATATGTCTGCTTTTTTCCAATCATCCAGGACCTCTCCTGATTGCCATGAGTTTTCAAAGATGCTGGCCAATGGTTCTGCAATCACATCAGCCAACTCCCTCATCACCCTGGGGTGTATCCCATCTGGTGCCATGGACCTGTACACATCCAGCTTTTCTAAGTAGTCCCCATACAGTGGTATCTTGGTTTGTGACTGGGCCTATGAATAATAATATTGACAATATGTAATCTTAAGCAACTCGTAACCTATCAAAGTTTGTTTTACCAGTCAAAATATAGGATAGTAAAATTTACACACTTCACAGGGTGGCATCAGGGCTAATCAATTAAGGGTTTATAAGTATTTTTAAATGCCTTTAAGTGAAGAATCCTATGTTGCTAAGTAATTTAACCATACACCTTCAGTATAAAAGAAGTTGTACTCAGGTGCCACAAGAAGCCTTCTAGATTCTTGGCTACTGAGCCCCTTTTCTTATTATAAGGACTAGAAAAGGGGCAGAGCATTCTTTGTCATAGTTTCATAGTAGTTTCATAGTAGCTAGGGTCAGGAGGGACCTGAACAGTTCATCTAGCCAGACCCCCTGCCACAGCCAGGAATGAATGCTGGGTTCACAAGACCCCAGACAGATGATCATCTAACCTTTTTTGAATTTACCTAAGGTAGAGGCAAGGGCTATTTCCCTAGGAAGTTGGTTCCAGATTCTGGCCACCCTTACTGTAAAATATTGCCTCCTGATCTCTAACCTAAACCTATTCTACATCAGCTTGTTACCATTGTTCCTCATCACCCCACGCAATGCTGGGGAGAATGGGGCTCTACCTATTTGTTGATGATCTCCCTTGATGAGTTTGTAGGCAGCCACCAGGTCCCCTCTCAGCCTCCTCTTGCCAAGGCTGAACAGGTTCAGGTCCCTCAGTCTCTCCTCATAGGGCCTGTTCTGCTGCCCTCTCACCAATGGGTGGCCCTCCCCTGAACTCTCTCCAGGCTGGCCACATCCTTTTTAAAGTGCAGCACCCAGTACTGGATGCAGTACTCCAATTGTGGCCTGACCAGTGTTGCATTGTCAGTACCTTTCACTTTTACAAAGGGGATTCTTCAGCAGCTCTCTCAGTCACTGAGGCCATAACAGACCAGGAAAATTCAGCTCCTGGGTTTATTTCTCACAGCTAAATAAAACGGTAGCTATTTTGTCAGTAGCCTTTCTAGAAGTTTTGCAAGGGGTATGATTCTGATTTGCTATAGTGGAAGAATGAGTTACATATTGTTCTCCAAGATCCAGGTTGGAATCACAACAGAGGCTCCTTTTCATAGGAGATGAACATGTCATGCACCTCCTGGAATTTTACTTCAAGATGATGGAACTATTTGCATAGATATGGACTAGTCATTAGGGCTGTGTAAAATGGCACGGTTCATTTTATCTTGAGTTTCAAGGTTTTGACTGAACAGCATTTTGTACCGAATTTCATTTCGATTCGAAACAGCTGTTCCATTTTGCTTCATCAAAACAGTCAGGCTGTTTCAACTCTGTTTCAATGTTTCGCTAGATTGGGCCAGGGCCAAATCCTATCCCTGGTGCAAGATAGAGTGGGGGGGATGGGAAGTCAGCCCAGCTGGGCTGAGTTCATTTCCCCAGTGTGATTGTCACACTGGGGTTGGGAAGTGAGCCCAGCTGAGCTAAGTTTTCCAGTGCCCAGCTGAGCTGATTTCCTTTCCTCAGCCTGATCTAGCTAGGAATAGGAACTCAGCCCAGCTGGACTGACTTCCCATCTCCAGCACTATGGTTGAAACATTTTGACTTTTGAAACATTTTGACTAGCTTTGTTTTATTTTAAGGCTGTTTAGAAGTCCTTTGTTTCATTTTGATGTTGCTGTTTTGACCTCAAAATGAGTTGAGACAGTGTCAAAATGAAACAGCCGGTGAAATTTCACACAGCCTACTAGTCATGTGAATAGGTGTTTCCAGGATCAGAACCTAAAGTCTGACATATTGAGGGGAGGGGGAGGCAATGTGCTTTCTTGAAAAAAAATGACTTTCAAATGTGGAAGCTTACTGACACAGGAGTCTAAACAGATGGAGATATTGTAAATAGTAACTATGGAGACAATACATGCAATTGAAATAATGCACTCACTATTGCCTGGTAATTGTGCAAATGAATTTAATTATCAGAAAGAAAAGTCATATCATGCAACATTTAAAAGAGAGAAGAAAAATAGATGTTCTCAATAAATGGATCAGCTGCTATGTATATATATGAGATGCAGAAGATGCTCAATATTTGTTTAACGAGCATACCATGTGCCTCTTAAAATACCATTCAGATTTCTGTTTGCTAGCTGCAAGGAGCTGCTTCTTGAGCATGATGACTGTAGGTGGCTCTCCATTCAGTTGGCTGGTTGTTTTGGATCTCATTCTGAAGTACTGAAAGTAGTGCCCTCAATTCCACCCCAGCAACTAACTAGGTGACACAAAATTATGCAGGGCAGCATCTGACATTTAAAGACCTTGTGCATCTTTACATGTGCTCTGGGGACTCTCAGGAGTCACTTTAATTAAAGTGCCTACAGTGTCTTGTGTATTCAGTGTCCCACACTTCAAAATGGCTTCAGGGGTGCTTTAACTGAAGCGTGTCAAACTTGCTTTTGTCAAAGTACCCCCACTGCCATTTTGAAGTACAGGGGGACTGAACACATGTGACACAGAGGCTGCTGGGGCATGCTAATTAGCACACTCCAGTAGATTCAATCGAGTCTGCTTTGACATGTTCTAATTAGAACACATCGGAGCAGGCAACAGGCACATGTATAAGTGCCCCTTAGTTCTTCATTGGATCTAGTCCTTCAACTTAAGTGAGACTAGTTGAGTGAACAAAGCTTTGATGGTTCTGGTCCTGTATTATACTTAGGCCCTCTCTAATTATTACAGGTATCATCATGCAGTTAACTGGCTAATTGAGGAGTTACCTTAAGACCAGCTGCATACAGCAAAGACCTATCACACGATAAAAAAGCTCCAACCAGCTACAACATTAGACCTCAAAAATGTGCACTAACCTTATAGCTGCTTGTTATCAAGCTTTAATTTGCATGTGTAGCAGGGTCTTCCAAGCAGCTGGGAGCTCCATCAGCTAACAGGGCTCCCAAGTATAGGGGGTACCATACCCAGTGTGAAATTCCTGGGCCAGGGGGATCTCGGCAGCTGCTATCCCCATAGCCCATATGCACAATCAGGACCAAGAGTCCCTGCTCCTAATCGAGAGTCCCCACACCCATGTAGCACAGCCTGGATTGAGAGACATGTCAGGTGTGGGACACTTGGTCCCAGTTGCATGTGGCCCCCCCATGGCTGGGAGCCACCTCAGCAGAGGGCATTCCCAGCCATGGGAGCCTGCTTCTTGCCAATACAGGGAAAGCTCAGGACTGGGATCCCCTTACACTTGCAATAATGCATAATTGGATTTAATAAACAATCTAATGAACAATGTGGCATGGCGGGAGGTGCAATTGTCTGGAAAACCAATTAAATCTTATCACACCTTTACCTGTACTTGCAAAGGGGGCCTTAAACTGACATTTCAAGCCCAACTGAACACGAGCTTGAGCTTGATCCATACTTAAGCAACCTGGTCTTTGGGCCAGATCCAGAAAAAAAGGACTTAAATGCCTATGTCTAAAATCACTATCACAGTGCTCAGCTGCTCCTACCCTGGAAGTATCTAAACTCACAAGTGCCTCACTTTTTGATCTTAAAGTTCAGGCACCAAGCGTTGCACAATTACATGGCCAGACCCTTGATCTGCTAAGTATTCTCAGAGCCCACTTTTAGCAGGAGGCTTGGAGCTCCTACTATTGTAAGGGCAGGCTGGCTGTAGCTGAGGCAGATGGCAGGTGTGGCAGGATGGCAATTAAGAAGCTGCCTGAGAGGCAGCCTGCAGCTGTGGTCAGGGTTGATTATGGAGTCATCTGACCTAGGAGGAGGGGAGGGCTTAGACTGAATATAGGCTCAGGCCCAGAGTTCAGCCAGCAGTAACATCTGGGGAGCTGCTGAGAAAACACCTACTGAACAAGATGGCTGCAGCCTTGGAATGCCAGCAAGGGGAGTGCAGCTTGCAGCAGTCTGGCATTTTGGGAAGGAATCAAAGGGGTGGAAGAGGTTCCTAGAAACCCAGGGAGGGGTCCAGAGAGAGGGGCTAAGTGAGACTGGAAGAGGGGTCTGAAGAGTAGAGAGATGCCAAGTGTATGGGACCTAATTAGGGGTCCAGGGCCTAGAGAGAAGCTGAGTGAAGGGCTGAGGATCCCAGAGGAGGGCTGAGGGTGAGCCCAGAGAGATCAGGGACTGACTGAGCCAAGGCCTGGGGGCCCAGAGGTGAGACTTAGCCAGGGCCTGGGGGCCTGGAGGTCTGTAGCCCAAGAGGGACAAGGAGTGGGGCTAGAAGCCCATGGCCCAGGAGGGGCATGTGATATCAGCAGGAGGCCATGACACCCAGGAGTAGCCATGAGGAGTGAAGTGTCTGGGCAAGAGAGCTAAGCCCTAGAAATAGAGGCCAGGACCCAAAATTAGTCCTGGGTAGAACCAAAAACTCCAACTTACTGGGGTCTGCGGTCCCAGAGATGGGGCTGCTTGTGGCAGGATAGCTCCTAGAAAGTGTCACTGATGGCAAACCAAAGGGAAGGGTGAGTATGGGACACCCAAACCCCCCCGTTCCCACTGCCTTGTGGGTCACTATGTTGGCAGGGAAAGGCTAGGGGAGCACATCCTGAGACAAAAACACTGGAAGGATGTTTGTAGGGGTCCTAGGGCCCTAAGCCAGGTACAGATACCAAAGCAGGGGCTATTACCAACAGGGCCAGAGAACCCATTGGCCTAGGGGCCCAGTGAGGGGGCATAAGGGAGTCCAGTGAAAGGCCTTAGAGATCATGATCCTGGAGAAGGTCAGGTAAAGAGTGCAACCAGAGGGGTCTGGAGGCCCAGAGAAGAGCCAGACAAAAGCAAGACCAGAAAGGTTCAGAACACAGAGAAGGGACCAAGGGAGAGACCAAAGGGGTCTGATAGCTCAGAGAGGGACCAAGAGGGAGATCGAGAGGTCTAGCAGCCATGGGAGGAGCTGAGTGAGAGAAAGAGGGGTCTGAAGGCCCAGAGAGGGGCTGAGGAAGAGACCAAAGGGTTCTGAGCGCCTAGGCAGGGGATGAGTGTGTTGGTTGAAAACATGGGACAGTCATGATTGGCAACACACATGAGGCATGGGGCATGGTGTAGGAGCAGAGTGGAGACAAACAATTAGCCCATAAGACATGGACCCCAGACACCTGGGGTTGCAGTAAGACCAGAACACCCTCCTATATTTATATAAATTACAATAAGGTGTGGTAGGTGCAAAATTGGGCTGACTACCCATTGAACAGGGTAGGAAAGAAAAAAAAGTGCTCCCTGGGACTCTGTGGCCACCTCTGGAGATGGCACCCTGTTATACCACACATGACAGAGATAGGATCTGCTTCTTCACAAAAAGAGGTGGGTGGCATTATTTTTTTTTAAACACTGAGAGGTTTTAAAACACATGTCCCTACTCCCAGGACTGGTGAGATACCAAGTAATACTCTGTCTCATGCAATGCATCTTGAATTCTTTTCTCCACTGTAACGCAGCATCAACAGGTGGGGTTGATGGTACTCATATGTTCAGAATAGCTTAGAGTCTAATGGTTAGGGACTTTTTCTGGGAAGTGGGAGATGTGAGTTTGATCCCTCCCAAATCAAGGCAGAAATTGGACCTCAGTATTCACCCCTAGGATGAGTTTTGTGACCACTTGTGTTATATATTACGAGTGAGGGCAGCTACACTGTCTCCTCCTCTGGCCATGCTTTCAGAGAAAAGAGAAACTCTCTGCTCAACACTCTGGAAGAAAATGTGTAGACACTCTTCTTTAGAGCCTGAGGCAGAATCAATCTAAGTTACATTTTTCTTTAAGTGGTATGAGTTAAATCGATAAAGAACAGAAAACACATTCACCCTTTGAGGGGGCATGCAGACTGCCTACAATGGCTGAGGCCAGCAAGTTGGGGGTATTCCTGCATGCCTCCCAGTGTGCCCCATTGGCTCCCTGGACTACTGGAGCCTGCTTACCACAGCCAAGCACCCACACCATCCCTGATTGGCTGCCAGGCATGGGCAAGCATTCCCACCACTTTGGGCTGCCTGCCTGCAGCTGACAGGTGATGTGGCAGGGAGAGGGGGGAATGCCCACCCATGCCCAGCAGCCCAGTGGGATTCTGTGGGGCTGCACCTGCTTGCAGGGGTTCTCCTGGACTCAGTGTCAGGCCTGTGTGTACAACATGGGGTGCTTTGTGACAGGGTTAGGGCAAGGACACAAAAGCCTCCCTTTCCCCCTACACTGCCTGCCTGTGGCTAACAGGTGGCTGAAGCAAGGAGGCAGGAGGTGGGGCTGCAGAAAGGGTCTGTGCTGGAAAGGGTCTGTGCTACCTTCGCTCCGTGAGAGCTCGGGGCGGGGCCTGCTGGGCACTCAGCCGGAGCAGCCAAGCGCGGCAAGTTCTAATGCACCTCCCTGTGACAGGGGCTAGCGGGACAGGCCACAAAGGACCTGGAATGCTGGTAGACACCAACCTAACATGAACTTATAGGGTGTATGGTACAGAAATTCATTTCACCAGCCTAACCTGAATTGATGAAGTTTTGAGTGCACATAGATCTATGGGTTCTGCCATTTTTAAACCAGTCTATGTGCATCAAATGTCTGTTCTGTTATGGGTATAGACCAGTTTCCAATCACTTATACCAGTAAAAGCCTAGTGTCTGTACCTGGCCTGGGAGAAAGTTCCAGGATGTGCAACCTAAGTGGAGGGGGAGAAATATTTCTCCGAAACCCTGAGGTCCCCAGCGCTTTTAGAATTTTCTATTTATGCTACCTGCTGTTACAAGGTGACATTAGGTAGCTCCCCACTCAGCATACCTCCTATTTTTTATTCCATTCTGATCACCTCTCCCCTTATTTTGCATGTGGGTTAGCACCTGAAACAGTCCTAGAATCCACTCCAGTGACCAACCAACTAAAACTAAGGCAGTGAGTACAGCACCTAACTTTTAAGTGCCACAGCCCTTTATTGGATTAACCCCTAAATTTCAGTAGGACTAATTGTGTAAATAATGCTTTGAAGGTTCTGGTCTTGTGGTGTGCAGCACTATTCTACAAGCTGTATTCTAATTAAAAGAAAACAACAAAAACCCTCACCCTGAAGTGACGACAATATTTGCTTTCTTTGTAAAAATGAAGATAAACATAATTATTACTGTGTGTACTACTGTGTGCCTAAGACAGTAATAAATTACAACTCATAGGAGAATTATATTTTTATAGTAGACTCTATGCCTGTGTACTACTTAAAACATTTTGCAGTATGATTTATGTAAAATAATTTTCCCCGCTTTGTTTAAATAGTTTTTGCTGTGAACTCCATTAAGGCTCAGAAGATTTTACTCTGAGGTTTTGAAACTCCTGGATAAACCTAATTTAAAGGACATAACAGTATATATTGTCATAGATTTAATAGATTTCATAGACATTAGGACTGGAAGGGACCTCACAAGATCATTGGGTCCAGCCCCCTGCCCAAGGGGCAGGAAGTCAGCTGGGGTCAAATGACCTCACCGAGATAAGCATCCAGGCATTTCTTAAAGGTATACAGAGTAGGTGCTTGCACCACTTCTGGGGGAAGTTTATTCCAGACTCTGGAGACTCCAACAGTAAAAAAGTTTTTCCTTATGTCCTGTCTAAAATGGTCTTCCACCAGTTTGTGATCATTAGACTTTGTCTTCCCTTGGGGCACTCTGGTGAATAGATGTTCTTCCAGTTTCTGATGTACACCCCTTATATACTTACAGGCTGCCACCAAGTTCCCCCTGAGCCTTCGCTTCTCCAGGCTGAAGAGTCTCGTGCCTCCCAGCTTCTTCTCATAAGGCCTGCTTTCTTGACCTCTAATCATGCACATGGCTCTTTGGATTCTCAAGCTTTTCCACGTCCTTTCTAAAGTGCGGAGCCCAGAACTGGATGCAGTACTCCAGCAGCGGCCTCACTAAGGCCAAGTAAAGTGGGAGGATGACTTCTTGGGTCTTGCTTGAGGCGCATCAGTAGATGCAAGTCAGAGTTTCATTTGCTTTGCCAGCTGTCATAAGCAAGCATCTGATAAAAAAAAAAATTCCCAATTTTTGGATTAAAAAGTAACCCCAAATCCACATTTTATATATAATGGTGTTTCATTTTAATCATGGGAAAATGTGGATTTGGGGTTACTTTTTTAATCCAAAAATTGGTGGGGGGAGGGGTGGTTATCAGAGAAAACCAGGATCCCTGGTCATAAGACAGCTCTAAAAGCTTTAACTATCAGTAGTTGCTATGAGAAACACTGGCAACTTGACTGCTAACATGCAAGATTCCAAATATGCATGATCCACAGTGTTTAGATTCAGTCAACAGAAAAAAAATAATGATTGTACTTTGTACTTTGAAAACAAAAGAATGAAGGCATTTTTTATTGGCCTTGAGACTTTTTATTATTTTGGCTTCATGTGAAAACTGCTTCTCACAGATCAAAAGTTGAATGCAGAGTTTTAGCAAGTAACAGGGACAGCAGAAGTTCAAAATGAGTTTTATTTTCTCTGCAGCTGGAATTACCAAACTAATTTGGACAAAATATACAGACCCCAACCTGCATCCAAAACACAAACTCAACACTTTCTCACTTTTAAAAATGTTTTTTTCCCCATATCTGGTTTTGGTATGCTGGACAGAGGCCAGAGGAGATGCTGGTAAGACTTGGCAGTGGAGGAGAAAGCCATCTGTGAGATAGGGAGCTCAAACCTGATTTCTTTTACTGGGGTGCTGGCAAAACACATCCCATGACTACATAACTATTAGGAAAAATCTGGTTGCAGATTGTGGTGTTTCCATTCCTCTGGGTTAGGCTGAAGTGTAATTGGGGATAGTCTACTATGCATAACAACAAAAGTGTTGGGTTCTCAGACACTGAATGATCAAAATATGATCACCATCACCTTGATCACCTTACTTCTAGAATGTGAAAAACTACTCAAATTGCTCTGACTTCTCACTAATCCCTGCTCTCTTCCCTAAGCAATGAAACTAGCCATTTAGACTTCACGTAGTCCAGGTTTTGGCTAGGGAAAAGATGTGAATTTTAATGTGGTATAGTTCTTGGAGGGGGTGCACAGTGAGCTAAAAGAATTAAATACAATGTCATGCAGAGCAACTGGACCCTTGCTACATATTTGTGCTTTTGTTTTCACTTTATTATCATTTCAGTGAAATGTGGATGAGAAAACTTCTGAGATCCTGTGAGGATTTGTTAATATTTGTACAACATTGAAAACAAAAAGCTGTAGCCACCACATTTTCCAAACTTTTAGACAACAGATAATGTTTGTGAACAGTACTAGATTCTGATCAGTATATCTGTATGAGTGTCAGGGCATGTACAAAAAGAAGCTACTGATGAATGGGTTAAACTTCACAACAAATACACCTAGAGCTGCATTATTATATATGAAAGTATTCTGCTAACCTATAATGATATCTTGGAAGAGCACTTTCAAAATCCTGAAAACAGAACAGCATCTGACAAACAAGAAAGCCTCTAAAACTGCCAGAGATTATAATAAAGCAGACTGGGATAAAATAGTTTAGCTCGTAAATCAGGGCTATAGAATCTACTCTAGGATAACTCAAACAGCGGAAACGGTGCTGTTTGCAAAGGAACTTTAACTCTAAACAATGCATCTAACCAATAGAAAACAAACACATTAAAAGAAAGGAAATTAGTGAAGTCATTACACAAACCCAGCTGGGAACCCAGCTGTTTAAAGATGAAGCAAACTCTCTAATTCTTGATCTTTGGGAGTGTCTAATTAGGCTACAAGCTAAAAAGTTGTTCTCACAGACAGTATAAAAAAAAAAAGGAAGCTTAATATCAGAAACAGATTTCTCTGCCGTGGCAGACGGCTTTCTGGAAAACAGAAAAAAACAAGCAGCAGAGAAATGTTATTGCTGCAGAATTATGGCACCAATTATGCTTAATTAAGGGCTGCAATGTACACAAAAACAGTACTGTGAAAGAAACAGACATAGTATTTTCAAGTTATGTACCATCCTTTTCCATTTTATAAAGTTGCAACCTATTGTTCAGAATGGCAAATATATATACTGGTTGCCTGAAACATTAAGCACCTCACTCCAATAAACCCTTCAAAGTAAGTATTGCACAGTTATGTAACTCCATTATTCCTAGAACTAGCATCTTTGCAGATATTATGGCAATTTCTCAGGTCTCCCATTCCTGCACAGGGGCAGTGGAACATGCTAATTTAATTAGAGAGCTGTGGTCTTACCTTTGAATAAAGACTAACAAAGGTGCTCCAAGCACAGGGGAGCAGATTGAAAGAGGCAGATAGGTGAGAGAAACAAGGAAGCAAAGAGTTTGCAAAGTGACAGAACCTTGTACACAGCAACTACTGAATAGTGGGATGGTGCAATGTTAATTTGGAACAGCCATGTATAAGATTCCCTTTAACACAAGAGCTTTTTCTAGACAGAGAATGTAATGAACCCTTCCATTTTAGGGTCTATAAGACCCAAGCCACAAAATGCAATCAAGTTCTGAAAACTGACCTTAAAACTATTGTGATTAGCCTGGACAACTCAGTTTCAGAATGTTACTAGAAAATGGTTTACCTATATTCTACCTATTTTAAAAAAATATCTGTCCATATTTTTCTCTTTTTATCAAAACATTTCCTTAAGCTGCACTGCCTCTTCATGCCTTCAGACACACTTTGAAATTTTGCTTTTTTTAATTCAGTTTTGAACATCATCCTGTGGCAAATGTCAGATTTAAGGTCAAATTTCAAACATGGTTTCAGAACAGTAAGAATGTTCTGATGTTGTTAGGGTCTAAAAAAGCATCTCATGAGCTGCAATCATGAGTTTAAAGTTTTATACAACATAGTGCCAAGGAATTATTTTGAGGCATCAAGTATTTTTATTCTAAAGCATATGAAGCATGAATGTTCAGTGAAATTTTTAGAATGTGCACTGACTTTTTAGGAATATGCCTGCTGAATAGTAAACCAACATCTGAAGTTACCACAGCTAATCCTAAAAAATGGTATTTCATTCTACATTATGTGCAGAAATTTTAAAAGAAAGTGAAATATTTGGCAGAACATAGGAAGCATCTCTGTGAAACTACAAAGATACAGGGACCCCAAATCCATCAAATACAAAGCAGGGGAAGGAGCAGGAATAGAAGTCTATCAGCAGAAATTGCTTAGGTTCACCTCTATGCAGTATTCAAGCCAAGGGAAAAAATGATGCTTAAAGGAAAGAAAGGTCTATCTAGAACCTCATTGTTCCAAAACTTGCTTACAAGTTCATCCATCTTCCTTTTGACCGGCACACTGATTCAACCTTCAACCTATCTCTTGCCTTCAAACAATCCCTTGACCTTGAAGATTTCTTGAAGATTATTAGATGATTCAAGGAAGTCTTATAGCAGCAGCAGGCCTGTCAGCATGATATTCTCCTTCCACACACCCCTCATTTTCAAGATTGTTTAGGTGGCTTTTTCTGTCTCCTTACTCTTACATCTAAGTAAAAGTATCTCCATTCATAGCAGAGATGGCCTCTGGCATCCATGCTTTGCTTTAGATAGAAGCCTGTGCTGTTCTGTTCCCTAGATAAAATGTATCAGGGCCTTGAAACACTTGTGGAGCTGCTGCTGTAGAGTGCCAAATGCCAGAAGCATTTGGACTGACTTTCAGAATTGAGTGTTTTGACATTAGGGTAGTCTCTCTGGCCCTCACTAGCATGGACCTTGCATAAGAAAACTTTATCATAAACACATTGAAGGAATGCTAACAGAAGAGAATAAGATAATCACTGCTGTATAAATCTCAAAAGGGTTTAGATGTTGGATGTTTAACTTAAATGGAGACAGGTAAAGAAGTGATATAACTTTCTGGTTAGCCATCTGAAGCTTCAGTTTATCTTTGTTTATGAACAATGGAGTTGTTTTATTTGATGCCGTACTAGTAAAGTGAGCTGTTCCCATGTTGAAAAATCTGGCCACAGATTTGTTTCTAGTCAGAGAGAGAATATGATATGCAATATTTTCATGAGATTATTCAATCAGAATTTAAAATTATATACATATATAAAGAAATGGGAAGATCCAACACCAAGAAGTGCAAAAATTATTCCTGGTTAAATCCATGTAATTTAGTTTGGATCAATCCCAAATTTATTCCAAAGTTTGAAAGAATATTTAAAACCAAATTAATTACATCAGGAGAGCAATAAAAGAAATCACCTTGAAAAAAGTAAAGATTAACATCAAATCATGGAATTGGTAAAATTTTAATAAACTTCTCAAAAATGAAATTGTTCAGAACCATTGGACCATGCTTTTATGCATGCTTTTATGTGCACTGATCAGAATAAGCTTACCTGAAACTTGATACAGTTATCAAATTACACGACCAACTTATTATTTTCTTCTTTCTACCATCTATAATTTTTTCCCTTTCAAACATCATGCTCCTTCTGTTTTGTTAACTTGCTACCTGTTTAAACTTGTCTTGACTTTCTTTGTTATGTCTTATTAAGAAGGAAATCTTCCCAGAGCAGAGAACTTGTCTGATTTATTTTTATAAAACCTTTCCTAAATTTATGATACTATATAAAAATACTTAAAAAATAATAATACTTTCTCATCTGGGTTGATTTGAGGTTCATACTGATTTTTTAATTTATTATAAAACTTACCTTGTTGCTAAATTGCACATTTTTTAACTTTGTCTATTCAAATATCTACACTTTGCTCACTGAATGTCTCAATTAGTTTGGTTTCTTTTGAATAGGTTATTTCTTATAAATATTCCTAAAGTCATAAGAGGAAATCCTAACCAGCTAATGGCAATGGGAGTTTCAGACTAGTTCCAGTGCTATAGCCCAATGCTTGAACCAAACACAAGGCACTCTCTGATTCCACTGGAAATGAAGCATGGACGAGTATACAAACCTTTTGGAGATGACATACAGTGCTCCTACGTGGATAATTTAATACAAATCCAGCTATTACCATGTTTAAGATAAGTCAGAACACAGATTTATAGGCCTGTATATGGACTTACGTTTCAAGTGCTTTTTTTTTTAATTTGCTACTACCTATATTCAGAGGGGATCAAACAATGCAATGATTCTACTAATGAAAACATTACTTTCTATGAAAGCTTTCCTTTCCTTTCAGGGTGGTTGTAAAGATTACAATTAAAAAACAGATCTAAACTTTAAAGTAATCCTGAAAGGAACAGATCATCCAGGGTCAATTATATTAGAAGTTTGACATCTACTAAGTCTGCATTTCACCTCATTTTGGGTGAAGTACTGTTGTAGCATACCTGCTTGAAAATTACCTTTTCTTCTTCTGCCATCAATCTGGATAAATACAAACTGTCTGCCTGAGAAACAAAGTAATATAAAGCAAAAATTCATTATCACAGAAGTTATGTCTTTTTGGTTTATTTCCCTTTTCCATTTCTTTATTCATTTTTTTCTATATCCAACCCATTCCATTCTCCTTGTATCATTTACTTTAATTTCTAGCTACTGTTTCCATTCTTCTATTTAGCAGACTATTCTATTCTTGGAGCAGCAGACTCTCCTTTTCTTCCTTATTTCTCTTTCATATGCACCATCTCTCTTGTTCATACCCTTGCTTTGTCCCAGCGTTAAATAATCTGATTTTCTCAGCAGTGTATCTTGGGGAAGAGGAGGCTTGCAAAAATACCCACTGCTGCAGTGACCAGTAGTATGCTTCAGCCATCAGGACCACTGTAGACAATGATGCCTTTTGCACTGCTTCTGCCCAGAGAACAAAACTGCTGTACTATGCCTCTGGTTTCTCTTCCCTGCTCTCTATGTACTTTTTTTTGTCTACATTCTCCCTCCTGTCCTTGCTTTCAACCTTTTCTTTTGCACCACTCTTATCTTCATTCTTCCAAATTTACTCATTCCACCTATATAACAACATGTCTAATAACAACACTAGCTACTACCTCTGTTGCCATACAAACATTTATTAATGAAAAAGGCCTTCTGAGGTAGTTAAATATCATTATTTACCATTTTTGGTGACTGGGAATGCAAAGCAGAAAGGCATAATGATTATACCAAAGCCAGAGAAGGAATCAGTGTCTAAGACTAGGATTAGAACAGAAAACGCCTTGCAATTAGTCCTTTGAAGGATTCCATCATTTATTCTTGCACTGGCACTACTTGGAGCCAGGTGGCAATCCTGGACACTAGGAAGAATCAGGCGGCTGCAGCCTATAGGTTG
Organism: Crocodylus porosus; assembly: GCF_001723895.1. Lineage (NCBI taxonomy): Eukaryota > Metazoa > Chordata > Crocodylia > Crocodylidae > Crocodylus > Crocodylus porosus. Next base: position 130,033,842 of record NW_017728906.1, on the reverse strand, counting down.
CTCCTACCACCCAATAGCTACTCAAGAGGGTCTGATTCCTTTACTTTCCTACAGTCCCTCCTTATAACCCCAAATCAGGGTTAATTCATATGACTGGGTATAGTCGGGTACTGAAAATTCTGAGATCAGCTTTGACATGAAAAATCAAATTGGCCCAAGTCCACAGGCTTCACTAGTCCCAAAGCAGCTCTGATGTTGTATGTAAGTATGCGTACACACATGTTATATAGGTTATATGGCCTGTATGGTTCTGATTTTTTTTATCTAGCTCAAGGAGAAAAAGCCTATCTATTGGGCCTTCTGAGTATTTATTTCAGTTCAGGAACTTTGATCACTTACCCATGTGTCAGGAATATTTTCATTACATTTCACTGAAAATTAAATGCAAAAAAAACCCCTCTTCTATCTATCTGTTGATTATTTCTGATGAGTTTTTGCTGGCACTGGGACTACTTACTCTAGCACAAATGTAGGACATTATTTTGGAAAAGATATATTTCAATAAATCTGAAGAATAATCACTGAGGGCTTTTGTTTCTTATAAATACTTTACACAGCTATAGTAATGATGGCAAAGATGTGTGCCAAAAAAGCTACATATTTGCCTCTACAAACTGTTCATTTCACCCTTTATCCAGTAACAGCTGGTAAAATGGTATTTAAGAACAGTTTTGATTTAATCTAATGAGAAACTATGTTGCAATGCCCTGTACTGCCTGCGGAAAATAATTGGACAAACATTGATTTTTATGTTGCTATAATAGTTTCATTTTCGATAAATAGGAATTTATATGCATAGTTTATTTGGTACCATTCCTCTCCATATAAAGGCTAGAGATTGCTATGCAAAAAACCCCACAAACAAACAAAAAGTGAAGCTTAGCCATTCTGAAGCTGCCAGAGTTGGAAAAGATCTCCCTTAAGGATTCAGTTTTGTATTCAGCTGACATTAGGCCAGGCGGGTGTCAAAGGGAACAGGACAGCAATGTCTGTAGGGAGGTAGAAGCAGATTAGAGTACACTAAACCACAGACAGCAGGATAAATAATGCTCAAAACAAACCCTGAGTTCTTAATGACATGTATAGATGTCCAAACAACCCTTAAATGCACCCATCCATACTTACACTCACGATATTGTGTCCACATCAGACCTGTTCTTGATCTCAAGTGGTTCAACACCATTATAATTTTATAGGTTTTACTGGAGTTTCTCCTAACTTTTACCAGTGTCAACTAAGATCAGAGATGTAGCAATGGATCCCTAGTTAAGACATAGTTGAAAAGCTTCTGAACCTTTACCCATTTTGAAAACTCAGCCTGTATTGAACCCAATGGAAGGATGTGAACAGCTCAAAACTCAATAATCAGCTCATGTGTTATGTGGATTCAAGTATTTGGTATTTGCATGCTGAATGGTAACTTTTTCTCCGTGCTGAAGGGGTCTGGATATTGGATGCTTCGGTGCTCTGCTGGTCATCTGTAAGGAAGGAATGCCCCCACTTAAGAACTAGGCTCATTGGGCTCTGCAACAGGAAGCTTAAGTGTGTGAGAATTACACTGTGCATTGTGGGAAACTTCAACTGAAATAGATTTGTAGTAACAGAAATAGGTCTCTTTTCAGGCACCTTGAAAAACCTCCATTCCTTCAGGCTCCCTCTAACCAAGTGCCAACTCAGCCTAGCCAAGCCTGATTTTTCCCCATGTTTTTTACTGACTTTCCCCATAAATGCAACAGATCTAGCCCATACTATCAGTTTGCATATGCCAGAAGCTTACTCATTACAGCTGAAAACAATTAACCTATGTTCCTATTTCATAAGGCTCCTCCACAGGCAATGGAGGCCATGGTCTTATGGGCTTGAATGCAGTTTCTTGCAGAACTCCACAAAAGAGGACGATCTAACAATGCATTTTCAGGTATTTCAGTATTAACAATGGGACCAGTGTGGCAATAGGTCTTTGTGCAGGACTTCTTAAAACTATTGGGACTTTTGAGCGTGGATCCATTATGAAACCACCGATAACATCTGACATATTGATTTGGTTATTCATTATGACCTCCAGTGTTATGAGTGTCTTCGCTATTTACAGATACATTTGAAAGTGTGTTTATTTGTGCTTATACTGACATTACGCTAAGACTATTCCCCCCACAAAGGAAATTCATTGTATTTTGTTCGCTATTACCAAGGTATTTTTGAGCTGTTAGTCTGAAACAAATATTTAGACAAGTGAAGGAAATATTATTATTATTTCTCCCGTTGCACTTTAGGAAAATGTAAAGCGCTGTGCACCTAGATTCTTATCTCCTTCTGATGAAACTTGTGATTATATTTTCTGGGTTTAGTTTGAAAGCTAAGACATCTGTTTATGTGGTGCATACAGAATAACTCTCATGTCTCTTCATCTCTAAAATTTTCAAAGGCTTTCATTCTGTTTTAAATCCTTTGAAGAATCAGTAATCAAAGACAAAAATTATCAGAGGTACATTTTTGTTTTCCAAACAATGAAAATAACAACGCTCATCCAACTCCGATTTCAGGCACTTACAATGAAACTTCAAACCTGGAGATTTGCCACACAAATCAAAAGTAATATGGGTAGCAGCAAACTCCAAAGCACTGTTTGGATTACAGGTATTGTGGGTACAACCCCCAGACTTCAGATCATCATATAAATTTAAAGTAGGCATTTAAATAATAAAGACCTATAAGGCAACACAAGACATCAAAAAACACATCCCATCACAGCATGACAATGCATCAAAGTTCCCCCCCTTCTTTTTTATTCAGATAAAGAAATCAGTGAGAATAAAGAGTCTCTTTGTGGTGTGTTCTGAAAACAGAACAGTTTATAAACAATTGACCTGACCTAGCCATCTGACAAAATGTATTCTCCATTTCAAAACATAAAATGGAGTCATACGTTGTAAAAGGGGACCCAAATATGCTTGAAACAACAGAGGCATTGCATTTACAATGAACAGAAATAGAAGTATGAGACACCCACCACTCACCTACATCTACTGAAACTGGTATAAAAACCTGAATATTAAGCAATTTGAGGAAGACTGAAAAGTTTGAAATAACTTTATTTTTGCATGTCTCTGTCCCTCCTGGCTACAGTTAGAACTAAAAAGACCAAAACACTGATAGGAAATCTCTTTTATGGTTTTGCCATTCCTACAAATTCTTAAAGCCTTATGTGAAAATCTGTAGTTACAAGAAATATTCCAATGCACATTATATCATATTTAGATGGCACAGGCAACTGGAACACTCATCTAATTGCGTGATGGTAGCTGATCCCAACAATCACTCCCCCTGCCATGCCATATGGTGGTTCAAAACCCTGGACTGTTTTGGGGCCAGGCCAACAAACAGCTGATTGGGGGCCCTGAACCAGGACAGCCCTGGGACCACTCAGCTGCAAGCACTGCTTTTAGAAGTCCCAGGACCCTGGTATCAGGGAGTCTCTCCCCCATGCCGGATATCTAAAAACTAAACATTCAGCCCAATTCCCCACTAAATAGCATTTTAAAGTAGAAAGGCTGCTTGACATGTGGGTTACCACGTTTCCATTTCCTAATTTTGGCCCCAGGACCAGGTTTGTCCATGTCCTAATGATGATCTCCATCCCCCATGCTGATGCTGATACTGCAGGTTGCAACTTAACCCATCAAGGGCTGCATGTAGCCCATGGGCCATTAATTAGACAACCCTGAACTAGATTATTAAGCAAACTTAATTAGATCAAACATGATTTGGTGAGGTTTGAGCTCTTAGTCCTTAGTTTCATGCTAGTTCTCAATTATTTCCAGAAAATGTAAACAACTGTCCCTATCTAACAACATACTTATGATACTGCAATTACTGTAATCCAAGAGAGCCCTGAATTTAAGACACCCCCTCACACCAATAATTAAAGCCTATATATCTGATGATACATCTGCAGCAGCTGACTGTGTCCCCGCCGACCCACACACACCTTCTACTCAATTCCAAGACAAACCCATCCCCTCCCCATTAATGGGGGGGAAAAAACCTTGTCTTAGAATCAAGTAAATGTAATACTTACAACTTAAGGGGTGCATCTACACAAGACATTTACTGTGGAGCTGACTAATTTGTTCTGCAGTAAATGTCTCAGTATTTATACATGCACCCCTCTTAGGGCACAGGAAACTAGTAAATACCACAGCAGAGTAGTACTTATAAATACAAATTCTACCCTGCTGCAGATTTTTTTTCTGCATAGCAATGCACATGTAGAGGCTGACCTGGCTGCCTGGGGCATGAGGGTGCTTCAGGGCAGGGGTTGCCTGCCAGCTGGCCCTGCACTGAAGTACCCTCGTGCCTCAACCAGCCCCTCTGCAGCACACTGAGCTTGGTGGGAGAGCTTGGTGGAAGCAGCCTTGAGCTGGTAGGCCGATCCTGCTGTGTTCCCCACCAGCCAAGGCTATTGTGACCTGGCTCAATGTGCTATGGTCCGGGTGCACATGTAAACCATGTGCCTGGGATTGTCCCAAGAGCAATAAACTCTGAAGTGCATTGCTGTGCATTAATGGCACATGTAAAATGCCCAGGAACAACAGAACTGACTACCACTAAGGATATCCTTCAACTCTGGAAGGCTGCCTTGATTTGGGTATTGTAAGAGTTCTGTTCATCAGGTCACAGATGAGGTTAATAGGAAGTTTTATTTACAAGTTGTTATGGAAGTTTTCTTATAGTTTAAGATGATTAACAACAATATTTGTATCCCAGATCCTTACTCATATGATTTGCCTACTGAAGAGAGGCATAAAACAAAGGTGCACAATGATGCACATTCTATTATCAGGTTTTCAAGCATAACTTATAAAATTAATAGAATACGCAAAATGACGGTTTTAGTTAGCAAAAGTTTAAGTATGGAGGCAAATTATTTAGGAGGGTAGCTGAAAACCAAGGAAAGAAAATATTTCAAATATATATTTTTAATCTTCTCAAGTAAGTTGCTTCAAAAGTGATCAAAAAAACATGAACATTTTCCCTATTTAGGTGCCTAATTTATACTCTGAATTAGATATGTACTTCTAAAAATAAAACCATGCTCCTATCTTTGAAATTCTTTCTTTCTTGCTCTGTGCAGTTCAACAAACAAAAAAATTGATGTAAGTGAATGCCTAACAAACCATTATTAATAATTATCTACAACGGTTGATGATATAAATAAATATTTGGGTTAATAAAATAATCTAATGTTACCTGTAAAGCCAGCTTGCTGGTCTCAGTCATTAAAATAGCTGACCCTTTACATTCTGAAATATATTGAAAAAAGTGTCACACTGATTTGCTACCATGTATTTCACAGACAGAAGCATAACAGCTTTTGTGAAAGTACCACTTGAAATAACATGTTTAACTTAATGCTGGGTTTATTCTTAGAAAGGCTAATTATTTTATTCTCAGCATCTCTTTCTTCACTCCTCTGCCACCTCTAGTCGAAACACTTTAAGGAGAAAGGACAGTCTAGCTTATCCAGCTGGCTCTTCTGTGCGGATGCCTATAGATTTGTAAAAATGATCCCTGGTTCATAATGGTTTTAATGATGAGCCTTCCTTCAGTGATACAGAAAATACCTTTTGTCCTACATAGAAAGGACAAAAGTATACCCAGCAATGACAGGAGCATGTAGCGATCCAAAGTCTATCCTCAGACATCAAAAAGAACTGGAGGCATAATTAAATTAAAATTAATCTGTGCCACCTGAGTATGCCGTCCACATCTGTACATTCATACTGATATGCATGTGTATATGGAAGCAGAACTCTGTGATAGTGAAAGATGTGTGTGTACATGCGTGTGTGTGTGTACAATCTACACAGAATCTTGTTCTTTCATCTTTTCTGTTTGTACAGATCTATGGACCACAGAGAATTGTTTGCCTTTGTTCTCCCATTTGGTTTTGTATCTCTCCAGTTCTACCTTTTCTTTATTTCCAGAAGTCCACATGGCAGCCTTCCAATTGTATTTATCCACTCCAACTAATTGAGTTACATAAATGCAAGTAATTTGAAGCATTATTGTGAGAAATTTCTGTTTGCCTCTTTAATTAAGCAGTTGTTCGCAGGTGCATACAGTTAAAGCAAAATTAATTGATAGCTTTATATTGCAGTTTTTCAGTCTGCTGCTATTTGATGTTTGCAAACAGTGCTATTAAAGACTGTGCGTCTTATCTTGTTCAATGGGAGCATTTTACTGGAAACAAAGTTAGGACAGGTTGACCTATATATTGGAAAATCTATCCAGGTAGGAAAGGTAATTTTACTAAGATGGAAACAGAATGAATGCTTATTTGTGGAATAGCTTATTACCAATGGAAAAGACTGCAACTCTGCATCCATAGCTACATCTTGAGTATCCAAAAGTATTGCCAGTAGAAGGTAATAGCTTCTCCTGAAAACTGTGGGTACTTCAGTTATTGCCACTAGGAGATGCATTACCTTGGAAAGCCAGTTTGGGTCTCATGTTATTAAACGGTATTTCTCGCTTTCTTTCAAATGACTTAGAACATATATTTAAAAACTAAGAAAAAAAGCTACCATAAATGCAACATTCTTTTGGAGAAGCATTTGGACGTACTTAAAATAAGTTATTTTATCTTAATTTGTATCTTTCCTCAGATATGTTTATTCCTACTTGTCAGTCAAGGCCACTATTTGAGGCCAAAGTAAGTAATCATTTGTAGTGTTAGTAGTTTTGCTGAACACTTTACTTAATATGAGCAGGGTTATCAGAATCTAGTGCTTAATAAAAGAAAGACCTAAAATAAGTTTCTGGGATAATACAAAAACCTACTGGGTGTGTCTCCATGAGAGGAGTGTGCATTTCCCAGGGGACAAAGAGCAATGATACAATGTGTGCCAGATACTTGTTCCTTGTGAACTTCTGTGCATGTGCACCCTGGTGTGTGGCACATTGCCCTGGGTGGGGTAGGGGAGGCTGGGCCCCGAACCTGGGCTGGCCTCAGCAAGCTTACCTGGGGTCCTGAGGTCCTCTGGGTGCCATAGCTGTCGCAATCCTGCAGCAGGGACCCTGACTGGCAGCTGAAGCATGGCTCTGGCTGGCCAGGCGCCAGTTTTGGGTGACATGCACTGTTGCAACATGAGCTTCCCTTCTTTTTTCAGGAGTGGGTTTTTTTGACATTAAGACATCCCAGTGACAACTCCCACCCACCGCGCTGCAAATTAGCAATGAGGGGAACACCTGCATGTGTGGTGCATGCAGTTTGCGGTGCTGTAGATGGGTCTGCGGTGCCACATACTACACATGGGCACTCATCTGGACGTGCCCACTGGGAACATCTACACATGCACTTTACTGTAGAATTGACTAATTAGCTCCGCAAGAAAGAATCATGGTTTACACATGCAATGCTAGTAAGCCAGAATGAACTAATTAACTCTGCTGTTAGACATTACTACCTAACACAAGTATTATCCTATGGTAGAGTTATTTACTCTACCACAACACATGCATAGATGGTGACCAGGGCTGGCTGCAGCACAAGGGTGCTACAGTTTGGGGGATACCTACTGGCTAGCATTGTGCCCCAGCCAGACCCTGCACAGCAGGCTGAGCCAGGGTGGAGCAGCTCTGGGCTGGCAGTCTGATCCCCTAGGTCCCCTGCCGGCCAGGGCTGCACCATGCCAGCTCAATGTGCTGTGGTCCTGAATGTACATAAATGCTGCATCCAGGAGCAATAAAATCCAGTGCAAACTTGCTAGAATTTATTGTTATGTGCTAATTGCACCCACTGGCTCTAATTCTGCTCCCAGTTTCAATATTACTCCAAATTTGGCCCTATGTTTTTTTTCCTTCATAGCTTATCTTAATGAAAAACACTTGCCATCAATACAATCCTAAAATGATTATTATAGTAGTATATTACACACAAAATGTATTTCAATAAAGTCAAAGGTAAGATAATGTCATCTGGGAATAAACCAGATAAATTGTACTTAAAAAATAGGGAATCATATCCTACAATAAATGTATATAACTAACTATACATGATTTCTCAGTTTCCTATTTTGGCTAGGAGAGCTAGTGCAATCCCTTGATATATAAATGAGGGAATATTGATTTCAGGATGGTAGCTTTCTCTGGTGAGACCATTACTGGATTATTGTGCCCAGTTCAGGTGCTACTAAAGATTCTGACAAACTGAAATCGGTTCAGAAACTAAAAAGAGTAGTGATCTGGCAACCTGCCTCACACTGAGAAACTTAAGAGATGAAGTCTGTTAAGTTTATGCAAAAGAAGTCTAAGTGGTAGCTCCATCATGAGCTACAGGTACCTACCAGGAGATGATTTCCGACGTGGAGAAATTTTTAGTGGCTGTTTTTTTAAAAGGTATTCTCTAGGTCACAGAGCCAGTTCTGGTCTAGATGCAGGAATAACTGACTGAAATTCTGCAGCCTTGTTATACAAGAGGTCAGACTAGATGATCATAATCGTTTTAGATTTAAAACCAATTAATATATGAAATATGTGCTGCCTGATATTCAGACCCAAAGAAGACCAGGTCACTGAAGAAAGTCACTGGAAAACCACTCATGGTCACTTCTTAATCTCTGCAGGATGACCCAGGATAGAACAGAATATCTGCCTAGACAGTTTAATTGAAACATCCTTTAGAATGCAAATTATGGTTTTCCATATAAAAAGCATTTTTTGTGAAAGCCTGTTCATAGCAGTCTAAAATGCAGTTCATATAATACCATTCCCATCCCTTTTTTTCTATTTGCGATTTTTCTGTGTGCCCATCACTGTAATGTCTAAGGATTTCTAGTACACATGAGCAATAGAAATGAAGGATAACATTTTATACAATAGAAAGCCACACTAAATTGTTACCATAGCATCCTAACATCATTACAAAGGATTAATCTACCTGACATTCTCTCTAGATTTGTTTCTTTCAATGGTCCAAGGGAAGTTCCCAGATGCAGACAGCTATGTCTTAAGGGTTATTAGGAGACTTGTCTGAACCCAGTCTAGAAGTTAGAGATTTATCAAGCACCACCAGGAGAGTGGTCATCCTGTATGAGTTGATTCAAATGATAATAGTTTCATCAATAGATTATAGTTCTTCTATCCTGAAAAATGGCATTCCAAACCTCCATAGTGGCATTTCATATTTCATTTAACTTAGTGAATCTATTCAGTTTAATTCAGTCTGTAAACAAAAATATTTGTAACTACCAGCCATGCATATTTGCACTGGGATCTAAAAGTCAAAACTATGTTCTTTCTGTTTCACACTTCATTGCCAGCAATAAAGATTTTCTGGGCCAGATTACTTCCCCAATTACACTTGAGCAGACACATTGTCTCCAGTGAGGTTCCAAAGGTACAGATAAGGGCAGAATCTGGCAGTGCCATGGGGACTCTGGAACCAGTCTATTTCTATTAATGATATACACTTCCTCATTCATCCACCGCTGTTGGCTCTGTATGGCTGAAAGAGTTAAAAAACAAAAATAAAACACTTTTTTTCTTCTGAATATGACTGACTCTGCTTAGCTGAAAAAGAACATGCTATTTTGAATCATTTTTCAAAGCACCACTTCACTTCGAACATTTGTTCATTTTACATAACCTAGTCATCTATAAAGGTTAATATTTAATACCTAGGTGATCATTTTGCAATTGCTACTCACTGTAGTGTCTGGGATTCCTCGTTATTCTCCTGATCAAAATGGGAATAACTGTATTATCTCAGAGGCTGTCATGTTAGTAACCACTGTGTTTTAACAGTAACTAATGTATGCACAGAGAAAATAACTCAAATTTGTTTCTATCTATCTAAAGTTGGGGTAGATCACCAACCAGATTGTTGGCCTGCCAGAATATTTAATTCCATATTAGACACAAAAAATGGGTTTCTCATTTTAGAGTTCAGGGCAGTGAAAGGAAATTAGGATCAGGGTCCCAAGTGGAGTTATAGAATCAAGTTCGGGGTGAAAGATTTATTTTTAATCAAGTGGATAATCCCCTCCACTGTGCAATGGGAATTACCTCAGGTACAAATGTTACCCATTGTAACTATTAAATAGGGAAATATTAGATTAATTATTGTTTAGATGTGCCTTTTCAGTATGTAACGGACAAGGAGTAGAAAGTCTAAATGTTCCCTTAACTTGTTTTACCGCATACACTTTATACATTTTGATCCAATAAAAATTATATATGAGATATCATAAAATGAATTGTAGGAAAGTGTGCAGAACAGCATTTAACTGATTTTAAACAGAAAGGCTTGGATTTTCAAAGGAGACAAAGGAATTGGGTACATGAATCCACTGACTTTCATTGCAATTTAGATACCTAACTCCAGTGGACCCCTAGAAATCCTAGGTTTACTTTTAGGTAACTTTTGCACTTACATAACCCATGCAAAATCTGATTATTGGTGGAAATCTGTATTTGCTTGAACAGCTTATATGATATGTTACATTGCGACCAATGCCTACAAGAAGCCTCCTGTGTAAGTATCACTTCTACACTCCTACTCCGAGTAGCTTTAAGTTGGTCAAAGTCAAACTGATGAGCGCTCTTAGTCAATAGCCCTAGAACAAATGCTGCAATTATTGTACTACTGGTTGGATCTTCTTTTTCTCTCTCTCTTTTAAACAAGAATTCCTCATTTTTTATTTTCTTTTTCTAGGAATATCAAGCCTCATGATGATTCTGTTAAAAACCCCCCCACCAGTTATAAAGTGCCTGAGCTATTGTAAGCCAACACTCAGAGAAATTATTTCAGTGGAAGAACATTTTTATTGTAACAATTTTGTTAAATATCTGTTTTATATAGGAATGAAGAAAAAATAAAGATTTTATCAATATATTTTCTTCTCAAACACAGAAAGGCCTAAAGTTAAGCTTGTCGGCTATTAGCCTTTGATGAAGATTTACCCATTAGTCATTTTATTAGTCTTAGAAAATAGAACCTGCCACATAAGTGATAGCTTTTAAATACATGTCTATATTACCATTGTAATTGCTTCACAGTACAGACTGCAACAATATCTCAGTGATGAAAAGCATCAAGACAAAGTTATGTGGAATAGTTAATTGAAATTATTTACACTATACTGAAATAAAAATACATTTTCTCATTTAAAAATATTTACAAAAGTCAGACATACCCTGACATCAATCACTTTATCAGCTGACTTCCATTGGAGTCCAGAAGTAAAAAGAGAAGAGGACAATGCTTTTTGAACATGGTATAAATATGGCTTGAGAAAACTGTATATAAATATTATGTTGTCTGTCTAGATAGCTTTAGATTAAGGTTAATATTGTTGAAATATCTACATCTGCTTTTCACTTCACTGTGATATTTATCGCCTAATAAAAATGCTAAAGTTACCAAGGAAAGATGTTTAATTTGTTCTTGCTGCTCAGTTGCATGTTGCATCCTATTTTGTAGTAAATGGCATAATGTCCCAAGTGGGCTGCCATACTGTCAGATACATTATTTATACATAACATTACTGGTTAATCAATGAACAAAAATTCAGGAGGCTTTTTTTTTGGTCTTTTCTTCTTCATCTTTAAAGCTGCAGTAGAGAAGAGTAGTCCTGAAATGAATTACATTAGTATCCTATGCTGATAACAAATTAAGAGTTTCCTGGTACTTTTTTCACCATGCATCTGGCAAATGTAATTATTGTAAAAACATAATACTAGCATGTACACTGCAGAAGAATTAGTTAACTATAAAAGCTATCTTTATTGCCTAATTACAATTGAATCAAATATCCTTTAAAAAGCGTATGAAATAGAGCAAAGTAGTAAAATTTTTGCACGTGAAATCTGCACATGGAAGTTGTTTTTTTCCATAATTCTCAAATTAAAAGAGAGCCAGAAAAACCTTCATATTACTAAGAGGTTTAGCATTTCACCCTTCACCATGCAAAAGATGATATTTAAAAATGGGAAAGAAATTGTAACATTTAAATACATCTTTAAGCAAGGGAAATACAACAGTATTGTGTGGCAAATCTACAAGGGTTTTTGTTTGTACTTTGGCTCATTCTGTTGTATTTTGTTAATAGACATTTCAGATCAATACAAAATATTCAGCTCTGTTCCAGTGATTGAATATGAATACATTATGTGCATACAAAAATAGTGATAATCTATGTTGATACAATAGTTCATTTTGCATTAGTGTCCTAGATGGGACAATGTTAAGAAGCAATTTAAATGAAATTCATTTAAATGTCAGCTCTCATGCTTGCGATTTTTCTATAATTGGTTATTTAATTAAAATAATTCTCATAGTCATTAATTTAGACTAAAACTTGCTGTGCACTGACATGTTTTAATTACATGGTATTAACAAAATTGATATGCTTTAAAAAAGCATGGTTAAATTTTAAACAAGAATAAATTAGAAATCTCATAGATCATCCTACTTAGAGTATTTATGAGAAAAAAATCAGTCATTTAAAATGTTTATTATAAACAAAGTCCCAATATTATTGTGCCTGCATCATATTTAGGTACTGTTTCTATGTGAAATGACTTTTATGTTAACACAATACCTTGTCTTTGAATTCCTTTAACCAACACAAAATAAATAAGGTAATGAACCAAATTAAATATTAATAGAAAACCACATAAACCACAAAAGATAGACATAGAAGTGTTGTTTGAATTATACCATACCTTTGATATCGTTAGGACAACATATTAATGAAGTTTTAAAGGGCTGAATCTTTATCTACTGTTCATGAAAACAGGAGAGGTTAAACCTCTCTGGCCTTACTCTAGGACATATAGCATGAAGGAAAATAATTACTATTAATACTATGCAAATAGGACAGAAGAACTAAATTCTTAGAAACTCATTCTGCACAGCAATCCCGTAGCAAGGACCCTTCTGCCCTCACAGAGTTCCAGTGAAGTCACTCGGACTATTTCCAAGAATAAAGTAGGTCATTTGTTTTCAGGACTGGGCCTATCATCAGGAATGTGAGAATCAGAATTGTATTTCATTGTCTGTTAATTAGACTAGCTCTATATTACTTTGACCTTTTCAATATTCTGTGATTTAATTGGACAATAAGTCTATTCTGCCTATGATTGCCAATCATGCTGTATAATATATTTAAACCCTATCCTACTCCTTTTGACTTGAATGAGTATGGGATCAGGCCCTTAATAACATGAAACACTGATTTTATTGTGAATGGCAGGGTCCAACAAGGACACATACAGACATCTGGAACTTTATTAATTCTATAACATAACTCCTCAGTGCAATTCTTCTAGACAGCAGTGAAATAGAGGAAGACCATAGAAGCTGTCACTTATCTTCCTCCTTTTTTCATACTCAAATCAAGAACTTCACAGCCCCAAAGCTTAACAGATGTTTGAAACCAAAGGCCCAGGAGAACTCACATTACTCACAAGGCTGGTCATTGCCTCTAAAAAGAACAACCTTGAAATCCCGCTGACCACACAAGATAGCTACATGCTTTACAAAAAATCTAGACTTCTCCTAGGAACGGCAAGTCGATGCCTACTTTTGAGAGAAAGGCCAGATTAAGATTCTCCAAAACTCAGACCATTCTGATTACGGCAGAGCCAACTACCAAAACGGTAACAGAAGCGAGGAATTAGATACTACTGCTAGGTCAAATTGTGCTGAAATAAAAAACCCAATAAATACATATTCTGTGCTGATTCAACAAAAAACAGTACTGTACCATGAAAACAGACATTGTCCTCAAAGTACCAGCGTTGACAAACTATAGAAATGCTCAAAGTCTACAGGATGCCAGAACTAAGTGGCTGTAGAAATTCCTGAACTCATCAAGATGGCCATGATAGTCTTCCACATCCATACATGATGGGGTTTACCAATACCTGTACATAGCTATAATCCAGGTGACCCCTGGAAACTGCCAGCTAGGACCACAGGGCCCTGTGAAAACTAAATCACAACAAGCAAATCAAACCACACAGCATGGGACAGGACAAGGAATAATGGTCTGAAATTGCAGAAATGAAAGATTGGATATTAGGAAGAAATTTCTCACTAAAAGAGTGATTAAGCACTGAACACCTGTTACAATAGACAAATGCTGGACTAGGAAGGTTTAATCAGAGATGATCATATCTTGAGCAGGGGGTTAGACTAGATGACCCCATGAAGTCCCTTCCAGCCCTACTACTCTATGATCCTAATAGTTTTCACTGATAATCTCAAAGAAATGATGTTTATTGATACAAGCATATCGAGCAGGGACCCTCTTCTTCTTTGCTTACTATTATCAAATTGCTTATGCCTCAGCTGAAGAACTTGTTGCAGGGAACAGAAGCAATAACAGGCACCTCTCAGAGGTATTGCCCCATTAGCTGAATATTGCAACTGAGCAATTCAGTGATAGCCAGGGATCCTGGGTTTCTCTAATTTAAAAAATTCCCAATTTTCAGATTTAAAAAAGTAACCCTAAATCCACATTTTTCTGTGATTAAAATGAAACACAACTATATATATTTATCTAGTGGTGCTTCATTTTAATCACAGAAAAATGTGGATTGGGGTTACTTTTTTAAATCTGAAAATTGGGGATTTTTTTAAATCAGAGAAAACCAGGATCCCTGGTTATTACCTTCCAGGTCCTATCCACTTTCCCATGCTGTTTGTCTGGCTAAGCCTCTAGGCCATATCACTACTTTGTTTTTCTTTGACACTGGCTTTCAGACTGCAGTATTTTACCTGTATATTCTGTTTTAGCATGATTTATTGTTCCCATTACCATAGCATCTGAGCACCACACAATCTTTAATGTAATTATCCTTACAATATCCTCAGGATATAGAGAATCCTGTTATTCCCATTTTATCGATGGAGAACAGAGAGGTCTGCAGTCACAAAGAGCACCTATGCCTGGGCAGGGAACTGAACCTGAGCCTTTTCTGTCCTCAATTAATGCTCTAACCATAGGCACCAACTTCAGTTTTTCCTGGGGGGGTGCTTTTTTTGTGTGTGTTCCCACGCATGCCCAGAAAAGGTATCACATTACTAAAACTCAGCTCATCCAATGTACCTCATGGGTGCTGACACCTGCTAATTTTTTTTTGTGGGTGCTTGAGCCCCAGAGCACCCATGGAGTCAGTGCCTATGGCTCCAACTTAAGGCCCATGCTTCTTTAAAAAAGTGCATTTTTTCTCCATTTTGAATGTACTGCTGTTCTGTTAAAATATGGACTTATGTCTAATACATTAACAATATAGTTCTGAAATATTTTGAGTTGATTTGCATTCCAAATCACTTAAATTTAATCAAACTTTCACCTACGCAAACGTTTAGTCAGATACTAAAATGAAGGATATGTGTACATAGAAAATGAAGGTGCAATTGTAGCACCTGTTAGCATATTTCGGTGGTTTATTCCAGTTGGCATATTCTCTGGGATCCCTGGAGAGTTTGTATTCTAGATGCTAGCACATGTTTATGACAGCGCTACCGTCTTCACCGCTATCATTTCCACTGCTGTCTATATCATAGTAGTGCTACCATCCCACCTTCATACCCAACCTCAGGAAGAGAAGTATATTTGCATTAAAAGGTATATTAGGAAATTATCTTCACTTTCTGCCTTTCAAGATGAAGGAGTCTCAAGATCATATGGTTCCAGGAATATGTTGATTAATCCCTCTCTACTTTTAACGAAGCTTATGGTGATTCTGGATCTGAATCTCATTTAAATTGTGACCTTTTTACACATTTTTCACAGTGTACGAGCAAGTTTAAGTGTGTGTGCACATCTAATTTATCAATGGTGTTCATCAGGAAAAGCTAAAGGACTGCTCCCTGGAATGCTGCGCATGTGTTGCATAGCACTATGCATTCAACTTGGTATGGACTTATGCTGTTTGCTTTGACAGGGCAGTTGGGCAACCTTTGTTTAATTAGAAATCCCATGATAATCTTCCTGAAGGTTCTCCTGTTTAGTAAACTCCCACAAGTAGGAATATACAAATAGCAACTTGAAGATTCAAAACTGGTTACATGCCACAAAAGCAGGGTTTTTTTTTTCAAATACTGCTTCTATCCCTATGTAATCAAAATACTCACCCTGTTTTTGCTCTTCCATTTGACTCCTCTTTTATAGATCTCCTGGGCTGGTGGGAAGGAACTGTTTTGGCTGGTGCCAAACTCCAATTAGTAATGCTTTATGAAAAGTTCTTCAAGGTAATTGTTGCTGATATTCAAGGTAATTGTTGCTGATAAATGATATATATTTCTCATGAAAAATCTACAAGGCTGCACTATCAAAGTTGCAGCCAACCATGGAAAGTAACCCTGATTTTTTTTTCTCTTGATGAAGGGATATCCAAAGAAAGCCCTGACATAGCAAATTTTCCCTATCTTTTAAATCTGCCCTTTTCCACCAGTTCTGGAGACCTCTGATCTTCGCAGTGTTCAAATTCCCACACCAGTCCTTTTGTTAGCCTTTGCAGCTTGACCTATCTCTGATAAATTCACACAAAACTATTAATTATCAATAGCTGCAAAACAAACAATAATTACCTTTTGCAAAGTTTAGAAGTCAGTAATGCAACATGACTAACAAATATTCAGACAACTTTAAAAGCCAAATAATTTAGGAACCAGAAAGGATTAAAGGGCAGTATATGACTATTGGCATAGATTTTATCATAATTTTGTCTATTTAAATAAATTTCTTTCTGAAAAAATCAAGTATTTTTAAAATTTGAAATTAAAAGTTCCCATGAAAATAGCACACATGGAGTACACAAGGAAGGGAAAGGAATTTGGCACACCGCTGGGGACAGACTCATTAGTAATAAACAAATGTGGGTGATTAGCTTGGAGCCATGAAGTCAGAGTCATCAGTGTTATTACTCATTTGCCATCATTTCAATATGCTGCTTCTGCTCTACCAACTTCCAAGAACATAGCTTGTAGAGATATTGAACATACTGGTAATCCTTAGGGAATGCATCATCATGTAGTTATTTTAAGTGACACTCAGGTATACTTTAAATCATTCTTCCATTTATTAACAAGTTGCCAACCAATCTGTCAGTTTTCTGTCCAGTGGATGTATTTTCTTTGTATGTTGGTTGCCATTAAATAGGAATGGCAACTGAGGATGAGATTGCATGGAAAAAGGCAGAAAGATTTCATATGTAGCATTGGGTACATTTAGTATTTCCTTTAAAAAGCTGTGGAGTGTCATTAACTGACAAACAGTCTGCTGCCAAGTTCTTGCAAGAATTGTATTTGTTGTCGGATGCCAAACAGCTTCTTTAAATGCTAATGAACAAAGTATGGCATGCATTCTGTTCTTGATGGATTATGCCTATACCTTCTGTGGTCAACAGAAGGGGAATTCCCGGCCCATATGATTTCCATTCTGGCACATTCATCTCTTCTCTGCTTACAAGGCAGCAAGCACTCAAATAGATTAGTCAATCTTATTTTAAAATTAAATATAGCCTCCACACCCTAACTTGCATGTATAAAAGCTGAAGAGGCTATGCCAAACTGCCTACATACAGTATGTGTTTTGTTTTCTTTAGAGAATTAAGCTCCTGCCTTCAACCTCAATGATATTCATTGTATATTGATATTCTTGCTACATTGAAACATAAATGTTTCATGAAGAGCTGATTTACATGTTTGTCTTTACCTCTTTGGAGATTGATTTAGGGAATTACATTTTTAAGATGTCTCCTTCAGTATTTTTCATCTTTTCCTGATTCTGAACAAATTAGCTTAATAAGGAAGTACATTAAGGATGCTTCTAGGAATGCCTTGCAACCATATATGTTTGATTTCATAGGCAGTAGGATCCCAAGTTTGAACATACAGGTCCTTTAGAATATACTGGATAGCTCTCAACTCTAAATTTGATACTGTTAAACAGTAGTAAATATTATGTTCAAGTATTGGGTACCAATGACACATAAGTACTATATGACATGTTAATCCCCTTTCATAAATTATTCTTATATGATGATCACCTGCTCTTCAGATTGACATCTGATGGAAAGGAAGGAAGAGTTGTTTTAACACAAAACAGAACCAATCAACAACCATCAATGAGAAGATACAATGTATCTTTAATTCACATGCATGGCTATAAATTAAGATAGAAAATGACCTATTGGTGGAAATTAATGTCTATATGTACATTGGCCATGAAAATATTCCATCACCTCATATTTTGTGATGATCTAAATTTATCATCAAAACACCAGTTACAAGTTAAGAACATACCCTGCTTTGCTTGGTAGCCAGAATCAGAATCTCAAATCCATACCTCTTGAACACAAAAATGCGCTCATAGCAAAGTAGGTCTGGAAGTGACCTCATGAGGTCATCTAGGCCAGCCCCTTGCTAAAGGCAGGATCAACCCTGACTAAACCATAACAGCCAAGCGTCTGTCGAATCTGCTCTTGAAAATGTCAAAGGATGGAAATTCCACAAGTTGTCTATGTATCCTGTTCCAATGTTTGACCACATTCATAGTAAGAAAGTTACTTTGAATCTCCAACCTAAATTTCCTTGGTTGAAGTTTATGCCATTGCTCCTAGTCCTGTCCCCTATGATCATAGAGAAAAGCTCATGTCCATTCTCTCTATAGTTACCTTTCAGGAATTTGAAGACTTTATTGAATCCACCACTCAATCTTCTCTTCTCCAGCCTAAATAACCCTACCTCTTTTAGCCTTTCCTCATAAGTCTTGATTCCCAGGCCCTTGATCCTTTTTGTTGCTCTGTGGTGCACTCTCTTTAAACTGTTCACATCCTTCTTGAAATGTGAGTAGAATGGAAGAATCTCTTCCCTTAATTTGCCATTGACACGCCTGTTAATACAACCTAGTATGGTCTTGGCTTTTTTTGAAACAGGAACACCCTTGTTTAATATTCAAGCTATGGTCTACCACAACCCCCATGTCCATCTCTGCAGTACTGCAGCCTATCCAGTCATTTCCCAGTCTATATTTGTGAATGTAATTATTCTATTCTAAATGCAGGACTTTGCACTTGTCCTTATTGAATCTTATCTAGTTGCTTGTGGAACCTTTTTCCAATCTATCCAGTCATTCTGAATTCTAGCTCTATCTCCATCATCCAAATCATTAATGAAGATATTCAACTCTACAGTACTCAAGACAGCCCCCTGGTGAACCTCACTTAATACCTCCTCCCAACTATACATTACACCATTGATGACTATTCATTGAGTATGATGTATCTACCTTCCAGTACTTTTGTCTAGTCTGTATTTCTTTAGCTTGTTAATGAGAATGTTGTGAAAAATGGAGTCAAAATCTGTGCTAAAGTCAAGATATATCACATCCACTGTTCTCCCTTCATCCACAGAGCCTGTCACCTTATTATAGAAGGAAATCAGGTTGGTCAGGCATAACTTGCTCATGGTGAATTCCTTACCTCTAGAGGCAAAGCCCTTCTGTTTGGATTTTAGTCAGTGTGGTGATATGGATAACCTTATAAGGCTGCATTTGCTGTGCCCATTCTTTTGATGATAAGCTTTTTCAGCCTTGCCCATGAGTAATAGATTCTTTTGGAGAAAAAGAATTAGGAAAATGAGCTCCTTTGTCTACATATTGCTAGAAGAGCTGGATACTCCTAAAAATCAGATATACTGGATAAATGAGGATATTCTATGAGGACATCCTATCACCTTAAATTTAGGAGTATCCTATGAAATTGAAAACAACAATAAACTTAGAAGTATCCATATTACCAGAATACAACTTGATTTAATAGCTTCTTTCCCATTTGACAAGAGAAATTTTATAGTCTTCTAACTATTTATAGTAAGACCTTTATATGCTCAAAGTAATTAATAAATGAGATCAATTTGAAGAATGTTTTTTTCTTGTTCATATCCACTTAATCATTCCATTTTAGAAACATTTTAAAGGCCACATCTAAAATAGATTTGCACCCATGTCCCTAGTGTGAATTTTTATTCTTTTCAGCATGCAATAGGTACTTTATAATGACCTTTTCTCTGTTTGGAACAGGGATTAGAATAATATATTTGACCCTTTTTTACTCATGTGGGAGAGATGCTAGTCTCCATGTTCAATAAAGTGAAATATGTCTCAAGTGTCCCAAGGTTAAGGCCATGACTTTATACTATTTAACACAAGCTATCATGCTGATTCACCTCAGACCATACAGAGAGGGGTTTTATTATTAAACTGAAATATATATATAGCTATATTAAACTGAAATATCTCTCTCTCTCTATATATATATATATATTTTTATCTCTCTCTCTCTGTCTATGTGTGTGTATATATATCCACAATACAATTAAAGGAAATATTTTGAATTACCATCAAAGCAAGTTAACCTGGTCACATTATGCATTATAACAAAATTTATGGCTGCATAAATAGCAGTGTAAACTTACAGAAAGACTAGTAATTATAGTGCCATTGATGGTCTTTGTTGCTTTAATTCTGAGGCAGCCAGAATGATTAAACTGAATCTTAATCGACTTCTCCATTAAAATTGCTGGCAGAGAAGCTCCTTTAACCTTTCTCATTGATTGAACACAACAATCACCATTCAATTATAATGCAAAAGGACATTTGTTATAATGTACAAAAGATGCATGAGCCATTTCCTTTTACTCAAGACAATCAATGAAATGACTCCTACCTCAAAGAAGGTGAGGCTACTATACCTGGAAGAGCGTTGAAGTCAAAACTGAACTCAAGTGACCGCAAAACTACAGTTTTCAGGAAATGGAAAAATTTAATGTAACATAAAACAAGCAACATGATGCAGCATAAAAGTTTCTTATTCCAGTATGAAAGATTATGATCCTTTTAAAAGAACGAATAAGAGTAAATATGGGAAATAAGTTAGCTGAATTTAATAGCATCATGAATAGGTCCAGGGAGGTGATACTTCCCTTCTGTGTGGCTTTGGTCAGGTTGCAGTTGGGGTACAGTTGCAGGTGTCCAGTTCTGGGCGCTGCACTTCAAGAGGGATGTGGATAACCTTGAGAGGGTCCAGGGGGCCACTCATGTGGTTAGGGGCCTGAAGGTAAGGCCCTAGGAGGAGAGACTGAGGAATCTGGATCTCTTCAGCCTCTGCAAAAAAAGGCTGAAAGGGGATCTTGTGGTCTTTTCCAAATTCATCAGGCAGGGGGAGGAGAGGAGGAAGGGAGGGAGCAGCAAGAAACTGGAGATGCTCTGTTTAACAGGGCACCCCTTGGAATAGCCAGGAGCAATGGCCACAGACTGACAGAGAACAGATTTAGGCTAGATATCAGGAAGAACTTCTTGACAGTAAGGGTTGCCAGAATCTGGAACAGACTTCTAAGGGAGGTGGTGTGCTCCCCTAACTTGTTGGGCTTTTAAGAAGAGACTGGACAAGCACCTGACAGGAGTCATATGACCCCAGCGCTCTTTCCTGCCCAAGGCAGGGGGTTGGACTCAATTGAGGTTCCTTCTGACCCTAACAACTATGAAACTGTAGTTTTCTATTTTGTAAAATAATGGGTGAAAGACTGAGTAATAGTAAGAATTTTAAGGTTAAAATTTCAAAGTGTCTTCCAAATTAATCAGCAGATACAAATTTATCATGTGCACCAGCTACATTTGTGCATCTCATTGACCATGTGTATTAGAAACTGCATGTTTTATGAATATGAAGGGATTATGTGAATTTTCATGAAACACAAATTAGAAGTCAAAGTTGGAAGTTTGGGTGTTAATGAATTTATTATGTTTTCACAGCTATATCCATAATGGGCATTTTAAACCTATATTCTGAGCACAATATGTATCTAGAATGGGACAGACTATATCACCAAATAAAAAATGTTATTGCTTGCAATGTAGCGGCAGTTGAGTCTTTTCACGTAAGTGACTTCTGTCTTTTTAAATTCTATGAAGAAAATATACTGTCAGTATAGTCTATCTGTAAAAATAACCCGCAAAAACAAATAACCCTTAGAATTTACCCCAAAATAAGTAAGGATAAGTGTATGAGTCTTTCCTGAGGGCACGTCTACATATACACATTAACTGCACAGTAACCAAAATTACTGCACAGTATTGGTGTGCATTGATACATGCATGGCTGTACTGTGCAGTAAATATTGTGACTTACACCAACTTGAGCATACATTTGATACCTGTATCATGCAGTTATCAAATTTATGCTTGATTAGTTACTGCACAGAAACACAAGTCTAGACAGCTTACTATACACTAACACTGTGTATGTGAACTGACTTGGGACTAACTTTAGTCCCAATCAGTCCACACACAGAGTTAATGTGCTTTAATGCCTGCATGTGTAGATGCCAGCCTATTCCCACTTACTTTGCTGTAATTTACTGCATAGTAAATTTAAGTCAGCATAAACGCATATGTAGACAAGCCCTGAAATGAACAGCAGTCCCCTAGAGAAGTATAAGGAACATAAAAGATATTGAAAGCATCACACACAGATGTTTAATTAGATAGGGAGGGATAGCTTAACTGCCAGATTTTCCTGCTTTTCAGTATACTATTGGAGAGATCTCTATGCAGTTTTACTATGCTCTTGGTGTGGCATACATTTATCCCTACTTAAGAGAGATCTTCCAAAAGTACAGGACTGGCACAATAGTTCTTACACCACCTCCACTCCCACTTGCCAGAATAGCAAAGGAAAAGGAGACATGGAGGGCTGGCCAGGATGTTTCCATAATCTTTCTCAGCAGATCCCAACCTTTTGCAAGATATACCCTTCTTCCCAAGTTGCAATCCCGCATCAAGTGGGAATGCTATTAATGAATTACAATGGGATCTACTACACCACGTGCAACTAAGGGATATGTTCCCCTAGTTTTGGAAATGTTGATGTACATTTCCAACTGTATTTTTGGCTCCTTGTGGCTAATAGGAGCAAGTGTAAATTCAATAAGGTCTTTATGTGGCCCAATTTCACCAATGTACACAGTACTTCACCAGAAGACAGTGATGCCAGACTTTCAGCTCTTTTGTATTTTGAGCTGGGTGTAGTTTAGCCACAGCTGAGAATTTGGCCCTTGTGCCATTTTAGTGTGCAATTATTGGCAGTGTCATAGAAAACCATGTGTATAAAGTATAGGTGTCGACCTCAGTTTTTGCTGGTACGTGTTTTTTTAGTTTGGTTTTTTTGCTGATCCCTGCACATGCCCAGAAGAGGCAGCACATTACTTCAGTCCAGCTTGCCTGATGTAGGTCATGAGTGTTAAGCACCCACTAGTGTTTTTTCAGTGGGTGCTTGAGCCCTGGAGTACCCATAGAGCCTATGGTATCATAGAATCATAGAATCATAGAAGTACGGTCAGAAGGGACCTTCTCAAGTCCAACCCCCTGCCTGGGCAGGAGAAAAAACTGGGCTCAAATGATTCCAGCCAGGTAGGCATCAAGCCTCCTCTTAAAGACCCCCAGGGTAGGAGCCAGCACCACTTCCCTTGGAAGTTGGTTCCAGATCCTAGGTGACCTGACAGTGAAGTAGTTCTTACGCATGTCTAATCTAAACCTACGCTCCAACAATTTATGGCCGTTATTCCTTGTTATGCCAGGGGGTGCTAGGGGAAAACAAGGTCTCTCCCAAACTCTTCTGGTCCCCCTAGTGAGTTTATAGACAGTCACCAGGTCCCCCCTCAGCCTTTGCTTGTGAAGGCTGAACAGGTCCAGGTCCCGCAGTCTCTCACTGTAGGGTCTGCCTTGTTGTCCCTGGATCATGCAGGTGCCCCTCCTCTGGACCATCTCAATGTTGTCCACTTCCCTCCTGAAGTGGGGCGCACAGAACTGGACACAGTACTCTAGCTGTGGCCTGACCAGTGTTGCATAGAAGGGGAGGATCACCTCCTTGGCTCTGCTTGAGATGGACCTGTGGATGCACGACAAGGTCCAGTTAGCCCTGCCAACCGTGACCTCGCATTGTCGGCCCATGTTCACCTTGGAGTCAATAATGACTCCAAGATCCCTTTCTGCCTCCATGCTCTCAAGAAGGGAGTTTCCAATCTTATAAGTCTGCTGCTGGTTACTGCTGCCCAAGTGCAGCACCTTGCACTTGCCAGTATTGAAATGCATCCTGTTTTTGTTAGCCTGCCCCTGTAACTTATCCAGGTCTTGCTGCAATCTTTCCCTCCCTACTAGCGCGCTCACCTCACCCAAAATTTTGGTATCATCAGTGAATTTAAACAGGTTGCTTTTCACACCATCATCCAAATCGCTGATAAAGAAATTGAACAACGCAGGCCCAAGGACCAAGCCCTGGGGGACTCTGCTGCCCACTTCTCCCCAGGTCGAATATGACCTGTCCGCCACCACCCTCTCAGTATGACCCTTCAGCCAATCTGCAATCCATCTGACTGTGTAGGTATCAATGCCACAGTCGCCCAATTTTTTAATGAGGATGGGGTGGAAGACGGTGTCAAAGGCCTTGCTGAAGTCCAGAAAGACTACATCCACGGCAACACCTGCATCCATTGCCTTTGTGACCTGATCATAAAAGGCAATCAGGTTGGTCTGACATGACCTGCCCCTAATGAAACCATGCTGGTTGCCCTGGAGCATCATAAAGGAAGAGACTTATTTTTAATACATATATTATAGAAAGGAAAGGCTTTCTCTGGTTCGCTTCCTACTTCTCTATGCCTCTATCATCCAACACTAAAGTTCTTATTCAAGCACCCAACTTGCAGTTTATTTTCAAGAGTCCCTCTTGCCTTTGGTTTGATAACATTGGAAAGAGTTCATAGCTGATATCTATATTCCACTTGCCTCAGAAGTATAGTGCCTTTCTGTTCTGTGTTTATTTGGGAAATTGAAATAAACTGACTTATTTAGAACAGAATTACTCTCTTGATGTTCCCTTCTTTTTTCCTCATTTCCATCTAATTCCGTATCAGAACTAATGTTATCTATACAATCTTAATTTGCCACTTTTTGTATATGGAATGTTATCAGTGTTTAAATACAGCATCTCATTGGCTTTGCGACATAGGTTCTTTGTAGGTAACATCTCTAAATATGACAATATTTCAAAATATTTGGAAGAACACATTTTTCAAAAAATAGCATAGATGATCAAATTTACTTATATGTAAGCATGAAAATACCTGCCTCTTGAGTACTCATCACAAGTTCTTAGAGTTATGCAAGAAGTTATGCTGGAACTGTATAAAACACAGTAAGAGACTGTCTGTCTATATGCCCTAGACAGGATACTGTTTAAAATAAATACACAAAAAGATAGGATATACTGGGAAATATACTAGTTGGTAATACTTAGAGTGTTTCCCTTAACTTAATTTTTGTGAATCTCATGGCAGAAACATCATGGCAGAAATAATTTTGCATATTTAAAGTAATTTGCATAAGGAGTGATTTTTAAATATATAGGCTAGTTTCCTTCTTTTTCCTATTGTATTAACACAAATGATGTGTAAGGCTATTCTTCCTTTTGTATCATTAAAGATACTTATTAAAAATTCCTGGTTATGGTAAATATTGTCCACATTTGTAAACTGAATTACAGATATGTTTTAAATGGAACAAGAAGTTGGAGTGATGTTTGAAAGAGAATTACTAGAAGAGAAAATGACTACTCAGGCAGGCATGAGTAGCAGATGGCGATTTCTACTGGGAAATGAATGAAAAGATTGAGAAAAGGCAGTATTGTATTATGGCACTTTTACCATCTGATACAGCAGAAACATCTTTTTGGTAACTGAAGTTAAATTGCATTTCAGCGTTTTATCAGCTATAGAGAAGATAGAATTGGATAGCAGTTATTAGGAAGTTTTGAGTGGCTGCAGTTTACAAAGATTTTCAGAATCAATTGGAAGAACTGAGGCACATGGAATGACCAGCCAGTGTAATTACATTAACAAACACATTGTGTTAGCATTCATATTATCTGTCACAAAATCATCAAGCCCATTGGTGCTCAAACTTTTGATTCTGAGGGCCATATGAGTGGCATGGAGCTGGACTGCGGGCCAGAAAGGTCCTGTGTTCTAGGACAAGGCCCTGAATAGCCTTACTGGCAGTGGGGGAGTGGCAACTGCTTTCCCATCCAAATTTTCAGACCCATGGAGAGCACTGTGGGCTGGATGACACAGCTCCAGGGGATGAGCACTTCTGATCTAACCCAAGACTGGATGTACAACTGGTAGATAAGCCACAAACAAAAAAAGACCTAGCTCCAGACATTTTAGTGAAACACAGTTGGCTGGGAGGCTGAAATAGAAAGAGAAATGGGAGACATTCCTCAGAAAGGGAAAGACAAATGGCCAAATTCCTCAGAAACGTTCTACTTAAGCTCAAAAGTCTCACAAATAATTTGTATGTCTTCAAAGTCCCCAAGATACGTGTGATTAATCAAATGCTAATATTTTAACAGAGATGTTAATATTTTAACAGAGATGATATTTATCTTCATTTCACCTTCCAAATATCATCTTCTCACCCTCAGCCCCCAACTAGACAA
The DNA here is from genome assembly GCF_001723895.1 of Crocodylus porosus. NCBI lineage: Eukaryota > Metazoa > Chordata > Crocodylia > Crocodylidae > Crocodylus > Crocodylus porosus. Next base: position 130,007,271 of record NW_017728906.1, on the reverse strand, counting down.
ACACCGTTTTGTTAAAGCTAAAGTTGTAAAAGGGATTCACTGCGGCCACTTATACTCCATGATGATGATGATCCATTCCACCTGGGTAGGTGTGTAATTGTTTGTATTTCCCTGAAAGTATAGTCAAAGAAAAAACAGGAAGACCAGCTGTTTGATAGAACAGGAGAAGGAAGACGGTCATCCCCTCTTTTTGCTCAATACTCTAGAAATTAGAACATTTTGTGGTTAGGACAAGGCCACAGGTACCCTACAACCTTCCTGTTGAACATGGTAGCCAAGAGGGAAATATACATGTAGCCAGAAGGAGAGCAAGCCAGAACAAGCCTAGTTCTGTGGTCCAGAGAATGGGATCTGGGTTTTGGCTTCTCCTTTGGCATTACTGTAATTTCAATTTAATAGTTTCTGGATAAAATAGATCAACAGTATTAGGAGTCAAGGCTGTATCCACCTCATTGGGCTACAGTCTATCTGGATGTTCTATTGATCTTACATATCTTCTTTTTTCCTGCCCAGCTGACCATGAACAATAGGTGAACATGAATCATAGCCCTGCCTAGCCTATGGCCTGGTACTTAGGGAACTTTGCTAGAAATTTGGATATTGAAGGTCACACTCTTTCCAGGCAAAGACTAGCTTTGATTCAGATACTTCCATTCCTTAGTCTTTTGGGCTAAAAGGTGAGAGTGTCTTCACCTGTCAAACAGCTGGACCACCTGCTATTTCTCTGACCACACTTTTAGGGACTTAAAGAGTTATGTGCCTATCCAGACAGAAAGAAATTATCACAGAGCAAAAATGATCATGGATCCCTTCTTAGCTTGCTCTTAACAAATCTGCTTTCACAGGTGGAGATAGGATCTAAAATCTGCATAAGAAGTAAAAATGCCTTTTGCACAGCTATGTCTAAATACATGTATAGCATTTAGATAAGTACCACTTCAGCTTTAGAGATAGAAATAGACCTCACCAAATGAAGTCTGGTGGGACTGTCCTGCTAGAACTGATCTGCTTTATTGGGTGAAACATATGTCACCCCCTATCCCAAACTGGGACAAAGGGTGATATGTTCTCCTTCCAAGGGGATTCCTCACCCCTCTTACTGCCTTATTCTTCCTTACTGGGAGCTGTGCTGACCCATCCTTCTAGGTGAAGCATGGGTTGGTACAGGTGCAGATACAGGTCCTAGCAAAGAGACTTGGGGCAGTGTTGAAGCCAGGGAATTCTTGGTACCCCACACCCTCATGTTGGCATCAATGCCAGGACCTGTGCTGACCCATCCCTCCACATGAAGCATGGGTCAGCATGGGACCTGACATTGGTTTCAGCATGGAGGCACAGGGCACCAAGAACTCCATGGATTACCCTACTTACTTAGATATGCTTTGAGATTCCCTGGGGGGGGAAGGGAGGGCACCTCTGTATGAGGGGAAAGCAGGGCAGTTGCTTTAGGGACTTGAGGGGCCTGATTCTAGGGTGTGTAGGATCAGGCCCCTCAAGCATCCAGAGTACTTGCCAAGAGCTTCTGCCACCAAACAAATATATGTCCACTGCTATAGAACAGCATAACCTATTGCCACCTTTGTTATGGCCACAAGTTTTGGGTATTTGTAGCACATAAATGGATATGGACCTCTGTTTGTTTCACCTTTATGTCTTCATAAAAATTTTTATGGTGGTACAAAAGCGAGGAAAGGTTACATCTGTTTCCACCCTAAGTGAAATCAGATTTGGGCCTCTGCGTAGACACTCTGGCTTTCCAAAACTATTCTTTCCCATGATGGCCATGTAGTATAGCCATGTAGAAACCACTGAAGCTTGCATCACAAAGGCCCTGTTAATATTCTGAAGGTCATTCAGATTACAGGCCAGACCCAAGTTTTTGGGTTGTAACAGGCACACCTGTTCTCAAACATGAGCTTACTAATGGTACCATCCTCCCTTATTATTCCCTTTCCCCTGAACTTGATAAATTAGAGTCAACAGTTACCAAGATGGATAAATTTCATTGGGAAATGTGAATAAGGGTAGTAGTACTGGTTTTCAGTCTCTGGTAGTTCTTCAAAGTACTTCCAGTGGAATTAAACCTTCCAAAATAAATTCAAGTCCAGACAGAAATATGTATCTTTTGGGATAAATCAAGAACAAGAAGACTAAGGCTACAAATACAGCATGTGAAATTCATACACTGTTTACCACATGTATGCATGAACTCTGTATAATTGTAGCCTTCTCTTGTTCAATGGCCAGAAAGAGCAGCTGCTAGTTTGATCTACCCTGGTCAAGATTACTGACTTCTTGCACACATTTATTCATTTTTATACAGATCTAGATGTATTGGGCAGTACTCAATAGATAAGGTGTTCCTAGAGACTGAAAAGGAGGTTAAGCAAATTATACTCTGTATAAAATGGGGGGGGTAAATATTTTGTCAGATATTTTCACATTTAGCTAGGACCTCGCTTTGCAACAGTCTAGTTCAGTGTTATGAACCAATCCCTAAAGTGCAAAAAAGTTATGTTAACCCCTGAGATATTTCAAGTTTCTTATGGACCTTAGGAGCCTCCTATTACTTCCTCACTTCTTTAAAAACCTATGTTGCATCACTTCCTTCTTGTACAAATGGAATCTGACACCACTGTATTACTCATTAATATCATTCGCTGTCATGATAAGCTGAATCTTATGTTACTACAGATACATATAGCTATCCTCAACTGTTTATAGCCTAGTGAGGAAAACAGTTCAAATAGTTCAATGGTTCTTATACATAGACATTTATTTTTTTTATTTAAAATCCTTTAGTCTAAAAAATGTAACTAAAATCTCGTAAGAACAGACTCTCTTAAGATCTCCAGAGGATCTATATTCTATTTGGACTGTACATAACAAAAAAGATATTCTTGTGGTATTTTGGCACTTCTGTTTCCATTCCTAGTGGGGTTGTAAATATTCATGAAAAAATGGGGAATACAGCCAAACCTTTTGGAAACGCACATATGGTTCAAGAGTTGGGTATAGTTTTCTGAAAGTTTTTTTTTTTTTTGTATCCAAATCTGTTCCCTACAGCTTACTTAAGGGCACAACAATCAAGCAAAAAAAGCTGGACCTTCAATGTAATAATTACATATTTAACTTTGTATAGCTCAACTTTAAAAAATATACTTGAAGAATTCCCATTTAGGCAGAATGTCAGTAGTGGATTACTGGCAAATCAATAGAAAAATTAGAGAAACAAGCCAAATAACTCTCTCTGGTAGGATGCAACTCATTTGGCATGACTTTTAAAGAAAATGAACAAGAAGGTATTTCAGCTTAGGTATTAACAAAGACAAATTTCACATGCAAAGGGAATTTTTCTGAATTGCTTCGGGTCAGTCCTATTTTTTTTTAAAGCTATCCCTTGATACAAGGATAGGTCTGCCAGGAAGGGGATTATTGGTGAGTTTTAAGATGGCTGAAGAGTCCAAAAATGTTCTATAGGTTTTTCCACAGGTATAACAGGTGGTGCCTTGCAGAAGGCACAGTGGCAGCCAGGGTGTTGTGCAATTTCCTTCCTCCTCTGCTATTTCTCATCATCCTGAGCAAGATGTTCAGGAACGTTCTCTTTGAAGTGGACTTGATTTATGGTGCAGTGCCATTGAGACCTGTTACCAGCCAGCACTTCCCAGTTTGTGAGGTTGATGCCACCCTTCTTAAGGTATGCTTTCAGAGTGTCCTTGTAGCACTTCCTCTGTCCTCTGTGGGTCCTCTTACCATGACTGAGTTGAGGGAAGAGGACTTGCTTTGGGAGACAGAGTGACCAGACCAGCTGAGTTGATGTTTAATGATTTTTGCCTCAGTGTTGGTTATGTTAGCTGCAGAGAGGATGATGGCATTGGTGTAGTGGTCTTCCCATCTACTGAGAAGGATCTTCCAGAGGCAACACTGATGGAACCATTCCAGGTACTTAAGAAGGCTTTGATATGTCACCCACATCTCACACTGGTAGAGGAGCGTGGGGATAATGACTTTATTGTAGACCAGGAACTTAGTTTTCATCTGTAGATCTCAGTTGGCAAAGCCACAACATAGCAGCTTTCTGAAGCATACTCTGGCACAGAGATTCCTATGTTTTATTTCTATATCAAGACTGACTGGGAGAGGTCAGGTATGGGAAATGCTTGATGAGAAATGCTGCCAAGGTATGGGAAATGCTTGATGTTTTCCAGGGGTTCTTCACCAACGGTAATTTGTGAGGGGAGCGGGGCAGCTTGTGCTGGGGCAGGCTGATGGAGCACCTTGGTCTCCCCAGTATTAAGGGAGAGTCTCAGGCTATGATAGGCACTTGAAAAAAGGTCAAAGGTGGGCTACAAGTCAGTCTTAGTGTACACAAGGATAACACAGTCATCAATGTACTGAAGGTTGGTTATGCCAGTCTTGATAACTTTTGTTTTGCTGTGGAGGTGCTTCAGGTTGAAAAGCTGACCATCCATTTGATACTCAACCCCAGTTCCCAGAGGAAGGTGATCACAGATGAGAATCAAAATCACAGCAACATAGATGGAGAAAAGGGTTGGGGCAATGACGCAGCCCTGCTTGACAGCAGTACAGATGGTAAATAGGTCTGTCTCTTATCCACTGCAAAGGACAGTAGTGGTCATCTCATCATGGAGTAGTCTGAGGATGCTGGTGAACTTCAGTGGACAACCAAACCTATCCAGCAGCTTCCATAAGCCTTCACGATTGATGGAGTTAAAGGCCTTGCTTAGGTTAATGAATGCTACAAATACTCCTGGTATTCCTCTCCACACTTCTACTGGATCTTTCCTGCAATAAAAATCATGTCGTTGGTAGCCTGTGATGGTCTAAAGCCACACGGGGATTCTGGAAAGACATCTTCAACTAGGGGGAGGAGGCGATTCAGAAAGACGTGAGTAAGAATCTTCCTCGCAGTGGTAAAGAGGGCAATGCCTGGATAGTTCCCATACACTGACCTGTCCTCTTTCTTGAAGATGGTCACAGTGTTGGCATTCTTTAAGTCAGGTGGAGCTGTCTTGTTAACTCATATTTTGGTGAAGTTTTTGTGCTAGTGCTGGTCCACCAGCTTTGAAGATCTCTGAAGGAGTGCCGTCTGGTCCTAGCAGAAAGCTGACTGACAATCTTGTTCTTGATGGCAAAGTGCCTGTGAACGCACCTCTCTTCAGGTGACTTTACTTTCCAAAAAAAAAGTGTTACCACTGTTGACACTGAATTTATGACCCAGATACTTTGTTCCAGGTGGACTCAAACCCTCACATTGACCACCAACTTTCCATTTTATAATAGGCAAATTTTATTAATACAAAGTGATAGCAGGTAAACAATTCTATATATACCAGTCCTAGGGTGTCATCAGAGTCAGGGTATGTCTGGCCAGGACATGAACTTCACTCTGAGGTTCTCTCTTGAATGTCAGATGCCAGCAGCCTAGAAGTTGCAGGCTGAGGCCCTGCCCCCACAGTGGGATAGATGAGATGAGCTGGTGGCATGCCCTCTGTTCATACTGCCTCAGGTTCCTCTCTCGGTGACTCTTTGTTGCTCTGAAATCCTTCTTTTGTATTCTTTTAACCCTCCTGATGACTCTTCATCCATGGGCATCACTGACTGGTCTTTCTGTGTTTGTCATACTATACATGTTCTGTTCTGTCAGCATATTCCTTTGTTTCACAAGCCCATTGCATGCACACATCCTAATTTGGGCTTTCCCAGTCTTCTAATTTGGTCTGTTCCCTAAAACCAGAAAGCCCCAGTTGGGCACTGTGGCCTGGTGCCATCTTATCTCATGTTATGGAACAGTGTGGTACATGCCTACCATTTCCCAGCCTGCGGGTCTATCTCTGTCTGCCTTGAAGGCTGTGAAACTGTATGACAACCAGGTTTTTAGAAATCAATTAACCCTTGCTGTTACCCTGGACCATTGTTCTAATGCATATCTATTTTACCTATAAGCTAATTCCCAAAAGCAAGCCCCTAAAAACCATTTTCTAGCCATCAGCCACTTCCTTCTTTTTTCAGCTGGCCTTCATCTGCCCTGTGATGAAGTAGTAACATGAAAGTCATATCTTGCAAGTTCTCTAGCTACTATGGCAGTTGTTCTTTCAGGATGCTCACTATTCATGGAGTCCATGAGGCTGCAGGTATTCCATGTGGCAAATTTCAATACTTTACTTGGTTGGTTTCGGCTGCAGGTAGAGTGACTGACTCAATGCAGCAATCCAGCCAGGGGGGGTTGAGACAGCCTATGTTTAGGGCATCTTTTCTAGCCCCTTCCCCATTTAGGGTGTGCAGAGGGGATCCTAAAAAGGATTGCTCAGTTACAGTTGCAGCTGCCAAATTCTACTTCTGTCTTGGTAAGTTCAAAATGACCATCACACGACCAGCGCCTATGTGCAGATTTGTGACTAAGGACTCCCAGAGATCACTGTTCCTGTCCTCACTGCCAATCATCCATTGCCACAGGACTTGGTTTGAGGAAGACGTTAACATTCCTGGCAAAGGCATGACATTTTTTAACATGGTGCACAAGTGACATCCACACAAAATTGACAGGAAGGAGCCCAGTGGCAAGGACTTCCCAGACAACTGGAGACCTCCATCTCGCTGCACCCCTCATCCACCTTCACAGCCACAGAGAATGAGAAGGTCCTCAAGTATGTCTGTTCTGCCATTGGAGTCCTCAGGAATTTGGACCATGCTTAGCCTGGGACCTCACCTCAAACCTGTTTGCCAGGAGTACGAGGCTTCACAAGACATAGCTCTGAGGGTCATTAAAACACACACACCTCTCCACTGTGACAAGGTTATGGTCCAAGGAGACATCAGTCCTATATACTAAGCTTTTGTCTTCACTGAACACAAAAAAGCAAGAAAAAAGAAATTTCAGCATAGCTGGCACATATCTAGCACCACCTTATCTCTTCTGAGTTCTCACTATGTTAGTACTAGAAGAAAATTAGTTAATTAGCCAGTTAAAAGAGAAGGAGGTAAACATATATTGAGGACTTTGAGGCACTGAAGGAAACAATGAATAAAAATGAAGTAGAAATACTTTACAACTGAAATAAGCAAACACAGCCTGAATAAGACTAAGGGTCTATTCACTATGTATGAATACTTGAGCTAGCTTTAAACTAACTAGTTCAGGAACCAGTAACAATTTAGCTGTAGCAATTTGGATGCTCAGCAAAGGAAAGAGACAAGGTAAATCAGCCCACAGCTCTATGCTGCCATGGACAGACTGCTATCAATGCCTGTGCCAGCAAACTTAAAGCTAGCCTGGGTTTGTCTACATTACATTTATGTCACAGTGAGGGCACAATTTTAACATTCCCTAAATACCAGCTGTGGAAATTCATTAAAAAATTGCCTACTATAAAACATAGGCCAAATTTGGGCCTGAGGGCCACATAGGGAGTTTTGATGAGCTGTTGTGGGCCGGATCAGCACCTCCTGTCCCCCCACCCCTCCACAACAACTAAAAAAAACTCCCTATGGGACTTTGGGTGTGTGGGGCAGGGTTTGGGAGTGAGACAGGCATAATCCACTCCCTGAATGCACTGCCCTGTGGCCATAAGGGAGGTGGAAGGGTGTATGGGGATGTGTGGAAGAGGCATGTGAGCATGGCAGGGATGGGCTTCCTGGGAGCCAACCAGGGGTGAAGGGAGAAAGGGGAGGTGGGGGGCATGTGCAGCAGAGCTCACCAGGTCAATGGCTGCTTCTCCAGCACTCTGCATGGGGCTGAGCCCTGCCCATTTCAGCTCATGCCTTGCTCCTGCCCACACCCACCAGCTCTGGCCCTGGCTCCAGCCAATGCACAGATTCTGTCAGGGCTGTTCCACACAGTGCAGCTGCAGCCAACCGGGTTCACAATGTTACTGGGAGGCAAGGGGAATAGAGCAGCATCTGGCCAGCTGCAGCCACTCCAGGGACAGCTCCAGTGGAAGCTGCACATGCTGGTCAGGCCCAGGCTGATGGGGCTGTTCTGCCCCCCTCACCTCCAGGTGGGGCTGCTCCTCCTGCTCCTGCCATAATACTCTGGGTGGGCGGGTAGGTGGGAAGCTTCAATCAGGAAGCTCCTGACCTGCACATAGGGTTCTGGCTCCAGCTCTTGGATGCGTTCCACGCACTCTGCCCACCTGCAGGTATGCTCATTGCTCTGGGTGGGCAGAGTGGGTGTAAGGCAGCCAAAAGCTAAAGCCAGAGCTCCACACAGTGGTCAGGAGCCACCTGACTGAAGCGTCTCCCAGGCTTGCCTGGAGTGGCACAGCAGGAGCAGGAGCAGGAGCTGCAACTGGAAGCAAGAGGAGAAGAACAGGCCCAACAGCCTGGTCCCAGGCCCAGACAGTGTGCGCAATGACTGATAGGACTGTTTCTAGTGCAGTTGCACTTGGCCAGGTATTAGTCTGATTCTCTTGCCTCCAGCTGCAGCTCCTCCTCCAGCTCCTGCTGCACTTCTCTGGGTGGGTGGGAAGCTTCAGCCAGGCAGATCCTGCTGGAGGTGAAGGGAGCAGAGCAGTATCTGACTGCTGCAGCTGCACTGGGAACAGCCCTGTCAGAAGCTGCATGCACTGGCTAAGGCCTGGCCAGCAAGAGCATGGCATAAGCTGCCCTGGCGGGAGCAGGTAAAACTTGGCCCCATGTGAGCACCTCTGGGGCAGCTGCAGGCTGGATACTGGCAATTGGTGGGGTGAAACCAGCCTGCAGCATGTATTTTGCCCACCTCTGTATTAGTCACTTAAGTGGACTTAAGTACCTATCATGATTCTATTCCACTCCAGTCAAGTCCCTGAAAAACTATGAATACAAAAGGAGAATCCTTCTCCCTGTTGTCAATACCATTGCTTGCCATTCCACACATTGTAGGTATCCAAAAAGATAGGAGACTTGAGATGTACTAATGCTAAAAAAGGAGGATAGGTCAAGAAAGAAGCAAGGATGGATTTATGAAAAACAAATCGTGTCAAGCAAAGGTGATCTCTTTCTTTGACAAAGTAACTACTCAGGGGAGGATGAAAGGACCACTGTAGATACAGTGTATCTGGACTTCAGCAAGGCTTTTGGCAAGGTCATACATGCCTTTCTCATAAACAGATTGGAGAAATGTGGGCTAGATAAAGTGATTACAAGGTGGACAGATAACTGGTTCAATAGCCACAAACAAAAGGTAGTTATTAATCCATGTCAAAATGGCAGGAGATTTCAAAGGTAGTAGTGGGCTTGGTGCTGTCCAACATGTTTGTAAACTTCTTGAGCAAGTTTGCAGGCAACATGAAACTGGGAGGTACTACCAACATGTTGGAGGATGTGAGCACAGTCTAGAATGATCTTGACAGGTTGGAAGTTGTGCTAGAGCTAACAGGATGAAAATCAATATAGACAAATATTGCAAGGTGCTACACCTCAGGAGGAATAATCAAAAACACAACTGTAAAATATTGGTGACAACTGCCTAGGTGGTAGCACTATGGAAAAGGACTTAGGAGTCTTGATAAATCACAGACTCAGTATTAGTCTGAAGTGTGATGCAGCCACACAAAAGGCAAATGCAGTTTTGGAATAGATCAATAGAAGTATTACATGCAAAATACAAGAGGCAATAGTGCCTCTGTACTTGACGCTGATAAGGCCTCACCTGGAGTATTGTGTGCAGTTATGACCTCCACATTTTTAAAAGGATGTGAAGAAATTAAAGAGCATCCAGAGGCAGGCAGCAAAGATGATAAAAAACTTGGAAAGAAGTTGTATGAGGAGAGGTTAAAAGAGGCATGTTTAGCCTGTGGAAATGTGCTAAGAGGGGACATGATAGTAGTATTCAAATACTTGAAGAGTTGTCATAAAGAAGAGGGAAAACTCCTTTTTTCTCCTGCTGCAGAGAGGAGGATGCAGATCAACAGCCTGAAGCTGAAGCAAAGTAAGTTTTGATTGGATATCTAGAAATACTTCTTCACTGTTAGAATAGAAATAGTGGAATAGACTACCTAGGGAAGTTGTGGATTCTTTATCACGGGGGGGTGTTCAAGAAAAAGTTGGACAGCTACTGGTCAGGGGTAATCTAGCCGTAGCTGTGTCTATGTTCTATTATGGGTATTTACCATGCATCTGGGATTTTCTAATTGCCTCCCTTCACCCTTCAGTGTAAGGGTGCTTTTACACCTTCCTCAGAGGCATTGGCTATAGCCAAAGCTGGGGACTTTGACTGGAGTGTGCCAGTGCTCCTGCTTGGACCGAAGCTGGAGATTCCTAGCTAGAGGGTCCTGCCCATTTGCTCAGGGTCTAAACAGTCACCATATTTGAGGTTAGGGAATTTTACCCCATGGTGGGATTGGTATGGACTGTGGGGGGTTTTGCCTTCCTCTGGAGTGCGAAGCATGGCCATCTACCCAGGATCTTTAGACAACATTTCATAGAAGCAAGACGTTGTCTGCCATGGTTCCCCTGCTTTACATGTGGCAGTTTAGGGTGCTAGGTCTGTGTTGTGTCAGAGCTGTTGGTAGTCTTACGTAGAGTTTAGATTTTGGATTGTATAGCATAGCTTGGATAGGGATGATCCTGCCTCAGGCAGGGGGTTGAACTAGAAGACCTCTGGAGGTCCCTTCCAGCCCGCTTCTCTATATTCTGCGAAGATGTTGGACAGCCACTGGTAGAGGATAATCTAGATGTAGCTGTGCCAATGTTCTACTATGCGTATGGCCCATGCTTTGCTGGTTGTTGCATGGGGCTGGGAGGCAATTCCACCTCTCCTACCTGTCTCATTTCTGCTACGTATATCAAGAGGTAGGTTTTAAGAAAAACAAAACAAACAACACCCCCCGCTGCAAATCCCAAAACTTTCCTCAGAGGCACTGGGTGTTGGCTGCTGCCAAGACTGTGGATTTTCATTAGAGTATGCCACTGCTTCTGCTAGGACTTAAACCCAGAGCTTCCTGAATAAAGGGACTTGCCCCTCTACTCAGGGTCAGACCAATCACCACATTTGGGATTAAGGAAGGAATTTTACTCCATGGTCAGACTGATATGGACTGTAGGGGAAGTTGGTTCCTCTACCACTGGGTGTGGCCCTCTTTCTGGGATCTCTTGAGCACATATTAACAATTTTTTATACAAGCAGGATATTGGCTGTCATGGTCCCCCTGGTTTACCTGTGGCAGGTTAGAGTGTTATTCCTTGTCTTGTGTCAGGGTTGATGGTAGCTTTATTAAGAAGTTAAATTATGGATTTGTATAGGATGGTTTAGATAAGGCCTATCTTGCCTCAGGCAGGGGGGTGGACTAGATTACCCCTCAAATAACCTTTCAGCCCTACTTCTCTATGATTCTATGAATAAGGTAAGGATTGTGATGAAACTAAATAGAAATGATAGTTGAAAAGGTACTTGTGAATGAGATTATGCAGTTATGTGTTATACAGGAAGGAAGAGTAGGCAAGAAATTATGTTCTAATGGTCTCATACAAAGTTGGATGGGCAAAGTGGAGGAATTTTTAAAAGAAAATCTGAAGAAACTGTTAAAAAAGCATAGGAGAACTAACGGGAAAGTGAAGAAGGATAAGATTTCAAGAGGAAAAGCCTAGCTGACAATGTAGGATGGGGTGGGCAAAATATGACCCGCAAGCTGGATCTGGTCTTCCAGCTGATTGGATCCAGCCCACAGGCAGGCACCCACCAATTAATTGTATTTGTCCTTGCCAGTGGCTGCCCCTGCTGTGCCATGAGTTCAAGTCCCACCCACTCCTGCCTGGGGCAGCATGTGCTGTGCTCCCAGCATCCCCTTCTGGAGGGTGCCAGCCCTGGCCAGCAGGCACAGCTTCCAGGCAGGGCTACTGCTGCAGCTGCTCAGAGAACTGCTGGGCTGCCCCAGCTTCCAGACACTTTTCCTCCCATCCCTGCTGCAGTGCTCTGGGCAGCAGTTACGGAGGGGAAGCTTCAGCATTGAGGGGAGTGGGGTAGGTGCTGCCTACAGCTCACTTTGGTCCTGCTCATTCATGGATGGGCAGGGGGGCATGTGGGTGGAGTGGGGGGAGAGGGGGTGAAGGAGCTGAACTGCTCACAAAGCCCCACTGGGCAAGCACAGGACAGGCAGATAGGGAAGAAGTAGCAGCAGGAGTCAGCGCGGGCTTGGTGCAGCCTTGTCAGGCAGACATGTGGGATGGAAGCAGCAGCAGGACCCAGGGCAGTCTCAGCTGCAGCCCCACCAGGCAGGTGTGGGACAGAGATCAAGGGTGCCAAGCTTGGCTCCTTGTCCCCCCTCCGCTCTCTTGCTACCTGCTGGCAGCAGCTTCTTCCCCACCCTTTGCAGCACACTGCGACCTAGACAGGTAGTGCTGTTCTCCCTCTCCCTTCTCCTGCCAGTAGAGGGGCTGGGCTCAGCCATGACACAGAGAGCAGGCAGGGGGGAAGCTGGGTGGGGGAGGGAAGCCCCAAATACATACACACCCAACCTACCCATACCCCAGCCATACCCCGCACACGCACCCACACCTCTTACCATGCCCACATACATATGCAACACTGTCCCACACACACCAGACCTCAACCACCCACCCCATCATACCTGCACACACCACCTACACCCCCACACACATCTACACATAGACTCACACACTCACCCACACCATACCCACACCCCCTACACACACCCCAACCACAATCATACCCACATACTCCACCCCCACCTTAACCACACACTCCCCCCACACATGCACCCACACCTCCTCACACACTCCACCCCCCACCATGCCCACACACACATCCAAAACTTTCCCGCACACCCACACCCCAACTACACATCCCACGCACATCCACATCCACACATACACCCTCCACCCGCCACTATACTTACATACACACTGTAGTCTCACACACCTCAAACCTGAGCCACATCCACACCCCCACACACATCCCACACTGCACACACACTTCTCCCACACACCCCACCTGCACAATACTCACACCCCAGACACACCCACGCCCCCCCACCCACCACCCCCATGTACACTCCCTACCCCTCCACACATAATATACAAGCAAACCCCACTCCCCCTCCCAAAAGGAGTACTTCCTGGGCAAGGGAAGAGATTTCCAGTAGCAAAGAACAGGATTTAGAGGGTGGGACTTTGATTACAAGATGGCAACTAGCGGACAGGACACCTGACAAGAGGCAGGGCTACCCCTGTGGCCCTTGACCCCTCACCAAAACATATTACATGGCTCTCCAGGCAAAATAATTGCCCACCCCTGGTGATATCAGCAAGCCACATGTGATGAGAAAGGATTGCTGAGAGAGAATGCTAGGAAGAGACAGTGCAAATGTTTGGTGAGAACTGTTTCTGGATGTTGTTCAGGAAGAATCTTGACTGGAAACAATCCAGAGCTGAATAGCAGATACACCTGAGACAGAAGTTAGAGACAACATGGTAATATAACTGATGCAGGACAAGAAACAGAAAGAGAAATAGAAATATATATCATGGTGTTTCATTTTAATCTCAGAAAAATGTGGATTTGGGGTTACTTTTTTTAATTCTGAAAATTGGGGATTTTTTTAATCAGAGAAAACCAGGATCCCTGGAGATTATATAATACTAATGTTTTTTTAATGATAACTGTTTCATTGTTTAATATAGGGCTATCCAACTGACAACCCAAAGGCTGCAAATGGTCTGTGAGGGGCCAGCAAGTGGTCTGCAAGCCACAAGTCACCCACAAGCAGTTAACATGAGGCCCACAGAGATCTGAAGACTGCCTCTGTCACTGTCATGTAATAACGAAGGGGCTGAAGTCCATTCATTGCCTACACAGACCATGTGTGCATGGGGTGGGGGAAACTCAGTCCACCATCACAACCTGAACAGTGGTAGGTAGTCATGTACCTCTAACAAGGAGAAGGCAGCCATGTGCTGCTGCTGCAGACTGCACAGCATACCACCGGCAGGGTGTGAGGGACTACATATTGTAACTGCAGCCCATGTGGCAGAAGGGATCACAGGGAGGCAATCAGCTTGCATGGTGTGTAACCTGGGGGGTGCACAGAGGCACTGTGTGTAAGCCCTGACTATGCCAAAGTTGGACATCCCTTGCTTAATATTAAGAAAAAATGAGGTTCAAAGGAAAAATGATTAAAACCACATAAAAACTCTTTTTATAATATTTGTTAATTAGTGTTGAAGAATCTGTTCAAAACAAGTGCATTAGAAACATCTATATTTTGTTTATTAAAGTATACATTTACCTGGAACCCTCAAAGGTAATATAAGGCTTTACTGTTGACTTAATAGGATTTTGAGTTCTGTTCTGTTCTCAAAACACCTTTCACTGAAGTTTCTCCTTCTTAAATAAGCCAATTGTTTTCATTAACTATTAATTACTTTTCATAAGCATAGGGGCATGTGTGACAAAGACTATGACATTATGTGAGGAAAATGTCTTTGCAGTAATTAAGAAATATTATCCCAGTCAACAATCACATGAGATCAGTATTTGGAGAATTAAAAGTAACCTAGGTTGGAATATCACTTTTATAACATAATCCCAGAAAAATATTTTCAATGAGCTTCAGTCAGATTTCATGTTAGCAAGTATAAGAAATAACATATAACGATAGATGATATTCTATTCTGGTACCAATACATGCACTGAACTGTGAATGTCTCTCATGTTCTCTTAAAGATTTATATTTGTTTTTTAAGACAATATTCACCCCTCCAAATGGTTTATGAGTTATGTTCATGCTACATTTAAGGTTTTACCTGGGCAAGTGTTGTCATACATAATAAGAAATAGCTTTTTATGGAAATGTTACCCACAAGGAAATACATTAGATAGTGTGCTGTACCTGTGATACAAGAAAAATCTCAATTTATGGAAGGCAAATATTCCCTTGAAACCAAAAAAAATGACATTGCAATAAAAATTATCTATTACATTGCTCTTCTCAGGAAGCACACCCCGGCATGATTTACCATCCATTAAAAAAATCTTAAATTAAGAATATTTTTGAACTAAATAAACCTTACAAAATGTTTGTGTTTTAAAGGGATAAGGATCACAGTGAAGTTAATTAATGTGGAAGCAACAAATGGAAAAAATAAACATCCTGTTTCTGTCACATCTAACCACACATTTTAACAACTGAAGAAAAAAATTGTCCTTCAAAAAATATCTTTTTTGCCTCCTTACATGCCTCCTCAAAGCAGCAACCTAGGGAGTGCTATACAACAAACAAATACACTCTGCAACTGTCCTTCACTTTGAGGAGCGCTTCACGCCTTGAACTCTCCTAGAGAAATCACAGATTATTTAGAGATCAACTAGCCTCTCAAAAATAGTAAGGATGGAAGAATATTTCTCATGAAACTTTTAAGATTGTATGGTTAGTACTTCATCCTCATAAAATGACCAATATTACATTACAAATGTAATCTTAACTTTACCCCTAATATGTGTACATTCATCATATGTCATATAATGTAATTTTTTCTACAACTGTTGTTTTATGTTATGTATTGCAGGATTCTGCGTGTCAGAAAAAGACTGTATGAAAGCAATGTATATGAAAATGCACAGAAAACTCCACTCACACAATGTAGCACTTATTTAGAGCACATAAAAAGTAATGACGAATATTTGTTGTCACATGTAAATAACAGACAGATTCTGTCTGTCTTTCTTGAATTGATTTTTACTGCACAAGTAGACCTTTTACCTAGATTATTAAGGTGGAAAAGTGTCAGACCTTAGTTAACTATAGTGACCTGGTTCACAGTATGAATTACACTTAAAAGTGGCTGTCTTACTGAACAAAAGGAAAATTCATGTTATAAATAGTACCTATAATGACAAACAGGCCTGTTTTGCAATTTTTACTCACCTAAAGGAGTTCTTCATGATTAACATTGATGAAACTAAGTAATGGATAAGATTTTGCCTATTATTACTAGTTCAAGGCTATCATGCAAGTTCTCTATTAATTCAGATAATACAAGTAGCTTGTTTAACTGTATATCTTCTGGATTTTGTGTAGTATGTTGTTTCAGCTCTAACTCATGACTGGGTTATATCAGCCCAGACCTGACAGAATGCAGGGACTAACAGAAGTTAATGAAGGCTCTCTACTTCGGAGCACCTTCATCTCATCCCTCGTTAGATGAGGATTAATTTGACATGCAATTGGGCGCTTTTAAAATGCTCTGCATTCATGCACTTCTGTTAACATGAGAGGACCTTGACTTGCTGCAATTAAATGCCCTTGAAGGGTACAGGCTGTCATGGGATACCACAAAAAATTTTGAAATTACTCCAGTCTAGGGGTAGTCTGCCCAGCTCTCACTTGCCACACCTTCATGTTAATATTACAGGAGGCTGCCCTGATCTTATTAAAATGACCATCCAACTTGTGGCCATGGCCTTGTGGGCCAATCACATGGCTCTGTATCTTCCCTACACCATGTCCCATGCATCACAGAAAGCATCCTTGCAGATGTTCTACCTATTGCTGATATAGCCCTTCACTGTGCTTTCTGACCACTTGGCCTCTCTTAGCCCCACTCTCAGCCTTCAGACCCCTTGGTCTCTCTCTTGGCCCCATTCAGGTTGCCAGACCCCTTGATATCACCTCTGGACCCTCTTTGGGCCCTCAGACCCCTCAGCCTTGCACAACTCCATCTGGGCTACCAGGCACCTCCATCTTTCTCCTGGGCCCTCTCTAGGCTGCCAGCCCCTTCTGGTCCCTCTGGACCCATTCTGTTCTCCACTGTTCTGAACACCCTCCAGGTCCTCAGGCCCATCCACTCCTGCATTCTATTTCCAGACCCTCACTGGGTTGCTGGACCTCTCTGGTCTCACTATGCCTGCTGGGCCCCACTGTGTGCCTCAGGCATCTCTCTGGGCCTCACTATCCAGGACCTTGAACCCATCCACTCCTACACTCCATTCCCAGCCCCTCGATGGACAGATAGACCCCTCTGGTCCCACTATACTTGAAGGGCCTTGCTATGTAGCTCAGCTCCCTCTCGCTGGGCCTCATTGGCTAAGGCCGCTCAGACTCATCCATCCCACTGGGCCTACAGACCCATGCAGTCCTGGTTGGGGTGTGCTTCCCTAACCTTCCCCCTCCGTGGGGAAACCCACAAGGCAGTGGGAGCTGAGGCTTTACGGTGCCTCATCCTCACCTTTTCCTGGAGTGGTCGATGAGAGACATTTCATGAAGGCTGCCCTGCCACAGGCAATGCCCTCATACTAATCAGCTCCAGTAGAGTGCAGTTTCATGTCTTACCTAGAACCGGTCTTCAGGTCTAGATGATCTTACATGTTCCTCTCTGGGCTCCCCCTAGATGTCCTACACCTCTCCTAGGCTGCTAATCACCAGGTCCCCTGACCTTGGCTCCATCTCCATTCTGAATCCTCCATCTCTGGCTCCCAACTCACTCTGGGACCTCTGTCCTTGATTCCTCCTCCTCAGACAGCCTTGCACCAGTCATCATCGTCCTGGGCTGCCCACCACTTGACCCCTGCCTTTTGGCTGTGACCTCCCTATAGGGACCTTTGACCCTGCCTCCAGGCCAGTTGAGACTGCAGACTCCTGGTTCTGGCAGTATCTCAGTTCTGGCAGTTCCTTGTGGTGGACTATTTCCCCCTTTGGCCTTTCCTGGGCCCTGGCCCCAACTTGGACCAGTCAAGGTTCCCAGGGTCAGTCCCCAAGCAGCCAGCCCTCTCCTTTCTGTGTCCACCCTCTTGGGCTCCTCCATAAATCATTTCCCTCTCTCTGGGCTCACCCAGAGCCCTCCACAGGTCTTTCTACACAGTCCTTTCCTTCTCTGGCCTCATCTGGACTCTTCATCAGATCCTCCATGCTCTGCCACACTCACTGGGTTCACCCAGGCCCTTCCCTAGGTCTCTTACAACTTTGACCATACTCTCAGGGCTCATCTAGCCCCTCAACAGGCCCACTGACAATCATCCCTTCTCTCTCTGGGCTGGGCTGGCCTTTCACTCAATCCCTGCACACACAGCCTATACTCAGTGCTCTGGACCTCCACACAGGGTCTCCGGAAACCTTCTCCATCCCCTTAGTTCCTACCCAAACCTCTGGATGTTTCAGATGTTATTCTCCAAGCTAGCATTCAGGAGATGCAGCCTTTCTCGTGGGTGATGTTCCTTCACCAGCTCCCAGGATGTTATAGCCAGCTCTGCTCCCAGGCTCTGGGCTTATACCCAGTCTAAGCCGAGCCCTCCAATCAGGGGTCTCCCTTGCAATCAGGTGTCTCCCTTGATTCAGCCAAGCCTGAATCCTGAGAACATACCTGCAGGCCTTCAACCATATGAGTAGCCCTCCTCTGAACCCTCTCAAGGTTATCCACATCCTTCTTGAAGTGCAGCACCCAAAACTGGATGTAGTACTCCATCTGCAGCCTAACAAATGCCGCATAGTGGGGAATTATCACTTCCCTAGACCTTCTTGTGATGCATCTGCTCATGCAAGAAAGAGTGTGGTTAGCCTTGCTTATTGCCTCATCACACTGGTGGCTCATGTTCATTTTTGCATCAACCAGGACTCCGACATCTCTTTCCACTGTTGTGGTTTTCAGAATGGTACCCCCCAGTCTATAGGTGCGTTGGAGATTCTTTCTCCCTAGGTGCAGCACCTTGCACGTATCCTTGTTGAATTGCATCCTATTCTGTTCTGCCCACTTCCCCAGTCTGTCCAAATCTGCCTGAATTTACTCCCTGCCCTCCAGTGTGTTAACCGTACCCCATAGTTTAGAGTCGTCTGTGAATTTCAACACCTTCATCCAAATCATTGATGAAGATATTAAACAGCACTGGTCGAAGGACACAGCCTTGGGGGACACCACTGCCCACATCCCTCCAGGGGGAATCTGACCCATTCACCACCACACTCTGGGTGTGTCCCATGAGCCAGCTTTTCACTCACCTTACTGTGAAAAAATCCACATCACAGCTACTCAGTTTGCTCATAAGAATTGGATGCGACACTGTGTCAAAAGCCTTTTTAAAATTAAAAATAAATAATATCTACTTCCATTCCTGCATCTAAGCACTTTGTGACCTGGTCATAAAAGGAGACCAAGTTAATCATGCAGGGTCTGCCTGCTATAAACCCATGCTGGTTGCCCCTTACCATAGTGTGACTCACTGGGCCCTGGAAAATGTGTTCCTTTATGATTTTTTTCTAAGGTCTTGCTGAGAACAGAGGTGAGGCTAACTGTTCTATAATTACCTGGGTCCTCCTTCCTCCCCTTATTGAAAATAGGGACCAGGTTGGGCCTTTTCCAGTCCTCTGGGACCTGTCCCGAGTGCCACAAGCACTTGAACAGTTGCATGAGTGGTTTTGCTATGACATCAGCCAATTCCTTTAATACCCTTGGGTGAAGATTGTTGGGGCCTGCTGACTTTAATACATCCAGCCCTTCCAACTGCCCCTTCACTAGGTCAGTGCTAACTGTTGGTGGATTGCTATTCCTCACACTCCAGACTAAAGACTCATTGGGAGGTGTATTTGTATCTGTGTCCAGGAAAACAGAAGCAAAGAAATTATTTAAGAGCTCTGCTTTTTCTATTCTACCAGTTATGAGTTGCCCTAGTCCATTCTGTAGTAGCCCTATGTTACCCTGCACCTTCTTCCTGCTCCCTATGTACTTAAATAAGGACTTTTTGTTATCCTTAATCTTTATTGCCAACTTGAGTTCTGTAACAGCTTTGGACTTCCTCACTCCTTCCCTGCAAGAGTGAGCCAAGCAGGTATACTCCTCCTTGGTGGCTGCCCCCTGCTTCCACAGCCTGTAGGCCTCTTTTTTCCCCTGAAGTCTATCCTGCATTTTTCTGCTCAGCCAAGAAGGTTTTTTGGCTCTTTTGCCTGCCTCCCTTTGCAGGTACTGGGATGGTGCCCCACTGCGCCTGTAGGATCAGTCCCTTGAGGAACTCCCACCATTCTTGGACTCCCAACTCACAGATGTGATTACTGTCAAGTGGCCAGCTAGGTAGCTTGCACTCCCACCAGTCTTTGCGGCCTCCTCTTTTGTTTTCTCCTTCTACAGAGAACTATACCCATATATACCTAGATATTCTATATGGGTATTTCCATAGGATCTCAGCCCGCCAGCTGAAGTGAGGGACAAGTCTCAGACAGCTCCATGACCTTGGGGCTGATGCTGGGAGATGCTTAACTTCCAGCCTGAGCTCTGCAGTCATGGGGCTTGGGCTGTGAGATACTTATCTCCCAGCAGCAGCCCTGTGGTCACGGAGCTGGCATTGGGAGCTCTCTGCTGGTGAATACTAGGGACCTTGTTCCCTGCCCAGATCCATGAGTGCAGAGCTGGGGGTGGGGGTGGGAGGGAAACAAACACCCCAGCCTGTCCCCCCCACCCTCAGTTCTGCACTCATGGAGCCAGGCAAGGAACAGGTCTCCTCGCCCCACCATGAGGAGCTTGCAGTGCCAACTCCACAACCATAGAGCTGGTGCTAGGAGACAAGGATCTCCCAGCACCCCACTGCCCAATCATGATCTCGGAACAGGAGGCTTGGAGCTCCCTGCCGCTGGGGCAGGGGGACATAGTCCCTGCCTGGGCTTCTGTGGCTGAGCCACCCCCCAGAAGCAGGCAGCTCCCAGGGGCAGGAAGCTATCTTCTGCCCCCCTGGAGAATAGCTAACCGTGAGCAGATTTTGCTCCTGGTCAGGCATATCTATGAGTGCTACAGCACCATTACTAATGCTGAATAAATCTGCTATTTGCATTTGCAGGTAACAAATTTACTCAGAATCAGGGAGGCTTACTGCGAAGTAAGCATGTGGATGTATAGAAACACATTCTTACTTTGCAGTAAACTATGTTAATGCAAAGTTAAGTTCCTCATGTAGACATGCCCACTATCATCTGAATTTTAGCTTCATGTCAAGACAGCAGGAATTTATCCAGATGGTGCCATTAAAATCATGACAGACTTCTCCAGGAGTAAAACATAATTTTAACAGAATAAATTAGAAGAATCTGGCCCACAGTATGGAGATCGAGCAAGATTGGGAAGTATCTCATGTCCTACAGAGGTACACAAATTCAGTTGATCCTGATTTGTACTCAAGATTTCTAGCTTTTGCTTTTTATCCTGATGGTCGGTATTCATTAGCTGGAAAAAATTAAGTTGTGACTTGCTGATATAATGGCACCAGTTCAATAACAGAATGAGCAAGTATTTGCTTTGCAACTAAACCATTGTGAAGAACTCAGCTGAAAAGGAGCACAATTCAATATTATTAACATAGAGACAAGACAATTAAAGGTTATATTGTTTCCCTATCCAAGTACCCAGTACTGTTCTAATAAATGTTTAATTTTTGTAAACAATTTCCAGTTTCACTTCAGGAGTGATTTCCTTACAGCTGTAGTTGTGAAGGATGCCAGTCCCATCTTCTGGTGTGAATAATATACAAACATTTGGATGGCATAATATTAATAGAATATAGCTGGATTAAATGCATATATATATATATTGGAGCTTGAACACTAAGGTCTTTCCTAAATGCAATAAAATGGAACAGACCCAACCTTTCCTTTATAGCCAGGATGAGATTTTGGGAAGTGGTTGTTCATTTTGATTGCCTAACCAATGACCCTGTGAAGGAGTCAGATTTTCCAGGTATGTGTTCAGACCCTTGTTAACTTGTCTGTAGTTAGGCATCAAATATGAAGGCTTCAAATCTCACTAGAAATCCTTTAAAATCCTGGCTACTGTGATTATTAAAAATTATATAAACAAATGGTTAGGTCCCCAAATTAAATTTGGTTTGATGTTCAATCACCCCTAACGGTGCAATGAGGGGAATTATTATCACCTTTTTGCTGATAGTTGTTATTCTCTGCATGCATGTGCCTTTGCAGTAAAAGATATTTTAAAACACAGAGAGATCAGAAAGTATTTTTAATTAAAATGATTATTGTTGAGGTTACATTATTGAGCAATATTTTGTGATAAATATACTCAGTGTTAGAAGTGTAATTCTACTTTTCATCTCCATGTTAAGTAATATTTATGGAGTTCATCCTTAAATTGTGTAACATTGGACTGGATCCCAACTGCTAAAAGGTATTGTTTTTAAAACAAAGCTAAGCCAGCACAAAAGTTTTGATGATACAGATTTGATTAGCTTTCAGAAAGAACAAGTTTGGCCAGGTTGGTTTAAGCAGTTATTCCAGTCTGACTCTATGGCTTTCCACCGTGCTGACCTTATTAAGGAGGAGTGTATTTTGTTACATTCTAATAGTGCCTGTGAAAGGAAGAAATACTTGTACTGATAGAATGTGGGCCATAATGGCTGGCAGCATGCATTCAGCAATCTCTTATAGACATTTGCATTAGAGCTAATTTATTTATGGTTGTAATATAGTATGAGAGAGAGAGAAGGAATGTTAACTAAGGAACCAGTAGTATTCTCTCTTCTGCAACAACAATATATAAGAGTATTCAGAACTCTCATCAGTTTAGTACCTTCCTTTTAACAGATGCCTAGCAGAGCATATTAGCAGTTGAAGGCCATAAAAAGTATTGATGTGGGAAATCATATACAGGCTTCTATCAGATCAAAGGTACCTCAGCTACTGCCATGTAAGCTAGGCCTATTTATAGTGTTAATTTAGTGTTATCATAATGGAATGCAATCTGTAGGTTAATAATGTGAAACAGGCAATACATGGAATATTATAAAGAGTGCTATTGGTACATTAACATATAGAAGGATTAAGCAAGCAGTGTAGATCAACAGTAACATCACTGGCATGAAACACAGCCCAGAATGGAAAAAAATAGTTACTGGACACTGGAAAAGTAATAATTCACACCCCCTCCCCTTCCCCCCCCCACATAACCTCAAAAAAAAACCCCAAACAAAACATCCCTGACCACACACAGATGAAAAAGAAACATGAATGATATTTGGTTACAGTTGCATGTCAGTTCCACAGGCCCCGCAGCAAAGGCATGGGCTTGCTTCTTGTCTTTTCAGGATTTTTTTCAGGATGCAGAGGGAATATTATCATTTTTAATTATACTAAATATTACAAAGGATTATACAACAGGAAACATTTCCTCAGCATGGTATAAAATGTCAGAAGTTTGCAATATAAAAATTTTTTGCAATACACAAAGTGTGAGCATAAATCCTTGCATACTTATATCACATGGAACCAGCTGACCAAGAGACAAATCTAAATACAAATCTTTGCAGAACCTAGACCAGAAGTAATTAGACACCTGAACAATTTGACCAAACCTTCATCATTTTATATCTATACTACCACATCTTGGTCTTTTCTAACCATTCAAGACACTGATTCAAAGACCAGTTCCCTGGCTTATTGCTTGACCATATCTGACTTATTTTATTATTTGTAGTATTATTAGTAATAGTAGTAGTATTCCTGCTGCTACTGTTTCTGCCCTAGCCTGGACTGTGCTGAGCTAGCAGCTGTAGAAACACAATATAAAACAGTCCTTGTCTCTTAGACTTCCTAATTTAAATACAAGACAAGAGAGACAGCTGGATGCAGATAGATAGGATGACCATAATAATTTGAGGTAAATCTGAGATGGAGTAAGGAAATCCAGGATTGGGGGAGGAGCAGCACGTGCATGCACACACAGACACACACAGCCCTGAGCCCACAGGTCCCAGGAGCAGGGCTGGGCAGGACAGCACAGTGCACACGTGCACATACACGCTCAGAGCCCTGACCCTGCAGCTCCCCATGCTCACACCTCTCCCAACCCTGACTCTACTGTGTAAACAATTCCACTTGCAGTCCAGCAGGATCCAGACCAGGGAGTAGCCCACTAGTCAGGAGCCAGGCATGTGCTGATGGGTTCACGCCAATCTGAGACTTTTGCTTTAATTTTCTCCAATGACCAAGACACTGAGACAGCCTCCAAAATCTGGGACCATCCCAGCCAATCCAGGATGTACTGGTAGATAGATAGGGCAGTTCAAAGAAACAAGGAAACAATATAATATTGCATGACAAGTGGTGGTCTAGTCGTGCCCGCTAAAACTGTTGTCAATTTTATTCGCAGGCGTCAGAGTTAAGGCAAGTATTAAGGAGAGATTTGAAGATGAACACTGAAGTAGCTCTGAAGAGCAAGAGAAAAGGGAAAACAAAAAGGGCAAGAGAAGGGAGGGGAAGAGGAGCCAGGCACCAGATCCTGCTCCAGAAAGTAAGCAACCCAGGACTGCCTGTGTGTTTGGTATGCTGAGTGTTAGTTTGGTGGACTGTGTGTTCAGGTGTGCTCTCTGAGCACCTGGAAGTGCTGCTAGCTGGGTGATGGCTGCTTGTGTCTGACAAAAGCCCTAACAAAGAGGCAGAGCCAGTTCAGGCCCAGGAGGGTATAAAAGGAGACTCCCTGAGTGACCAGGGAGTGAGCAAACAGGGATAGCAAACAAGGGTGTTTGCAAGCAGTTTGCAAGTCAGTTCACAGGTCAGTTTGCTGCCCCCTCTTTGAAGGGGAGCCTTAAAGGTAAGTTTTTTTCTTTAATTAGTATAACTAACCTACATAGTGTAAGTATTTATCTAACTGCTGAATTTTAGCTACTTAAGCCTCTTGCTTAACTAGAGTCCAGAGCAAGGGGGAATTTGATTCTATCAGATCAAAGGTACCTCAGCTACTGCCATGTAAGCTAGGCCTATTTATAGTGTTAATTTAGTATTTCCATAATGGAATGCAATCTGTAGCTTAATAATGTGAAACAGGCAACACATGGAATACTATAAAGAGTGCTATTGGTACATTAACATATAGAAGAATTAAGCAAGCAGTGTAGATCAACAGGAACATCACTGGCATGAAACACAGGCCAGAAAGAAAAAAATAGTTACTGGACAGTGGAAGAAACTAATAATTCAAACCCTCCCCCCACAAATAAATACATCCCTGACCACACACAATGCTTACTTAAAGTCCAGAGCAAGGTGGATTTTGCCTAGAAACTCCCTTTCACCTTTCTTTACTGTAAGCTTTATGAAAGGAATCAGGTTAGCACATAAAAGGGAAACTTTCAGGACCAAGGAGCAATGAACAAGCCAGTTTACAGAGGAGTTTGCTAGGAAATGTCTGTTTGGAAAGAAAGGCAGGAAGAGAGAGGCAGATTAAGAGACACCAAGAAATGGCTGGAGGACATTGCAATGCCATAGCCACTGCCACTGCCAGTTCTTCCTCTGCTTGCACCTGTCAGGTGTCTGTTTAGGCAGGACTCCTCTCCACCTAGGTACTGGTTTGGCACCATGGAGACTTCAGCTTGCAGGCTCCTTCCAGTGACATCCAGGTCAGGAAGTGCCTCCGATGTGAGTGGTGCCTCCTGGTCAATTCCTTCAGGAAGCAGGCCGGAGAGCTACAGGAGGGGTGGTAAGGTTCCAAAGCATCTGCTGCTATGAGGACTTCTTTGTTTCAGTGCTGCAGCAGACCTCTAGGGCTGCAAAGGAAGGACTGTCAGTGTCAGCAGTGGAGCAGGAAGACATGGGATTCTAGGAAGGTGGAAGCTGGAAGCTTGTGACCTCTGGCAGCAAGCAGAAGGCTTCACCTGCACCTGCAGGGATTTGTGTGCAGAACAGATATGGAGCCCTAGTAACAGAGGAGGAGGAGCACGTTCCATTGGTGAAGAAGACCAGGCCAGGCATCCCCAAGGTTGGGAAGATTGAGACCATTGCCAGCAAGGGGGAGTAATAGGTGATGCCGGTTGGAGACTCCCTTCTGTGGGTGATGGAGGCATCCAACTGCCAGCCTGACCTGTTATTTCTAAGAGGTCATGAAGGTATTGCTGAGACTCATTTGGCACTGACTGCTCATCTGGTCCCATGCTGCCCATCCACGTGGGAACCACTAATATTGTCAGGGGTGACCCTGAGCAGATTAAAAGTGACTATAGGGCTCTGGGTGCAAGGGTGAAGGACTCCAGGGCTCAGGTGGTGTTCTTCTTGATCCTTCCAGGCAAGGAGAAGGACCCAGGCTGGAGCAGATGCATGGCAGTAAAGATGGTGTCACCATGGGATGTTGTTTTAAGAAGGATTGCTAGGAAGAGACAAGATCCACCTGGTGAAGAGAGGAAAGATAATCTTCACAGACAGGTTCACTTAGCTAGCAAGGAAGGCTTTCAACTAGGTTCGCTGTGGGATGGAGACCAATTCCCTGAGGTAAATGGTACATGTGTGACCTGGAAGAAGCACAAGCAGGAGTGGGCAACAGAGGAAGCCTTCTAATTCTTCCTGAGAAAGTAAGAAAGTCAGCTAGTTACCTCAGGTGTCTGTTCACAAATGCATGGAGTCTGGGAAACAAGCAGGAAAAACTGGACTTCCTCAGACGGTCACAAAAGTAAAAGATCTATGTGACTGTTCAGTCGATATCTGGGTTTTCCATTTCCCACAGAAAACCGGAGTAAATCATGGATTTTACATTTTATCAGAGGCAAATGCAGATTTTTTGTTTTACCAGGGAAACCCAAAGATTTTGCTCTTTTGCAATGAGCTCCTTGAAGGCTGGCAGAGTTCCATCCTGCAGGGAGCTGGGAGGGAGAAGGAGGAGGGCAATCAGGCAGGGGACACCATGCGGTGAAAGAACAAGTTAGGGACTATTTAGAAAAGCTGGACATATATAAGTTTATGGGACTGGAAGGGATGTACCTAAAGGTGCTGAGGGTGTTGACCAATGTGATTTCAGAGTGGTTGGCCACTACCTTTGAAATCCCATGGCAATCAAGAGAGGTCCCAAATGATTGGAAAAGGGCAAGTATAATGTCCATGTTTAAGAAAGGGAAGATAGAGAATCCAGAGAACTACAGACCAGTCAGCTTCACTTCAGTCCCTGGAAAAATCATGGAGCTCCAAGAATCCATTTCTAAGCACCTTGAGGAAAAGAAGGCCCTAATCACCAGGGTTTTCTCTGATAAAAAATAATCCACATTCTCAGATTTAAAAAAATCCCAAAATCCACATTTTTCCGCTATCAAAATGAAACACCACTAATATACACACACACACACAGAGAAAGAGAGAGTGATATTTCATTCTGATTACAGAAAAATGTGGATTTTGGGTTACCTTTTTAATCTGAAAATTGGGGATTTTTTTATCAGAGAAAACCAGGATCCCTGGTGATTAGGAACAGTCAGCATGGATTCACCCAGGGCAAGTCATGCCTGACCAACCTGATTGCCTTCTATAATGAGATGATTGGCTCTGTGGATGTGGGAAGAGCAGTGGACATAATATACCTTGACTTTAACAAGGCTTTTAATAGTTTCCCACAACATTCTCAAAAGCAAGCTGAGGAAATATGAGCTGGATGAATGGGCTGTAAGGAAGACAGAAAACTGACCAGATCATCAAGCTTGCAGGGTAGTAATCAATGGCTTGAAGTCTAGTTGGCAGCTGGTATCATGTAGAGTGCCCCAGGAGTTGGTCCTGGGGTTGGTTTTGTTCAGTATCTTTATCAACAACCTGGAAGATGGGAAGGAATGCACCCTCATCAAATTTGCAGATGACACCAAGCTGGGGGAAGTAGTAGATATGCCAGAGAGTAGGGCTAGGATTCAGAAAGACCTTGAAAAATCAGAGGATTAGACCAAAAAAAGTCTCATGAACTTCAATAAGGAGAAGTGCATAGTCCTGCACTTAAGATGAAATAATCCTATGCAGTGGTACAGAAACGATGGGGCCAACTGGCTAAGCAGCAGCTCTGCAGAAAAGGAACTGGGGGTTATAGTAAACAATAAGCTGAATATGAGCCAACAGTGTGTCCTTGTTGTGAAAAAGGCTAATGGCATGGTGGCTGCATTAGTAGGAGTGTTGCCAGCAGATTGAGGGAAGTGATTATTTTCCTTTCTTTCGTACTGGTAAAGCCACATATGGAGGAGTGTGTCCAGTTTTGGGCCTCCCACTACATAAGGGATGTGGTCAACTTGGAGAGAGTCCAGCAGAGGGCAACAAAAACGGTTGTGTGGTACATGACTTCTAAGGAGAGGCTGAGGGAATTAAACTTATTTAGTCTGGAGAAAAGAAAACTGAGGAGGGATTTAAAGCAGTCTTCAACTACCCAAAGGATGATTCCAAAGAGAACAGAGTGAGACTGTTCTCAGTGGTGGAAGATGACAGAACAAGGAACAATGGTTTGACATTGCAGCAAGGGAAGTTTAGGTTAGATAAGTTAGAGGAAAGCTCTCTCATGAGGAGAAAAGTAAAGTACTAGAACACGTTACCTAAGAGGCTGTGGAATCTCCATCCTTGGAGGTTTTTAAGACCCTGTTATACAAAGCCTTGGCTAGGATGATATAGTTAGGGATGGTACTGCTTTGAGCACAGTGTTGGACTAAACTTTCTGAGGTCCCTTCCAACCTTAATTTTCTATGATTCTTAATGTTTACGGGGAGTTCCTCCCACCATAAAAGCAGCAGAAGAAATATCAGGGAGGTTCTTTTTGAAAAGATAACAAGTGGGTGATGGAGTCTGGCATCATGAACTAATCAGAGGTGGGGGCTGACTTCTCAGTACTCTGTGGATAGCCATAGAGGGCCTTGAAAGTGAAGAAAAGTAGCTTATGTCTGACAAAGGGAAGAGAGCCAGTGGCTAAGGGCACTTCTACAAGTGCACTTTAATGCACATTAGCCTATTTTAATGTGCATTAAAGTGTGTGCTTAGTTAATGTGCATTAAAATAGGCTAATGCACTTTAAACATGACTAAAAACCATGCTCTTTAATTAATGCACATTAAAACAGACTACTGTGTGTTTTCCTAGTACTTCATAATGCAGGTACTTGATTTAATGTGCATTAACTAAAGTGTGTTAATGCATGTGTAGACATGCCTAAGAGACTAAGGATATGGACACACATAACAATTGAATTGTTCAAAGAATTTCTTTGATTGAGAACTGGTCCACAACTGTGGTGCTCAGGAGTGCCTACAATTGGCCTGATAAACATTCTAAGTAGAAAAGTCAGTTACAGAAATTGCAGTGCTATGCAACTTCCACCAGACAGTGGGAGTGTTTACCTACCTTACCATGCCTTAGTGGTTCATTTCTGAAGTTTTCCCAGGTCTTTCTTAGATGGGGATTGGCTAAACAGGGTTGAAGGTTGCTTGGACCCTTGCTTCTATGTTACTGTGGTAGGGGGAGGGAAAGGCTGGGTATTCCAGGGACTGCCCAAGGTCTATGACTCATGCTGCAGCTTTAAACAACCTTTCCTATAAATACCTGTAATGAATGTCAATTCATTCCACTACCCACTGTCAGGTTGGTGGTTGAGTTGGTGCACTTTTCATGGTAACACCTGTCAATTTCTGGGTGAGGGAAAATTAGCCACTTCACAATGGACACTTAATATCACCAAATGGTTGTCAATTCTATGCTTGGTCAATGCAGATTGGCCTATTAACTGTTAATTATTTGATACCCAAAAGTGGGCAGTACCAGAACAGCCAGATGCCATGGGCGAAAGGGGGAAGGAGGGAGAGCAGTACAATGTAGGATACCTGGAGACTACCAAACAGTAGTCACAGAAAGCTTGGGGTCTACCCAAGATGAACCATTCAAGAACTCTTCATAGAGGACTAGTCTAAAATACATTAAAAATACCATGGGGCACTACTGCAATATCCTAACTGCAGGGGTGCATGGAGCATCCCACAGCTGGGAGATTGCAAAGGCTGGGAGAGCACAGAAGCTGCAGAGATCACTCTCGAGTAGCATAGATTGCAGCAGCTGTGGTCTTCCAGCTGTAGACTGCCTACCCATGCAAATGAAAGCTGCATAGAAAGCAGTTATAGAGTTATTAGACAGTTTTAAGCAATAACTTTATAGCTGGTTGGAACTTTTTAAGTGCCATAGTTAATATGCATATGTAATCAGTCTAAATTTATTCTACAATTCAAAAGGTAATTGTATAATAGATAAAACAAGTAGAGGGAGCCTGAAAAAAATGACCCATCTCCTTGCCATCATTGTTATGAATGACATGTGCCCCTGGAAGCTGGGAGGGTACAGGGGTGGTGGGAGCGTGGTGGCAGAAGTGGGAGCATGACAGCAGTAAACAGGAGGTCCCACAGATGACGCTGATACTGTCGGCAGCGAGGGGCGGGGGAGGTGGCGAATGCCGACCAGGGGTTGGTGACCACGCGCAGATGCCACTGGCAGTGGTGGCAGCAACAAGCAGGGATTGCTGACCACCTGCAGCTGCTGCTGGCAGTGTCAGCAGCCAGCAAGGAGAAGGGCTGAGCGGCCTTTTTGTATGGGGTGCACTGCCATGCTCAGGGAGTGCACATTGCCCTGATTGTCATCAGCAATCCCTCAATTCAAGGATGATCCCTACTATGGCTCATTGATGGGTCTTGAGATGACTTCAGAGTGCAGTCCTTGAGCCACAGATCCATCCACAGAAGTTACAGGTCTTTCCATAGAGGAGAATAGGCTACAGGCTGGGATTCCTTTCCTTTTCCTTCCTCTCCACTCTCTTCTCTGTTTTGAAAGGCAAGACATTTTTACCTCAAAATGGGCTGTCATGTTGGTTGAGGCTGTGGGACCACTGGAGTCAGTCAGCAGCCAGCTCCTCCCAACTCTTGATGTTGGCATCTGCTTTCTTGTAGCTTGCATTCAATGTGCCCTTGTAGCACTTCCTCTGGCCACCATGAGATCTCAGGCCATTATTAAGCTAGGAGTAGAGCACTTGTTTTGGGAGTTGAGAGTTAGGCATCCACACACAATTTCTGGTTGAGCAAAGTTGGTGCTTGAGGATCACTAACTCAGTGCTGGGAACACTGGCTCCAACAAGGACGTTGGCATTTGTGCGGTGATCTTCCCATTTGATGAGGCAGATTTTCTGGAGGAATCATCAGTGATAACTCTCCAGGCTCTTGAGATGGTGACAGTAGATCACCCATATTTCGTATCCATAGAGGAGGTTAGGGATGATGACTCCACTGTAGATCTGGATCCTGGTGTCTTTCCAGAGATTGCAATGAATAAAGACATGTCAAAGCAATTTCCCAAAGAAGGCACTTGCGCACTGGGTCCTATGGTGGATCTCATCATCAATGTTCACTGTCTGAGACAGGTGGCTACCAAGGTAGGGTCTTTTCTTTATGGTCATTTGGAGATGGGGGTCACATTCATGACCTGAGAATCTTTTGCATTGCTTTTGGTTATTTTCGGTGTTTTAGAGCAAGCTGGATGTTCATAGTGGATCTGACAAGATGCTAATCTGACTAGTAGTCATCAGATGACTCTTCATGTGGTTTGCATAATATGGATATCCATTTGATCATGGACTATAGCAATAACATAATCTAGGAGGTGCTAGTGCTTAGAGTGAAGGTGTCTCTACAGGGTCTTGTATTTGTCACTGAAGATGGTGTTCATGATGATAAGACCATGCTGCACACATTTGTGCAGGAGAAGGATGACACTGGACAGGGCATTCCCTACTCCTTCCTTCCCAATTGTGCCAGTCCAGAGTTGCAGGTCACGTCTGACTCTGGAATTGAAGTCACTGAGGAGAATGATCCTTTCCTCTTTTTGAGTATTAGTCAAAGCATGGTCAAAGTTGTAGTAGAACTGTTCTCTGACATCATCATCAACATCAAGTGTTGGGGTGTATGCAGTGATGATGGTGGCATACTGGTTGCTGCTGAGCTTAAGACATAGGGTTATAAGATGTTCAGTAATGTTCACAGGGAGCTTTGTGAGCTGACTGATGAGCTAATTCTTGATGGCAAATCTGATATCATGATTGTGTGTGCCATGGGCCAGTTTCTCTTTTCAGAAGAAAGTGTAGCTTCCACCATCTTCCCTCAGCTGACTCTCATATGGTCATCTTGTCTCTCTCAGAGCTGCAATGTTGATGCTGTGTCTCATTAATTCTCTGGAGACAATGACAGTTCCTTTTCTGGTTGTTCATTGCCTTCATTATCCATCAAAGTATGAATATTCCATGTTGAGAAAATTGTCGTCTTATGATGTTGTTTGACCACAGAGAGAATGATCCTGTGGAGTGTGGTTATTGAGTTAGTACAAGGTAAAACAGCCTAGGTTTTCCAGCCCCTTCCATGTAGGGTGAGCAGAGGGGATCCTGACTAGGACTGGTTAGTTACAGTAGTAGCTGCCAAATTGCACTCCTGTTTTAGGCCACATGCAGGATGACTGTCAGGCTACTGCTGCCTGCATGCAGATTTGTAGCTGGAGACTGCCAGATTCACCAGTCCTGTCTCTGTCACCATGGATCCATTGCCACAGGGCTTTTGGAGTTTGTTACAGGGCAGCATGTTGTTTTCTGTGTCAGGAACCTGTGCCTTGCTTATTTTAATGTGAGGAAGCTGGCATGCAGAAACAGCAACCACATGATCTTGACAAGGTGGAGATCTAAGCCCAGTGGCAAGGAAGAACCCTAGGTGACAGGAGACCTCCATCTTGCCGCAGCCTTCTTCTCTCTTTGCAGACATTAAGATCCTGACATCTTCTTCTGCCTGATCTGCCACTGAGGACTTGGGGTTGGATCTTGGTTTATCTGGAACCTCTTAATGGAGGAGGTTAAGAGGGTGTCTCCTCCTCTTTCGCAGAGCCACTAGCACAGTTTTATGTTGAATCACAAACTGTGTATAAACAGCTAAAACTGCTGGTATACAGCTATATAAGTGCCACTTAGGCAGATAAAGGTAAAATAGGCCCTCTTTTGTCAGAATCCCTGAAAAAAATGCTTCACAATGATTAGGCAGTGGGTGTGTTGCAATGATGTCTCATTCTTACCTTTTACTCCTCCTTCTGTGTGTTGTATCCACCTGTTCTCTCTTGCCATATCTCTTGACTAAGCAATTCAGGGCTGAGTATCTCTGTTATTTGTTTTACAGGGTCTAGAAACATTATACAATGAGGCATTACCACAATACAAACACTTATAACAAGAACAGGAACAACATTAAATTAAACGTCTTATATTAATAGGGCTATTGTAGGATGTGTTTGCTAAGAAAAGAAGGACTAATGGAAATATTTAGTATATGAAAATATATTCATTTTACCAACACTAAGTTGTATATTCAGCTGATACTCAATAATGGTGCTAGCCTTCTCAGTCTGAACTCATTTGGGGAAACCCATTTTAGAGAGAAAGTAGTCAATCCAAAACTGTGATCTGGTAGTTTCCCCAAGCCTCATAACAAGACTTTCCTTTTGTAAGAGAGTTGATTAAGGCAAGTTCAGAACATCTATTGGGCAATCCTATTGAAGCAGAATAGCAACAGTGGGAAAGATGATGACAGAACTGAGTGACACCAGAATTCTGATGGCACCTTAGATCATGTCACCGTATCAATTCTCCAAGCGTTTCACATACACAGAATTATAACAGAGATGGCTATGGTATTCTGCAGCATCTTAAGGGAGATTCATAATGATCTAAACCCAAACATTCATAGGTTTTTTAGATTACAGTTTTTTGGATTAAAATAGAATGTATATCCTCTGTTCTGCCCAGCCATCTGGGCATGCTATTGATTTTATCCAGATTAGAGTATAATTTTAAATGTTTCTTATAAGTGACTATTATCATCATCTGTCTTTCTCTTTATATTTCTCTAGGTCCTCTACTACTTTTACCCTCTAACCTGCACCAACCTTTGAAAAGACAAAGACCTTGAGGGTGGCTTAAAAACACCAGGGACCACGAGGTTATTGGAGAGGAGTCTGTTTGAAATTGGACTGTGTTCCATCATAGATGCCATTGTGTTCCTTGTGCAAGAGAAAGGCTACACCATTTAATATTTGTTGTCTTCTGCTGAGTTTTCTCAATTGCAAATTATTACATTATATGAAACCAAAGATAAATTCTAAATCCTGCCTTGGTTCCACGATGTTATATGATAACAATAAACTATGATTTGCTCCAGATGCTTAGAAGATCATTGGATTTGTAGTACAATAGCTGAAGGTCTGACTCTGCCCAAGCAGAAAACACTGTTAACAGTAGAATCCTATATAGTGCCTCTTTGTGTGGCTGGTACAGCCGAGAAAAAAAATCCAATCAATACCCACAATTTGACATCAATATCCCAATTTCTGTCGAGACATCAGCAATAAGAAATGTATTGTGCAAACCATTGAAAATATGCTGTCCAACTGCACTATTGACAAAAGAGTGGTACATAATAAGAAATTAAATGAAGCTGAATGAATACTTACACTGAATGTCAGACATCAGAAATACATTGGTTAAAAACAATAACCAGAAGAAACAGAGACATATTTCACCATGAGTCCTTATGTGCTTTGGTGATGCATTGTTACTTGGGTGGTTTGTGTGCTGCAATATCAAACACAAAGAGATATGGACTGGACCAAGATCTGGACAAGGTAAGTTTTCATGTACAGCCTAGGATTATGTATGTTGTAAGATTTAGTGCACATATTTATTTCTCTAAAAGAATAATAAAGACATAGTGTGAATTGTGGCTGAATTTTCAAAAGCTAATGTGAACTAGTTCGTCTGTTTTAGGCTCCAAATAGAATTCCCTATATATTTAAGGACACATCATACTTTCAGAACAATTTGTCAATCATACACAAGTCCCTAGGAAGCTTTGAACAGGTCATAGTGTGGCTGCTTATTTGGCATTTGCAGATGGGTTTGAAACCCCTTTCTGCTTACCCAGATGTCTCTGACTCTGGGTGAGAAACATATAAAAGATATTGTATTGGATGAATCGATTCAAACATTTGCTATGCATTGTTTGCTTGACAAGCCACACATTTACATATCCCACTACTAGCCAATGTAAAAAATAAATAAATGAACATACCTGTGGCTAAGACAGAAAGGGAGATAGAAAAGTTCAAGGTCTTTGGGGCTAGCATTGGCCAAAGGAAGCTACTAGTCGAGACAGGGACAGGGCAAATATCAGATGCATGTTTTTCTGGGCTGATATATAGGAAAAATGTAGCATTTTTGAGTCATATGATTATCCAGTATTATATGCTGTGGGATGTTGTTTTGATTATGTTGATCTACTGTATATGTAAATGGTTGCCTGAGGCACATGTGAAGCTGAGATGGGTACACTGTATTATTGTAGAAATGTAAATAAAATAAACAAAATACTTTTGAGGATGGAACAGCTGTAACATTCAACCATATTCAGACTAGCCAGCCGAATTTCATTTTAAACATTTTCCCCTGATGTTTTCTTGCTTCTAAAGCTTTTTACTATCATAATTGTTTTCCTTTTTTTTGTTGAATGCTAAAGGGCTTCACTTTACAATTGTTATGACAATAAATGATACTTATAAAGCTATTTTTAAATGTGGGAGTTTCCTATAGTGTAACCAAAAGCTCCAGGTAGAATATTATGTAGGTAGGGAAAATGCATTTGTGAAATGTATGTGCATGGCAGGAGTCTGTATCGATGACACATTCATCTTATATTGAGGGTTTCCCACTCTAAATACTCTAAAGAAAGGCTATACTGATTCCATGGTGCTCCTCAAAGTACTACTAGGAAGCACATTTCTACTCACCCACTCCTGCTCCCAATGTGCTAGCTCTGGAAGAATGCAAAGCAGCTGCCTAAGCTTGCCCCCACTGCTGCACTAAAATATACTAGAGGCACTGATGTTGAGAGTGATCTTGGCACCCGGGGCTGCTCTCTGGGCAACTACTCTGCTTCATTTCCAAGTTTGGTGCATTTAGTGTAGGGCTGGATGGATAGGGACATGCTTTTTGACTGTCCTCGCAGTACCCTGTGACAGTGGTATAGACATGTCATTAGAAATATTTGAGCATGGCAGTGTTCTTTACTCTATCTTAAGTGAAGACCTGACATTTTGTATGAGGGGAGAAATAATATTAAAAACCAAAGGAGAAGGATTGACAGTGTGGTGTGAGATGGTAAAGAATTACATAGTATATATTATGAGCCCATTTCACATTTTTTGTTCCAACCCACCCTTCATGACAACAACATCACAAGTGGCCCTGCATGAATAAAGAACTATAAATTGTAATGCTTTCATTTTTTATGCAGATGTGAGTTGGGTCTATGGTATAAAAGATTTGAATGTTCCAGATGTACCATATTTAACTCACATACCATGCACCTTTTCCCCCACAAATCAAATCCTTCAAAATGAGGGTGAATGTCTTAAGCAGGGAAGCTGACTTTCTGGCTGGGAAACAAGTGCCATAATGGCTTCTGCATCTTTCTGTCTCTTCACCCAGGTGGGGACAGAAAGGAGGGGCAGAGACCAGTTTTCAGCAGCAGCTTAACCTTTTACAGCTTTTACAGCTTAATTGGAGTTGGAACGATGCTTAATCTTCAGTTCAGGCACCGTCTCTTTTCTGCAGCCTCTTTGACTTTGTGTCTGATATGCAGGATCCCGGTTTTCTCTGATAAAAAATCCCCAGTCTTTGGATTAAAAAAAGTAACCCCAAATACACATTTTTCTATGATCAAAATGAAACACCTCTCTCTCTCTCTCTCTCTCCCCCCACCCGGTCTCTCTCTCTCTCTCTATACATATATATCTCACAGAAAAATGTGGAGTCGGGGTTACTTTTTTAATCCAAAAATTGGGGATTTTTTTAATCTAAGAAAACCAGAATCCCTGATGATGTGTGAGCCTTGCTTTAGCTATACAGAAGGGTTGCCCTATATATCATGCCATCTACTGTCTACAAATAAACCCTTGATGCTAATATAATCAGAAAATTGGAGTATTGTATATACTCCAATACACAATAGGAACCTATTGTGCAAAGGCCCTGTACAAAACCAGAACAAAATGGTGTCCCTTGCCCCAAGATCTTACCATTAATATTTTCATTTCTTCATATACCTTTCTCCTTCCTGTGGAGCGAAGGGATATCTGCAGTGGTTAAATGTCACTGAAGCTCAATAGGACTTGAACAGTGATTCAACACCTTTTAAAAGTGGGGATTAGGTTCTAAAGTTATTTGGGTAGTTTTTTTTAAATTTTGCCCAAACTTGTCCACCCAGAAAATACACAATACACAATTTTATGTTTCCAAATCCACATATGCTATTTCTCTAAAAATGTTTGCTGGTATAATTAACTTATTTTTCATTAATACCTTAAATGTGCAAGACTATGCACAAACACATAGGAAATAATGTTCCTGAACATCATAACAAAAATCAGTCCCTACATTAATATCCTTACTTGCTATTCAGTTTCATTACAAGTTGAATAGCCAGTGTTATTTATTTCTTCATGCCCTACTTCTGACAAGCATCTCTGCTTGATGACAGTCTCTGGGGTATGGATTTATGGTTAGCACTTTCTAGATAAAAACTATTTTCTTTTGCTAAACTAGATTGTGACTCTTTTATTTCTCCAAATATTTCCATTCTAAACAGGTGTTCTACACTGCTTAGCTGAAAAATATCTGTTATGTAAAAACAGGTACTGTTATTTAAAATGTTCTTATGGAGAATGTCTTTCTCCCATTCCTAATGAGTTGTGAGAGACTATCCTGTTTTTTCATCAATGTTTCTTACCTAATGTTAAAAAAACTGGAATAAAATTCTCAACATATAGGAAAAATGGTACTTCAGAATTCCTTTTTATTGTCTGTAGCGCAGTAGTTCTCAACTTTTTTAGACCCACGACACCCCTCAGAAAAAGGCAACTCTTAGCTCTCACTCATTTTTGACAAGAAAAAAATAATAGAGCAATTCTTCTGTCCCAAAGGACTCAGAAAGACAACAACAGGCCAGAATGTTTTTGACATTATGAATTTGAAATCTCTGGTTTTATCTTGTGAATCATGTATACATGTTTGCATACCTTGCAGTGCTAATGTTGCATAGCACCCTGTGTCACCCTTAAAAGGATTTCATGGCACTGCAATGTGCTGCGGCACTCTGGTTGAGAAGCAGTGTTCCAGAGTTATGAAGAAAGATAAGCATGTAGCAAGAAAACCGGCAGGATCACTTATTAAATATATATATAACTAGAATATGTGTTTTTTATGGAATATTATCAAGTATCCATAAACAGAATGCTTTTAACATGTAAAGCTTAGTAATTACACCTATTCTTCAGTGGCAATAAAAGCTGTGAATTGTGTTTGCAGTTTATATCCATCCTACTACCATTCTTGCAGTGGCTAAAATACAACCTAAGTGTTCGTTTAAACTCCTTAGTTCTTTCTTGGGTTTTTTTTTGTTTTTGTTCCTATTAAACACAATGGCATCAAAGTGGTTGAGCCTTTGTACATATTTTGGTAGGATTAAATAAAACCATTCTATGTTTGAAATATAAAATCAATCTTAATGCTAAAACTGGGCTATGTGGGCTATTTCTTTTAATCTTCAAGAATAATCACACTCTCTGAGGAATCAGGGTACAAACTCTGATCTGAGAGAAAATGGTGGTATTTTTACAGTTTGTGAACACAACCATCTGATTTATAGTTCAATCTGTTAATGCACTCTGTTATTAGGCCACCTGGCAGTTTTATGCATTGTGAATTTAAAGAGGAGCTCAATGTAACATAAGTTTTACAAGCTGGGGAAATATTATTGAAATGAAACATGAATGAGAACCATTTAAACAATAAAATAATGCATGTAGACTATATATTTTTTTCATTTTAGTAAATACACAGTCTAGGCTTTATATGCTTGAAGTTAGATGAGGTTCTTAGGAACCTTCAAAGATGAAGCTTGAAACCAACTTATTTTTATAATCCTGGTATGTTTTAATGCTTATATCAATAAAACTAAAAAAATGCATCCATGCACAATTTCAGTAAATGTAAATTTGAAGGATATTTTCCCCATCTTTTTCAAATAAAATGTGGTGGTTGTTTGCATAGAAGTCAGTCAGTCATGGAAAATGATGTTACATATAAATGTTCCATATAAATATGATGGTGTACCAAAAAGTAAAACAGGCAAACAACTTTGGCAACCCTATGTATTAAAAATATCAGAAGACACACCCAAATAAGACTGGTTTACTAATCGTGTGATTTAAAAGTTAATGCATTCTCAATTCTTCCCAAATCTCTTTAATTTCTTCTTTATACTACAAGGGCTAAAGGATTCCTTTTAAAGTGAAATATCATGAGATTCAGAATAAAACTGCAAGAGTTGACAGAGCTGGAAATACAGCATGAGCACTGTAATTTTCCATATCACGACTCAGTTATCATAGTTACTCAAATCCAAGATGCGTTTTTTTCTCCCCGTTTAACATGGAAGGAAATCCCCTTGTCTGGGATTCAAGTATGGGGTGGCAGGGAGATAGTCAGTTGCTGCAGCTCCTACTCTGGTCCTCACCCCTGGGGTTGGGGCTGAAGCCACAGCTGTTGCCTGCTCCTGTACCACATCTGCCCCCTGCCTGCACCCACCCCCCACAGCTATGGTACCCCCCCATCCCCATTGCCCTTTGCCCCCACTTCCCTACCAGCAGCCTCCGTCCCCATTCTCCCATCACTGCCTTCTGTCCCCACTTTCCCATCACCTCTATTTTAAACTATAAAGTTCTCTAGATGCCTATACCCCTGGTATTATGTGTGTGCTCTGAAGTAACTCAGTGGCTGCATCTACATGTGCACTTTACTGCAGGGTAAACTAATTAGCAGGGACCCTGGTTTTCTCTGATTTAAAAAAATCTCCAATTTTCAGTTTAAAAAAAGTAACTTAAAATCCACATTTTGCCATGATTAAAATGAAACACCACTGGCAGATAGATAGTCAGAGGGGACCAGCAGGCACTGGAGAAGTCCCTGTTCTCCTGTGCATGACCAGGAATGACCAGGAATAATGGTCACAAGCTGGCAGAGGGTAGATTCAGGCTAGACATCAGGAGGTCCTACTTCACAGTCAGGGTGGCTAGGATCTGGAACCAACTTCCAAGAGAAATGGTGCTGGCTCCTACCCTGGGGGTCTTCAAGAGGAGGCTAGATGAACACCTTGCTGGGGTCATTTGACCCCAGGACTCTTTCCTGCCATGGCAGGGGGTTGGACTCAATGATCTGCTCAGGTCCCTTCTGACCCTAGAAACTATGAAATGATAGATAGATAGATAGATATAGTGGTGTTTCATTTTAATCATGGGAAAATGTGGATTTTTCATTACTTTTTTAAAACTGAAAATTGGGGATTTGTTTATTAGAGAAAGCCAGTATCCCTTCTAATTAGCTGTGGTATAAAGTGTCAGCATTTACCTGTGCAACACTATTACGCCACAATAAACAGTACTATCTTAACGTGGAGTAATTAACTGTGGTTAAACACATATATAGATGCTGACAGTGGGTGTAAATTGTGTCCAGCCAGCCCAGCCAGCAATGGGCCAGACTCCTGCCTGGCACCTAGCCACACAGCTTTGCACTTTCAGCACCCTTGTGCCCCAGCCAGCCCCTCCTCCACCTGATGACACCATCCAGAGCCCAGGGCAAAGCAGAGCAGGAAAGGCCTGGCATAAACTGCTCCACCCCAGCTCAAATTGCTGCTGTCTAGTTTACTCTCGCTTAAACTGCCAGGGTTATTTCTATTTTTTTTTTTTAACTACTGACTGTATAATATAAAATTATACGAGTCCTGAGAGCAGGACTAAAACCCTCTCCCTCAGGTGAATAGCATAACCAGGAGGTTACAGAATCAGACTCTCTGGTTCTTGTCCAGGAAATCTAGTATTTTTTTCTGAGCAGTGGAGTAGTTTTAACAGGAAAAAGTAAAGAAACCCACCAAGACTATTCTACAGCCTGATGGTTAGTGCAACCTCATAGGAGATGAAAGATATAGATGAGAGATATAGTCTTGAACTCTCTTAAGCTGAGAAAGAAATTGAACTCAAGTCCAACCTTTTGGGCAAGAACTTATTTCACTATAATCTTATATAAGAGGTCACTATCACCTTTGGTTATAGTTGAAAAGAAAGGAGTGAGCCATGACTCATTCCATTAAAAATATAGGTAAGGACCTATATCCAGGGGAGAACAGACTATGACTACACAAGCCTCCCTACACCCCATAATCGGCCACCGAGGTTCTAGAGAGGGGCAGAATTTAAAATGCATCCCTGCACTTGGTGTTTCTATTGGCTAACTCCAAGCTCCTTAGGTAGTTGGATGTTTTTCTGGAGAGAGTAGGGTGAAGTTTTGGAAACTAACACTCCTCAAGTACTGTGTACCTAACAGTGGGTACCTAACACTGGATTAGGTATCCCAGTACCTAAAGGACAAGTGCAGTAGCCTAACTTTTAGGCACCTAAAGGTATGCGTATATGGCACAAAACAGTGAATAAGCTCTGGAACCAGAATCATTATAGCCACCTGCACTCACCAGGGTTCTTTCCTGTAGGGAAATATCATCACCATTATATATCCAATTCTAGAAAGAAAATAGGCAAATTTCTATTGCAGGAAAGTAGATCTTTAAGCACATTTTGCTGTTTGCAACACCAACTGAATCCATGACATTAGTGCATGGATCCATTCATTATAAGGCTGGTTTAATCAAAGTTTCTTCTGTTTCACAGAGGGCTTGTCTACACACACATTCAAGTGCAACTAAATTTACTCCTCCTGTGACCAATTAGGGGCCTGAGAGGTTGGCACGGGCTTGTGCATGTGGGCAGGGCTGGGGCTCGATGGGGACAATGACAAGGATGAAATTCTTGTTCTGCACTGGCTCTCTGAGCCCCCATGTGGCTGGCCGTGTGTGGCCGGCCCTGGACAGTGCTCAGAAATGCTCAGCAGATAGGCATTCCAGGGACTGGGAGCTGCGTGGCAGGGGCACTTCACCACTGCACCTGCAAAGAGACACTGATGGGGGTGAGTAGAAGCAGGGAGCAGGTGCTGGCTCTGCTGCCAGAGACAACCAGCCAGCATCCCTGGGGGGATCTCAGGGATGGACAAGGGGACCAGCAAGCTGCAGCCCTTTGCAACACTCACCTATAGCCAAGCAGCAGTTCTGCACAAGGAACAGGCTGGGCAGCTTGTGGCCTGTTCAGAGGGGCACATCAGGCCTGCTGGGCTCCTGGACAAAGACCAGACTCCCTTAGTCTCCCTGATGTGTGCCCCAAGGCACAAAATGGCTTCTGGCTTTCATACCCTGAAAGTAGGGGCTGCCAGAGAGCAGCCCAGCCTCAGAATAGGAGAGGCAGTCAGCCAGAAGCCTTGGGACTGGACTCAGACCATCCCCCTAGTAGCCAGGCATACCCAGCACTAAAGTTACTACCAGGTCACATTAACATGCTTTACTGAACATTAACTAATCATGCCTAAATTTGATACCTGTATTTGCAGGTATCAAATTTCGATGTGATTAACCTAAGTTACTAAGTAAGGGTGTGCACATGTAGACGTGTGCCTATACTGCACAGTAACTTAGACTGAGGTGCATTAAGGCATC
This sequence comes from Crocodylus porosus, assembly GCF_001723895.1. NCBI lineage: Eukaryota > Metazoa > Chordata > Crocodylia > Crocodylidae > Crocodylus > Crocodylus porosus. The sequence goes on along the minus strand of NW_017728906.1, from coordinate 129,964,838 downwards.
TCACATAGATGTGCCCAGAGGGAGCTATTGCTTCCCAATAGATAGTGACTCTGTAATTAATTTTGGGCTAGTTTGGATATTAGAATTTGAGAGCAGCCTCTTCCATTCTCCCCAATGCCTAACTTTTCCTTACATAAGCAGTAGCATTTCAGCATTACACTTGGTGAACCACTTGGTACAACAGCGGGGAAAGATTAAATTAGTCAACAGATCTTTTTCACTTCTAACTACTATGAATGTTTTTATGTCATCTCATCCCCTTTCATACTAGATTAATTCACAAAGCAAATGGAATTCTTGTTGGCAATCTCCAAAGGCAGAATGACTCTGAAGATTCTCATCCTAGAGTGAACACAAGGTTGAGTTTGAAGCATTAAGAAAGTTAGTATCTGATGGAGTCCGCATAATAGCAAAAGGAAACAGGACAACAGAGCATCTCAGTCTCCATAGTTTGTAAAGATCACTTCCAAAACATCTTCCTCCAAGTCTGTGCAGCTGTATTTTGTGGGACCTTTTAGGAGTCTAGGAACATCTTGCTGAGATGCTCCCAACTTCTGCCAGAGTTGATGGATGAGCATCTTGAATTAAGATAGAACTCTGGCTTGTCATATAGTAGTGCAATGAGGTACAGACAGCAAACACTCAAGCTATGTGCCATCTTGGTTTCAGCATAATAGGAATAATCCATAACTTTGTGATCAAGCCATAATCAACCAACTATTTATGAATATTACTACACTGTTGCAGGTATCTGTCAACATATATCTCCAACATACAATTCACTCTTACTACTGAATGAAGTGGTAAACTGTTTTTTCTTTTATTTCCTGATCTAAGAAAAATCAGTCCAAAAATAACTGTTGCTACTTCAGCCTCTTTACATAATGTATTTAATGAATTTGCTTGGGTTGCAGGACCAAGGAGACTCATTTGCTCAAGTACACTAGTTCAGAGAACTGTTTGCACAGATGGAAGACTTGACTACATCATTTAAGTGTCTATTGTGTTTCTAACAATCCACATATGAAGGAAATGAAAGGATGTTTATATTTTTGTTTCTCAAAGAAGACTGAACAATGTTGTCATAATGTACTTTCCCTTGTCATCTCATCCCAGTTCCTCCCAGATTAATGCACAGTGTGAATGGTATTAATTAACTGTAATTCTTTTGGCAATATTCAAAGGTAGAATACGTCTGAAGATTCTTGTCCCAGAAGTTACCCACAAGGTCAGGTTTGATGTATTAAGTGGGTCAGCGTTTGACACAGACAGCATAATAGTCTAAGGAAGCAGGAAAACAGTACTTCAGTCTCCATAGTTTTCAGTCTGTAGTCTTTCATATGCACTGAATTCATGCAAAGCACTTTTAAATCTTCTTTCCCTGTTAAAAAGCTTAGCTAAGAAAGTTTGAAATCAATGCCTTGTAAAAAGATTCAGTGAGAAACCAAGTGGGTGGCATTTTCCGACCATGAGATGTGTCATTACCATTGACCTCACTACTCTTCTTAAATAGCCAGAGAAGGGCAACAAAATTGTCAATTAGATTTGCAGCGAGCAGGAGTCAGCCTTACTTAACTTGTGCTTGCCTGCATAATCATGCATATCTCTCTTCTATATCAGGAGTTGTTCAAGCCTATAATAACCAGGGTTCAACAAGTCCGAACCACCTTCCCTTGCTGATGATATGGAAGTTGTTGATTTGCTACAGATTACTCGCGATTTTTCTAGCCTTGACAGGGTGTCATATTTTAGATTCCACCTCTAAGAGTTTGTGCTGTAGCTATCAAATAGGAAGGAAGGAATTTTAACATTAAGTAAAACACAAACCTATATATTTTTTAAAAAGCACAATCATTTTCATTATTATTATGCATCTTGCACAACTATTGCAGGAAATTTGGCATGACTAACATTCTCTGCTCAAGGGAATGCCAGGCTGCAAATGGTAAGGGGACTGAGGATCAGTACTGAGATCCACCAGTAAACTTGGGCATAGAAACTAGCATGAAAGGTGGCAGGACTATGACTTCTTCACATTAGCGGTCCAGTGTTTTCATAAGCACTACATTTACTGACAGGTTTTAAGAAAAGATTAAGCAAAAGCACACAGTAAAGATGTTCATTATGCTTATTGGGAGCCATATACATGCTCTGTTTCTTCCCCACAGAGAATCCACAGTGGGCAAAGCATTTTTTCAGAATGAGTAGCACCCCTGCAACTTTGGCTCTAGTTGTTCTTCAGAAGACAATCCATCATCTAGTACTATATTCCATTGAATCTTCCCTGGCGTGATAATATCCTGTCTTCACATAATCATCGCTCTGACCCTCTCCCTTTTACACATGTACCATACACCTGGGCTTCTGTAACAAAGCTCCACGTATTCATGTTCCAAGTTGCACAACTCTAGATCACTTCTACAACTTCAGTTTATACGATATCAGAGACAGATAGAACCTACTGTTACACATGCAAATAATAATTTCTTTTATGGATTAATGGCTAAGATCTTACAACTATTTCCACATCACCAGGGATCCTGGTTTTCTCTGATTTAAAAAAATCCCCAATTTTTGGCTAAAAAAGGTAACCCCAAATCCACATTTTTCCATGATTAAAATGAAACATGACTAATATATAAATATATATAGTGGTGTTTCATTTTAATCATGGAAAAATATGGATTTGGAGTTACTTTTTTTAACTAAAAATTGGGGATTTTTTTAAATCAGAAAAAACCAGGACCCCTGCATATTACCAATAAGTTCTCCTGCTTTTTCAGAAACATATTTCCTTTCCAATGTGGTTTGCTAGGCATTACATATTGAGACAAGCACATATCTTTTTCACTACTCCACAGAGATGTTAGATAAAGCAGTTTTACTAGACATACTGTATCTCATTTTACTTTCAGTCATTTAGGCTAGGGACAGAAATTACACATAAACTAGTCTAAGTGATCAGAAACTGGTTCAAATCTGTGATACAACAGAAGTTTAGTGCACATAAACCACTTTCAACATGGCCAAAGCCAGTTTAAGATAAACCTGGATGGATGTAGTATCAGCCTTAGCTGATTTAGGATAAATTGGTTTATTGGATTTCTGTCCCAGATTCAAATTTATTCACAGTCCCCTAGCATCCCAGGATGCTTTGTACCTCCCCCCACAAACCTCCCCTTGCAGGCTGGGTGGGTTAGCCTTGACCCAAGCTGCCTGCTATAAGCTACAGCAACCCCCAACTTCTGGTCCGGGCAACTGCAGGCATGTGGCTCTATTTCTGAAATCAAAAGTGAATGTCTGTTCATTTGCTTATTAGTTCAATCTATGCACCTTAGATTAACCTGCAAAGATTGAATGGATTCAGACTCAGGCTTTTTGACTGTCTGTGCTTAGTCCTAGAGATGAGTCTGCAAAAATTTCACCAATAGTTAACCAGTCTTGTGTGCATTTTTTTTCACACAGACTAATATTGACTTATTCTTACATTGTGCTTTTTTATTTACCTAATTTATCTTTCATTTCCTGTTAAGTTTGGGGGGAGGAAATTGATCTAGACCTGAACTTTGCACTGCAGGTCCATCCCCACCAAAAACTGCCATCTATATCAAACACACAATTACTGTTTTCTACACTTACCACTAGACTAAACTTTTTATCTGGTTGGACTTTACCATCTCTTAGGATTACATAGGACAGTTATTTTCTACTACAATTTCCCTTTGCTTTTCACATTTTGCCTTTATAGACTACATTGCTATATATAGTCTTGTTTCATATAGAGAATTAATACATTTTCAAGTGCTAGTCTATGAAATTTATCAAATTTATGTCAAATACATTTAATAATACAGAAAATATAACAAAATTAGTCACTGTTAGTTATTTAAAATGGCATGACTGTGAACCACTAAATCACCATAAGAAATCTCAATTAAGCAGAATAACCATCCCCATTAAGCAGTAGTCATTGCCATTAACTATCATTGGACTTAAATTGTTCCCTGGGAGACGTCCTGATTAAGCGAACTTCCCAGCTTAAGTGTATCTCAATTAAATGGAATGCGCTGCATCAGCATTTAATTTTATGAGCACACGGAGAAGGCATTTGATTAGGTTTTTGAAATGGTTTGTTTGATTGCTATCATCATTGAGAATTTAGGCTAGAACGGAAAAGAGGCCCAAGGGAATTAATGTCATTGGGAGTTGGGCACCTAATTCACTTGGGCCCCTTTGAAAATCTTAGCCTTAAGGTATTTACTACGTTTTCCTATTTCTTGTTTGGATTTCTGGTGTTATGGTTAATTGTATTTAAAATGGTTTGACTAACCTTCTCAAATGTAAATCTAGAGGCAGCCAGCCATCTGCATTGTTTTGAAGTCAGGAAAAGCTTAAAAATTTAGTTAGCCTTTTAAACTGTTCGCTTGACTACACAGTGTTTTTTGCACATTAATTTTCAAGTATTACTTCCCTTTCTTTTCTCTTCTTTAACTTGTTCATATAGCTAATCTGACTCCTGACCTGAATGTCAGGTGAAACATTCAGTATTTTGCAACTGTTAAATGTGGCAGGACACAAAAATAAGATGTAAACCACAAATCCTCTGTCTAGGATGATATTTATTTCCATTTAATCTGGATTTCTAAAGTAGAGTTAGATTTGCTGTCAAGGGACATTTTTATAGATGTGCCTTAAATATATCTAGTAACTATCTGAAATAATGCACTTGAGAAGGTCTAAAGACAAGATGTAGATGCAAAGATCCCAAACATGGAACTAAAAAAGTATTCATTCCAGAAACTAAAAGTGATGTAGGATTCATTTCCTTTGCTAAAATGGCTCTTTTCTTTTCCATTTCATGACTCCTTTACTTCTGATGTCCACATTTCATATTGATAAGTGTGAGAAGATACCAGGGATTTTGTTGAACCTTGTTAACTTTGGGACTAAAATAGGTGATATTAATATATTATTCTTCCACTCCATCCCAAAAGAGATTGTGCAGCTTGTGAATGTCTTCCAAGCTGTACATCTAAACATGGTCCACCATGGAAAGATATTGAGAATTCTGATGAGATAGAACAAAAATGTTCAATTGTTGCATATGTTTTATTGCTCTAGGCACTTCACTGATCATTATTAGCTACCTTCTGGTTGTACAGATGAAGCATGCATCATATTGGAAAATGGGGGTCTACTTATCCACTAATGTAAGAAGGTATTTATCTGCCTAATTCCCATTAGCATTAATGGGAGTTACATGCTTAATTCCCCTCAACATCAGTGAGAAATACACCTTAAATTTTCAGCTGTTTGAAATAGCAACCTATGCTACTACATATAAGAGATTATAAATAAAGAAACAATAGAGACAAAGCAGGTTCCTAAGAGTACCAGTGGTATATAGAGAGTAGCAGACAATTTTCCCCACTGTAAGCTTTCCTGTTTAAATCATTTTGGTAAATAAATATTTAACAAGTGACAGAACTTAATTGATGTTTATATTTACACGGCAGTTAATTTATATTCTACAAAAGCTGAATTCTCCATCTGCAATAATACTTTATATTCCTCCATGGTAGCATACATTGAACAGTACGATTGTGTTTTGAAGAAACCATAACAACAACAACAAAAACCCCAAACCCCCACACTGCTGCAAATACTATATAAGTCATTAAATTTTTTTCTTCTCTTCAGCTGTCATCTGTATTACATTATGTTATCAGATTGATAGATCTAGTGTTATTTCAACATTTACTATTTTCTAACAACAAATAGAAAACATAAGAAAGCTTTGGTAACAAATCTTCCTTAATATGTATGTGAAGTAGACAGTTAGTCTAAAAGAAAATATAACTGATGACAGATTTCATTTCAATCTGCTTGTGCTTATTAAGATGTCTACAAACAAAAAAGCCATATCTGAATACATCTCTTTCCACAAACAAAGGAAAGTTTTAATTGCTTTAATCAGCATTTGCTTTGTCTTTGCAGTGACATAGAAAAACAAGTCAGGTATAATCAGCAAATGTCTTTGAGAGGAAATTCATATGCACAGGCTTTAAGTGACTTCTATTATTTGTATATAAAGCTTTACACAACATATTCAGGACCATTCGAATATTATGTAATTTGCTATGTATATAATGCTTGTCTATCTTTCTTTCAGGAACATTCTTTTCCTGTCTCTCTCTCTCTTCCTCTCTCTCTTTTTTTTCATATATATAAAGAAAGAGAAGACTGTACAGAAAAAGCCAGATCTTTCCTTATTTTTTTCAGCCAAATGTTAAAGGCCTCCAGCCACACCTCTGTGCCTGTCCCAAGAACAGGCCCAGCACTGGCAGGGTTGTACAGATGAAGCATGTGTCATATTGGAAAATGGAGGTCTACTTATCCACTAAGGTGAGGAAGTATTTATCTGCCATAAGGCAGATAAATTTAAGGACTACGATAAATGGCAGGGCTGCGCAACTCAGAACATAGTTTATAACTTACTTCAGAAAGAAGGCATTTCTTTCCTTAAATTTCTTGTGAGATTTGATCTAGTAGGTGTTCTCAGAGAATGCCTAATACACACTGATCAGATTGGGCTCCTAAAAAATTCAATGGCAACCATTGCTTTCCCTTAATATGTAGATGGCAGTGTTTTTATGGAATAGACTAGCAATCAGAGCACTTGTCCAGGAAGCAGAAGACTTAGATTCAATTCAAACTGTAGCGTAAGGGTTCAAATCCACATCTCATATAAATGCACCTTAAGCACCAGTCAATAGGCTATTTGAGTGAATGGAAGTATTCTCCATTGCTTCCTTTTGAGAATTCTAGCATTTAGGGCACTCTTTTAGGAAGAGAGAGTTATGGGTTCTATCCCTTTTTCTAAGATTGCTTCTATATTTAACATCAAACAATCATTGGATAAATCACAGCAACAAATTTGGAACCAAATAGAAGCAATACCAAGCTCTAATCTTAGAAATCAGAGTGCATTTTAAATAAACAAGCTATATATTCAAAAGGTGAAAATTATCAGTTGCATCCTGTAGTAGCAGGTATGTAGACAGGTCTCAGTCAATAGGGTTTGTAGTCAATAGGGTTTACAGAAAGCAGTGGGCGTGGGCCCAGGGATATCTCCAACCTCTAGTTTTTTGTTCCATGATGAACAGATTCACAAAAAGAATATGCTCCATGCAAAGAACTCAGAGTTAAAGACACATGCTATTCCCCTGTGAGGCACTTAGCAACTTCCAGGATCAAAAAACAAAATATAACCCATTCATTGAACCTCTGTAGAAACACTGAATAAAATCCAGGCTTTGCTGAAGTAAATAGGAATTTTGCCATTGAACTCAGTGGGCCCAGGATTTCATCCATTGTCCCCACATTCAATTTCCTTAAGTTTATTGTTCCAGTGCAAAAAACTGCCTGACAGTTCAATGACCAAATCACAAAATACAGCTGAGTGAGGAGGACATGGGAAATTGTTGGTTTGTCTCTTTATGGATTTAAAAATGGGCTGTCTAGAGTTTAGTCATAAATTAGAGGATCTTAACTCTGGTCTTTGGAACTTTTTCAGGTGGTCCAGGGATTGTCACAAATTGTAAACATCTGGTCAGCTTTCAAGCAGTGACACTTTCTGGTCTACACAAATTGCTTTTGCAGCAATACACATCTTAAAATGAAAACTGATTTTGTAAGACTAGGAACACTAAGGGCAGAATTCTTTTTCAGCTAGTGGATGACCAAAGTGCAGCTTGAGACTAACTTTGAATGCCCAACTGAGGTATAGAAGTGGTCCTATTGCTCCCTTTGGGCACATAAGTTCCTGCATTATAGGAGCAGGATCACCATCAACTTCAAATAGGAGAACAGACATCTGAAGCAGCCTTCCCTCTAAGCTGCGCGGCATGCATGGCTGCGCAGATGCACCCATACCGCGCTGCCAGGCACACCTGCGCAGCTGCGCATGTCACACAGCTTAGAGGGAATGCTGATCTAAAGCCCAATACATTTTAGTTCTCAGTACGACACAGAGCTCAGTTCCAAAGTTTTCTTAGAGTATTTTCTCATAAGAAGTTGGGGCACTATGACCACAGAGACTCTCCAGTTCTTCTTCACATGGAGGCAGGAAATGTCAGGGCCCAAAGTCTACTCCAATTTCCAGGCAACAGCAAATGCCCCAAGATTTGTTCCCTGCCACTTTAAACAATCTGAGAAAGCTTCCTCCCTGGTTGCCATATGTAATTTCCCAGAAACCATCCAAACTGCTCTGGAAGAGCACTGAGCAAAGTGATTATTTCACAGTGCACCAATATTCACTAGTACTAATGTTCATTAATACACATTATGCATTCCACTCAAATAATGTAGGATGAAAATCAGAGACCCAGGTGCATTTACTTCAAAACACCCTGGTGCAGTTTACACCAGAGTCAGGTAGTCCCTGGCATAGCATCTTCACGTGCATTCAGGACCACAGTTGTTTGAGCTGAGGCAGAGCAATCCCAGGCTAGTGGCAGACTCAGGGGGTCAGCCCTGGGCTTCAGGTAGCAATGGCAGGCAGTGGAGGGGCTGCCTGGGGCACAAAAGTGCCCAAACTGCACACCCATGTGACTGACTCCCCAAGCCTGCTTCCAGCCCAGGGCTGATCCACCCAGGCTCAAACTGCTGTGGTGCTGGTCACCACGCACACGTTTTCTATGTAGTAAATGACCGTCATACTGTCTCCAACAGAACTATTTTATGGCAGAGTTAATTAATTTACTGTGCCCTAATGCCAGCGCACATGTAGATAGTGACGCTTTACTGCAAAGCTAATTAATCAACTCTGAATAAAGTGCATATGTAGATGCACCCACTGGCTACAAAGAGATCAGGATTACAACCTTGTTATTTTCAAACTGCCCACAGGATGGACAGTACTGCATCCTGTGGAGTTTGCATCAGTGGAGTTTTTATTTTAGGCTTAATTAAAAAGGTAAACTTTTCAAACGCTGGTCTGAGATAGAGATAGATTCATTCAGAAATAACCCTTCAAGGATAAACACTCCTTTTAAACCACTGAAGAACTTGAGTAGGACCTTACTCATAAGCACAGATTGGTGGGTCATCTTTCTGACACTTTCCACAAAATTTTGAAAATCAGCCAGAACTGGCAGGTGCAAAGTTTCTGCTCTCCTGTTTCATGCAGTAATTCAATACTGAACAGTTTATGCAGCCTTATTATATTTAAAGATATTTTGGCAACATACATTGTCCAATAGTGGGAGAAGACAGTGTAGAACTGTACCTAATTACATCAGTAAAAATCCTGATCTTTAGTAAAATAAATACACGTTCTTACGAAGTTTCTTTTGTTGTACTGCAAATTATGTCACTGGTATACATAAAATTAAAAATGATATATATCAAAATGTATTTTGGGGTGGGGAAGAACATGAAAACAAAATCCCTACTGTACTCTAAGTAGAACCAGCTCTCTACCACAGGGGTGGGCAAAATGTGTCCCATGGGCTGGATTTAGCCCACCAAATAATTTTACCCAGCTTGCGACTGCTCCTCTGAAGGAGAATTATGTCCATGGCTGCCCTGGCTCTCAATGCCTCTTGCCCTTCTTTCTTCCCCATGCCAGCCAGCTGCAACAGCAGCAGCCACTGTCCTCCTCTCCCTGGCTGGCCCACTGTGTCCTGACCCACAACCCCCAGTGTAAGGTCCAAAGCAGGAGGTGCTAAGCTTCTGGCCATGCTTCTGGCCAGTAAGACTGTCTGCACACTGCTCCGACTCGGCGGCCGTTCTCAGACCAGACAGGCTGGCCCCCAGCATGTCGAAGCCCAGGTAAGGTTCTCCCCACTGGCAGGGGAGGGGTACAGGTGGAAGAGGGCCAAGAACCATGGGTTGTTCAGGCTCTGTCAGTCTGGGGCCTGGTAGGGTTGCAGGCACTGGTGCTCCACTGTTTCCAAGGTGGTGCGTGGGAATACAGTGCACTGTGAGCTCATCCCAGCTGCATGCCAGGGACTCAGGGCAGAGAAGGTGGTGCAAGGAGAAGGGGGCTGGGAGGTGTGGGTTAGGCAGACTCTGCTGTGCTGTGTTCCACACTTCTTCCTGCACTCCCTCCCCATCCCGAGTCCCTGGCACACAACTAGGCTGGGGATGCATGGTGTTCCTATGCACCACTTTGGGCCACGTGGGTACAGCTGGCATAGCTCTTGCCCAACCTGGACATGTGCTGGACATGTGTCAGGCAAGAGCTGGGCCAGCCACTCCAGCTGCTCCCACATGGGTACTGGGAGCCACAGGAGCCAAGCAGGGTTAGGAGCCATGGGTCATCTGGGCCAGTGCCATGCTCTGTTTCCCCCCCATCTCCCTGCACCTCTCCCCAACTCTAAGTCCACAGCATGCAGCCGGGTTGGACTAGAGCTAAGACAGCTGCACTCATGTGGCCTGAAATGACACACAGGAACACAGCACAGCACTGGTGTACCCATGTGCTAGGGACTTGGGGAGGGGTGTATGGAAAAGCAGCGAACAAAATTTAGGTTCCCCTTACCATTGTTCTCTCTGCCCAGGAGTGGGTGCTTATTTGGGCAGGAGGGCCACTTAGGGAGTTTGGCTGAGCTGCTGTGGGGGCAAAGGGAGTGCTGACCTAACCGGTGACAGCTCACGCAAACTCCTTAAATGGCTGTCCTGCCCCAATTATTGCCCACGCCTTCTCTATTACCTAATCCTGAAAATGCTTAAGCACTTGGTTAACTTTATACACACAAGTAATCCTAATGAATCTTAATTTTTTTAGGATCAAGGTCTAACAAATGTGTATGGCAAAAGTGGTACCTGCTGGGCATACACCCTAGTTAAGAAGACTCTAGCCCTTAGTAGGATACAGGAAGGGCAACAGGGAAAATGACATGGAAAACAATACCTAACTTAATGCAGAGCACCAATTTCCATTTTCACTGATATTTTTAGATAGTTGCTTTAAATAATTTTCATGAAATTAAAAAAAATTAAATAAAAAAATGCAAAGCAAGTATATTGATGGATAGATTAATAATAGAAGTCATATATCAAATTCTCCTGCATACATATAAAACACATTCATATCAAGGAACATAGTTAAAAATTTGTAAAAGTAACTCAACCTTGGTTAAAGGAATGGCTGATATTGCTAGCCCTAGGGTTCCAAAAACTAGTGTTTCCCTCCAAGGCTCAACCTAAAGCAAAAAACTGCAATTATTATTCATGAGAAGAGGAAAGGAAGGAAGACAAATTGGAAGGCTCTGTTGGACTAATTGCAGAAATCAGCTCTTGAGTAGGAGGCCTTTTGCTGAAAATGCCTTAGTACTAAACCTGAGGCATGATTGCTCCAGAAACTTCCACTGGAACATCAGAACAACAGCAATCTGTCCCTACTCTTTTTACCTCAGTTTCTCTCCCTTCAAAATGAATGAAAATTAAATTACTGCACTGCAGATTTTATTGCATCTCACAATGAAGATCAAATTCAATCATGTCATAGTATATTGAAAGCAATATGATTTAGCAGATACAGTAAGGCCTAGGAGCCAGAATTTTGCCTTCTATTCCTAGAGCTCCCACTGACTCATTGTGCTGCATTATACTATGTATTTTGTTGTGATGATGAACCTGCCCTGCAATATTCCCATGCGCCATGAAGATTTGTGATATGACACAGTCATAAAATATACTTGATTTATATTTATTTTTCTAGTATGTTGTAAAAGCAACAGAATGAAATTGAAAGTCTATATTCTCTTCTTAATGATTATTCTGCTTATTGTGTAATAGAATTCTAGTTAAGATTTTTACAAATTAACTTTAGAATCATAAAAAATAGGGTTGGAAAGGACCTGAGGAAGTCATCTAGTCCACCCCTCAAGACTCAAGGAAGAAGAAGCATATGTGCCTAAATCATTTCAACAAACGTCTGTCTAACCTGAACATACAAATTTCAAATGATGGCGATTTCACAATTTAATCATCCTCAAATTTACAAAGTTCTTCCTTATTGTCCGGGAGTTGCCTGGACTGGGAGACCCCGGGAAGCCCTTTACCCCAGAGCCAGGGGGGCGGAACGAGCACTTACCCGCTATAGGTCCCCGGACGGCCCGGCCCGCTTAAAGGACAGGCCAGAGTCAAGCCTGAGGAGGAGAGCTGTGGGACTGGAAGCACCGGGACGGCCAGCGGCGGCGGCAGGGGAGCTGTGGGACCCGAAGGGCCGGGACGGACATCAGCGGCCGGCAGGAGAGCTGCGGGACCAGAGGCGCCGGGACGGACGTCAGCAACCGGCGGGAGAGCAGAGGGGCAGATCCACGCCGCCTGACACGGCACCCAGACGTTCTGGGGCAGCAGTAAGGCACCCCGGGGGCGAACTGCGGAGGAGCCGGGGTCCAGCGGAGAGGCGGCTGTCGAGGGGGTGCAAAGGCACCAGGTTCCAGCGGGGGAAGGGCAGAGGAGAGCCTTGGAACCCACCGAGGTGCAAGGACCTCAGACGGAGACTCAGCTAAGAGAGGACGGAGGAGGGCCACGAGGCCCTTCACTCGAAGAGGCGCCAGTGGCAGGATCAGACTTGGAGGAGGAGACGAGCAGAACTCCTCGCACGAAGACCAGAAGCCTCTGGGATGTCGTTCCCCAACACTTCTGGTAGGATCAGATTGACTTTGACTTATAGAGTGGGCAGGACATTATACAGAGGCACAGGCAAGGGTGTAGGGGTGGAGGAGCCCTCAATAAGCTAAGGGACCACCAGTCCCAATTTTGGACAATCTGGTACGCGCTGTACACAAGTTCACTGAACCGTGGAAAACATCAAAGTCGTGGCAAGAGAGCTCAGCGTGTATGGACTGAGAAGGAGAGGGGATTGGCTAGGAAAATAATGGACCTATGAGTAACACGGCCAGACGATAGACTCGTTCACACTTATATCCAGGGACACTGTTTTTAAATCTCACCCCCCATCCCACCCCCAATTTACGGAATAAAAAAAGTGACTCAAAATCCACAGTTTTTCATCATTAAAATGAAACACAACTAATATATACATACATACATATACACTTACAATACTTATAATATAGTATATCTAATAATATTCTATTTGCACAAAAGCCCCAGAGTGGCAATGGAGGCCAGTGGGGATCGCAAACCGTCTGTAGACACTGCTGGTGTCGGCGGCATGGTGGTGAGTGGCACCTTTTTGTAGGGGGTGCACCACCCCGCTCAGGGGTGCACTGCCATGCTCGGGGGCGGGGAGCACATGCACTTGCATGCACCTCCTATGCATTGCCCCCGATTTCTTCTCTTCTGCAAACTGCTCTCTTAACCTTCCCTCATCTATCACATTTCTTGGGCCTCTGCTTTCCTCTGGAATCTTTCTAATTTGTTCAAATCTTTTTTGCAGTGTGGGGCTCAAAACTGGAAATATTAGTACTACTAGTCTGTATTTCCCTGGGTCCATCTTTTCCCATTTTTTAAAGTTGGATACTTTCTGCTTTTTTTCAATCTTCTGTTGACTCACTTTTCCATGATTTTGAAAGATAATAGGCAGTAGATCTGCCATTACCACAGCCAGTTCTTTTGAGTACTCAGAGATCTCATTCAACTTGGCTGATCAGAAAACATCCAGTTTACCTATGTGATCTCTAGTCTGCTCTCTCCCTACTCAAAAGTAATTATCTTCCCTAACTTTACTGGTTGTCATCTAAGAATTGACCTTTTATTTAAAGACGGAAGTAAAAAGGCATTAAACACTTCAGTCTTCTCTGTATCAGCCTTTATTAGCTTCCCCTCTCCATTCAGTTAAGGACCTACACTTTCCTTGGGTCTTCCTCTTACTTTTCACTGTATTTAAAGCATTTGAAATTGACCTAATCAAAATCTGAATTTCCATTCTTGATTACCACCTGAATGTTTAGCCTAATAATTAATGTATCCCTCATTCCTGTAGTTCCTTTGAGAGAACAAGGTCTGCAGAAAGGTGGCCTGGTTCTATAAAACTTCATACCTCATTTCCATGAAGCTGGATCTTTTTTATCAGAGTACAAAGGGTACTTACATTTCTGTACATAGGGTCCAGAAATTCCACCATTAAACGAAAGAGATGTCTAAAACAAGATGTAAGATTTTCATTATGTGGGACTTATTGCAAATAAACAATAATTTTTCAAACTGTACTTTAAAAAAAACCCACCAGGGTTTAAAGAAGATCAATAAGCATCTCCCATTGTACAGCTGGAAGGGACCTTGAGAGGTCATTTAGCCCAATCCACTACGTCAGGTGTATTCATTCCTATCCAAATGATCCTATACAGAGCCATTGTCTAACTTCTTAGCAAAACTACACAGTCAACCTTGACACAACACAAGATATAACATCCTAACCTGCAACAGGTAAAGCAGGAAGGCCATGGCGACCAATGTCCCGCTTCTGTAAAGGTTGTTAATATACACTCAAGAGACCCCAAAGGGTGCATCCAGATGAGCCCACACACGCCTCTTGCAGTGTCTCAAACTCCTTTAGCTGCCCAGATGTCCGGGCAGGGGGCACACATGGCAGTAGTGCCACACAAAGGCCAACTCTGCAGCCACAGCCCACTGGCAGCTGGCCCAGAGGGGCAGATGACTCATCTGGGTCTGGCAGGTGTGCAGCAGGTCATAGCCAGGCAGCAGCCCCCACTACTAGCCTGCTTCAGTGGGTAGAGTGTGCAGGAAACTCTCAGAGCAGCTTCAGCAGTCCAGTTGGCACAAGGGGTAGTATCTCCAGATATCAATTGGCTGGACCCAAGAAGCTCCTGATAGCAAGTAGCCCTGAGCTACTTGCCAGGGCAGCTTTTTGTACTGATGGAGCCAGAACAGGAAAGCTTTTTATACTGCTGGGGACAGCACAGCTGCTGGCCTTGAGCTCTAGCTCCCCCTGGCTGCAGATCTGGGAGGAGCCAGGCTGGGTTATTATCTCCCAAGTGGCACAATTTGCTCTACACTAAAGTGCATGTCCGAGCATGTGTACTGAGGCAAAAAGCCCTGGCTCAAATTTGCACTGCTTCTAATTGAGCTGCTGCAAGCGCGTGTGCTTGCATGTGTGGACACACCCCAGAAGAGGGCCAGACCCCCTGCTACAAAGGAAGACAAAAACCTCCACAACCCACACTAATTTGACCATGGATTAAAACTCCTTTCTAACTCCAAATATGGTTATTGGTCTGACCCTGAGCACAGGAGCAATATCCTCTAGCCAGCATCCTCCAACTTTAAGTCTCAGCAAGAGCATTAGCACATACCAATTCCAAACCCTAGCCATGGCTGCAGCCAACACTCAGTGCCTCTGTGGAAGGCTTAACAAAACCCTGATGTGAGGGAGGGGGAATTCTTAAAAATCAAACCCAATTTATTATGAAAAATTCCTAACAAATGTCAGTCTTATTACTAAAACTGGTGTTCAATAACTGCACAAAAAATAATAGAATACTATTTCATGCTACACACAATAGCTAGCTCCCTCACAATTACCATAATACAAAGCATTAAAATGGCTGAAATAAAGTTCAGCAAGCTCAAATATCCAGCCAAGACAACATTAATCATATCCACCATTGAACAAGATCAATTTCTCAGTGACACAATGAATGGGAAAAGGGAATAGAAAATACAACACACATGGGGGAGCCCAGAATGCAGTAAAAAAATAAGCCAGCCCAACTCATGATTATTGTCTTTTATGGAGCCTTAGGTGTTTGTGGGGTTTTTGATGCAAATAGAAACAACTCTACAGCAAAATACTTCAAACTTTAAAAAATAATAAAAAATAAAAATAATAATCTATAGTATACTTTATGACCCACCAAAGGCAGATAAGATAGACCTTCTCCAGAACTGAATGCTACCTAGCATCCATGACTAAACCTGTTCAACACCCAGCTCAAGCTTGAACAAAAGCAGGCCTGTCCAGCTCAGTGTATGTGTTAGAAAAAGACGCAAAGCTCACTTGACTACCTAGAAACCTGGATTATGAAATGCTTTATATTCCAGTACTAACCCCATGCAATATCATTTGACTTAGAAGTAGTTAGTGCACTTCATGAAAGGAACAGTACCTGAAATCTTCTTCTCTAAAGGAGCAAATGAGAACCACATAAACTGTGGCCTCAAGGAAAGCCAGTTTAATGTCAACACAGAGTAGGCTTAGGCATTGCAGACTGCAGGTATATGGGTTGGGTATATATATAGTGCATGAGGAGAACTAGGAAACCTCAGAAGTAGGATCCAAAAAAGCCAAAATGCTGACTGGGAAGCTGCCTAAAGTCAGAGATAATCAATAAAAAACCATGATGATCAGGGATGAACCTATGTCTGAGGACTCAGGTGTCTTACTCAGGACACTAGGATGCTGCATCTATTCAGTTGGAATCCATAGAAGTTTCTGCAGAAAATGATTACCTTCTTCATTTCACTCAAAAAACTGAGAAGCAGTAGCTGGCAGTAGCTACCATTTCTGGAGCTTCTCAGTCTTGCCTTATGGGCATGCTCAGAGCTAAACTATAGATACATGGAAAACCTTAAAGTAAAAAAACAAGGTACCTGTGGTGTTGAAGTTTAGGTGGAAGCTAAGAGGAGATTTTCAGGGTCACAGTTCTGAACAAAGACACTTAAGGTCTACCTACATCACAGTCTACATAACTACTTTCCTACCTGATCAGCCCCGTAGTCTAATATGAATGTGAACCTGTCATATTTTCTTACATACAAACTGTCCCCAACTAAGATATGCACCTTGTTTTTAGAAGGCCAAAGGAAGGACAAAAGATCTCTGCTTGAAAAGAATGGTGAATATGGTATTTTCCCAGGGAAAACACAGGCATCTGCAGTAAGGAGGGAGTAAAACATCATGGCTGCTCTGTCAACCCCACTGTTGCAGGACATCACAGGTGCTGCTGGCAGAGCTGAAGCCTTCAACCCCTCTTTTCTTCTTGACCTGAGTTGTGTCAGCAGCCAGCAACTCCTGCAGGAGGTTGCAGGCTCACCCAGCTGTTTCTGCAGGAGACTTTGCACTAGCACCCAAGACTTGGCCCTGCTTTAGAAATATGTGAGAGTCAAGCCAGTAGCAGCTTCTGCAGCTCCAGCCTCCACTGGGAGCAGGGAAAGGAAGGAAGACTCTGAGACCATATCCACATGAGCAGGGGGGTGTGTTTGCAGCAGCACAAATAATTGCAGCACAAATGTGTGCTGCTACTTTATGCCCCAGGGCACACCCCTGCCTGTGTGCTTTGCAGCAGGGCACATTGTCCACTGTTCCATGTGCTGCAGGCATAAGCAGATTAATGCACAGGCCAAAGCCCAGGGGCCCCTGTCAATCACAGGTCCCCAGATGCCTGGGTTCCCTCAGGAAATGGCGGGCTACCTCTTGCAGGTGGGTAGTACTCCAGCCTGCAAGGGGTCCTGCTTAGGGATGCTGGGAGATGCAGGGATGGTGCCAGCTTCTTCCCGGTGGGGGCGCTGGGCTTGGCCAGGCTGGGAGCTCTGCACCTCTTCAAGCTGCAGGTGGGAGTGTGGTGGGCTGGTAGTGGTAGCAATGCCAGGAGGGTTGACTATGGTGGAGCTAGGGCAAATTTTGGGATAGCTATAGTGCCCCCAAGCCTTCCCCAGCACCACCCCTTGCATGTGCATGCATATGGCTAGGAACACAGTCAGGCAGCCAGCTCCCTGCAGGCAAGTCTTATATGGGGTGGAGAGGAGCATGGAGGAGGGAAGGGGTGTGGGACAGGCAGATTGAGGCCCCCATGGTGCGGGAGGAAGTGGGACGGGTCAGGGGCAGGGGCTGGGGGCACTGCCTAGCCAGTGGTTTGTGGGACCTGGGGCCAGGGCAGAGAGTGGGACAAAGCTACATGCAGCTCATGTGGTGGGTGCAGGAGGTGAAAGGAGAGCCCTGAGCCCACAGTGGGCAACCAACATCCACCTTCACCCCACTGGGCTCTGCTCTGGCTGTGGTAGAGTGAGCAGGGGCAGGGAGCAGGGAAGAGAGGTGGGCATGTGCCATCCCCCACAGCCTGGCCATGTCCACCCAGCCTTCCCCACATGGCACAGAGGCCCACCCTGCCTGTGGCAGCAGCAGCACCAGGAGAGGAAGGGACCTCTCCCCCTGCTAGAGTCCAGCTCCCGTAGGGAGGAGGGGGCCTCCAATTTTGTGTTTCCCCTGGGCCCCAGCAAATCTTAATCTGTTGCTGGTTGCAGGGGGGCTGGCTGGGGCACAGGGTGCCTCAGTGCAGGGCTAGCAAGCAGGTATCCCCTGCACTGAGGCACCATGTACCATGAGATGGGGAAGCAGGTAGCCTTGAGCTGGCTGCTCCCCTGTCTCTGTGCCCCTCGGCCCTAAGTAAGACACCTTACATCCTCAGACAGACACATCCCTGACCATCAGGGTTAGCTCTGACTTTAGGCAGCTTCCCAGTCAGTATTTTCGCTTTTTGGATCCTACTTCTGAAGTTCCCTGATTCTCCCCATGCATTATATATGTACCCAAGCAGACACCTGTAGTCATGCCTCAGGGTGCCTCAGCACAGGGAATCTACAGTGCACAGACATGGGGGGCAGGTAGTCCTGGGCTGCCTGCTCCCCTGTCTCTGCATTTGTCCTAGTGTATGACACTTTGATGTGCTATCTGTTGCTTTTTTTCAGGGTTTTCTTTTGCTACTGGGAAATCCCAGTAGCAAATTTTGCCCCAGCACTGCAAATTAGGAGTGCTGCACTTGGTTTAATATGCAACACATGCAGTTTGTGGCACTGCAAAGAGGTTTGTGGCACCACAAACTGCACATGTCTACACATCTGGATCCAGACCTACTGTCCACAGCCAGTAGCAAGGGTAGGACAGTGTTTTACTCCCTCCTTACTTCAGAAGCCCGTGTTATCCCTGGGTACACACTTGTGCAGTAAATGTAGTGTAACTTTCTCTTATGCCTCACTTAAAGCATGAGCCCTAATTTCTAGGAGCCTACTCTGTGTTGACATTAAACTGGCTTTCCTTGAGGCCACAGTTTATGTGGTTCTCATTTGCTCCTTTAGAGAAGAAGATTTCAGGTACTGTTCCTTTCATGAAGTGCACTAACTACTTCTAAGTCAAATGATATTGCATGGGCTTAGTACTGGAGCAGATTTTTGGGAAAAGTTGAGAGTTGTATGTGAGAAAATATGATAGCACAACAGACATGATGAAGCAGATGTCTGAGAGAAATGAATATACTTTCTGAGCAAGCTGGAAATGTTAGTAGCTGCAGTGTGGCAAAATGATTCTCCATTCTGAAGGAACGCTCTAGATTGACTCCAAGTCTATCCTTCTGTTGTGCTGGTGACAATGATAGATGTTTGGCATCAATTCTGCCACTGGGTCAGTCTAAGATCTTGGGCAAGTACCATCTTCCTCTGTCTCAATTTACCAGTTGTAAAAATGGGGAAATTATCTTCACTATGCAAAGCCTATTTGTGACCATCAGGGAGATTAAAAGAACTGGAGGAATGCCAAGTATTGTTGTTATTACGCTATTAATAGTACATGTGCGTTAACCAACAACCAATCTAGCATCATCTTAGTTTAGGGTGAGTTTCAGCCAGCACCCTCTCTACTACTGGTTTGCCAAGAAGCACATGCTAAACACATGTTGTTAAACTATGTATCATGTTAATAATAATATCACAAATCTGATCTTTGCATGATTTTATCCACAACAAAGGGGAGCTTGTTCTTCATTAACACCGTGAAAAAATGTTGCAGTGAGGTGGTATTGCCTCTCTCACCAACAACCAATTAAGCTTAAAAACTGTCCACAATTCTGCCCGTGGCATAGCATGAACGGTATGTATGTGTGTGTTTGACTACAAACTCTGATTTTCTAATCTAATTCTAAGTGAGTTGTTTGCCGCTGGAACTCCAGCATCCTACCTAAATGCTTCTTGTCTTGTAACTCGTCCAGAAACGGGTGTAGAGTGATGGAAAACCAAACTCAGTAGTGACTCATCAGAAGAATAAACCCGTTGTGAACTCAAAAACCCTCCTCTAATTTTCTGCTGGAAATTATCTTGGACTATCCACTTTCTGGACTGAATTGTCACAACAAGTCCCTGGACTAATAAAAGCCAGGGTACTCTAGTACTTGCCTATATAAGGCAATGATGTAACCATGGCAAAATTATTTTCCAGCCATGAGGTGGGCAGGGAGGAGGGGAAGGGAATAGACCTCACCCCACCAAGTACCTTTAGCCCCTGTCCCAGCCCCAAAATAAGATCAGTTATATGGCAGTCTCTCCTTAACAAGAGACAGATATAGATTCATAGGCTTTAATTTACCTATTTCCCAGGTACTGTTCTACTCTAGGGCTAAAATGTGGTAATATCCTGCATCTAAGTGCCTATCAAAAATCTGTCTTAAACCTGGTTTTCATCAAAACCTGCAGAAGTCTCTCTAATGTGACCCTGATAGGAGTTTTGCAGGATATTGTGAGGAGAGGTCCAATGATCATGTGACTGTTTTAAGAGCATGCATGTAATGAGCTCAAATTTTCCTCCTTCCGGATTTCAGGGAAAGAGATTCTGTAGTTTGTGGTTTAATGGAGAGCTTGGAATCTAGAGCCCTAAATTCCTTTACTGAAACTGTGATTAAGCACTGGGTAATTCAGTTATTCCTTTTGTAAATTGGGTTAATACATCCTTGTAAACTGATTGAGATCTACTGAGGAAACATCCTAGGAACATATGGCATATTTAGTTTAATTATTTATTATTTGTTACAGCAAATATATGTATGCATGCATACATAGAATGCATACTGAATTACATATAAAATCATATGAATAATATCTAAATATTTCTATATGCTCTTAATGTACTCATGTGCAAAGACTACATATGTATATAAAGTGGAATGTAAATCTTGTCTATAAAACTTGACTCCGGCATGTTATTGCATTACTTACCTTGTGTCAGCTCTGTCTTGCTAGATACAGATCTGTATTCTGGTATCTCTAGTTATGTCAGAATCAGAGTTTGGTTTACCACTGTGTAAAAGCAATAACTCTTAGAGCTGTCCAGATAAATACAAATCTGATTTTTAAAATCAAATGAATCCTAAGGCAGCCAGAGGGGAGTCTGTAATGTTTTTGCTCCACCCTTCCACCCAGGCTTTCAACAAGAGCATTGGGAAAATATAAATGTGGTCCACACTGAGAAAAACAACATTTACAATTGACTGAGTTTCAAAACTGTCTAACTTTTCAGCTGTGTTTTTTATATGTTAAATATGGTTCAGAAGATTAAAGTCTTCATTTTAGGCAAAGAAAGGAAATAATGTTTCCTGTCCCATTTGCCAAGCTAAGTGAACAACTGTTCCTGCACAATTAGAATTGTTAATTGATTTGAAAACACAGGGCTTTGAAGGTGGAAAACTGCTGACATTATTTCAATGGGGAAATGCACTCCTGAGAGAGAACACTGCAGTACAATTTCTCTCCTTGTTTTGTTGAATATACATCTATAAAAACACTGTGAATCATGCAGTAAAAACTGCTGTGCTGATATCATAAATCTCTGATAATAAAAATTTCATTGTTGAAACAATAAAATAGACTTTTATTATAACACAGAGTATCCACCTAAACATTGTCCTTTTAGCTTCTTCGAGTTAAATGTATGCACAGTTTTACAGTCTATAAACAGATCTGGAATAAAAGTTAATAAATGTCAAAATTTGCATTTCAAAAAATTCTTGCTGCATTTTAGGGAAGATCAATCTATGAACCTTTCAACATTATGTCAAATGAAATGCTAATTGTACCTTTAGGAATTTCAGAGACAGTGACAAGAAACTAAATGCTCTGTTCCTTTGCATCAGCAAGTCGAGGATAATTGTATATCTACTCTTGTGAACTTCTAAGAAAAAAAGAAAAATGCTAAGAAAAAAGGGTTTTCTATTCTTTAACTCAGGAGGGTAAACTCCTTCAGCCACCCTTCATCAATCTACCTTCAAATAAAGTGTGTTAACATGTTGACAATGGACAAATCACACAGAGCTGCATTTATTCATTTTATAATGGGTTTGTCAAATGAGCTTCAGCTAGAGATTTAAGAGTGAGAAACATTTTCAGCAAGGAACAACTGACTTATTCTGTTCAAGTTGCTAGAATGGTTTAGCAGCCTGTTTTTTCTTTTTTGGGGACTTCCTCCTCCCCCCTGCCCACCCCCCACACAACCGTACACACATACAACCTTATTTGTAAAGCACTAGTTCTCTGAAGAATAAAAAACCCCACTAAAATACACAATGCAGAAGCATCAGAGATTTTTTTTTATATCTTATCCAGATAAACCCTTAATGCATCCCTTGTTTTGTTTAGTAATCAATATTAGCAATTTACCTCTAAAAACACAAATTATATGCTCAAATTATAAGTGCAAGAGCACATTGACTCAAAGAGAAAAGCTATTTAGAAGGTGGCACCTAATTCAGGGTTTGCAGCATTTTTTCAGTTAGTCACTTATCTGTGCTGTATTCACGATATTTCTTACAGCTACATGGAGACTATGGAGACATTCACTTACTATACACAGATTGAGAGACAGAATAAAGATGGGAATGTGTTTATGCTCTTGTTAACCTATTCAGGCAATGATAGCCTGCTCAGAGCTGGACTAGTCATTTTCTAACTCACTAAATGCTTTTATAGCAAATAGTCTGCAGTTTCTAGAGCAGAGACTGCTCTCATCCTGACTTCTTGGCAAATGAGTCTGTATTTATAGGTATTAGGTTATTCAGTGTAAAACTATTCCAAACAGTATTTCATTTCGAATGTCTATAACACACGGAGGTTTCAGACCTGGAAGAGTCTATTGCTACTGTGTGTATGAAAAACAAATTACTAATGATTCTCTAGTATTTGGGTCTCTATTTTCAGTGAAATCTACGGGAGTTTTGGCACTGACTTATGTGGGAATAGGGCCTTTCTTTTCAAAGATATCGCCAGAGAATTGTTTGTTTTACTGTAATGTCTCACTTATTTTTGATATTTGATTAAGCAAATGAAAGGTTTAACCTACAAAGAAATGTAACTTGATTCAGCTATATACAAAGATTTAAAGACAACACAAGAGCTATTCATTTATTCAGAATGACTGCTTCTTAGATGCTAATCACCATAGTAGCTGATGCTACACAACAGCTCATAGGATGACAGGAAAGTAGGGCTGGAACAGATCTCAAAAGTTCATCTAGTCCAGCCCCCTTTTTAAGACAGGATCATCCCTGACTAGACCATCCCAGCCAATTGTCAGTCTAACCCACTCTTGAAGACTTCCAGGGATGGAAAGTCCACAATATTCATTACACTTATAACACAATACTTAGAAAGATATGGGTTATTTCCAAGTGCAAGAATCGCACAAGTATGTGATTATTTTCTTTATTTTAGGTGAACTACTCTGCACACCTTATCTCCTGTAAATGTACACTAACCTTATTTGGCTTCGTTTTCACTGCACAAAATATGCCACAACAGGAAAGAAAGAAAATAGGAATTGAAAGAATGAAGAGTGTTTAATCAGGTGTGGATAAGTGCATAATAAGAAAATGCACAATGTAATAAACAGAGGGGTAATATGAAGTTATGGTATGAATGAGTTTCTGGATGTCATTCAGTTTCATACCCATATTTGAAAATATAAAGCTAAGCATAGACCCAGTCATGTCACTGTTGACCTTTCCCCAGAACTATTTGTTTTCATAACTAAAAAATATTGTCCCAAGTATAACTGGAAGGATTTTCACAATTATTTCACTTTTAGACTGCAAGTTATGTTAGAGAGGATAGATATAAAATGGGGAGAACTTTCTCAAGCAAAATGTTCGGCTTTTTGTTAGGAGTCAAAACGGAAGGCTAATAAAGACCATTTAAAATAAAAGGGACCATTACTCCTCAGTTTTATATGAGCTTACATGCTTTCATTGTGCAAAGTGTGTTATTAATTTAACATGCCAGATTCATAGGTTTCTGCAATATCAGGTTTGATGTATTCATTATCGGCACTCAGTACATTAATTCACGCTGAAGTCCGGTAAATCAAAATTATACCATCTGGCTTCCTGTTCTTAATGATGAATTTGATGTAGGGGTGATTAAGATTGTTAGGCTTTTGAATTTTAATGTAAAAATTAGGGGATTAAAAAGGCATTTAGAAATGACCAATAGTTAGAATAAACTTACTGACAGGATCTAATTTGTGTACTTGCTAGTAAAGCTCCATTTTAATTAGCAGCCACAGTCTTTCAGCACAAGCTCAAAGAGACAGAAGTTTAGTGATTAAGAAGATGAAGCTGTTAAATTGATAAATTGACCTTGAAATACTTGTAACTGTGGGGGATGGCCTAGGAGTTCTATGGCTGGTGTGTTGTGCTACCACATGGGGGACCCAAGATCCAGGAGTGACCTCAGTAATTCTGTTTTACTGACTGACTGACTAGCTGGGGGTTGAAAAATCATAGAGGTGACCCACTTGCCATCTAATGGTAACTGAACAAATATTATTAATATTTAGCACTTCCTGGGAAGTGGACTGGAATGTCATCTTAGCTGTATCGTGTACATTTCCACACGTTGGCCACAAAGATGTGCTAAAATACAAAAGAAAAGATGATGGGGTAGGTTTGGGTGAGGAAAAAGCATCTTCAGGTAAATAATGATCTTTACACTTTCATTTACAGCAATACAGTCAGGAACACGATGAACTCTAACATGGCATATGATGCCAGTGATGCACAAGTGGGTAACACAGAGACCTGGACAGCTGTAATCCATCCCAAACTACATGACAATAAACTGAGAGACCTATCCACTTACCATTGTCCCAGTCTGAAACAAAGTCATTTATATTGTTGCGTAGAGATAGTTATACATTTAATGGAACATATAAATGTAACAGCTAGTGAGTTAGCGAAAGGCAGGGGTATTTTTGGTATATAAGATTGATAAAGTTCTAAAACATTACATGGTATTTTATTAGAGCCAATAAGGTAAGAGGACTTGTAGTCATACAGATAGTAAAACAGAAACGAAAAAAATTACCTCCCATGTTTTTGCAACAATCCAGTTATTTACATCATCTCGCAATATGTGATAATAGGTTAGATTCTCACTTCCCTTGTTAAATTTATATGGATGGTCACTACTGCGAGCTTACTATGGAGGGGATAACTTACAACAGAAAACAAGCACATTTGTACATATCAACAGTTTGAAGGATTCTTATTCCTTGGCAAGTTGGGGAATATTTTAAGTCTTATATTTTAAAGGAAATCGAATCTTGACTAACCATAGCAATTTATGTCATTTTAAATAAGATATATTTGAATAAGTATATTTTTCATGCCCTAAAAAGACTGATGTCTTCTTTTATAAGCTCATCCTGTGACACACTTGAGTAGGTAGGTATATTGATTTTTTTCTTTTTCTGATGGCAATGAAGTGTAAATGGAAAATATCAGACTTGGCAATCACTTAAACCATGTGAAAATTTCAGAGTGAAGGCTATTAGAGTCACTTTGTGATCTCCCTAGATGACCAAGGAAAAAAACATTTCTACATTTCTTCAGATCCTTTGTGTGACAGCTAAGGAGAATAACATTTTTTCTAATATGCCAGTTTTAGTCTCTAGTTGAGAATAACCTCAGTGCTTTCTTATGTCACTAGCTGAGAGAAGATGAAAGACCCAGCCTTGTGTAAATGGCTTTGTCTAACCATCAGTCTTTAGCTCTGCATGGCAGCTGTACTATTGACATTAGCTTGTGCACTGGGTGAAATTGAAGTGAGTTAAATGTGACCTTGGCTTAGTTGTTGAAGTAGAAATGAACTCTACTGGGAGTGAAAAAAAATAAGACCAGTTTCTCTAACTTCATTTTTTCTTTAATGAGTTTAACGGCACTCTTAGGATTTGATACATTTTATAAAAAAGCTTTTATTTCCTTTTCTATTATACAGTGAGTAATCACCATTTAGTAAGGTTAGCTTGCCCTTTTAGTATAAAATCCTGATTTTAGGTGTTTATATCCCAATTACTATAAAAAGCAGATCTCTTAAAAAATCCATTGCCTTATCTTCTTATTATCCACAAATATTCACTGTAACATTTCATAATGACCTGTTAACTACTTCCAGTAATTATAGTTAAAGCATTAAAAATACTTCAAGATACTGATTGCATCTAGTGACATTGTCTTGTCTATTAGGTTACATTTAGATGCACTGAACTACCCACTGGTAAATCACGTGCCTCCAAATGCAAGAGACCTGCAGGTAAGCCAGGATGGTTTGGAACCAATCCAAGCTTTTCAACATGTTTATATTATTATGTAATTCCAAGTGTGCTTCAGAGGAACATAAGGCATTTGGGAATGGACAGGGAGAGAAATAAGGAGTTCTCAAAGTATCCCTACTTTGAACAGATTTGGCTCATGCTACTTTTTCCAGCTCACTATGTATCAGGGTCCAAATTGTGCAACAAGTTACACCATTCAGTTCCACTGAAGTCATGAAAGACATGGTGGAGAAATGTAAACATTTTATTCAAGTGAGGGGAAGGAACTAGATGTATTTTGGAGGGGAAAGGACCTCAGAGATAACACAATCATGAACGCCACGTGCCCCCAGAGACTGGCAGGGGGAGACACAGTGAGCTCCTGCAGGTGGCAGAAGCATTGTCAGTGGTGGGAGCATGGCAGAGACCAGTGGGGAGCTGCCACAGGCAGCTGCAGCACTGTTGGTGGCGAAGGGTGGGGGGGTGGCTAGCGCCAACCAGTGGTTGCCAGCCACCTGCAGACACTGCTGGCAGTACTGGTGGTGGCCAGTGGCAATTGCGGACTGCCCGCAGATGCCAACCAAGGTGTCAGTGGCAAGAGGGGGTGGTGAGCATAGACCACTTGCAGGCACTGCTGACAGTGTCAGGGGCACCTTTTCACAGGGGGCGCACCGCCACGCTCAGGGGGTGCATATGCACTTGTGTGCACCCCTTACATGTTGCCAATGAACACAATATAATATGGGATGGAAAGAGATGATTCTGTATTGATTCTGTTACTTAGTGTCAACATCAGGAAAAAAGAACTTATGAAAAATCTGGGCATCAAAATGAATGCTTCCCTTAGACTAAGGATATTTGGGGACTTGGCTGCTGCAAAACAATCATACAGGTTTCTGACAGGACACTCAGGTTCTTGGTATTATGAATGAAATGTATCATTATAAAAAGAGAGCCACGAATCTATGTGTTGCATCCAAATAACAGAGCTTGAAGCTCTTAGGTGGCTAAGGTGTAACTTCAAGTTTCTAGCATCCAGGCCAGTTCTGGGGGAGCACTTAGAGTCAAACACAACTCTGACTGCATGAGTTAGCTAGCTATTCTTTCTGTGCACTGGGGACAAGGTTTGCTCTCTGAAAACTAAAGCGTGGAAATTATCTTTTCATGTGCTACCACAAAAAGAAACTATCCTAGCTCTAGTATAATTTGAGCATTACCATATCCATGGTTAGAACAATGGTCCTTGGTAGAACCATAAACTGCATCTGACTGGAAGGCCTGGTGGCAATGTGGTAGGGCTACTTGTGGTGGCGTAGCTCCTAAAAAATACCATAATGTTGCAACCTTCATAGTAAGGTGAGTATAGTACCTCAAAAGCCTGTCCCCCCCCCACTGCCTTATGGGTACAACTTGATTTGAGAAAGGCTAAAGGATATCACCATGACAGAAATACACCCTTGCTGAAGCGGTAGGCAGTCAGCAGCAGTTCTTCTCTGCTGCCTCCTGGCAGAAGTTACAACCATCATGGCTAGGAACAGAAGTTAAACATAAACCAGTTTAAGTGATCAGAAATTGGTTTAAACCTGTAACAGAAGTTCAGTGCACATAAACCAGTTTCAAAATGTCTGAAACTGGTTTAAGATATATCTGGTTGAATGTAGTATCAGACTTAACTGTTTTAAGTCAAACCAATTTATGAAACTTCTGTCCCAAAACCCTTCCTGGTTCAGGTTAAATCACAGTCCCCCAGCATCCCAGGATGTTTTGCAGTCCTGAGCTGGGCTGGGCTGTCTGCTCCAGAGAGAAGGGTTGGCCCAGCCCCTCCGCTCCCTAGCCAGAGCAGTGAGGGCTGGCTGACAAAGGGGTGGGGGTGGGAAAGCCCACTGGGGACTGCAGCTGGGTCTGCCTGGGGGTGGCAGACCCAGCTGCAGTCCCCAGTGGGCTTTCCCACCCCCACAGGGGCAGCCCCTGCCAGACTTTTCCATGCTAGAGTAGAGGGGGTGAGCAGGCAGGCTCAGGCAGAGAGCAGGGAGGAGGAGTTAAACTTCCTCTCCCACTGGCACAGGAGTCTAGCCAGGGTCTGCTTAGCAGGGGGCTGGCAAGAGACCAGCAGACTCCATCTTTTCCCACCTCTGGCCAAGCTGACGAAAGCAGTTGATAAGGGGAGCAAGAAGGGGCATAATTCGCCTCAGCTCCCCTAGGCCATGGGGGAGGGGGAAGAGTCTGGGGGACCAGGGCTGGAGGAATGGGTCCCTGCCATCTGTGAGCACAGGGCCAAGCCCTGCAGGACCAGACTGAGAGGTGGGGGGGTGTTAGCAAAGACCTGGAACAATCATCACATATATGTGCTGGAGACAGAGCTAAGGGAAGAGGAAGGGGTCCCAGACTTCTTGGGTTGGTGTGACCAAAGAAAGCAGAGAACTACATTTACATTATCCAGCAGAACCTGTAAAAGGTGGGAGACTGGGACACCTAAGCAGAAACAAAAGAAACTGAATGCATGAGAGTCCTGCCAAAGGTGCTATAGGCGACAAGCATACTAATGTCAAGGCACCCAAGTGGGGGAACAGGGTGCAATTGCACCTGTAAAAACCAAAATAGAAATGAGGCCTGTAGGATCTCTACTCCAACACCTAAACCACCTGCTGATTCCCCAAAAAGGACTTTCTGAATACCTGGCTATAAGGAGACACTACGGATTACATAAGACTAATGCAAGGCTTTCTCTTGTCTTTTAGATTTATTACATTCCATTTTAAGTTGAACTAAGTTGTGAGTGCTCATACTGGGTATTTGTACACATGCATGCGCCGCAGTGCTGGGCACCTAAAAAAAATTATTAGCTCTGCGAAGTGTGCATTTGTATAAACAGCAAAATGCATGTTAGCACATCAAAGATGTTTTAGTTCAAAAGTGCACTGCCACCATTTCCTGTGCGTTGATGCGCATTTCGCCATTTATACAAATGCATGCGACACAGCACTGTGCAGTGCTCACGTACTCTGCAGACTTGATTAATCATGTCTGCTCTGATGTGCTGGATTTACAGTGTGTCAGAGCAGATGAAGGTATGTGTATAAATGCCCACTGTGTTTTACTGGGCTGTATCTTAGCTCAGGCAAAGATTTTTGGTTGTTCTTTTTTGTGTGCTTGAGGTTGCAAATTGCTGTGTTCTATATATGCGCTCACTTCAGAGAAAGGAGTATTTTTGTTCAAGCTTTTATGACTTCAATGCCACTACCTCTTTCTCCACCCACCCCTTCCTCAGCCTGGCAGGAGCTGCCCTCCCCCACAACCTCAAGTAGGAAGCCGGGGGTAAGAGGGCATAAGCTTGGCAAGCACTGCCTACCCACCCAGGCAGAACCAGGCTGGGGTCCTGTGTGGGGCCAA
Organism: Crocodylus porosus; assembly: GCF_001723895.1. Taxonomy (NCBI): domain Eukaryota; kingdom Metazoa; phylum Chordata; order Crocodylia; family Crocodylidae; genus Crocodylus; species Crocodylus porosus. Next base: position 129,935,107 of record NW_017728906.1, on the reverse strand, counting down.
GGATGGTATTTAAACCCCACCCTGTCTTTTCACTTGCTTCTTAGTTTAATTTCTGCAGTTTAAATTAATCTGCAAAGACTGAATTGATTCAGTCTTGGGCTTTTTGAGGGTCTGTACTTAGCCCAAGGCACTGAATATCTGAATTTGTTCTGGCCTTTAGATTCTCTCTTAGTGGTCTAAAGAGTCGAAGGTCAGTCTTGGGCAGCCTCCACCCCTCCATACTCTCCTCCATACACTTGCCTAGGCATATGTGATGGTCACAGACCTCTTATGTATACACCATGAACCAGAGGATGAATGGTTGCCTATGAGTTAAAACAGAGGTTCACAAACTGTGGTCTGCAGACCACCACTGCTTTGTGAGCTCCATTCAGGTTGTCTGCTGAAAGGTTGTGGAATGCCCTTAGACTATTAATATGTTTTTCCAGTCAAGAATATCTGTACTTGTAAGGCCAGACTACTGATATTAAAATTAGTTGTGTGCTTTGGTTTGTAGAACAAAGAAAAGTTTATTAAGTGATTCGCTGAAACCCTCAGCAATTTTCAAGTGGTCTGCAAAAAAAAAAGTTTGAGAACCACTGAGTTAGAACAATCATTATGGCTTTTAAATATAGAAATTTGGCATGAAGGGTTTTGTGCTGTTACAATGATGCAAAAGGAAAAGATGTTTCAAAGTATATTTGGAGATATACACAACCCCCCCGATTTAAATGGAAAAATGTATCAATAGTGTAAGGTTCCAAATTTTCCTTACTTCATATTTATCAATTTTGCTCCTGTTTCTAAATAGTATTTTCCCAAGCCCATTAATACAAAAGTGAAATCATTTCCTTTCACTAACTCTTCACAGTCCACATTTCATTTTCTTATTATTCACTATCCTTAAGCAATGGGACAAGGGTTTAAGTTATATACCCTACTATCCCTGCATTTTCTGTACAGTCATTTGGCAATTGGGTATATTTCTTTTCATCTGCACTTTCTTTGCCTTCCATTTTTCTCTTTTATTGCATAAGCCATTTATCTGTCCCTGATCCTGCCTCTCTTTTTTTTTTTACATTAGTAACCAACTTCATTTTGACTTATTTTCCAGTGTTGTACAATCATAAAATTTTACCTCGTTACTGCACTTTGTTGCACATTACTTTTATAAAGGAAACAAAATCAGTCTTAATCCTGATAGTTTGGTTTTCCACTTGTCTCTTATCTACAACTGTTAGAATTTATAACTACCTTTATAATATCCATGCCAATTCTCTCTCCATTAAAGTACCCACTGCCTCTACTATACATCACCTGTCCTGCAGCAAATTTCTACTTTGTTCTATATAAAAGGGTTTTCTGGAAGTTCCAGCAATAATTTGTCTTCAGTTTCTCTGTGGTTTTATCCATGTGAATTTGTCAGGCATGGTTTTACTTTTGCAAACTAAAAACTAAATGGAAAAGAAGTTTGAAACTATATTTGGAGGTAGACATAACACTACTGATTTCACTGGAAAAACATATCAATACTCTAAGGTCATTTTTACACATAAAAGCACCCAGCACTGTATCGCCTGCAGTTGTATAAGTGACAAAATGCATGTCAACCCTGAGAAAATGGCAGTGGCATGCTTTTGAACTAAAACACATAGAAGGTGTTTTAGTTCAAAGGCGCGCTGCTGCCATTTTCTGCACACTGGCGCATAGTTCGCAGCTTATACAACTGCACGTGGCGCAGCACAGTTCACATCAGCTCACTTGTAGAGCACGCTTGATTAATTGAGTCTGCTCTGAAGCGGCGGATCCCTGGCATATTGCGGGACGAAAGTTTTCCTTACTTCATATTTATAAATGTCACTCCTGTGTATACAGAATGTATCACTGTTGTATACAAGTGCTTATTCATTTAGCAAAATTTGTATAAGTTTTCCACGTTCTTTTCTTGAGTCTTATACCATGGGAAAATTTTCTTCCTTCCTTTTTATGTCCTTGTGACAAAGGTATTTAGCAAAAATTGTAGACTTGCAGGAATCTGACAAGGCCACACCTTAAGTGCTTGCTGCTATGGCCTTAAACTTGCAACCTCTGGCCTGTCAACTTTGTGCAATAGTGCACACACCACACCAACTCCCAGAAAACCTCCTGAAAAGCCTGCAGATGAGGGGAAAACTCAGTGAGCTGGTATATCCAGAAGTTCAGTGAATCATTTGAAGACCATAATGTACAGTATTGAAGGAAGGTGATAGAATAGGAGAACCAGAACATGCAGAAATGTAAAGCAGCCTGCATGTCCACAGATTATGGAGGAAAAAGGTCTAAACTATAAAGAAGCAGAGGCTTTCAGATTCAGGCCTAAGAAATGGCACTGCCAGGGATGAACAAGCACTTGTCTACAACAGTGATACAGTCTGTATGCACAGAGAATGCTTTTAGTTTGCTAAAGTAAAATCATCTCTGACAAATTAACTTAGATAAAACCATAGGGAAACTGCAGATAAATTATTTCCAAACTTCCAGAAAACCTGTGTAAATTTAAATTTTGTATATGTATCCTTGCTACAGATTAAGAATAGTTTTGGTTTAGTTTTCTTTTTTTCCCTTCAAAAAGCTTTTGAAGTTTCATCTGTCATGTTTAATCTTGCAAATCTGAGGCCTTCTAGATCTTACCTAGATCACTTCTTAAATGTGTGTTACGTTGCCCTTTTTGATTCCAAAGAGATTATAAATAATCTTGCTAAAGGTTTCCCAATATCTTCTGGGACTCTACATCAGATGTGTACCTTCTGGTTCTTTAGTTCTGTTAGTCTTTAAATGTTCTAATTTCTAGGTCACCTTTTCTGGCATGATCTTGATTTTCTCTAGCCTGCTTTCCATCTCTGCTCTGAAATTTATGCCTGTTTCTGGCATCTGTTCTCCATCCTCTTTTTTGAACACTGAGGCTAAGCATTCATCTAAAGTTTAAGCAATGTCAACCTACACCACCAATAAATTACTCTTGCTATCTCTGTGAGGCCTTATTGTCTCTTTCACTGATCTGTTCTTTTTATTAGTTCATTTATCCTAAGCTAAATTTTGGTTTGTCCTTTCTCTCAAAGCAGTGTAATAGCCAGGTACAGACATTAGACTTTTAGTGGTATAAACAATTGGAAACTGGTCTATACCCATAACAGAACGGAAGTTCAGCACACACATACTGGTTTTAAAATGGCAGAATCCGCTCTAAGATTCCCCGCCACCAAAGGGTGAATGTGCGTTCTGTTCATTGCTGATTGAAACTACGCCACTTACTGGAAACTGCATAGTTTTGATTCACTGTGCCTCAGGCTTTTTGAATATCTGTACCTAGCCATAGTTTGCTCCATTAAATCAGTGACTTTATACCAGGGTAGTACTGATGTAAGCCAGGAAGAAGTGTTTGGGGGCTTTTTCAGTCTTGCTTCCTTTCAGCCTTACAAAGTTTATTCTTCTATTCTTTAGATTTTATTCTGTGAGTGCATCAGCCCTTCATCTATTCCAACAGAGAGAGATTTCCACTGACCCGCATAATTCCATTTTACTCATCCAAGTCATGCTGCATAATGGGCTTCAATCTACAGTTCTTTGCACCTTGTTCAGACCTTTAAATCTCTGCAAACTGGGCACATATACATGAGGTGTTTACTGCGAAGGAATTAGCTCTACAGTAAACGTCTTTATTGTCTACACATGGGGCCATATTAGGCTGCAGGAAACTACTTGTAAATACAAATACTATCCTGCTATGGAGTTTTTTCATGTGCAGCAGCAGATGTGCAAATGCTGACCTGGCTGGCTGAGGCACAAGGGTGTGTCAGTGTGGAGGCTGTCTGCCAGCTAGCCCCACACTGGAGCACCTTTGTGCTCCTGCCAGCCCCCCTGCAGAATGCTGATCTGGGTCAGAGCAGCTCAGGGTTAGCAGGCTGACCTCCCAGGCCACCTACTAGCCAGGGCTGCTCCGACCCACCTCAATGTCCTGGGCAACAATGTAAATGTAGTGCCCAGGAGCAATGAACTCCGATGCAATATGCACCAGTTTATTGTTGCACATTAATATGCATGTGTAGATGTGCCCACTAAGTGTAAAATGTAATTGAATCAGAATGTGAGATCTCTAGTCCATTTTTCTCAAGTGTAAATGCCTATAAAGTGCAAAACAGTGAAGAAAACATCTGAACAGATACCACCAAGGATATAGCTGCATTTGCAATATTGTATCCACAGGTAGCTCATGCATATGCATCTTTAAAATACCCAGGAGTCCCTTATTAGTTTTAGTCACTTCCATATCCATCTTCTCCATTTTTTTTCTTCTCTGTCTCTAGGCATCTTGTTGTCTATTTTCTGTTTGATACCATTGCTGTCTCGTCCATCCATCTGCTTCTTTTATCTGCTTCTTCCTTCATTTCTGACTGCATAACATTCCTTATACACCTAGCCTTCTCTCCAGCACACAAGTTCAAACCCTCACTCATGTTTCTCTTTAACCTCTTAGCAGCTGGTAGGTTACTGCCTGTTCTAGTGGCCACCTTTTCAGACAGCAACACTCTGAGACAGGATATTGCAACTCTAGGTATGCTGGGATAAAACTAACATAGACAACGATTGTATTACATTTATTGCTACCTAATGTTATATAGACGCTTAAAGGGAAAGAGCTGTGGTTCTTAAAGAAACCTTAACTTCTAAACTTGTCCACTTAAATATAATTTTCATTACTGTATTTTTTATTTTTATAAAAATGTGGGTAAGTTTTAAAAACATTTATGATTTGTATTATATTACTTACATTTTTGCAGTATTCAAAAGGTGCAATTCACTTTTACTTGGATGCAGTAAAACTTGAACAAACAGAAAAGCACCTAGCAACAGAAGAGACCATTCATAGATGCTGGGGTCAGAAGCGACCTCAACAGATTGATTCCAATCCCCTGTCTAGGCAGGAAAGAGTGCTGGGGTCAGATGACCCCTACCAAATGCCTATCCTCCAGCCTTCTCTTAAAGACCCCCAAGGTAGGGGAGAGCACCACCTCCCTTGGAAGCCCATTCCAGATTTTGGCCTCCCTTACCATGAAGTTGTTTCTGGATATAAAGCCAAAACTGCTGTCTGTCAGTTTGTGACCATTGTTTCTTGTTACCCCAAGAGGCGCCCTGGTGAACAGAGGATCTCTGATCTCTTGTTGTATCCCCCTAATGAATTTGTAGGTGGACACACGATCGCCTCTCAGCCATCTCTTGTGGAGGCTGAAGAGGTCCAGGTCCCTCAGTCTCTCCTCATAGGGCTTGTCCTGTAAGCCCCTAACCATACAAATGGCCCTCCTCTGGACTCTCTCGAGTCTATCAACATCATTCTTGAAGTACAGCACCCAAAACTGGATGCAGTACTCCAACTGTGGTCTGACCAATGCCGCATAGAGGGGAAGTATCACCTCCTTGGTTCTA
>NW_017728906.1:129727538-129929568 GCF_001723895.1 Crocodylus porosus | reverse complement strand
GGAGGCTGAAGAGGTCCAGGTCCCTCAGTCTCTCCTCATAGGGCTTGTCCTGTAAGCCCCTAACCATACAAATGGCCCTCCTCTGGACTCTCTCGAGTCTATCAACATCATTCTTGAAGTACAGCACCCAAAACTGGATGCAGTACTCCAACTGCAGTCTGACCAATGTCACATAGAGGGGAAGTATCACCTCCTTGGTTCTAGTTGTCATGCATCTCTTGATGCATGATAAAGTGCGGTTAGGTTTGCTGATGATTTCATCACACTGATGACTCATGGTCATCTTGGAGTCCACTATGACTCTGAGATCCCTTTCTGCTTCTGTGCTGCTCAGAGGGTCACTTCCCAGCTAGTAGGTGTGCTGGATATTTTTACAGGTGCAGCACTCTACACTTGTCCTTGTTGTACTGCATCCTATTGTGTAGTGACCACTTTTCTAACTTGTCCAGGTCTGCCTGCAATCATTCCCTACCCTCTGGAGTGTGAACTTCACCCCACAATTTAGTATCATTTGCAAACTTGGACAGAGTACACTTCACACCCACATCCAAGTCACTGATGAAGATATTGAAGAGTACAGGTCCAAGGACCAAACCCTGTGGGACCCCACTGCCCATGTCCTTTCAGGTCAATACCAACCCATCTACTACCAGTCTCTGGGTGCAGCTGCTAAGCCAATTTGCCACCCACTAGACTGTGTAAACATCTATGTCACAGTCTCTTAATTTAAAAAAGACTTTTTGTTGTCTTTAATTTGTTTTGCCAGCCTCAGCTCTGTAGTTACTTTGACTTTTCTAACTGCCTCTCTGCAAGTGCAGGCCAAGTAGGTATACTCCTCCTTGGTACCTTCCCCCTGCTTCCAACACTTATATGCCTTCTTTTTTGCCCTTAGGCTCCCCTGTATTTCCCTGTTTAGCCATGGAAGTTTTCTGGCTCCTTTTCCCCTTTTCCCTAGTACTGGGATAGTCTCCCTCTATGCCCAAATGATTTCTTCCTTTAGAAACAACTCTTCCTGGACTCCCATCTCACCAATACTCTTACCCTGCAGTGCATCATTGACTAGACTCCTAAGCACACTAAAGTTAGCCTTCCTAAAGTCAAGCACTTCCACCCTACTAGTTATCTTCCCACCCTACACTATATGGTGAATTTGATTGATTGGTTGTCACTGTCGCCAAGGTGACCACAAACCTGCAGTTCCCTACAAGGTCCTCAGCATGTCTGTTCAGCCCAGCTTGTCTCTTCTTTCCTCTTCAGTCTGACTCCAAGTCTTTCTTCCTCTAGAAGTAGTTCTATCTGTCTATAAAGTGGTTCAATTACCATCTTTTGTGCCTATTACTCCTGGGATTCCAGAAGTCATATAGCTAAGTTAGCATACTGGTCTGCTTGGGGTAACAGAATCTGTTTCCAATACCTGAGCTAGTTCATATAGACCTAATTTGGGATTCTCTTCCCAGCACACTGTACACCATACCAACAATCTTCATGCAAGACAATGCCACCTGAATTACTTTGATGTAACTAGATCCTCACCTGCCATTTCACACCAGTTTTATACTACTGTAGCTCCATGAACTTTCATAGTTACTTTGATTTTCACTGAACTGAGAGAAGAAACTGGACCCTGGTTTCCTAAATTTTTGTTTTTACTGCTTAGTTTTTGTTTTACTGCTAAACCATCCTTTAAAAGTTTAAAAGTTCTTTCTAATATCTAACCTAAATCTCCCTTGTTGAAATTACTTCTTGTCCTAACCCCCAGTTGGCACAGAGAAAATTGATCATCATCCTCTTTTTGTGAACCGTTTTGGTCTCTGAGGACTGTTATCAAAACCCCTGTCGACTTTGTCCTCTTTGGACTAAAAAATGCTTCCCAGAAATTCTGTAGGAGACTTCCAATGAGTAAGCTGGCCTTGTGTTGGCAAACTTGGCAGATCTTCAGGATTTCATACCAGTGACCACACCTATTGAGTACAGACTCACCTCCATCTTGGAAAGAGGGGAGTAGGCTGTAAAAATGCTCCAATCAGACTAACCTGATTGGAGCAATAAGCTGGTGTTTCTCAGATTTATACTTCTGTAGGTATTCTGCTGACTAACTTGAAAAGTGACCATTTTTGTGTATTTTTGTGTCCTGTTTTTTACAACAGTTTCATGTTCATAGCCATATTACTTCTCCTGTTCCATGGCTTTACCCAAACCATTAATCTCAGATATAGGACTTTGTCAGATGTCTTCTGAAAATCTAAGGATAGTACATCCACTGAATTCCCTTTATCTATCTTGGCAGCAGTAGCTTTTTAAAAAAAATCAGTAAGGTAGTTAAACGTGAGTCTCCCTAGCCATTATTGCAGGTAGTAGTCCTTCATCACAAACCTCTAGGTGTTTTTCAAGGTTTTGACTACAAGCAATATTAAAACTTACTGCTGTGTAGTGTCATGGTTTGATCTCTCAACCCTCTGTTAAAAGTAATGAAGTTATAATTGGTCACCTTTCGCTTCAAGAATCTTGAGCAATTTTTATCAATCTAATACAATTGAATGACAGGAATAATGCCAATATTTCCCTTGGATCAACTGAATCATAGTGGAAAAAGTTTACTCAGTAGGTGACCAGAAACATTTTACAAGTATTCAGAAAATACAAGCACTGCCTATAAGACACAGTCAGGTGTAAAACCTAGAAATAGCAATCACTCCCATCTGTCTAAGTACACTCCTCTGATGTGTGAAATATTACTTCTGAATTGTGAAATCTCTGCATTGTCTTCAGGAATTTTTTGGTTTTCTACTCTAGAAATAAGAGAATTAGAATACATCTGACAGGTAAGGTGGAAATGCTCCATCACCAAGGACAATCCTGCAGCATGCCCTGTAAGTGGCAGATTCTGCACTAGCTTGTTCTCTGGAAATCAATGCCAAAACTGAGTGCTTTATCTCTGACTCAAGTACTTCATACAGGTCCTTGTAAATTAAAGAATTTAACAGAATCACCATTACCTGGGGAGTTGTGAGTAGAGATAGGCTGAAAATATATCTGCTTTTAGCACAGCTGCATTTTATTTCTGGTTGTTGGGTGCTGGCTCCTCATGGATCAACTTTTCCCCATCTACTGTCTGAACATGGAAGACCATCTTGCATTACAGCATTCTATACCTGCCAAGTGGGTGAAAATTAGTATTTTAAAGGAAGATCAATACAGTGAAAAATGCACTGGCATCATAAAGGGAAACTATGGGTAGATTCAACATGAGTTTGGTTACTACACTACCAACATCTGGAAATAAGACAGTAATCTTTCAGCATGGCTACAACATAGCTTTCCAGCCTACAGTGTGATTTAGAACATGTTAAATCTTTAGGGTAAAAGGAAACTATAAAAGTTGCAATATCTAACAAAAACACTTCAAATTATGCATTTCAATAATATCAACAGGTTCCACATGAAGCAGGGCATGCATTTCTTCTTGCAATACATTCTGTTAGAAGTATCTGATTGTATTTAAAGCAGAGCATTTAAAGCCAGCCACTTTTCACAACTAAATCAAGGAAAACCAGCTCAGAGCCCATAAAAAAGAGGGAGAATGGTCAGTGATGACCAGGGAAACTGCTTTTTCTCTGATTTTAAAAATCCCCAATTTTTGGTTTAAAAAAGTAACCCCAAATGCACATTTTCCCGTGATTTAAATGAAACACCACTAATATATAGATATTCATTTTGATTTCATTTAAATCATGGGAAAATGTGTATTTGGGGTTACTTTTTTTAACCAAAAATTGGTGGGGGGGTGTTAAATCAGAGAAAACCAGGATCCCTGGTGATGACCTTAGGTCAAGTTTTAAGTGCACTGTGCCTTAACTAAAGGTCATTTCTGAAAGTGAAACTCTCAAATGAGCTTGTTGAGTAAAACAAAGGTACTTTATTGGAAATGGTGATGAAGGTGCTTTAGCTTGGGAGTCCTCTGCTGGAATATGCATTTTACAGTCTAAACAGCACATGGGCCTTCTGCATTGATCCTTCAGAGCAGTTTTCTTCTCACTAACACTAGTTTAAAATAGGATTAATCCCATTCAAGTAAACAGAGTTACACTGAGGCACAAATGGTATAAATAAGAGCAATCAGGCCCATCAACAACTATGCCATTAAATTAACTTCTGTGAGTGGCACGCAGAATTGAGTTGAAGGTAAACACATTTTATTCTGATTTAATTTTCTTATATACCTGAGTAGGGCAGTACTGCAAGTCCCAAATGACAGCACTGCTACTAAGAATGGCTGTTTGATGTGAAAGGAAAGTGAGGTGATGTGAGAGAGCAAGGAGAATAAGGTAATGCCATTGTAGGAAGAGACAAAACAGCATGCCAGAATAAAACTGAAGCCATAAGGTGGGGTAAAGAAGAAAAAAGTAAACAATAATAACACTTTGCCTTTGTACAGCATCTTCCAGTCAGGAATCTCAAATACTTTCCAACGCCTGCTAGCATATTTGTATCTGGGTGCATCTACACATATGCTTTACTGCAGAGTTGCCTAATTAGGTCAGAATTAAAGCATCACCATCTACATTTGCACTGGTATTAGGGTACAGTAGATTAATTAACTGTGCCATAAAATAGTACTGTCAGGGACAATACTTTCTTAAAAGCGTAGTTATTTATTGTGCTGAACTGTATATGTAGATAGTGACTGGGGCTGGCTAGGACATGAGGGTGCAAAAGTGTAGGGGGCTGCCTGCCTCTCACCCTTGCAGTTTAGCACCCTTATGCACCAACCAGCCCCTTTGCCACCCGACGCTGCAACCTGGAGCCTAGGGTTTACCCCCTAGTCTGCTCTATCTCAGCTCAAACTGCTGCAGTCCCAGTCACAGCATCTGCACACGTGCCCAGGAGCGCAGCAGTTTATGCATCTACACAAGCCATTAAGGTGACATGATAAACTGCACCAGAGATTATCACGTCACCTTATAGCATGGGTAGATGCACCCTTTGTGAAGTAATTATTATTATTCCACTTCTCAGGTGGCAGGCCTAGAAAACATAAGTAACTTCATAATGTCACAGAGCAAGATGTGACAAAATATGGGAAAAGAGCTCCAGTATCTTGACTCCTAGTTTTCCGCTTTTAGCCAATGGAACACATTTCTTTCAAGGACCAGGAGATGTAAAGTGTGACAAAAGGGCAGAAACAGAATGATGTAATGTGACACAAAAGGAGCACAATATTTAACATATCCATTCATGCAAGCTTCTTTGGGGTTTTCCATGCTCCCCTCAGTGTACAAAATCTTAAGTCCCAGCATTAATGAAACTTCTTGGCACACATCATAAATAGCATATCCCCTAGCTGTTATATTATTACTTCGCCTTGAAAAGCAGCAGCTAGAGTAGGAACAGGGAAGTAGGACTTCTGGGTTACATTTCAGCTCCTTCAGCTTACTCACCATCTGCCTGTTCATTTCTATGCATCATCTTACTATAAATCAGACTTTATAATCATATTGTAAAACAATAAAAACAACATTAAACAGCTTTTGAACTTTGCAAAGGTGTTGTGAGGACAAATTAATTTTCTCAAAGCAAAGCGATTTGAAAGTTTCAAATGACAGATACAGTACGAAATAGTTTAAGGACAGCAAACTGAACATGGCAAAATCACTAACCTCTAATATGCTAGTTTTCTTTACTTGTAATTTAAACTATACATAAATCAAAATAACATTGCATTTAACAATTGCTCTGACTGAAAAAAAATCTCATTTCTCCCATTTCTCAGCAAAAAAATTATGAATGTGAAAAAGCAACATATGCAATATTTTAGTTGCCCAATTAAAATTTAGTAAAAATGGATTTAGGGAGCATTATGGAAAAGCAACAGAACATAAGCCCTCAGTAATCCTGCTATGACATCCAGAAAGGATGTGATTCTTGGATGTGAAAACTGGGGAGTAATGAGTGATGAAAAGATCATTTTACATCTGTATAGAGAATTGGTAAAATTGCGCTAAATTTGATAAAGAACTTAGGCACTTAAAAATTAGGCGCAGTGGGTACTTTTACATGTGCTCTGGGGTGGGGTGGGAGGACCATTTTAATTAAAGCGGCTCTCTGGAGTCACTCTAATTAAAACACCTGCAGTGACTTGAGTATTCAGCGTCCCGCATTTCAAAATGGCAGCAAGAGTATTTTAACTACAACTTATTCAACAAGCTTTAGTTAAAGTGCCCCTGCCACCATTTTGAAATGTGGGATGCTGAATACACAAGACCGCAACATGCTGGAGCCTTCTGATTACAATTCTCAGCAGACTTGAGCCTGCTCTGAGGTGATATAATCAGAATGCATTGGAGCATGTGTAAAAGTGCCCGGTAGTATCAAACTTTCAGATACTTGGTTGCTAGATTGAAATCCGTAACCAGAAGTCAGATGCCAAGGCTCCTGTATTGTGCATACAGAGCATTAAGCTGCTCAGAATAGGAGAAAAGCAACCAGCACATAAAGCACTGAGCTGCTATTCAGCCATCTAAGCTACAAACAGGCATTGCATTTGTCCTGGGAGAAACCGTTTTATCTTAGAACACAGTACAATCATTCAGACCTCTATGTCTGTTGACCTGGGAGAAACCCTAAAAATGTTCATGGGCTAAGAAGTACTATCAGTTTGTCCCTAGGTTTATGAAGTACATCTGAATGGCTGTCCTGGGACTGCATCATTGAATCAATGGCAGAAAAGTGGCAGTGCATTCAGCCTCTCACCAAATCCTGACTGGCAGGGCAGTGTGGAACTTTTCTGTTCAGGACAAACACAGGCATAACATGTCCCCAGACAAATTAAATGTCTGTTCCTAGCCCTAGAGTTATATAACAGGAAAAGAGGAATGTGTTAGAGATCCTGCCCATTCTCTGGAGAGGTATCCTACCCAGAGTTCCACAGAGATCAGTTATCTTCTTTGGGGTCAGTGGCAGGACTTTGCACTTGTCCTTATTGAACCTCATGGACTTTCTTTTGGTCCGATCTTCCAATTTGTCAAGGTCTCTCTGAATCTTAGCCCTACCCTCCAGTGTATCTACTACATCCCAAAACTTGGTGTCAACTTCAAACTTGCCGATGATGTATTCTATCCCATCTTTCAGGTTATTGATGAAAATATTGAACAAAACTGGCTCCAGGACATGAACGATGCATAAACGATGCTCCAGGACATGAACGATGCATGCCTCTCCATAAACATGAATGATGCATGCCCCTGGAGACTGGGGGGGGCACACCGACTGGCTGCAGGTGGTGGCAGTGACAGTGGCAGGGGCATGATGGCAGGGTCATGGTGGCAGTGACCAGGGAGCTCCCTCAGGCAGCGGCACTGGTGTTGGCGGTGGGGGCAGGTTGAGCAGGGAGCTCTGGCAGGCAGCCACACTGGTGTCAGCAGTGGGGCAGCCTGAGCGGGGAGCCCCCACAGGTGGCCACAGTGGGGGTGGCAGGAGGGAGGGTGGTGAGTGCCAACTGGTGGTTGGCGACCGCCTGCAGACACTGCCAACAGTGATGGCAGCAAGGAAGGGGTGAGCAGCGACTGCCTGCAGGTGCCACCAGCAGCGTTGGCAGTGCCTTTATCAGGGTACTTCTTGGGGTAACAAGAAACAATGGTCACAAACTGACAGAGAGCAGATTTAAGCTGGATATCAGGAAAAAGTTCTTCACTGCAAGGGTGGCCAACATTTGGAATGGGCTCCCAAGGGAGGTGGTGCTTTCCCCTACCTTGGGGGTCTTTAAGAGAAGGCTGGATAGGCACCTGACCCCAACACTCTTTCCTGCCTAGTCAGGGCATCGGACTTGATGATCTGTTGAGGTCCCTTCTGGCCCTAGCATCTATGAATCTGTGTTTGGCATGATCCTCTTGGAGGCCAGTCTGAGGGGGACAGGAGTCCAGGAGAGTTGGCTGTACTTTAAAGAAAGCTCACTGAAGGCACAGGAACAAACCATCCCAATCTGCAGGAGAACCTTGCCTGCAAAGACTGAGGTGAAAAAAGCACAAACTACTTCAGCCTTTTCTGCATCCTTTGTCACTAGGTTGTCTCCTTCATTCAGTAATGGTTTCACACACTCCCTAATCTTCCTCCTGGTCCTGACATACTTGTAGAAACCCTTCTTGTTACCCTTCCTGACCCTTGCTAGCTGCAACTCTAATTGTGCCTTGTCCTTCCTGATTTCATCCTTGTGTGCCTAAGCAATGCTCTTATAATGCTCCCTAGTTGTTTGTCCAAGTTTCTACATCTTATAAACTTCCTTTTTGTTTTACCTTACTGAGGAGTGCCCTGGTAAGCCAAGCTGGTCTTCTGCCATACTTGCTAGCCCTCCTGCATATTGGGATGGTTTGTTCCTGTCTCAGTAAGTTTTCTTTAAAGTACAGCCAACTCTCCTGGACTCCTGTTGCCCTCAGACTAGCCTCTATGGGGATCGTGTCTATCAGTTCTCTGAGTGAGTCAAAGTCTGCTTTTCTGAAGTCCAGAGTCCATACTCCTACTATACTATACTTATCCACTATACTTGTCATAAAATCATAGAAAATTGGGGTTGGAATGGACCTCATGAGGACACCAATCCAACCCCCTGCTCAAAGCAGGACTGGGTCATTCCAGCCACGGCTTTGTTGAACTGGGCCTTAAAAACCTTGAAGGATGGAGATTCCACCACCTCACTAGGTAATCCATTCCAGTGCTTTACCACCTTCCTAGTGAAAACATTTTTCCTAAACTTCCCTTGCTACAACTTAAGACCATTGTTCCTTGTTCTGTCATCTGCCACAACTGAGAACAGTCTAGCTCCCTCCTCTTCAGGACTAACCTTCAGACTAAATAAGCCCAGTTTCCTCAGCCTCTCCTCAGAAGTCATATCTCCCTTAACAATTTTTGTTATCCTCTGCTGGTCAGATCCTCTAATTTGTCTAGGTCATTTTGAATCCTAGCCCTACACTCCAGTGTATCTACTACTCCCCAGCTTGGTGTCATCTGCAAACTTGGTTAGGGTTTAATCCATCCCATCTTCCAGATCCATAATAAAGATATTGAACAAAACCTGCCCCAGGACTGACTCCACTTGATACTGGTTGCCAACTAGGCAATGAGCCATTGATCACTACTCATTTAGCCCAATGATCCAGCCAACCTTCTATCCACCTTACAGTCAATTCATCCAATACATACTTCTTCAACTTGCTTGCAAAGATCCTGTCAGAGACCCCACCAAAATTTCCTGTGCTTGCTTTCTTCTTCAAATCTGGAGAGGTGCTTTTTATTCAAAAACTTGTCTAGACAGTTGGACCAATAAAAGATATTACACCAAATCAACCTAGCCCTAGTTGGGTTAATCTAAGTATAATGGTACCTACCCCTAGATAAGGTCCTCATCATCATTTAGGCTAGCACCAGATGAAAATATGCACTTGTGACATTCACGAGGAGCAGGACTGTGCTTACTGCTTGGCCTGAGGACTAAACTCAGGGAAAAAGATGAGGATATTCCCAGTTTGACAGAGAGGGAGGACGTAAATTCCAATGGAAGAGTTTCAGTTGTGGAATCTGCCCCATGGACAATACCTCTACTCTGGCAATTTTTAGCACACACTAAGGATATGCAGATCCAGATCTTTGTCATATCTAAAGCTAGGCTTCATGTCTGTTTGTCAATGGGCATTTTCTGTGGAATAGCATTAAGATATATGGGAAACATTAATATGACTGCTCTCAAAATATGGTCCTGGTATTGTATATAAGGATGAATACTTAGCACTGAGCATGCTTTACAGGTGAAAGAGGGATTATTAAATGGTAATGGTAATGTGATTCCTTAATTTTCTAAAAGTTTTTTAAAAAACTTCTAAGCCATTCAAATCAGTTATACTCCATGTAAATGTATTAACAGAGTTGGTCTGCTCTGGACTTAAGCAATTCAAGTGAGATTAGAATCTCAATTTACATTCTCGTGTTATAATCAGACATAACTTGGTCTGCTGCAACAGCAAAGAACACCTACCATGACTTAAACAATCCCAATGCAGATCAAAGGGAGCAAAAGTGCGTAAAAGCCCCCGTGGCTCACCAAAAGCATCCAGGAACATCTCCTAGTTAAAAAGGAGGCATATACCCAATGGAAGGGAGGAGCCATCACCAAGGAGGACTATACATCCATTGCTCAAGACTGTAGGGGGGCTGTTAGGATGGCTAAGGCAGAGATGGAACTGGGACTAGCGACCCAGATCAAGGATAACAAGAAGTCCTTTTCTAAATACATAGGGAGTAAAAAGAAGGTACTGGGTATCATAGGGCCTCTGCAGGACATGCTAAGAAATCTGGTGGTTACACCAGATCACAAAGCTAACCTCTTTAACAATGTCTTTGCCTCCATTTTTTTGAGGAGGGACCAGGGCATCCCCCCCCACCGAGATCCCTGACAGACCGAGAGGAGGCACTGGCAGGCCCAGTGCCAGTGAGGACCTAGTCAGGGAACTTCCGGTGGGACTAGACATGTTCAAATCAGCAGGTCCTGATGATCTCCATCCCAGAGTGCTGAGGGAATTAGCAAAGGTCACTGCGGGACCCCTGACACAGCTTTACAAGTACTCATGGTGCTCTGGCGAAGTGCCAGAGGACTGGAAAAGGGCCAATGTGGTTCCCATTTTCAAAAAAGGAGGACCCAGGAAACTACAAGTCCATTAGTCTTACCTCAGTCCTAGGGAAGCTCTTTGGGAAAATTATCCAGGAACACATCTGTGAGGGACCAGCAGGGGGGATCATGCTTAGGGGTAAGAAACATGGGTTCATTTGAGGCAGGTCCCGTCAGACCAAACTGGTGGCCTTCTATGACCAGGTCACAAAGTCCTTGGATGCAGGTGTTGCGGTGGATGTAGTCTTTCTGGACTTTAAAAAGGCCTTCAACACTGTCTCTTACCCCATTCTCATTAAGAAATTAAGTGATTGTGGTGTCGATACCTACACAGTCAGATGGGTCACAAATTCACTGGGGGGCCACACCCAGAGAGTGGTGGTGGACAGGTCATTTTTCAACCTGGAGGGATGTGGGTGGTGGGGTCCCCCAAGGCTCAGTCCTTGGGCCTGCACTGTTCAACATCTTTATCAGTGACTTGGACAAGGGGGTCAAAAGCACCGTGTTCAAATTCACCGATGACGCTAAGATATGGGGAGAAGTGGGAACACTGGAGGACAGGGACAAGCTACAACGAGATCTGGACAGGTTACGGGGTGGGCGGATGAGAACAGAATGGGTTTCAGTACTGACAAGTGCAAGGTTCTGCACCTGGAGAGGAAGAACCAGCAGCATACCTACAGGCTGGGGAACTCCCTTCTCATCAGCACAGAGGCAGAAAAGGATTTTGGATTCATTATTGATTCCAAAATGAAAATGGGCCGCCAATGTGGGGATGCAGTCAGGAAGGCTAACCGCACCTTGTCATGCATCCACAGATGCATCATAAGCAGGTCCAAGGAGGTGATCCTTCCCCTCTATACGATATTGGTCAGGCCGCAGTTGGTGTACTGCATCCAGTTCTGGGCGCCACACTTCAGGAGGAGTGTCGACAGCATCAAGAGGGTCCAGAGGAGGGCCACTCGTATGATCAGGGGGCAGCAAGGCAGGCCCTAAAAGTGGAGGCTATGGGACCTGAACCTGTTCAGCCTCCACAAGAGAAGGCTGAAGGGGGAACTTGTGGCCATCTATAAACTGGCCAAGGAGGACCAGCAGGCTATGGGAGAGTCCCTGCACCCCTGAGCCCTACCGGGAGTAACAAGGAATAACAGCCATAAGTTGACTGAGAGTAGGTTCAGGCTAGATATCAGGAGGCACTACTTCACAGTCAGGGTGGCTAGGATCTGGAACCAACTTCCAAGGAAAATGGTGCTCGCTCCTACCCTGGGGGTCTTCAAAAGGAGACTGGATAATCACCTAGCCGGGTTCGTTTGACCCCAGCATTCTTTCCTGCCTATGGCAGGGGGTCAGACTTGGTGATCTACTTAGGTCCCTTCTGACCCCACCAACTATGAAACAAGGCAAGCATATTTTCAAGTGGTCTATACAATAGGGTCAAACACTGAGAAGAGAGCTACTTGATGAGCATATCTGTGTCTGTAGTTTTGTTGAGAATTTTAGAAACATGAAACTCAAGCCTCGGTCCCTGTGAGGATAGTATGTATGAAATCTGACTTGCCGTATCTTACAGAAAATTTTCTGCATGGTGACCTTTTGCCAAAGCAAATTGTATGACGTTTCTAGCATGTTCAGGTACTTGGCAGATTGCTGTCCAAAGCAAATGTAAGAAACTCAATGAGAAATGGCAGTTACGAAAACTGTTGTGTATAAATAAAGTAATCTGCACACAGTTCCTGAGACTTAGTATTCTATCAGTTACTCATTTAAGCAAATGCTTGACAATATAGATAGAAACACTGTACATTTAAATAGCAAAAATAAACCTATGAAATCCATCTCTTCATCAAATAAAAAGAGCATAGGAGCTTTACTACCATTACCTCTACTAAGAGTTCTAAAATCTAACTATATCCTGTAGGATATGACGTGTACTAAATCTACGGCACTTCTTCTGTGCAATGTTGACCCTTACTGCTGGTAATATATTAGGGGTGAAATCTTGGCACTACTGAAGCCAAAATGAGACTTGCTGCTGATTTAAAGTCAGGATTTCACTCCTGAAATTTTCCACAGTAGAGGGAAAGATGAATAACAGTTTTAGTGATCTGGGGGAAGTCTTAGTTGATGCAAGTATTTTAATTAAAAAGAATTACATATTATGCTGGCAAAAGTCCAAATAAAGCTAAGATGACTTATTGATCAGTCAGTGGTATAACAAATGAAGGCATCCCTACTACCTTATTTATTTTCAACAAAAAGCTCTAAATAGATCCTCAACTTTTCACTTTCTCCCTGAAGGCCATCCTCATTTTTTGAAACCTTTTTTATTTTCATTATACAAAACAAAGCGCAGCAAGGCAATCAGACATTAATAAGACTTTTCTGAGCATATGCATATTTTTAATTCACTCATTTCCTCTGCTCCTGAATCTTGTTTCTTAAAACATATTAAATTAGAAGACTGACAAACTTTTGCACAGCTTCTTTTTATGGGCCCAATCCTGCTCCTTACATTGATAGTCAGAAAGTTTTGCCTGTAATAGCAGCCTTGAGATTCACAGGATCTAGTTAGTTTTACAGCTGTTAACAGCACAACACAGGTCATGTCTACACATCACCCTATGGCAACATTGTTATTGTGCCATAACCACCCATACTGTGCCATAAGCATGGCACGCTATTATTTTGAGCAGCATGCTAAAACATGGGAGTGCGCCTCTATGGCCACGTAGCTGCTGGTGATGTGTAGATGCATGTGATTACTATGGCGATGTAGCACGTCACTACAGTGACATAGGGTGATGCGTAGACTTGCCCACAGAGTGGTTGAGATGAGTTAGAGGAACTGCCCGCCCATCCACAAATGAGGACGCAATTTTTTGATTGCCAAATGAGCTCATTATATGAGGCTTAGATTGCAGTTAAGAACCTAAATTCCCAAACATAATGGGTATGCATATTGTTTTACAGAATGATGTTTAATCCTTTAGTCCATGTACTGAAGAGACTTTTCAAAAGTACTTCCCCATTTACCTATTCCTTGAGAGCACAAAACAGTATAAGGAACATGGTGCATTACAGGATAGAAAGCATTTTTCTTCTCAACTTCCAACATAGCAACTTGGTAAGCAAAAGATTACTGTTATACCAACAACCAAGACATTTGAGAATGTTTATGAACACAAAGTAATTATGGAATTGAATATAAGTGTTTAATGTCTTACATGAGTGTTTTAAAGTCACATGAATTTTCTAGCTTTAAATCTTTAGGACAAAACATGCAGGAAGAAATTAGTCCAAACTAGATCTTCTTCAATGAATCAGAAAAAAACCCAAATATCTCATTTGTCTGAAGTGACTTTTCTATATGTAACCCAGGTACACCCAAGTATGTGCTCCCCACTTCAAATGGAGGGATGGGTAGCCAGGCAGGAGTGCTGAGAGAGGGGCTGTTGTGCAGGCCAGCCCCCTCTATTCTCTGTAGAGTCAGGTCAGGATGTGACAGCTTAACTATTTACAGGTTTATTAGTATACAGGTAACAATTTGTACAGGTTTACAGGAGAGTAATGGTAAATATATACAGTATCCAAATCACCAAGTACCATTATGGTCTACAATAAGAGGCCCCAAGGGTCAAACCATCCCAAAAGACATGGGTCCCTACGCAGGTAAGCAGCTGTCTGTAACAGTTAAGTACAATGGAGGCAAATGAACAACAGGTAACAGCAGGTAGGTTCAGGCTACAGCAGCTACAATAGATAGATACAGGTAAACCTCAAGAAGAAGACACAACCCAGGTCACAGTAAAAGATAACAATATATAAAGATTTACAAAATACGAGGCACCAGTCTCTCTTTCCAGGTACCCACATGTCCGTGACCAGGCGTGTTCCCCTAGGGTGCCAAACCCTGGCACCCGGATCCCACAGGGCCCCCTCTCAGGGCTTCCTCCCCTGCGGGGACCCATTTCCCAGTTACTCATGAATCCTGGGGAGCAGACCAGAAGGGGCTCCTGGACCTGCGGGTGCCTCATTGGGGCCACCCAGGGCCCTGCCTTCTGCCCTTTGCTGGGGCTCAGGCCACCTTGTGTGGGTCCCAAAACCCAAGCCCTGCTGAATTGATGCCTCCCGGGTGCCCAGCCTCACACTGGAGAGGGGTTACAAATCTGAGCAACCTGGTACTGCTCCCAGGGTTTGGGATGCCATGCACCACTGCATGCACCAACCCACAGCTGCACGCTGAGGGTAGCAGACCCGAGCTGCCACGTGCAGCTCTCAAGGTCTGGTGGCCCTGTAGACTGGCTGGGGCAGCAGTAAAAGCCACTCTCTGCTCTGGTCCTGCTGAGGGAGTCTTCTGGGGCTCTTCTGGGGAATAGCTTCCATCCGCTGGACAGCTTACCTGATTGGTGGACAGGGTCCTCCAATCGAAATGAAGATTTTCTGAGCCCGGTCAAGCCGGGCCAAGTTGGTAAGTTCGCCACATATATATTTTGTTGGGGGTGGGGAGGAAGAGACAAAAAAAAGTATCACTGCAAAGCTATTTCAACGGTAATTCTGTAGAAAATAGTGACACTTAGTAAGCAGGTAATGTGATCCCAGTTGGTTATTTCCTGTGGATGTTTCAGAAGATACCATATTGATCCACTGTCAACCTTCCTAATTGACTTCAGTGGAACCTTACGTATTCCTTGACCTCAGGTGTTTTTAATGATATATTTTTACTTTTACCAATAGCAACCTATATTAATCAGGTAGTGAACACAAGAATGCAAGTCGCCCTTGATAAGAGACTGTTGGGAAGTAACTTCCCAAAGCATCATAGTTGTACCATGGCTTTTACAACAGATGTGTGAAGATATAAAAGACATGTGACAAGGAAAGGGGGTTTTGTCCTTTGGGTTTATAGAATTCCTATTTAATAAGTTTAATCTTGTCCCTGTGAGGACCCAGTTTGTAAGAAAACAGTGGTTAGCAAAGTCTGTTTGAATAATTTACCCTATGAAGAGTGTTGCCATACTATTCTCCTGGCCAGAAATGGGTTTTCACTAATTCTAGTTTGAGTAGCAGTCTTCCAGTTTCACAGTCACTATGAAATTTTCATAGGAGGAAGGAGCAAAAGCAGTAACATACAGAACTTGGGCCAATAATTATTGGAAGCTGCCCAAGAAGTGAATTAGAATTTGCTTACAACTTAATATATTTGCATTGTACAGTTCCAGGCATCATAAGACTGCAAGCATTTCTAAATCAGGTTGTACAAATTTGAGGTAGGAAATCATCCACAATTTATAAATGGAGGAAAAAGGGAAGAGATGCAATCGGATTCACATAGTGAATAAGTGGCTTGTTAATCTTGCTATCAGCTGGCCTTCTGTTTCCTTTTTTCTGTCTGCCCCTCTGCATACAAGGAAATCTAACAATAATCAAATGGGTTACATCTTCGGTCCCTTTTAGACTTTGATTCTGGAAATAATTAATCCTGTAGTCTTTGAAAGGAAGTATGTGCAACCCTTGCCAAATATGCAACTACTGGAGACATCTGGATAAATTCAAATGTTTACTGGCTGTGGTTTTATCCCAATTACATACAAAAAAGCCCCTACGTACAAAACAGGATATCTGATGTTGTCTATTAGAATGGAAGTAAATACTGGACAGATTTTATGTGGAAACTCATATCTGCTGAGGACAAGTCAGCACAGAATTGTAGAAAAGTAGGTCTAGAAGGGAGCTTAGGAGGTCATCTAGTCCAATCTTGTGCTCAAGTCAGGATCGTCCATGTCTAAACCATGCCAAACAAGGGTTTCTCTAAGCTGTTCTTAAAAACTCTGGGAACAGACCCTCACAGACAGCTATGAGGCATGTTACACAAGTAACAACAACATCCATTAACTAGCCACATACTATTGTTCCCTTATGCTAAAGGTGTTCTTGTGCCCTGGCAACCTTAGAACAAATGGAAAGTTGTATTACATGGATTACAGGCCTAACAGCTCTTATGCTAGAGAAGAATGGCATCTGTGTGCCATTCTTCTTGACTGTACCTTCTATGTTAGGGACTGCAGTTGCAGGTGATATAAAAATGCCCTGTCATGTCTTTACTGGTAGGGAATGTCTCATGTTCCAGGAGAGAGATGTTTCTGATTACCTCTGTGGAATGAGGGCTAGAATCTGGCCTACTATATTTGCTTATTCGTAATAAGCAGGGATCCTGATTTTTTTTCTGATAAAAAAAAAATCCCCAATTTTTAGATGAAAAAAGGAACCCCAAATCCATATTTTTCAGTTCTTAAAATGAAACACCATTAAAATATATAGAAATTAGTGGTGTTTCATTTTAATCAAGGGAAAATGTGGATTTGAGGCTACTTTTTTTAATCTGGAAATTGGGGATTTTTTTTAATCAGAGAAAACCAGGTTCCCTGCTAATAAATATATTCCAAATATACCAAATTAAAAGTATTATACCTAAATGCTAAATATCTTTCATGTATCAGGTATCCAGATTGTAGCTGTATTGGTCTAGAGGCAAAAGCAATCAGAACTCATGGTAGAGGTGTTATCTTTTAATAGACCAACTAAATTATTGCAAAAAAAAATCTTTATTTGCAAGCTTTGGGGCGCAAGCTTCCTTCTTCAGGCATAGGAGAAAAGATTGTAAAAGTTCTCTTAGGTAGAAATGAAAGTTCATATTTCACAGGAGAGTTGAAGTTGTGGTAAAAATCTCCTGTTTGAAACAGTTCCTTTTTTTTGCAGATTAGGCTCAGAAAAAAGTGGGAATAGTCTATTTACCTCAAAGTTATTTGGTGGCAAGCAGGATGTTGAAATAGAAATAAGCTGATGGTTTCAATCTTCTTCCTCAAGAACAGGCACCCAAGTACTACAGTCATTATTCCTGTGCACATTTACTGATAGACCCCCCAAAAAGGCAACTGTCTAAATGGTTAGGAAGGCTGAACAACCTATTTAAACCCTGGTGAAGTATTCTGGGCCAGCAATCCTGGCAAGATGGGGCAAATGCTGAACTGTATCTTTTTCTTTTCTTTAACTAACAAGAAAAAACATTCAATACCTGTTTTCCTGGTACATTTCACATTCACAGCACATCATTCACTTACATGTTAACAATACAATAAAAATAAACATGCTTAAATGGTTTGTACTACACTAAAATGTGGTAAGTGAAATGCTGGGTTTTTTCTTGTTTTTTTTTTTATTTCTTTTTGTTTTCTGGTATCTCCCACTTTGAGGGTTACTCTGATCCAGTCTGAACCTTCAAAAGTTACATTTCTATTAAAGTGCTTACTCAACTCCCTCAGAGCTTCAAACATAGCCAATACCTGGGCTGTTTACACAAGTCCTCCGCTTCGTATCCTGGAAATGTAAACCAACATATGAATGTCACAAAACTTGTTCCAAAACCTCACCTCCCACAAAAAAGTGCAAACATTTCTTTAAGAAGCCTCATTTTAAGAAAAAGAAAAGAAAAAGCCATGTAACCCCAAAACTCTGACTCCTTATGGATCTTATTCTCAATAATAATGATCTCAATTTACCAGGTAACTTAACTACCCATTCTCAGTCACAGGTAGCTTACATTCACTGATACAGAACCGCAGTTATTTTCAGACTACAGGGCACATCTGTAACTATATAAGCTATACAATTATAAGACTATTCTTTGGAAAAAAATATTTGAAGAGTAACAGAACTCATAGTTTATTTGACCTGCATATAAAACCATTGAAGTATAATACATTTATCATATTAAAAATGCATCATTAAAATTTAAAAGCAGGTGCAGTTACTCAATAAGCTAATGGTATAGTCTGAAGACTTCACTCAAGATTGTATTGCTGAATTCCCACTGGGATAAAAGGGAAAGAGAAAAACAGAGGGAGGGAATTAGAGTGACCTTGCACCAAGGTGCTAGTGCCTCACACAAAATATTTGGTAGGCTGTGGTTGAGCTCCACACTGAGGATCTTTGAAGCACTGCATTTGCAGTGCTGTGAATGAACATGCATTTACAGGAGTTACAAGAGTGTGAAAAAACCCAGCATACAGGACAGAGAGATACTGGTGTCCATGTGCACATGTGTGTGTCCACGTTGATAAGCTCATAAGGAACAAAATGAAAATATAGTGAAAGAGAAATTGAAAAGAAAGGAGGGAAAAAGAAAAGGTGCCCTTCCCTGCTATTTAGCAGGAGTCTAGTTGATACATGTAACATACAGAGTATGTGCTATTCAGCAGGACCTAAGTGTAAAGGCTTAGTAGTTTACATACTGTAGAAATCTATGACCAACTCATATGATGAACTGTATTATTTTAATAGCTCCACCTATTCATTAGTATCAATAGGAATTTATTTAACCAAATAGAGAGGAACTGGAAAATACCATTTAATTCATTAATATTTCTGTATTTTCTGCTTTGAAGTTCAGGCAGAAAACTGGAAATTCAACAAAATATACACTTACAAAAATGTCTCAGGGACAGAATACAACAAATGATCTCAAAAGCCCCAGTTCCTTTGGAGGCTGAATTAGAACTGAATTTATTATTCATTTTCTCCCATTCAACTAAGAAAATCTGATTTGCATGTTGTTAGATTTTCTATCCATATAAAATGAAATGGTTAATTTTTCAACATTTGTAGTCCATTATTCACTAAGGAAAATTAGCTATTTTATAATTTATTATTAGTGTTCTAGTTATATAGTGTGAGTGGCTGTCAGAGATTGTTTTTCACCTTTCAAAAATTAAAGATGAACTAGATTTATTGTTGTTATTCATGAATGAAAAATAAAAAACCCTGAAAAACTTGTTTTTCAAGTTTTAGATCCAGAATACATTTTCACTGCCAATTAAAATTACCTACATCATGGATTGTACTTACATACTGATTGAGTTGGCCATGTGGTTAGATGTGGTATGTTTGGAAAGACACCGTGATTTATTATCAGAGTTAGAAAACTTGTTTTATTTTCTTAATAAGTGAAGAGCAAAGCAGGATGTTCACCTGATTTTCCGAAAAACTGTAAAATTCTTTTATCCAGATAGAAACACCTAAATAAATTACTCAGTTCTCAGAAGTTCCCCTGCCTTTAACTTCTGGCACTGTTGCCCTTATGGTAGAACTGCCTCCAGAAAAATGAATTCCACAAGGCATACAAATCTGTAAACAAATGAATTCCCCAATGCATGCACAAACAAGTTCATGAACATCTGCAACCATAATTTGATATTCTTATGTTTAGAAATTAACCTACCAATGTACCACTATTTATTAGTAGTCAGCACCCTTCCCTTACAAAACATAGTGTTGCCAATAATATCACAACTGTATTAATTGCTTTAAGTATCAAAATGCACCCTGTTTACACATGTAAGTGATGGAGTTAAGGGGATCTGAAAGCAGGGGAAGTCTTAAAGAGAAAGCAAGTCAAACCCTGGGAGAGGGACACAGTCTGTTGAGATCTGGCAAATAGAAACAAGCCCGGAGGAACCTCACTTCTTGGGAATGAATGGAACAACTGTCTAATTTGTTCCTCTTAGTTTTAGAGCTCACAATGCCAGCTCAAAACATCCTAGTACAGTGGTTCTCAAACTTTTTTAGACACGAGGCATCCATGGATAGACTCAGGACACCCTTCGGAAAATGCCAGCTCTTAGTTTTCCCTTGTTTTTTAACTGCATAAAGAATAATAGAACAATTCTCCTGTTGCAAAGGACTCAGACCACAAAAAGGTAAAACGTTCTTTAACACTATGGATTCCTATTTGAAATCTCTGGGTTTATCATATGAGTCATGTTTACATACTTAACAGTGCTAACATTATGAGACACCCAGTATGATCTCATGGTATCCCAGGGTGACATGGCACCCTAGCTGAGAATCACTCTCCGAATAGAAAATTGGAATTTTCACATAAGTCTTAGCACCAGCAAGAAGATCCTAAAAATCCATAGGATTTGTTAGTTTTTGGGACATTAAAATACTGTCAGCTTCAGTTCTGACACACATTTGGAATATGAGCAAAAGACTTGGTGTATGCACAATATTCGTTTCAAAGTGTACACAGCACATTCCTTAACATCACAATAGTAATTCCTCATTGCATACAAAACTAGTTTAATTGTGCATGCAGCACAGATTTCACAATGTGCATTCGTAAATTCCAGCAAGTTTAATAACAGAAAGACAACAAATTATATACCGCAGGTGTAAAACAGGTTTTACAATGTGTCACACCACAAATTCCAAAGTGAATGCAACACAAATTCTGCACTGTACAAGAATACTAAATCTTTCCATATGAAGCAAATTTAGCAACACAGACATTCTAACCAAGTTTCACAAATCCCACATGATGCCAACTTTAAAACAGGCAGACACTCCTAGAATGATAAGTATAGTGGAAAGTGTCATACGTTTTGTGAAATTTGTGGTTTCCAAATTTATTTGCACAATGGATTTTTCTTTATTTCACTAAAAGCCAAGCTAAAAAAATATGAGGCCTAGGAATCCTATTTATGTGCTTTTGAAAGTGCCAGCCTGAACACACTGTAATCTGGTGGATGTTGTAGGTTTTGTGTAGAAAAATGATATCTTTTATCTCTGTTTTTCATCCAGTTGATGGTACAAATAAATTTATCAGTGCTGCTTCTAGTGAAAATACTCCACACCATTCAGTTTGGGATCAAATTCTGTCAGAGATTTCAATCAAATAAAAGAAAAGAAAGATACTTCAGCCACCCAGTTTTGTCTAATAAACCTAAGGTCCCTTCCACATTCTGTTCTTATAGGACCATGAACATGATCCAAGCAAAAGGAGTCTTCTGATCAGACAGGGTGCCTGTAAACTTTCAGGGACACTGGTCTGATGCACTGTAATTACAGCACATCAGAGCAGACTCGATTAGTGAGTCTGCAGGAGTGTGCTAATTAGCACGCTCCAGCATCCTGTATGTCTCATGTATTCACCGTCCCACAGAAGACTGGTAGGGGAGGCACAGGGGGGCATGTGCCCCCTCACTCCCCTGAGATTTCCCCCCAACTCGGCACTACTCAGGACAGGGCAGATTTTTTGCCACGTGGGCCAGCAGCATGTAGGGAGGGAGCTTTTGGCTTGCCCCCAGGCCCACCCACAAGTTGTGGCTTCCCAGACTCAGGAGGCACCAGTCATCCCTGTACCATCCTATGCCTTGAAATGGCAGTGGAGGTGATTTAACTAAACTCATCAAATGAGCTTTTGTTAAAGAGCCCCTGCCACTATTTTGAAGTATAGGACACTGAATACGCAAGCCCCCAGGGGTGCTTTAATTAGAGCAGCTCTAATTAAAGTGCCTCCAATGCTCGGAGCACATGTAAAGGCATCAACAGTTCTTAAAATAATGCAGATTGTGAGGAAGGAACTTTGTTTAACTAGCTGGCTTAGTTGTTCTATTGTCTGAATGTTTGCTTACATTGCTATGGTATTCCCACTCTGTTTATCTGACCCACAATGTTTTATGTATTTGTCTTTACAACACTCCTGTGGAAGAGGGAAGAAATATTATCCCATTGTACAGATGGGGAAATGAGGCTAAAAGAAGGTAAAATGGTGCCAAAAAAAGTCTATAGAGGAGCTGGGATTTGAAATCATGTCCACTAATTCCCAGACAAACACACTTACAACTAGACCATCCTTCTTCTTGGGGTAATGTTAGTTTATAATGGTAACACCTAGATTTTAATTTTTTTAAATAGATTTTTATTATTTAAATTAAAAAGAATGTCAACAAGACAACACTTCCTTGGAGGCTAGACTTAGGTCCAGACATTTAGAGCCCTCTACCCCTGCTTAATGGTAAAGTGTATACCTTCATCATGTTCTCTCTTTGCCTGTCATGACTTAACTGCTGGAGCCATGTTTAGGTTTGGGGTAAGCTATGAAACCAGAAGCACAAATAAGCACCCCTGCCATTCCTAAGCTGCAAAAAAGAGTAAACATGCCAAATAGCCTTATAATATCTGATGGAGACAGCTTTTCTGCTTAACACATCATTCAGAAAAAGAGCAGAATAGTATAACTGTGGGGAAAGGAAATAACTCTTTCCTCTCTTTTACCCTTTTTATCAAGAATGTTACCAATATGCAAAGGACTGTTGGGGTAAAAAAAAGTCTGGAAACAGATAAAAGTGTGTGGGCATAATACATTCTTTACAGAGATATGCAGCAAACATCCAACATCTTCCTGAGCGTTCTGGTTATTGGTTATTCCCAATTCCAGGCTTTGTTAGTACTCCAGGGCTGAGAGTTAGGATTCTAACACAATTATCAAAAACCTTCCCACCAGGGATCTGAATCTGAGTTTCTTGCCTTCTTCAAGACCATCAAAGATTCATCAATATACTCTGTACAAACATGAGTAGAGCACACATCTGTTTTGATGCTCACAATAAGTCTAGTAATAAATGACAAGCAGGCTTAGGGTTGTGAAGAGTTTGGGGGAGTGTAATATGTACATTAAAAATTGAATCTGAAAATGTAACATGTCGGCATTTCCTTTCTCCCTCCCACCCTTCATATGTCATTTGTCTTCTGAGATTGTGAGCGATTTGGGGGAGAGGGGTCTTGTCAACCTCTGTCTTTTTACAGCGCCTAGCACCAGGGGGCCTTGAATGCAACTGGGGCCTATAGGCATGTCTGCGACATAAATAATACATAATAATTAATGAAAATGTCAGATTCAGAACAAAAGTCTATCTTTATAAAAGCCTGATGCACTTAAAAAAAGGAAAGACAGGGCTTCCAATTACTCATAGGCAGTTTAGTTCTATGGATCCATTTAATTTAAAAGCCAGATTCTTATCTGAGTTACAAGACTAAGTGTCTTGAAATCACTGGAGCTGTGCTGGATTTATGCCCACCATAACTAAGAGCAGAATTTGGCCCAGAGTAGTCACTTGTATATTAACAGCTTCACATTCGGAAAAAGCATTGAATAAAATAATTACCTGTCTTATCCATGGCATGAGTCTTTAAAAAAAATTGTCCTACATAAAATCCTTAGACCAAAATGCAAAGCTACATTGAATACATTAATTAATTGGGGAATTAATTGGGCCATGTTTCCTTTTTTAAAATGAAGCTATGTTTTTAGTTATATCTGTTAGGTGCCCAGAGGCCCCTGGGCATGGATGTCCCATAAATACAAACGGATAAAATATTATTACTGGTAAAAACAGTACAGCAAAATAGTTTCACCAGAGCATCTGTACAGTTCTGGCAGACAAACTGAAGGCTGAGGGGCAAGCAGAACACTCAGGAAGATGTTGGAGAGAAAACTGTTTTGCCACAGGAGAGGTTTCAGCTCATTGTTCCCCTCCTCTTCATGCCCAGTCCTGCACAGAGATCTTTCATCTTTATTGTTACTTGGCAACATATGGTATCCCCTATTTCTACCATGCTTGCAATCTTTCTGATGTGATTCCTACAGGAGATTATCTCAAGCAGCTCCTCCTTCCATTCTCTTTTCCTCTCCCAGGTCCCAAAATCCTCTGGTATACTTTGCTTAACCCCACACCCACTGCAAAGACATATGCTGTGTGCAATAAATTCTGCAGGGAACAAGTAGAAGCTTTAACTCTTTGTTATAGTTTGGAGGTTGCATGGCTTATTGTTTAACGAGACAGTATGAAAATGTAGCTTGTCTTTTTTTTTGTTTTTTTTAAAGTCATATTTAAAAAGAATCTCTTGACTTTACCTATTCTCAGAGTAAAAACTCTTTCTGGCATTTTGACAGCAAATGATTAAAAGACTTTCTCAGTATTTTACAAGCAAATATGAATTTTAACGAGATAAGTAAACTTACAGCAATGAAATATTCTACTGTTGTCTAGTGTTAAACTAGCTGTCAAGTTTGAAACACTTGTAGTTAGTATAACGAATTATTAGAATGAGGGTATGTTAAAAAGAAATCCAGGCTAGATTTTTCATATGTCCTGTACTTATAAGGTTCAGATTTACTGCTTCTTTGCATGATATCAGCAATAACAGTGATTGCTGTGATGCAATTTTAAATTCTCTACATTGTGAAGCTATCCTATCATGACTCACGTTCATGGTCTGGGAAATAAAGGCCACATAGTAAACTTATACTCAAAAGTGACCAGCTCTTAGTTTTCCTGTGCTGTTTTCTGGCAGGTCATTTCCTAAACCAGAAATAGTGTAGCTGAGCCTAATTCAGTTCTATATCAAAGCTAATTAGCTGGGCAGGTTAATTCACACAGTCATTCAGCACTGCTACTCAGCTGGCCTGTAGCACCACTTGGCCATAACGATACTATTTCTGACTGAGAAGGCAGCAGTGCAGCAAACTCTGAAACACAGTAAGTTGTAGACTTTGACTATACTTTCAGAGGAGGAAACCATAGCCTTTGAATATAGTTTCAAAAGAGGAAACCACCATGAGGAAGGAACATTGTTTTAAAGTTGTTACATCTTCTTGTGGCCATACTGTACACCTAAAAATATTTTTACAACCATAACCCATCTTGGAATATTACAAATTGGACCAGGGAGGATGAAACAAATGTGCATTCCAGGGCAGAACAAAAGGAGAGGCTGAGAGAAGGATGGCAGGAACAGGCTGTTGGGGGAAATGGGGAAATGAGAGAGGAACTCGTAATAATGAAGAGGAAGATGTGGGTGGCACACAATACAGAATTAAAAGGAGTAATATAGCCCTGACATGCTCACAACTCTATGCCTTTAAAAGGGGGGTGTATGGGGTGCATCTCTTTGCCTCATCACTAGTTCCTATCATAGGTTCAACAAAGCTAAATCAGTTTTTTACTCTTCTTCCTTCTACTGTGCAACCCTTGTGCCTTCTTTCTCAAGGCTGAAGAAACAACTTGGGGATGTGGGGATCTTATCAAAAGGTTTCAGTCAGGGGTGTCAAACCTCCTGCCTTGGGCCAGATCCAGACTGAAGGGCTCTTTGCAGACTGGATCCAGCCTACAGCATGGGGTGGGTCTGGTGGTAGCAGTGCAAACAACTCCAGCTCCCATCCAGTGCACATAGCAACAGTGGTAACTCCAGTTTCTACCACATGCCCTATGCTGGAGCTGGACCAACTATACCTGCCACATATTTTGTGCCAGAGCAATAGCTTCAGCTCTGGGATAGAGCACATGATAGTGGCAGCCCTGGCTCCAGGTCCAGCACAGGGCATGGGGCATGCTGTGGCTGGACCAGCAGCCAAGGAGTTAGTGCTACTACAGTGGTAATGGGTGAAGCAGCTAGAGATAATTCCTGAACTAAAGACTTTTGCTAGTATCCCCACATTTCTTTGGACAGAATGGTTGCTAATTACCTCCCCCTTGCTTCCCTCACATTTTGACTTATAAATAACTCCTTTCCTTCAGGTCCTTCAGGTCTTAGAAGGTAGGTGGCAAAGGTGGCTCCCAGCAAAATGTTACTCTTCTCTACTTTCTAGATTTCTCGCTATCCCTTTGGCTTCACCCTGCCACCTTCAAGTGGCCTCTTAGTCAACTGAGTAAACATCACATGTACTAGAGGATTAGCCAGGTTGTAAGAGTTAGATTGTTTCCATTGTTAACAATTTGACTGCCGTGCTGAACCAGACTTTTGCAAGGAGGGATTCAGGAGTTGTAGTTCGGGTCACTTTGTTTCCACATAAGCTACCAACCTCAAATAATATAGGCCAGTTACCAGTGAGACTAAGTGCACCAAAAATTGTTAACATCTACCTCCAATAATCTTTAAATGTGTCCAGCCCAAGCAGAGAGTTGACCACATTGGCTCATCCTCCTCTGCAAGTTAACATCTCAGAAGACAGTGTAAGACAGATTTCTTTGCAGAGTAAAATCATCCAGTTTAGCAATCATTGCATACTGAAGCAAGCTGGTGAGAGGGTCCAAAACAACACTTAGGAATCTGTTGTGTTCTCTGTGATTAGGGCAGTAAGAAAAGGTTGCACATGGAGAGTTCTTAAACAAAATATTTACTTAACCAAGGGTGCATACGGACATTTGAGGAAGCTAGGGGGAGGTTAGATTGCATTAAAAATGGCCATCCCATTTGACTTAGGGTACAGACAGAAATGCAGATCCCAACTGTAAATCAGAATGACTGCTGAAAAGCATTCTGAGTTACAACATTACTCAAACCAAACAGGAGTTCACTGTTAGTGCCAGGTGGGAGAGGAATCTGTCTGTGGGCTGGGGGCCTGCAGCCAGATTCCCATAGCAATGGGCAGAGCTCTCTGCCAGGGCTCGCTGTTTTTAGAATGGGAGTTGGGGAAGGCAGTGGAGGGAGCTTGCTCTTGAGTCTCCCCAGCTGATGCTGAGGGATGGGGTAGATGAACTGGAGCCCCCCCCCCCAACCTTGAGGGGAAGTTTCAATACACCTGCCCCATCTTCTAGAGAGGCTAAAAAATCTCAGACAACTCCCTCTGCTCCCTTTCTCTCCTTCCCATTCTGAAAACAGTGACAGGCTAGGAGCTCTGCAGACACAAGTTACAAAAGACACTACAGTTTGAAATGTCTTTATCTGATAACCCCATACAATGAGGGGGCAGATTTTCACCCAATTGGCCATTTTTAAAGCTGTCTGCAACCAAGCACTTGTGTTTGGTCACAACTATAAACTGCTTTCTGTAGCTCGATGAGGTAAAAATGGTCACTTCTGTCTGCACGCTTAGTTTGCTTAGGTGAAGACATTATACTTAGATTCCTAGTTAGGTGGATATAAGTGTGAACTGTACAGAAGTTCAAGACAGTCTAAAAATGGCCAACCTGATCTAAGTTAACCCTCCCTCCAAGGTACACTAAACTTAGATTGGGTTGTCTACTTTTAGGCTGATCTAACTGCTCTGTACAGTTCCCAGCTCATCCCCAGGGCTGGGAAAGCACAGCTGCTGGCCTCAACCCCAGGGCTGAGCTTTTCCTACCCTTTCCCTAGCACCGAGCTTTTTTTAGCCTCTTGGCCCCTCCTTCCACCGCCAGGCAGACAATACTCTTCCTCCCCTGCAGATTCGCCAGCCCCACCACCTAACTCTTCCAAGCCCACACATCCTGTGAGCCAGTCCCAGTGCCAGTTTTGCTGGTGTTCACCAGTGCTGGGAGCTGAAGAAGGAAGTCCAGATGGCAGGAGGGGTGAGTGGGATTGGGAGGGGTTGTTTCATTGAGAGAAGTTGTTTGTCTGTGGGTGAAAAGGGAGTCGGGGGATAAAAATAGCCCCCAGTGCTGGGGGGGAGGGGGAAGAGAGAGAGAGCCCTCTCATCCTGCCAAGCCTCCTGCAGACTCCACAAGCCTCCCTGATCCTACAAAACCCACCCAGACCCCACCAACCCCCCAAATCCCCACCTGCCTTCTCTGTTCCCCCCTGCAGTCCCTTTCCTGTTCCCCTGATCACTCCCACAGACCCAGTTTTCACTCCCAACCCCCCCTGCAGACCCATCTGACCCCTCAAGTGTCTGGGGCCTCCTGGAGCCTGCTTGTCCCCCAATTCCCCCAAACTGCCCCCTGATAACTTACCTTAGATTGGATGGCCATTTTGAATCCAGTCAAAGCTCCCCCAACCTCCCCAAATGTCTGTATGTGCCCCAAATATGTTTCGATAATACAAGGGATGTCTACCTGGTAAACTTGCCATGCTTGGAAGAAGCACCCTCAGCCATGGTTCAATGCAAGGGCTTCCTCATAAACTAAATGCCATATAGCCACACCTACATGGCACTGGGGTTATGCCAATTAACACTGCTAATACTATAACCTTCTTGGGACAGGAGATTCACAGAGTCACAGAAGTTTAGGGCTGGAAGGGAACCTCGTGAGATCATTGGGTCCAGCCCCCTTGCTATGGGCAGGAAAGACTGCTGGGGTGAAATAACGCCAGCAAGGTGTGCATCCAGTCTCCTTTTGAAGATCTCCAAGGTAGGTGCCTGCACCACCCCTACTGGGAGTCTATTCCAGAGTCTGGTCACACAAACCATGAAGAAGTTTTTCTTTATATCCCGTCTGAATCCTTCTTCTAGGAGTTTATAACCTTTGCTCCTGCTTTTCCCCTGGGGCATGTTGGTGAATAATTGTTTGCCTAGCCCTTGATGCTCATGCCTGATATATTTGTAAACTGCCACCAAATCCCCCCAAAGTCTTCTTTTTTCTAGGCTGAACAGTCCCATATCTGTCAGCCTTTCCTCATATGGCTTGCTCTTCAGACCTCTAATCATAGGAGTGACTTTTCTTTAGACTCTCTCAAGCTTCTCCACAACCTTCTTAAAGTATGGCACCCAAAACTGGATGCAGTACTCTAGCTGTGGCCTCACCAATACCGAGTAGATCAGGAAAATAACTTTCTTAGTTCTGCTTGAGATATATCAGTTGATGCATGCCAGCATATTGTTTGCTCTGCTAACTGCAGCATCACACTGGTGGCTCATATTCATTTTATGGTCAATAATGACCCCCAGGTCCCTTTCAGATGTGGTGCCAGCTAGTGTAGCACCTCTGAGCCTGTAAGTTTGTTGCAGATTTTTCCTCCTCAGACAGAGCACTTTATATGTCTCAGTGTCAGATTAGAGCATTCTGTTCTTTGTAGAGCACGAAGCACGGTCACGTCCTTGACTACCATGCAAGGTGTTATGGTCACAGTATTATATAAATATGCATGCAAATCAATGGGTAGCAGTGGCTCCTTCTTACCAATTAACTGGCTTCCAAGATAAGTAGCCCACCTGAAATACATGGCTAAACTATTTCTGATTTAGGAGACAGCCCTCCAGGAGTCACACAACATAATTGATGCTGATGCTGCTACTTGACTCAGTAAATTTGCCATGTTGATTATGTTCATAACCTAAATTTGCCCTACACTATAAGTACTGGAATACTGGTTAAGGGTGCAGCAATAAACCATTCCGATGTACAGAAAGACTAGCAAGTATGGCAGAAGACCAGTTTGGCTTAGCAGGAAACTCTTCAGCGAGCTAAAACACAAACTGGAAGCTTACAAGATGTGAAAACTTGGACAAATGACTAGAGAGGAGTTTGAATATTGTTTGGGCATGCAGGGATGAATTCAGGAAGGCCAAAGTGGAATTGGAGATGTAGCTAGCAAGGAATATGAAAGGTAACAAGAAGGGTTTCTACAAGTATTGTCAGCAACAAGAAGAAGATCAGGGAAAGTGTGGGTCTGAATGGGGTAGGCAACTGAATGGATAAGGCAACCTAGGGACAGATGATGCAGAAAAGGATAAAGTACCCAATGCCTTTTTCACCTCAGTCTTCACTGGCAAGGTCAGCTCCCAAACTACTGCACCTGGCAGCACAGGTGAAGGAGGTGAACAGCCAATAGTGGCAAAAGAACAGGTTAGGGATTATTTAGACAATCTGGACATGTATAAATCCATGGGGCTGGATGCAATGCATCTGAGGGTTAGCCAGTGCAATTCCAGAGCCACTGAGTCTTTGAAAACTCATGGAGACTGAGACTGAGAAAGAACCCAGATTATTGGAAAAAGGCAAATATAGTGACCATCTTTCAGAAGAAATAGAAAGAGGATCCAGGAAATTACAGACTCATCAGCCTCACTTCAGTCCCTGAAGAAATCATGCAGCATGTCTTCAAGGAATCAATTTCTATGCACCTGGAGGAGAAGAAGGTGGTCCGAAACAGTCAGTATGGATTCACCAAGGGCAAGTCATGCCTGACCAACTTGACTGCCTTCTATGATGAGATGACTGGCTCTGTGGAAGCAGGGAGAACAGTGGTTGTGATATATCTTGACTTTAACAAGGCTTTTGGTACAATCTCCCACAACATTCTCCAAAGCAAGCTAAGGAAGTATAGGTTAGAAGAATGGAGTGTAAGGTGGATAGAAAACTGGATAGACTGCCGGGCTCAGTGGGTAGCAGTCAATAGTTCAATGTCTAGTTGGCAGCTGGTGTCATGTGGAGCACCCCAGGGGTAAGTTCTGGTACTGGTTTTGTTCAATACCTTCAACAATGACCTGAAAGATGGGACGGAGTGCAACCTCAGTAAGTTTGCAGACAACGCCAAGCCAGGGTGTGTAGCAGCTACACTGGAAAGGTAGAGCTAGAATTCAGAGAGAGAGTGACAAATTGGTGGGTTGGACCAAAACAAATCTCATGAGACTCAGTAAGAAGTGCAAAGTCCTGGTGTTAAGACAGAACAATACCATGCACCGGTACAGGCTGGGGGCTGACTGGCTAAGCAGCAGCTCTGCAGAGAAGGACCTGGGGGTTACAGTGGACAATAAGCTGAATATGAGCCAACAGTATGCCTTTGTTGCCAAGAAGGCTAATGATATACTGGGCTGCATTAGTAGGAGCATTGCCAGCAGATCAAGGTAAGTAATTCTTCCATTCTATCTGGCACTAGTGAGGCCACATCTGGAGTACTTTATCCAGTTTTGGGCCTGCACTACAAAAAGGATGTGGACAAACTGAAGAAAGTCCAGTGGAGGGAAACAAAAATGGTTGTAGGTCTGGGACACATGATTTCTGAAGACAGGCTGAGGGAATTAGGTTTATTTAGGCTGGAGAAGAGAAGACTGAGGGGGAGATTTAATAATAGCCTTGAAATACCTGAAGGGTTGTTCAAAAGAGGAAGGATCGAGACTATTTTCAGTGGTGGCAGATGACAGAATGAGGAGAAATAGTCTCAAGTTCCAGCAATGGAAGTTTAGGTTAGATATAAGAAAACTTTTTTCTCACAAGGAGGGTAGTAAAGCACTGGAACAGGTACCCAGAGATGTTGTGGAATCTCTATCCTTGGATTTTTTCAAGACTCAGATAGGCAAAGTCTTGGCTGGGATGATCTAATTGGGGATGGTCCTCCTTTGAGCAGGAAGTTGGACTAGATAACCTACTGAGGCCCCTTCCAACTCTAATTTTCTATTCTATAAAGCTTACCTGCAATCAAAACTGAATGCCAGAAAAATTACTGTAAGATGGAACAGAGGTTTTCTACTGCAAACTTCACAGTGATGTGACAATTTTAATATGATCCTATATTCACAGTCTCTGGATTATAGCTAACTGTTATTTGCTTGTTATGTGGAAGCCCCTAGAGGCTCCAACTGAGATCATGGTCAGTTTAGGCAAGGCACAATACAGACAAATAGAAGAGTCAGTCTCTGAGCACAGAGCTCATAATCTGTATGTAAAAAATTAGACACTATTAGGAAGCAGAATCACCTCAGCTTCAAAGATAATCAATTGAGGCCCAAAGAAATTAAATGACTGGTCCAAGAGTACACATAAGTCTGTGTCAGAATTGGGAACTAGACTTAAATCTCATGAATTGCAGGCCAGTATATTAAACATAAGACCATCTTTCCTTCACAGGCACACAAATCCTAACATTATCTTTGTAATATCCAAGCTAAAATTGGCCATGTTTCACAGACTTTCTTCATGTTATTGGTTTTTAAGGGTAAACTTTCTGAAGGCATCTAGCTCCCATTTCCAAGAGTGATTTAGGCCCAGGCTAAATCACTCATCTCATTTATTACACCTATTAGGCATCTAAGTGAGATTCTATTCGACCTTGTCCCAGTCCTGAAAAATCCATTAATGCATCTACTTTTGTAATACTCTGCCATCTTATCCTTACTATTAAGTCACAAAAGGCAGGAAGGAGGAGGACCCACCTACCTTTGAAATTAACTACTTTTTAAGGGACTCAGGCGGGGCACTTAGGCACCTAAATCCACTTACATGACTAGTAAGTAGAATCTAATCTTGTGCTTACAGCCTTGGTTTCATTGAAAGTGAACAAAACTCAGTTTTCGCGGTGGCAAAGTTTGTTTGGGGCCTGTCTATCCTGCCTCCATACAGAGCCCAGGAGCATGCTTTGCTCAGTCGCACCAACTCAAAAAACACCAAATCCTTGATACGAGTGCTTGCTCTGCCTCTCATGCAGGCTCCCCCTCTCCTGTGTGCTTCTCAGCACATTCTCAGAATTACTCTAAGCTGGTAACACTGGCTCATTTCCAGGGCTTGGCATGAACTAAGAAAGAGTGAGACTGTGGGACATGGCAGTCCAGGGTTTGGCATGGAGTTCCCTTGGGTTCCCAAGTCATTTTGAACTTTTGACCATTTTAGCCTAAAAGTAGTTATAAGCTAATTTCTTTTCCACAACATCCTGCCCACCCATTATCTCAATAAACTAGTAGCTGGCTCTATGAAATACAGAAGGGCAAAATCGTGGAATAAAAGTAGTCAAATGTCCCAGTGTTCAATTCTGTATTGAAATTTGTGTGAATGCCAAATACATATTCCATTCCAACTCTTTTTAAAACCTTTGATTTTTCTCTTTTTTTTGGCATAGACTAAACGTTCTTGACTCTGTATGTGGAGAGGAAGGTGTGGGACTGTTTTTCAGACTAAACTCATTCTTGGCCTAATTGTAGTCTGTGAAATTCCTTTGAGAAACTAAAAATTAATATGAGAAGGTGTGTATAATGTAACCATTGTAAAGGAATTCAGTCAGTACTTAGATACCCTGAAAGGCAGGTTCTGAATTAAGCAGAATGCATGCAATAAAATGTTACCAAAATGATTAGCATAAGTAACTGAAAAAATCTGATTATAAGAAGGCAAAGTGGTTTAACACATGACCACATTCATAAGTGTGAAATATTATAATTCTATTGTCTATTCTTTCTGTGAAAAGTTAGCTCCTTCAGGAATGTCTTAATGAATAATAAAACTGACTTGATTTTCCCACTGCAGTCAACTTTGCTGTCAGGCTATTAATGATTCATAATGACTGTATGCTTAATAGTTTTATGCCAGATAAAAGCAGTCCAACAGAAGCAAGTAGCCAGTGTCACTCCTGTGACTGCTCTCTTGATATTTTCAGCAATATTGGTAAAAACAATCACTAAAGATGCAGAACAGCTGAGTTACAATGAGAAAATGGTTTTAAATCACTCAATAACATCAGTACCAAAGTCATATAAAATTCTTTATTACATTACCTCTGTTATAGTGGAAAACACAGAGGACTAGATTGCATGCTGTTGGTAAAAATGGCATATTTTCCTATTCATATCATTTCATATTCTTGGATATATTATTTTCATAATGCAGTGATTTGCATAATACAACTAGCCAATGTTTAAATGAGAACACGATATGTACTCTGAGAATATCTTAGCAGAATAACACTCAAATCAGTTCTGCACAAGATGATAAACACCCAGTCTGCTCTGAAGCTGTAGGAGTTTATCTACTGTATATGTAAATGTTTTTCTTCGCTTTGAGGAAAGCCTTTGCAAGAACAATGTCCTTTAACAAAGGTCTAAAAATGCATGTGAAAGCCAAACATAACAACATTGTTATTCTGCCACTTATTAACAGAACAACGGGTCTTACAACAATTAGATATGAATATTGCAAACTGAATTTAATATTAAGCTGTCTTTGAAATGCCACTTTGCAGCAGGTTTTCAAATGCTTAAAGCACAGCAGGAGGCTAACTCCATCTTCAAATATTAAATCAAAACCTTTTTTTAACCTGATAAATCTTACTGAAAGCAAGTTCTCTCTTTCAAGAGAGAATTATTAAACTATCAGGAGAGAAAAGTAAACCTCCCAAGGTATTATTGGCGCACAATCTGTATCCACAATGAATAAAAATATTGAAAGGCATTAACAATATTTCAAATGCTACATGGGCACGCCTAAACCAAACAACATCTAAATTGTAAACTGCCATAAGTCGACTGCGTAGGAAATAGCGCATACTTAAACATTTAGAAGATGTTTCTGTCTACTAAGATCTAATCAGTCTGGTACAAATATTACTTAGTCACACATAAATAATGCGCTCCACCAATCCCTGTAGACAGCATATATATACTGGAAAGATCAAAGATTATCCTTTCTAGGAGATAGCAAATGTAAGAGGCCATCATTGAAATATAGCATAATACAAGCACCTTCTGTGCTTCAGTCTGTACTTCTAATACATCAGTTGTCTGCATACATGAATTGGTAGATATTAGTGAAAGAAAACACCTATTAAGGTATCGAATACAGGGGTGCTCAAATGCTGGTCCCCGGCCAGATCCAGCATGCAGGGTGATGCAGGGCCTTATCCCACCACACAGGGCTGGGCAGAGGTGACACAGAGCCCTGGGGAACCAGTCCCAGCACATGGGATGGCTTGGAGGCAGTATGGGGTCCCAGACCCTGAACCCAGCATGTGGGGCTTGGTGGAGGCAGGTCACGGTCCCAGGGCACCAAGTCTGGCATGCTAGGCTAGGTAGGGGCAGCATGATCTGGATTTAGACTTGTGCGATCGATCCTGGCACATAAGCTCCAATCCAGCCCATGGATTGGTCCCACACCACTCATTTGGTCATCAAGTCCAAAAATTGAGCACCCACTGATCTAGTACAATACATTTCCTAAAGCTTTGTCCAACACCATGTTATTGTCCCCAGTGCAACAGGTTCCTTTGGAAGACAGCCAAACACCACGGCAGGAAGTTTATCTAGGTATCTCCACCTATATTCATCCTTCTTCAGTTTTAACCTAGTATTACCAGCCATGGTATCGGCCAATTGCTCTCTATCCTTAGCAGTTAGAAGGCACTTTCAGCTGCTATTTTGTTCTATTTAATCATTGCTACCTGAGCTATACATATTTAGCTTTTTTAATCTTTCCTCCAAAGTCAATAACTTCCTGTCCCCTAATCATTTTTAGTGCTCTTTCTGACCTCTGTTCAACCTGTCAATATTTTTTGGATAATGAGGTGTCTGGTACTGAATGGACTGTTTCAGGTGGGGTCAAAGCAGGGACCTGTCAAAAGGGCCTACTACATTTATATCTTGTGGTGTAATACTTTAACCCAGAATTGCATTGGCCTTTTTTGCAGCTACCTCACCTTGCAATCTCATGTCTAATTTGCTTTCTCTCTCAGCAAAAATGCATTTAGGTTTCCATCTCCAATTTAACATCTATGTGTTAGATGTATTAACTTGTATTTGCTCAAGAAGAATGAATCCTAAGAATATTTTGTGTGACACGGTATCAACTGCTTAACTAAAATTATAATGGCTTTAATGAATTCTTTTCCTTCCATTAATTTTGATTATTTTCATAGAATTTGTCTAACAAATGTCATCGTTTATAAACCTCAGTATCTGCTTATGGTTCTGTATGAACCATATTTACTCGCAGAGAGTCATATTGTTGCCAGTGTATGTGTAGGTGCTTTAAGGCATAAGTATCCTCCTCAGGTATTAATGGACCTATTTTCTCTCTAGTATATATTTTCCTGACATATTGCCTTTGAAAACCGTTTCCTACTATTAACACACTGCATATATTTTGCTGCCCCTCCCCTTTTCATGATCCTGTAAATTTGAAGTGGAATTTGTATGCAAAATAGTAATGCAAAAGATAGGTTAGCATTTTTTATCATTATTATTTTTCCTCTCCTCTCATGCTGGTGGCCTGTAACAGATATTCACTGTCATTATTTCTTTATATTTATTTGTTATTTGTGCCTTTATGCGAAAAGATCACCACTTCACCCTACTGTCCCTTGTACACGTGTACCTTGCAACACTGTAAATAGTTTTGACATATAATACTACCATTCTATATCTTCTCCTTTTCTCATCTCTTCCGTGCACAGTGCAGCCTCTTATATACCATTTATAAGAATCATTCCACCACACTGCAGCTATGCCCACTAGTTCATAACTTATTTACATGTGTTGTTCATAACTTATTTACATGTCGTTTTTCTTGCTTGTTTCCCACACTTCCTACATGTTTAAAAGCACTTAAGTACATTAATACTCTCGTTCTTTGCCTTCCATTTCAGAACAACTCCATCATCCACCTTATTTTATATGCTGTAGTTCATGTTAGATAATCTGAGTGAACTGAAAGTGTTTCAGTGTTACTTGATATGTAATTTAAAGACTACCAAATAAGTATCCGTCTTCCAGATTTCAGCCAAAGAAATTCCATTTCATCTGACTAAATGGAGCCCAAGTGATACAAAGTCTTTTTCATGCAATTCATACCTCTCGTCACTATATCTCACTACATTTGTTAACTTCTGAAACACTCTTCCCAATTTTTCACCTGTCCTTGGTACTAAGAAAAAATCTGTGATCTTCTGGACTATTCTTGTTTTCATGTTTTCCCCAAAAATCTTGATTATATGGAACCTTCCCTTACTACTTTTGTTGTCCTATAGATTGCAAACAATGGAAATTCCTTATTGTCATTTTAGGATATCCAGAGCTTTTTCATAGATTTCATAGATATTAGGGCTGGAAGGGACCTCGGAAGATCGAGTCCAGCCCCTGACCCGAAGGACAGGAAGTCATCTGGGGTCATAGGATCCCAGCAAGATAAGCATTCAATTTACTCTTGAAGGTGTTCAATGTAGGTGCTTGAACCACCTCCGATGGCAGGCTATTCCAGACCTTGGGGGCTTGAACAGTAAAGAAATTTTTCTTTATGTCCAGCCTGAAACGGTCTTGCAGTAGTTTATAACCATTTGACCTCGTCAACCCTTGGGGCGCTCTGGTGAACAAATGTTCCCCCAGGTACTGGTGGTCACCCCTGATAAACTTATAGGTGGCCATCAGGTCACCCCTGGGCCTGCGCTTTTCCAGGCTAAAGAGCCCCATGGCTCTCAGCCTGTCATCATAAGGTCTGTTTTCCTGACCTCTGATCATGCGCGTGGCTCTTCACTGGACTCTCTCAAGCTTCTCCACATCCTTTTTGAATTGTGGGGCCCAAAACTGGATGCAGTACTCCAGCTGCGGCCTCACCAAGGCCGAGTACAAGGAGAGAATGATGTCTAGGGATTTGCTTGAGAAGCATCTACGGATGCAAGCCAGCATTTTGGTCACTTTACTAGCAGCTTTTTCTTTGACACCTTCAGTCTTTTCATCTTGGAAGAAACTTATTACCCTTTTCTTTTTCCTGGCCCACACAGTCATCTCTGTAGAGTCATTACTAAGAAGTTGTATACTTCTCCTTTGCATATGATGGTTTCTCTTTCATTGTTTGTTTCCTAATCATTGTCATAATTTTTTCTTAGACACCATGTGAAAAAAAAATTGTCTCCTTGCTTGTCAATGACAGAACACCTGGCAGAATTAAGTTTAAACTTCCTGTGTTTTCTGTATGCCTTTTTTATGGCTTCTGGTCTTCATTTATGCATACTGCTTCCATCTTCCCTCACTTTCTCTTCCATTCATGATCTCAGTCTAAGTTTGCCTCATTCCATTTATTCTTTATCTGGTTTCTTATTTTGCATTTTTCAGAGTATCTTCAACTACTGCTTAGGACTCTCAACCTTTTCTCCCAGAGCAGAAACCAAATTTTAGACACGTCTAGTATTTCCCCCCAAAAGTTGACATTATACAAAATGTATTCGACAGAAGGAGATACAAATATGTCCTCTCATGCTTCTGAAATCTACTGTCAGTCATTTGACATGTATTAAAAATAGACAGTCATGATGCTATCTGCCAGATCAACGTCAGCATTAATTAACTCACCTATGCAATTCTCACTGTTTTCCACTTGTAACCTAGACTGACTATTTCCAGGAAGCAGGATATTCTGGGAAGAAAATGGAAACTTTAAATACTAAGACAGAAAAAAATTACATAGGGTGACC
Source organism: Crocodylus porosus (assembly GCF_001723895.1). Taxonomy (NCBI): domain Eukaryota; kingdom Metazoa; phylum Chordata; order Crocodylia; family Crocodylidae; genus Crocodylus; species Crocodylus porosus. Next base: position 129,891,215 of record NW_017728906.1, on the reverse strand, counting down.
TTAATTGTGAAGAATAAGTAAACATTTTGCTTTCACTAGTTAAGTATGACCAAGGCAATTTGTACGCTTACGTTCTCATAGTCAGCCCTGCATGGTATCTTTTTAGCTAATAAGTGGGAAATGCATACTTCAGGGCCATTCAATCCTTGGTATCTCCGCCAAAAATACCAAAAATAGTGACAAATGCTGGAGATTTTAAATAGAGATACCTGGTCACTAAGAACTGGACTGGCAAAAGGGTATGGGGGGTTGATATTAGCCTTGGACATGGAAAACCTAGTTACTTCTTTAACCAAAAAATTGGGGATTTTTTTAAATGAGAGAAAACCAGGATCTCTGTCCATGACATAAGAAGACCCACCCACCTGACACCAAACCTAACCCTCTTCACTGTCATATTGGTCTCAGAATTCCCTGCTCCCTCATTCATGGTCTGTGACATCAGAATGACCACTCATCTGACCCCAAAACTCACCCTTCCACTGCCATTTTGTCTACCATATTGGTCCCAGAATCCCCTGCTCCCATCACATGGTCTCTGACATTAGAAGGTCCAGCCCTTGACTAGGAAACACCGCCCCTCCAGAAGGCTTGTCCTCATGATGTATGGCCCACTCCTGGGGCCCCAGAAGTTCTTCCCCCCTAGGCCACGAGGCACAGGCATGTCCCCTCTAACAACTGGCCACATCACCCTCAACTAATCAGCGGGAGTTTCAAGGGCATCAGACCTCCCTGAGAATGGTGCTGAACCAAACAAATCAAGGGTCGCACAGATAAATCTCTCCCTATCAGCCTCCACTCCCTGCTGCTGTGGGGCACAGGAGCCTGGGAAAAAGGGACATGGGGTCTGAGCCAATCTTATGCTCTGAAAATGCTGCAGAAGCCAGGTTCCCAAAGATACCAGCCACCTTCTTGTAGGAAAGGGGTATCTGTGGCTCTGGAGCACAGGCATGAGGTGCAAGCAGAAAGCTTCCTGGGCCTCTCTATGTGTCCTTCCCTGTCCAGCTATGGCCTTCAAGTCCATTCATAATCCTGAATAATCAGCCCCAGGGTCCAAGGGCAAATGGAGAAACCCCCTTTAGTGTTACCCACTTCTGCCCAGCAGCTCCAAGCAGAGCCCTCCTCCCCAGCAACCCAGAGACCAGGGCTGGGCTTCATCTTCACTGTGAAAGACACTCTGCTGGCCACCCAGGGACAAGAAATTGCTTCCCCACAACTTGGCAGTAGGAGCCTTTCCAGGTGTCTCTTGCTGCCCTGCTTGGGGCCACCAGCACAGCCAGAGCCAAAGTGCATGGGGCTCTCAGCATGTCTCAGGGCATGCCCACCCCTGCTTTTGCTTCTGTCTCTGCCCTTGCCTTTACCAGTCACATAGATGTCATTGTTGAAGCCACCACCCAGGTCCTTGGGGACCTTGGGGACTTCAGTCAGGTAGCCAAGTGGAGCTCATGGTCATGCCTGTCATAGTTGCTAGCCTGGAAGTCATGGGCAAGGAGGCCAGCACACCACCACCAGCTCTCCCTCCAGGTACACCAGCAGGTAGAAGCAGTGCATGAAGGGCAGGAACACATGGGCCAGTAGCTCTGGCAGGAGCAGTGAGCCTCCTGTGGGGACTCAGCATGGCTGTTAGCAGTGCCTGCATTCCCACCAGGGCCCCACTCAACTGGGCCCAGGTCACCTGCAGCTCCTGATTCGAGTCCCAGGCACACAGCTGGGTTGCCACACTAGCTCCATATGGCAGCACACAGTGGGGACCAGCTCAACCCAGCCCAGCCCAGATCATCCATGGCTCCCAGCCTGAGTTCAGACACACCATTCCAGGTACATGTGGCAGTACACAGCAGTACCTGGTCCAACCCAGATCACCCATGACGCCTTGCCTGAATCCCAGCTGCACAGCTAGGTCACCATGCCAGCCACACATGGCAGCACACAGTGGTGCCTGACTTGCATGGCTGGGCCTCGATCACCTGCAGCTCCCAGCCCAAGTCCCAAGCAGGCAGCCAGGTTGCTGTACCAGCTACGTGTGGCAGCACACAGCAGGGGCTGGCCTGGCCTGGATAACATGCAGCTCCTGGTCCCTTTCCCCTAAATGTGAGCCCCAACATGTGCCTGAGTTGGACACATACCTGCACTTGGACTGTTGCCAGAGGCTGGACTGCCTTCTCTGCAAATGACCACAGGGTTACAGGGCAGAAGGATTGCTGGGCAGAAGCTTTATGTCTCCAGAGTCCCCTGCCTTGGGGCTGAGGGTCAGGGCAAGGTAGGGCAAGCCAGGCCAGCTAGGCTGACTACTTAGAAACCAGAGCCAGAGCTGCTACTGCAGCTGGTGCCTACTGCAGAGGGCAGAGAAATGCCAGCTTTCAGAGGGGGAACTGCAGACCGGAGATAATTCTCCTTCAGAAAGACACCCGCAGGCTGGATAGAATCTCTTGGCAGGCTGGATCTGGCCCATGAGCCATATTTTGCCCACCCCGATATACAGGCTGTTATATCAGCAATTCAGTGCAATGTAGTGTAACAGCTGCTGCTGAATTTGCAACAGGGCTCAGGATCCCTGAAAAGGCAGAGCAGGAAAGTTTGCAGAAAGTTGTTGCTTGCAAAAGCACATGGCTCCTGAGGCAAGAGTGGGGAGGGAACTCAGCCCCAGGGACTCAGCCAGGCTCAGAGAGGGGAAGGGACCCCAGGACCACATTGCTCGGGGAGGAACCACCCTGCAGCTTGCCTGTGCAATGAACCTGCCCTTGGTGATGGGGAGAAGATAACCTGATATCCTTTTTTCCTCTGAGGCAGAGGGACCTGTGAGAAGGAAAAAGGGTGGTAAAGTAGACTTGCCTAGGAGGGTAGGGTGTTGATCTGGGAAGGCTCTGGGAAGAGTTAACTGAGAACCAACCTGGGACTAGGTGGGTGATAAACCCAGGACTGTTCCAGTTATCAGAACAAGTGGCCGTGTCTGGGAACTGGAGAAAGGTGCTTTTGAGGAAAGGGAAAAGTCTGTGTTTCTTTGCAGATACCACAGAGAGCTGGAGCAGAGGAGGACTTCTCTTCCCCCCTGAGGCTCTAGCAGAGAGCAGGACTTTCTGGAGCAGCAGCACCAGCCATGGTTATTGCGTTCCCAGTGTGAAAGAGAGCTGATGTCTTGTTAACCCTGTGTGCTCCTGCTTACTGGAGTCTCAAGGTTTTAGCTGGGGAGTGTACTGAGGGTGTCTTTGATCCTATTTGTACAGAGTGTTTTAGCTCATTAATACCTGCCTTTGACAATTCAATCATTAATATCCTGTTCAGCTATTAACCTCATTCATATGTTGACAGTTTTGTAAATAATAAACTGTGTAAATAGTTAGACTTTATGTACTTCAGTGTGCAAGAAAGCACTCCACAGAGAGGTGGCCCCAGCCTTAGGGACCGGGAGGTTGACCAAGGCTATTTGACACTCCGGGACCCTGAATCCGGATGTGGCTGTAGGCAGTACCATGGCTAGGGTTATGATAGAAATAAACAAAGGGATTTTCAAAAGCTTACTGGCTTTTGAAGCTAGAGGCAAGCTACTGTTGCTGGTCTGAATAAGAACATCCGTAAGAGCAGAGGCATAACAGGGCAGCTCCATGCCAAGCAGCTTTCACACATGGAGCATCAGCAGTAGTACAGCCACACAAAGGTTGCCCTGGCTGCCGACCCTCAGTTTAGCTACTGTATAAGAGGCATAGAATTTTTGTGATCTCTTTCATTGGACCAGTTGCATAATTGGGACAGCTATTCGACAGCTTTTGGGAATCAATTGCCATTGTGCAAAACATCTGAGATCTGAGGAAAGTCACTTGATGCCCAGAAACGTGTCCAACAGCTCTCTTAACTATACAGTCGGTCCAATAAAAGGTATCAGAAAAATATCCTCACCTCTCAGACACTTCCTGGATCATCATGGTTGCACCATTTCAACCCAACTAAATCTATAAGCCAATGAAAGTCAAAGAGAGGTACCACAGTAAGCCAGTAGATATTTAAGTAGTACCACGTATACTTAGGTGACACTTTTATTTTAGTCTAAAGACTATGAAACAAGCTCAGTGAGAAATCAAAACTGTTCTCATCTTACCTAAGGACAGCCATTGGGAAAGAGAGTCCTTGTCATTTTCATGGGATTCATTGATGTCAGGGACAGAATGACAGCAGCAACTGTCAAAGAATTTTTGTCCCTTCTCTCTCAATGGATTTCCACTGGATAGACAGCTGTTCCAAGACTGTACTTCAGGTAGAAAAATGCAGCTGCTTAAGAATAGGACTAGTAATAATATAGACATCTGTTTGGTGATTCTCATGAAAGCTCTATAAAAGCCATTTGGAATGCATATCCAAGCCTTGAGCAAACATTTCACTGATGTATCCAAGTGACATCTAGAGATTCAAAACAGCAAGCAAAGTACAGTGGACTAAGAAATATCCTTACCTCAGCAGCATTTGTTTATAACTTAGGCATAATGTATGATGCAGTTTCTGAGCTGTATGATTTATCCAAACATCTAAAAGAAAGACATAACATTGCCAGAAGCTTATTCTGGGGTGTCAAAGCAGATTCAGGTTTTTGCATCAATGGCTGACAATCCTGGCTCTTTTGCTGAAGAGGCTGTCAGTGCTTTTCAGAACATGCTCTTAAAAAAATTCTGTGCACTAGGGGAAATGTCTTAAAAGCAGTTATGAAGAATTTTCCAGGAGTCTTGAAAATAACATATAGCAAAATGCTGTTCTCATGAGCATTAGAAATCAGCAGTTATCTTTGTAGCATTTCTTGCAGAAAACCATGCAGCAGGATCGTACATTTCTTGATAGGTGATGTCAGCCCCTGTGTCCCAGCCAAATTCTACTTTAGACAAATTCATCCTGCATACCTAAGTTCCCCTCACAGCTTCAATGAAATAAGGTCTTTCGCTTCTTCACTCAATGCCCTAAAATGTTGTCAAGTGAAAGAGCTGCCACATCTAAGCCTAAGTGGCTGTACTTCAATAAACATTGCTGTATATAACATTCTAGGTTTCAGGGAGTATTATATTTTGAACAACCACTAACTTACCACAAGAAGCAGCAAGGAGGAGGAGGAATTAACAGTTTTTCAGGACATCAAACAGAGCAGACTAGAATCATACTTAGATTCCTAAGTCTACTTATGTGTCTAATAGGAAAAGAAGAATATGTTCCAATATGAATAAATATGTATGTATAAAACCTACAGTTCTGAATTAGAACTAACAAAGAACTCAAAAGCCAAACAACTTGAAAATGGGTGGTCCTGGACAGATCTCTTTAAGAACCAGGTCTTAGTCTAGTATGGGTTGCAATCATTTGAGGGTTTTCTGTATAGATTCCAGGGAAGGATGGTATATCATAACTAATGGTGTGCAACTCATGGGGATTTTCCTTTTGTACCGCAGCAATTGAGGATCCTAGGACTCGTGACAATAATACCTAGTTCCAGTCATGACTAGGAGGCTAATTATCAAGCACATGGAGACTTTGTGGGGGAAATTTAAAGTATACACACATACTGAGCAGTCCTGAGCTATGGGATCATCATGGCTTGAAATGCTGTTGACTCTGGCAGGACCCAGAGTCAATGAACTATCTGGTAAATTATGAGCCTTTTGGCTTTGGACTAATAGCATGCATAGGCTATACTTTATATATAGGTGCAAAAGTGTTGCTTAAAAGCGTGCTTATGGAGTACCTGTGCTAAAACTTGCAACCGTTTCAAAAAAAGGTAAACTGCATCACTTCTGGATGAACTAAGTCTATGGGTACCCATAGTAATCTGCCTGCATGTAAATTACTACAGGCACATTTATTCAAAGTCATTGTTTTTATATTTGCCCTTCACTTACATGTGCTGAAGGACAGCAGGATCTGACAGTAAAGGAAGAGGGGGTTGCAGGGGAAGGCAGCGGGCAAGAGGCCCACATTTATTTTCCCTGTTGTAACAGCGGAAGGGGGACAAACCTCTAATAATTAGATTCTATATCTGTAAAATGATAACAAATTTTCCTTATATAGAAACTAGGATTATCTTATTTTAAGGGTTGTCTTATATTTGAGTAAGTAGGGTATTTATAATTTGAGTCCACCTCAAGATTCCACTGAAATCAATAGGGAATGCTGTCACTAACTACAGCAGAAGAAGGCCTCAACCATTTCCATTCTCTCTTTCATATTTGTTAAGTAACAACTTAAATATAACATTTAAAATGGCACTTGCAGAAGCCATTTGAAGGTGAACTAAAACTATAGCCAAACCCCACAGACTACACAGTCCAGACTGGACCTGCTCCTATTGAGGGCTATGGTAAGGTCATGGAACTGGTCTAGAATTTTCATCTGAATTATTTTCCCAACAGAAATTAAAAGAAAACAAAAGATGAAATATCACAATACCACACAGGAAAGAAATTCCAAATTTTGTTAAGTTCTAGAGTTTTGTCATGGATTTTAACAGGAATAGGACAGGACCTGAAATTAGTCAGGCAAAATTTGTATGGAAAGGAGTGCTATCAGTTGAAGACCTAAGCTAAGTTTGGATTTAAAAAGAACCCAGGTAGAAGTCTGGCCAGGGTAAGTAAGTAGTTTCTTACATTTGTTGAAAACCTTTAACAAGTCATTTATTACATTCAATTAAAAAAACTGAATAAATGTAACTAAAAACAAAGACCCTTCACCTTCAATACTATGGATATTTAACTGCAATCAGAAAGTAGAAGGAAAAAAAGTTAAAATGAAAATCTTGAGAGATAATAAATAAGATGACTTACCCAATGCATGTTGTAATTGTAAAATTTCTATAATCAACAACTGAAATTTCATAGAATCATAGAAGTAGGGTTGGAAGGGAGCTTGTAGATCTTCAAGTCCTACCCCCTGCCTGAGCAGGAGAAAAACTGGGCTCAGGTGACTCCAGCCAGGTAGGCATCAAGCCTCTTCTTAAAGACCCCCAGGGTAGGAGCCAGCACCACTTCGCTTGGAAGTTGGTTCCAGCTCCTAGCCGCCCTAACTGTGAAGTAGTTCTTACAGGTGTCTAATCTAAACCTTCTCTCCAATAACTTATGGCCGTTATTCCTTGTTATGCCAGGGGGGCGCTAGGGGAAACAAGGTCTCTCCCAAACCCTTCTGGTCCCTGATAGTGAGTTTATAGACGATCCATAAATTGAAGACACAAAAAGGCCATTTTGGCTCTTTTCTTTGATTCCTGCATCACATACGCTATCAAATTGACTTAATATAATTCTTGCATTAAAGCCAAATTTCTACTTGGGCTAGAACCTATCCATTACAAAGTAATCTAATTGCAATTTAGATACTTCAGGTAAAATCATAACTCCATGTTAATTGTTCCAATGGTTAATTACCCTTACTATCAACAATATCAGACATAGCCAAATCCTAATTTCCTGGCTTCTAAGTGCTATGTAGCTATCTAAATGTCCATTTGGGAAAGCACAAAGGATCACAGGAAGTAGGGCATAATTCCATATAAGTCCCTGAAACTAGTGGAGAGAAACTAGGGGTTAGTGACTCCTTGATGGAAGAAGAAGAAGGCCCACAGGACTTCTGGCTCAATAACCATGTGGTGAGGGGACTTTGCTAGGAAGTGGAGGAGGTAGGTTCAAAACCCTTCAAGTTGGGAAGAGGAAAGCACAGAGGACCTGGGTTGCTCCCTTCTAGGCACGTGCCCTAATCACTACACTGGTAGCTGAATGGGTCTTCCTCCTTCTTCTCCCTTGTCAGTCACTAGCTTTGTTTTTCATTCAACTACAGTTTTACCTAAGTTATATGGAGTTGAGTGCTTTTCCAGGTGAAACACAATTGCAATAGAACATAGGATTCATTTTGAGCACACCCTCAGAAGTAAAATTCTGGTTGTGTAGGTGGAAATAGGATTTAAATTTTGCGTAAGTGGCATTAAGTGTTAGTTATGTGTCTACCATTGGGTGGCAACATAGCGCTTAGAGGCCTAAGACTTGGTCCAGGATATCTTGCACAAGTTTACATGGGAAGTCATAGACTGAAATGAGTTCCATTCCAGTAGTCTACACAGTGATTTTATATATAAAAAATAAAATCTTAAAAATTATTTGAAACTACAGCAACTGAAACCATCTCTGGTAAGTAAAAACTAAAACTGCACATATACCATAGGACCTATTTTTCAAAAGCTTTCTTGAGTACAAATCCTGTTTTGAATGATGCATTCTCAGCAGTAGATAAGATTTATATGGAAGGTGACTAGATACATTCAAAATCTCTGTATGTACATGCAGTTAATTGGATCTGGTTTTAAGCAACAGTGTATACCAGGACTGTATGAGTATACGCACGTCTGGCTCATGAGGGGTTAAAGTGTGGCCCATGAGTTTCCACTGGCTGCCATTCCCCCCATTTTTCCTGCTGCTATAGTGGTAGCCACAATCTCTGGACCAGGGCAGAAACAGACCTAGTAATCCTCCTGCCCATACTTTTGCGGCAGCAGAGAGGGTGCAGTTTGGAGGGTCACCCCCCACATTGTGGCAGAAGCAGGGGGGGTCATCTACAAGGCATCTTGCAGGGAAGGGGTGCACCTGCTTGACGGCAGTAGGGGTGAGGCTTGTGCTGCTCCCACAGAAAGGAAGCTGCACATGGTAGGGACACTAAAAGCACAGTGTATGGCCCTATGTGGTGTGCAGCCTGGGGCCCACAACTTGTGTAGTGTGTGATCCCCCATCACTGTTAAGGTGGACAGCCCTGAGGTACACAATCTGTTTTCAGAATTGTTCCATGCCTATTTAGGCTCTTATTAAGCATCGTCCAAAGAAGATGATGATAATCTTCAATCAGTCTTCTACTGGCTATTATTCCAGCTCTTCACACTAAAAGGTGGAAAGACTGATTTACCCAAGGAAACAGAGATTCCACAAGAAAGAACACTAAGTGATCACATAGTTAAAACCCTATTACAATCTATATACACAAGGGAGAGAATTAAGGTTACTTCTGCAACCTTAATTCTGACATCTCTTTATTCCTAAGTGCTCGATTCCACAGCATTAACGACTTTCTTTTAGCAGGATTTTTGTATGGGATGTATGCTACTGACACCGTGCATTTGTTAAATCCTAATGCTTAATCATGTCAGTAATACATATTGTTGATGCACAACATTAGGAAAAGGAGGAAAGAACACTGTAAATATCCTAGTGGCATGGTTGCAACGTTCCATATGGCAGAATTAAGTTCAAGATAATTTTGCATTTCCCTGCTTAGGAAAGAAGCAGAGCCAAAATAGATTCAGCAATAGTTAGTTGTTGGTGTCAGGGAAATATGTAATCTGCCGCCCACTCAGTGACACTGGAGAAATGTTCTCTCTTGTTGGCAAAAAAAGTATCTATCAAAGTTGCCAAGCAGGCATGAAATCTTCCTCATAGATTTCAAACACAATGATTTTGGAAGAAAAGCATTTTTATCAAACGTTAACTGAGTATGTTTTCCAGCAGACAGCCAGTCACATTTCCTGATTAAGAAAAAGGAGTTTTAATGCTCTAAATAATTCTCTTTTTTTTCAGCCTGACCAAAACCACTTTTATATGAAAAACATCATTTCATGCATTTAGCACAGCACTCATAGTAAACATGTCACAGAACAGTAGTTAATTTTCACACTTAACTGTGGTTGGTCCAGAACTCATAATAATAGTTGAAAGGAACAAATTTATGGAATTCCCTGCCATTTATCTGAACTTGAGTTATTCTAACAACTTTATGCCAGTCACATTAGAGCATGTGTCTAATGATGAAGATAAAACTTCATATAGGTCTTTTATTTAAATAGTTACTAGTTGGATTATTGTGCTCAATAAGCTAAGCAGTCATCAGTGGTTTAATGTCTAGTTAGGAGGAGGTATCAAGTGGCATTTCCCACTACTTTGTCTTGAGTTTAGTACTGTTCATTAATTATTTTGATAATGGAACTGAGTGCATCTATAAAATTTACAGACAACAATAAGTTGAGTGGAGCTGAAGACACCCTGGAGAGCCAGCCTAGGATCCTGGATATGGTAAAAAATTGGTCAAAAAAATCTATCGGGAGACAATCAACAAGGACAAACCCAAAGCACTATACATGGTACAAAATAATTGCATGCAGAAATGTAGACTGGGGAATGACTGCATAGGTTGCAGTGCTGCAAAGAAGGACCTGGGGGTTACAGTGAAACCATAAGAATATGAGCCATCATTGTGCTCTTGTTGCAAAAAAGACCAACAGCATATTGAGTTGTATCAATAGAAATACCACTTACTAATAACCGGAAGTGATTCTTTCACTTGATTCAGTTCTGGTGAGGCCTCATCTCTCCTCCATGGACTGAGACCTTGTAGTGGTGGAGGGGCTATGTCACCCAAAGACCCAAACTCTTTGCAGGGTCACCCATGGCAAACAAGCCTGAGGAGAGGTTCCAGAAAAACCATTGTCCAACTCCCAAGTCTTCAACAGTGGATCAGGCAAAAGATGTCAGGATCTCAATAACTGTAAAGAAAAAAGCTACAGCAAAATGGAGGTCTCCCATTATCCAGGGTTCTCCCTTGCCACTGGGCCCAGATCTGCATCTTGTCGAGATTACATAGTTGCTATTTCCATGCACCAGCTTCTTCACATTAAACTATATCAGGCACAGGTTTTTACCACAGAAAACAACATGCTCTCCTGTAACAACCTCCAAAAAGCCCTACAGCAATCTACCAGTAGTGAAGGAGGCAGGAGTAGTGAATCTAGCAGTCTCCAGACACAAATCTGCATGCAATGTGACCTCAAACTCTTGAGTGGCAACATTGAGAAGGAAGAAGTAGGGAATGCCAACTCCAGTAGCATCCTTCTACTGGGAACATGTACAGAGCATGGTCTTGTTATCACCAGGGATCCTGGTTTTCGCTGACAAAAAAAAAATCCCCAACTCTCAGATTCAAAAAAGGAACCAAAAATCCACATTTTTCCATGATTAAAATGAAACACCGCTCATATATAGAGTGGTGTTTCATTTTAATCATGGGAAAATGTCGATTTTCTTTTTTAAATATGAAAATTGGTGCTTAATCCATTGGCTATACGACCCATTGACATCAAGATTGGTACTATAAGAGCAATACTAAGATCGAAGCCCTCATGACTGGAAGAAAAGAGTTTATTCTGCTTGGCAAGCTGACACCTCATCTCAACTGAAGAAGGAGACATATCCTCAAAGCTAAAGCTCAAAGGAGGATCTGGGAAATCAAAACTCAGCAGTGACAAGATAAAGCTAAGAAGATCCAATGCTATGCTGACAAACATGACATACATAACTCTTTCTAGGCAACAAAAGCCATCTGCGGCCTAATTTCCCATGGTCCTACTTTCCTGCAATAACAGGATGCCTTGACGCTTCTTAATGACAATAAATCTATTCAAGCTAGATGGAAAGAGCACTTTGAGGCACTCCTGAGGCAAATACCACCATTAACTCCATCCTCCAACACCCTGAAAGGGGATCCTTCACCAACCCTTCTATTCTAAAATTTGGCATGCCAACAAGGAAACCAAGAACAACAAGACTACTGGATTTGACAGCATACCTACTACTAAAATATACAAGGCTGGTGGTGAGGAACTTGTACTGGGGCTCCACAAATGTATTATATGAATTTGGATGAACAAAGAGATTCCTGGGGACCTAAGGAATAAGATATGAAGGAGATAAGCCTGTGTGTGGGAACTACTGAGGTAGGGAAAATCCTTGCACACATCCTCCTGAACCATCTTCTAGTTTTTGCTGAAGAAGTCTTGCTGGAATCTTAGTGTCGTTTCATCTTGTAGGGCAACTGATATGATATTTGTTGCCCACCAGATCCAGGAGAAGTGTCAGGAACATCATCAGGACCTGTACATGGCCTTTATTGATCTTACTAAGGCCTTTGATTCCATCAATTATGAAGCCCTGTGAAAAGTGTTCTCCAGATCTGGATGTTGTGAAAAGTACATTAAGGTTCTGAGGCTTCTCTATGACCAGATGACTGACTATTCTATGTAGTGGATTGGAGACAGATCTGTATGTCATCCAAACTGGAGTTAAGCAATGATGCATCATCACCCCAACTCTGTTCTCCATTAATTTGCCAGTTATCTTGGTTCTCATTAAAGACCACCTTCTTTCTGGAAGTGACATGGAATACTAAAAAGATGGAAGAGATCTTGAACTTGGACATTTTCACTTAAAGATCAAAGTACTCAAAACACCCATCCTTGACCTTCAGTATACTGATGACTGAGCCATTCTTGTATGTACTGAAGAAAACCTCCAGATCATGCTGGATCTTTCTAGAGAAGCCTACCAAACTATGGGCTTCTCTGTCAACATCAAGAAAACTAAAGTGCTCTATCAGCCTGCCCCAGGCTATGAATGTGAACTCTGTCCTCAAATTACCATCAACAGAAAGAACCTGGATGTAGTTTAGCACTTGCCCTTATCTCAGTAGCCACTTCTCTCAGAGAGTGAACATTGATGAGATCCAGTGCAGGATCCAGCGTGTAAGTGCTCCCTCTGGGAAATTGTTTTGGTGTGTCTTTATTCATTGTCATCTCTGGAAAGATATCATCCCCACCCTCCTCTATAATATGAAATGTGAGTGACTTATCATTGTTATCTCATGAGCCTGGAGAAGTATCACCAATAACACCACCAGAAAATCCTGCAAATCAAATGGAAAGATTGTCACACACATGGCAGCACCCTTGCTGAAGTCAGTGGTACCAGCATTGAATTGGTGATCCTCAAGCACCAACTTTGCTGGACCAGACATTGTGTACAAATGTCTGACTCAACTCCCAAAACAAATGCTGTACTCCCGGCTTAGTAATGGCTTGAGATCCCAAAGTAGCCACAGAAAACACTACAAGTGCACATTGATGGCATACTTCAAGAAAACGAATGTCAAAATCAAGAGTTGGGAGGAGCTGGCTGTCAACTGACTCCAATGACACTGCAAACTCAACCAAGTAAGTTGCAAACCATTTCAAAATAAAGTGCCTTGCCCTTGAAGCAGAGAACAGAAGGTGGAGGAAGCAAAAGGAGAGAAACCCCAGCCTTCAGCCTACTTTCCCCTACGTAAAGACCTGCAACTTCTGTGGATGGATTGGTGACTCAAAGATTTAACTCTTAACTCACCTCAAGATCCATCACTAAACTGTTGTAGAGATCATCCTCAAATCAAAGCAAAATGTATGAGGAAAGACTTAAAGAATTAGGATTATTTTATCTGGAGAAAATTAAGTGGTAGGGGGAGGGTACAGGGACTGATAACCAGGGATCCTGGTTTTCTCAGATTAAAAAATCCCCAATTTTCAAATAAAAAAAGTTACCCAAATCCACATTTTTCCGTGATTAAAATAAAACACCACTGGATTTGGGGTACTTTTTGAATTCAAAAATTGGGGATTTTTTATCAGAGAAAACCAGGATCTCTGCTGATAACAGTCTTCAAATCCCTGGAAGACAATTACAGAGAGGATGGAGATGGGCTTTTCTCTGTGGCTGTAAGGGAAAAAGACTAGGAAAAATAGCCGCAAGCTTTAGGAAATTAGATAGGGAATTAGGAGGAACTTTCTAACTATGAGGATAGTCAAGCATTGGAACAGTCTACCTAAAGATGTTGTGGAATTTGAATCCTTGGAAATTTTCAAGAGCAGTTAAACAGAGAGGCTGAGATGATTTGACCATCAGGGAGCTGGTCAAGATTACCATGAGGTCCCTTCTAGCCCTTCTTTCCATGATCCTTCATTGTATCCTACCTGCTGAAACCTCCATGGTTCAAGGTTCACCAGGTCTGGGTAATGACTGGTTACTATGTATAGTTCTGGGTGTCTCTGAACATTTGTGGCCAGTGGGATCCCACAGTCTAGCCACGTTTGATTCTGGACCCATTTACGCAGCTGTCCTTATCTCCCAATTGCTTAAACACTTTCCCTGATGCTATCTGCGTGTGGGAGTTCTGGCTTCCTAAACTGTTTGTTTCTGATAGCCTGATGGTGAAGCTAGGAATACTGGCTTAGAAACAAAATGTCTTATCTGCAAATATTTTACTTTTAAAAAGACACCAAAAAAAAAAAAGATTGTGGGAAACAAAAAACCTTCTGCAAGAAAACACCTAGTGAACCCTTGTCCAACCCCTTTAGCCCATCTTACCCTCCTGTCTTCTTGCTTTCTTAGCCTTGTCTTCTGACTTCTGACAATGGAATGGCCATCCTTGGTTATAGGAGCAAACTTTTAAAACCTGACTCGCTCTTAACGCTACAAAAGTTAGAGGGACATCAAGATTCCAACCCTCTGGATTTAAATTCAATGACCTTAGTACTAAAAATCCCACTGTTTGGTGTCCGGACCAAATTTTGAATGTATGCTGGTAACACAAGAGTTAAGTTTGATCATGCGCAGACAAGCAGACAAGGCCTATGGAAAATTCCACAACATGCCCAGCATGTGCCCCCTGTGCGACCCTTGGCTTGTCAATCAAGGCTGACCTAGTTTTGTAGAAACATGCATGCTCAGTTCTGCTCAGCCAATGAAGTAATCTGACCAGATGCATGCTCAGTCTACAGACTGCATGACGTAATTGGACTAGAAATTTCTTTAGAGAAGACAACCTGATTGGCTACCCGGTTGTCATAAAAGACTTGGGGGCCCCTCCCAAGGGGGTTGTTTTTTGTTAGTGAAAGAGAGAATGAGCAAGAGTTTTTTTTGGTTCTGACAGCGGTGCTGACAGGGAAGATTTGTCCTGAGAGCAGAGGCTGGCCTGACAGGGACTGCTCCTCAGGAGGGCTTTAAGCCCACTGGTCTCCCGTCCGAATCCTGAGAGCAGAGGCTGCTAATGCAGGGACTGCTCCTCAGGAGGGAGACCACGCTCGACCTGCGAACAGATACTGCCTTTGCACAGACTGTCTCACAGGGAGAGATTTGACCCAGATCGATCCATCCGAATCGTTTTCATATTGATTCCTTTGGCTACTGGACTGATTTTGGCATCAACTCTGACCAGGATTTTAATCAACCCAACTTACTTCGACTACAGCCTCATCTCATCGTATCCGGCACTGATCTCGGCATCGTTCTTCACCGTCTTCGACCATTTTTTCTCATTGTCCACTTGGACTGGCGTCACGACTTTCTACGTTACAGTTTTGTTATTTGTTCTCCTATTTCATAAGCTGTTGACCAGCCCTGGGACTATCGAGTGAGCAGCCACACCTATCCTTCAGGGTAGAAAGCAAGGGCTCACTCGGGAACCCCGTGGGCCAACAGTCTCCTTTGTTGTTCATTCAATTCGTCGTAACTGTAACTGAAGCAAGTGTCTCTGCCTACGCTCCAAAGCGTAAGTCAATAAATCTAATCTACTTTGAAACCGAACGAATCCGCGTACCACTCAGAACTCCTCGCCGCTAATCCCACCTGTTCGTATCCAATACCAAACCACTTGGCCCACCGTGACCTGTAAGAATAGTTAAGTGTTGATGACTTGATTGCTGTATCATAGCTCTTCTAACATGGTCTGTCCACTAGGTGTCAAGCCTCTGCTACAAAATGGATGCTGTAATCCATAACAAAGGTTACAATATTGAATGATGCTTACAAAACAAAACTGAATTCATAATTTGACACATACATCCATAGCCTGTTACACTTACTACTCTTATTTATGTTACATTCCCTTATTGTAATATAATACTTCCCTTGCTGGGCATATCTGAGGCTAAGATTTTTAAAGCATGCAGATAACCATAGAAAGGCCAATAGTCTTTCAGAGTACAAGAACTGTTCCTGGGCTAATATTTCTGATGATATGGACTGCCTCCTTACATCAGAAAGAAGAAACTGGAGAGGGCAATGCACATTATGCATAGCTTTTAAAAGTGATGCTAAATGGTTATGCAGCACAACCGTGCCTCCCTGAGACATCTCCAGACAGAAGGCCAGCAGGAGGTTTGTGGGTCTGCACCTTCCTTAATACCACAGTTGAGTTCAAAAGCTAAACAAACCTGTTAACATCTCTAAAATTCTGCACTGGTTTTGATGTATTAGTTGCAGGTTTCAGTGGCAACCAAGTGAAACATTATTTGTTGTTTATTGCTACTTTACTTTTGAATAGAAAATTACACCTATTCTTAAAGACTGAATTAGGGTGTATTATTCTACCACAGTACTGACTGACACATGACAATTTACTTGTCAACCATATTCAACATATCAGTATTAACATTTTCCTAAATACACTGGAACTCTTCAGTCTTAATAATCTCTCTGAAAGACCACAATATGTTTATTTTATTGGTCTTTGCATGGCTAATCTCAGCCATGAACACCTACTTTGGCAGGGTTGCAAATAAAGACCCACATTTTTACAGTGACTATCCAGTTTCAACATGTATAACTCATGCTCCAATAAGAAATTATATAAATCAATAAAATGATTCTGTATTTGTCAATTATTTCAGATTTTCAAGTGTCTGTGCTACACTGTGACTCATAGCAGTAGCATAATTATGAAGGGAAGCAAACAGTAATGTAAAAAATGGAATTCATTATTTGACATACACATCCACCATGTGTTACAGATACTACTCTTATCTATGCTCCATTCCCATATTGTAAAATAACTCTCCCCTTACTAGCCGTGTTGTGAGGCTAAGATAGAAAGGCAATACAATAAACATACTGTAGTCCCTTGGAGTACAAAAACTGCTTCTGAGCTTGTAGCTTGAATGGTGTGGGCTGCTCTTTACATCAGAAAGCAGAAACCGGACAGTGGACAGGGGTGTGCACACTATACACACCCTTTAAAAGTGATGCTAAATTGCTATTCCCAACAGTCACCTTGCTGCTAGCCAGCCACCCTGCCACCACTGTCAGCCAGAAGCCACTACTACCGCACAGACTGCTACTGCCCAGAGTGGAGAGCTGTTCTGTTATGCCTTTGGATCACCATGTTATTTAAATGAGGTTGAAATAGAATTATTGTTAACTAAATAAACAAATAAACCAAGGAAAGTGTACTAAGAATCAAACTTTGTTTTTCTTTAAGTCTTCAAAGTAGTCTTACAGTTCCATAATTAAAATGTTGATAATTTTAGGGATAGTTGCAATTTTGCATATCCCATTCCCTCACATTCTGGCTGTGTGACATTGTTTGGATGACATTAGGGAACTTATATTATAAATGAATACAATATTTATTCTGTTTCATAGTCTACTTTTCTATCCATACATAAAATAAGCACCATGTTATTCTATGAGCAGACTTATCGGAAACAAAGACAGACAGATAGATAGAATAACCACTATGGTCTCAGCCACCATCTTTGATCTTAAAAGTAAAATAAAACCAAAAGAAAAGAAAAGGCCCTAAACAAACACTGCCATGAAAGTATTATCATTGCTTCATGATTTTCATAATTTGCAATGACAAAATCTCTTGTACCAGGTTCATGTTTTTCTGGCATGGAAATCACTATTTTTTAGTCTGCAGTGATGGTTTCAATCTTCACTGTGAAGAGCAATAAAACATTTGTCTTTTTGAGCTTTACTTTACATGAACAATGTGGATCAGATACTGTCAAAATGACTTGATTGGCTGGTCATTGTAACCTCACTCCTTGGGTTACACACATAGTAATGACCAGCCAATCAAAATGCAAAATATTAGCAAGGTCATAGTAGTATAACACTACTATAACTCACAGATTACAAAAGACATTAAAATTCTGATACCCCATTCATAAGGAAAAGATTGTAATGAGAATAGAAAATGGCACAACATTAATTCATTGTGTGACAAAGAATATAATGAGAATGGGAAATAGTACAAACATAACTCATTCTTGTTACAGCTTTAAGATTGTAATGTCATGGTTCATATCACATACTTAGGGAGAAAGGTATGGCAGCAGAAGTGCCACTGTATTCAGTATGGTTAATTTGAATTCAGTACACATTATTATATATGCAATATCATGCTAAAATGAAATGTTATTTAGGAATGGCTATATTAAAATGGTTATAATTTCTCTTTCAATTTTTGTTAACAAAATGTTTAATGATACTTATTGTGTAAAAGCATTTCTACATGTGTATATATATTACTATGAACATATCTAATAAACTGTACTCAAAATCCTATGGTTAGCAAGCACCTCTGTAAGATACAATCGGTGACATTTTAAAAATATATTATTTGTGAAAATAATTAATGATTGCACCGAGATATTCTATGACACATACTATGATCCTATCAACACAGAACTATATTATCATGTTTTGTCATTTTATTTTATTGAAATGTATAAAACGTGATAAAATCATACAATTTGATCCATTTAAATTTATTAGTGAATAATTTTACTTATTGCACTTCTACCAACCCACTTTTGTTGATGTGCAATATCCCACCTATCATTATAGATTGTATTGAAGTGTTTAACCTGTCAGAGATTACAGAAACTTAACTATTCATCAGAGACCCTGTTTGTTTAATTTATTAGAGTCTATGCAAGATCATCAAATCAATATATGTTATTTTGGTTTTAAAAGCAACTAATTAACTCTATGGCCATTTCTGTTAATTGACCTAGAAAAAGAGAAATATTCACAAAGATCCTCTTGGTACATTAAAACTCTATGTGCTAACTTACTGTATGACTTGCATTCTCAAAAAATAATTTTAATGGAATAACAACACTGCTAAACATAAGCTTTTTGGAAATATCTCTATTCTGTTTCCCTGTATACATCCTCTAAAATAGTCAAGTGCAGTAAATCAGCATGCTCAATACTGAATGGCTATCATTTGGGAGTAATGTCATAAAAATGTGTATCTACCAAACATTTTAATAACTTCTGAAAACATATTCTGATTATGTTAAATTTGTTGTTGTTGTTGTATTTCTGCATTAGCTAGTAAAAAGAAAAGCCCTTACCCTAAAGAGTTGTTAACTAACTTGTACTCTGTATTAAGTCAAGAAAAAATGATGCAAGGGGAAGAAAAGGGGAATGAAATTATCTTCTTGAAAACAATGTTAAAAATTGTAGTTATGTATATGGCTTTGTAGAGTTGGAATAGAATATAGGACCATGCACATTGTAGCTACATAGATACATAGTTAGACAAGGTTATTTGGCTAAATCTGATACCTTTTATTAGACCAACTCAAGTAGTCGGAAAAAATGTTCTTAGCAAGGTTTCGGGTTTAAATGCCCTTCATCGTGCTGAGGAAACATCTGCAGTTGGTGTCTGCTCTTCCTGGATGGAATGAATAGTAAAAAAGCCAGAAGCTGGTATGCATGCAAGAAAGCCAGTCAGTGAAGACGTAAATTGAGGAGTCACTGGGTGAGAGCCAGGCTGGAGTGGGGGCAAGGGGAATGAAAGTAGCTGATAAATAGTGGAAAGGTACCTGGGGAGTCAGATGTTAGGCAGGTTATAATGTGTCATAAATCCAATGTCTATATTTAGTCCATGATTTTTTGTACCCAGGGTGTTGATGAAGTGAAGTTCATAGGTTCATCTGTGAAAAGTGTTTTGTAAATTCCCCTTCAGGATTAGAATTTAGAGATTGGAGAGAGAGTGGCTTTCTTGTGAGAAATGTGCCCCCACTGGTAACTGGGTGTTCTTGTCTTTACTAAATTTCCAGTGTACATTCATTCTGGGGCACAATTGTTGTTTGGTCTCCTATTGTTTTCCATCAGGGCATTTGGTGCATTGAGTGAGATGTATTACATTTCTGGAGGTGCAGCTGTAAGATCCAGGAATGCAGATGGTTCTGTTGCGAGGTGTAGTAATTGTGGGGGTGGTGGAAATGTGTTGGCAGGTTTTACATTTCTTGTCATGGCATGGTCTGGATCCATTGGTGTAGATCCATCCTATGGACCAAAACACACTGAATGCACAGGATGCTTTCAGTGCTTGGCTCTCATGCTTCAAGTGCCCCAATGACTATGGCTTGCATCATCCCATCATATCCTCTCTCTCCTAGGGTACCAGGCAGTGGCCTATATTTTAACAGCTTTTGTTCCTGGCCTTCTGCAAAAGCCTTCCATCAGCTTTTGAAGGGAATGGTAATGCAATCATCATACTCCTTTTGTGGTATTTGTCTGTTACAACAACATCTGGGCATAGCTGGCTGCTGCAGCCTGGGAGAGTGTGGTTCATGTCTGCCATCCTGGCCTTCACTCCAGTTCTGTACGGCATTGTGATACAGGGTCTCACTCTTATAGCCACATCTCTGATACCTCTTGTCTCAGGTGCCAGAGGGATGACACTATTGAGTGGGAGACCATTGACTGGGAGATGGGTCCAATGGATGAAATGCCACTCTGTGAAGCTGCTGACATTCCACTTCCAAGTGACCTTGAAGACTTTGCCCTGGTCTGGTTTTTCCTTCAAGTTACTGATGTACTTGGTGCACACAGAACGTCTTCAGGCAGGTCCTGACTCAGGGTGTGACAGTGATATGTTTAGAGGTTGGGGTTGGAAGCAGTGAGACTCCAAGCTCCTGCTGTTTCTCACCCCATGCCCAATAGTAGCCAATATGCTTCCCAAGGCATCATGAGAGGCAAAGTCCACATCTTCTCACCTGAACTCACCCTCCAGTGACCAGCTAGATGGTGGCCTCTTCTTGGTTGTCTTCTTCAGGTCATTGGTGGCAATGCTGCTCACCAAGTCATTGCAACAGGTCAGGAGGCAGAAGGTATAGGTGATAACTGTGATGTCACAGAAGTCTCACATACAAGGTATGTTGGCATCTCCCTGCTGGTAAGGGATGTGCAAGATGTTATTGCTGACCACAGGTTCATCCACTTCTTTAGGAGCTGTCTGATTTCACCAACCACTTTCTTTAGAGATGTCTTGGGGACTGCTGAATCTCTTAGGAGAAACAAGGTGTGGGGGATGAAGGTGTTTAGAGCACCAATCTTCTGCCATGGGGAGAGCAAGGAAGAGTTAAGTTTGTGGGCAACCCACACAATCTCACAGATGGTCTCTTCTGGTGTGTCTCTCACTGCTGGCTAGTGGGTGTGCCCAGGTGGAGGCAGCTCTCACCCTCTTTTAAGTCATAGGCTCACCCTGGATCTTGGAAAAAGGTGGCCATCTAAAGCTTGGTGAGGGAAAATACTAAATATTTAAGCAAGAAGACAATTATTTGCCCTTAGAAGACATTAGTGGCCTATACCTATTCCATCTATTAAGCTATGCTTAGCTGTGTGAACTCAGATGCCTAAATGTTATCTCAACCTGTCCTGCTCAACTTCATAAAAATGATTAACATGTCTACTTTTATTATATGACTGCAGCCTTAAGACTAAGAGGATGCCAGTGCAGGTGCAGTGGAAAGTCCTAGCAAGGATGGGCTGAGCACACTCTTCCCAGTGAGTACACAGGTATGCTCCAGACCATGAAGTCTAGATATGAGGCTCTGGACTCAAGAATGGCTACTAAAAAAGAACACAGAGCAGTTTCAAAAGTGAACTTTCAGGTCTTCACTGCCCCCCTCCCCCTTACCCCACTATTATAAACATGCCTTATGTCAGTAAAAGTAGTGAGGAGGAAAACATACCCACTTTTTGCTTTGTTGATCTCTCAGGAACTTAAGCAAGATGAATTTGGGGAAGTCTGCTTAGATTCCTAATGTGTAAATTAGGATCTGGTTCCAAACTTTAACTTAGATCAGGGGTCAGCAACCTAAGATCTGCAGAGTCATTTGATCCCCAAATGTGGGGCTTTAAGTGGCAGTTGCTTTCCCTGTGCTACCACAGGAGAAACAAGTGCCAGTGCCAGGTCCTACCAGGCACATGCTCACCTGAGATGGTTCATCCCAACCCACAGCTTAAAAAAGGTTACCGACCACTGACTTTTAGTGTCCAGGCAGAAAGTGAGAGATAACAAGTACTTCCACAGGAAAGCTATACATTTATCTTACCAAGAAGCAGATCTCTGGAGAAGCCATACAAGCCAGCTTCTGCTGTGCAGGTGTTTCAGAAGTATTTAAAGGACTATGATCAAAAAGCAAGATTCGTAAACATAATATAGGCCAAAACAGAGCATGCCATAGAAAAAAGTAATTAGTACCTTGAACAGCCAAACTAGGGCACTATTCCAAAGATGTATGCAAGTGAATACATTGTGATATTCTTTAGTGATATTCTTTTTTATTTGGAGGAAAAATAGAGACAGCCCTCCATAATATGCTAGTAAAAACTGCATGTCATGATATCCTACTGAAATCAAATTCATATTCCATACCACTATAGAAGCATTTGCCATATTGACTATTTCAGTGGAAATATCCACCATTTATTTATATGGAAATCAAAAATGCCAGAGAAAAGCTGAGGGATCATTAGTTTTACCAATAAAATCCAGCTTTCACCAGGCTTCTCTGTCTAGAGGGGACATGAGCAGATGAACAGAGATCCTGGTTTTCCCTGATAAAAAAAAATCCCCAATTTTCAGGTTTAAAAAAGTAACCCACAATCCACATTTTTCCATGATTAAAATGAAATGCCACTATATATATTGAAAAAATGTGGATTGTGAGTTACCTTTTTTAAATCTGAAACTTGGGGGGGTTGTTTTTTTATCAGAGAAAACCAGAATCCCTGCCAATGAAGCTGTCTTGTAACAGCATACGCTGTTGATCCTTAATAGAGGAAGTACATTATTTTCTTCCTTCAATACCTGAAAATAGCTCAAGAGTTATGAAATCTCCAGATACATTTGCCCCTGAATGAAGAGCAAACACTTTTCAGTTAAGATGGTGAAACTCTTGGAAAGCCATAAACAACTGAAAATGGCCACTTATTGTGGGGGAAAAATGTCCTACATTCTGACCACAAAGATATGCATACTGCAGAAAAGGAGTGTAAGAGAGGATACGATAACAGTCTTCAAATACCTGAAGGGCTGTGATAAAGAACAGGGAAACTTTTTCTCTCTTGTTATACAGAGGAGGGTACAAACTACTAGCCTGAGTTGCAGCTAAGCAAGTTGAGCTTGGATATCCAGAAAAAACTCTTTCACTGTTAGAAAAAGAGAGGCAGTGGAACAGACTGCCTAGGGAAGTTATGGACTCTCCATCACTGGAGGTGTTTAAGAAGAGGCTGAACAGCCACTGATTGGGGATGATCTAGGTATAGCTATGCCTATGTCTTACAATGGGTATTTCCCTAGGTTCTGACTTTGCTGGTTACCTCCTCCTCCTCTCTACCCTCAAGTTTCTGCTATGTCAGGGTATATTTTTAAGCCTTCCCCAGATGCAATGTTTGTTATATATAGCTGAAGTTGGGGACTTTGGGGTGTGGCAATGCTCCTGCTGAGACCAAAGCTAGAGGCTCCTGGTTAGAGGGTCTTGTCCCTCCACTCAGGGTCAGACTGATCACCATATTTGGGGCCAGGAAGGAACTTCACCCCATGGTCAGATAAGACTATGGGGTTTTTGCCTTCCTGTCTACCCAGGATCTTTTGAATACATATTGAAGCAGGAAGTTGACTAAAGTGATTCCCCTTTTTAACCTGTTGCAGGTCAGGTGTTGGGTCTTTGCTGCATTAACATGACAGTAGTTTTATGTAGAGTTTGTATTATGGACTGTATAAGACTGTTTGGATAGGGATGATGCTGCCTTAGGCAGGGGTTGGACTAGAAGACCTCTGGGGGACCTTTCCAGCCCTACTTCTCTATGATTCCATGCCAAAAAGGGACACCTATTGAAAACAGACATGATGAACATCCTTTTTCTGGTTCAAGTGATCAAAGTGTATGTATTGCACTATAGATATAACACTATAGCAAAACTGTTGCACTGATTAAATTTGACCTATTCATTTGTCCAAAATCCCACTGATTGTCAGGGTACATAGTCTTATTTCAGTAAATTGGGCTATAATATAAAGCAAGCTGTTTCTTATGATTCAATTGCTTTGTCTAATCCAGGTGGATTTATCTGTTTCTAAATTTATATACAATAAGCACATTTCAAAAAGTGGAAACACAGCACTGAACCTTTTAGATTCCCACATTACAACCAGGTGCATTGTCAAAATAAGATAGGTGTAAAGACCATGAGCTGAGGAAAATGTGATTGTGTGAAGGATGTTATGACAGTTCTGTATGCATAATACATTCATCCCAGGAGGCAATTGTGCATCTGTTACATATATTTATGTATTTTTACTTGTACTTTTGGAGATATTTAAGATTTATGATGATAGATTCTTTCCCCTTAAAGACTATAAAAGGAAAACATGCAACAAGGGTACAATTTGGGTAGTGAGTGAAGTGAGCTGAGTGTGAAAGTGGTGAACACTGTAGGAGCTGTTGTATGTAAATTAATTATCAAGCTTTGTGAAGGTTAAGAAATCTCTGTCCTCAACACTTGCTACTCCATCTGCAGTGTCTTACAAAATTATTTTAGTATGAGTTTCTATTGGGTTTGAAGTACATATAGTCAGAATGTATTTTTTGCTCTTCAAAATGAGTGAAAGAGGTAGGCAAATAATTGTTCATTTTATAAGGTAATAATGGAATGCGATGGGTATTTTCAAAGGAAAGGAAGGGTTTAAGGTTTTGGGGCATACCTGGGCCCCATAGTATAGTAACAGTGGTGTGTGGGGAGCATCAGTGGCTAAGTTACGGGCATATAGGGCAGCGTTAGTGGCTAGGATACCAGTAGTGGCTGTTTTTGCCCTTCTTCCCCTACATAATGTAACACCTAGGCCTGGTGCCCTAGTTGTCATCCACTAGCTATGCTGTTGCTAAGCTTGATAGAGAATCAGGGAAGTGGTACGAAAGGGTAAAGAAACAGAAAAGGCACAAAGGCTGTAGTGAAGAAGGCTTTACACTATTACTTGTAAGCCGCTCGCCACCCTGATCACCCCTGGCCGCCGCTAATGCTGCCGGTGGCACCTGTGGGTGGTTGCCGACCCCTGGTTGGCGCTCACAACCCTCCCCTACCCCCAACAGTGCTGGAGACATCTGTGGGAGCTCCCTCTCACTGCCACCGGGCTTCCACCCCCAGCACAGCCATGCCCCCACAGCTACTGGGGGCATGTGCTGTTCATGCACAGACCTCTACTTCCTCCAGGCTTCCCCACCAGACTGCTTCTCTCTGGGTCAGGCCTTGGGCTTATGTGCTTCTTCTGTAATCACCTGACCACCCATTTCTGCTCCAGGCCCATCAATCATTGCCCACACCAGGGGCATGGGGCCATCTTATTGAAGGGCCCTTTGCCATTATAGCTCTGTCGAAGGGGCTGGGGCCTGCCAGGTACCCTTTGGCTCCTGCTCCCTTTCAGTAATGGAGTAGGGACCTCATTATAGAAGGAAATCTTAGAAAACTGTAAAATACTACATTTGTTTTCTGGTGGGAAAGAGAATATTTCTGCAGGTTGAAGAAACTGGTAAACATTAAAAGAAAGCACCTTAACTTGAAATGTTGATTTGTCTAGCCCTCCTTTGACTCTCACTACCTTTATATAAATAAGACCATTTACAATAGCACTGCCTAGAACAGCAAACAAAAAAGAAGTACCTGCCCCATAAGGCAACTGCAACTTCCCCTGTTGGCAGATTATGCCAATATTGCCTCCTGTGTAGTTTCTTGAATCTTCATTTAGAACATCTTGTACTGTTCATTGTCAGAAGCAAATACAGAAATTAAATGAACCATTGGTCTGATCTGGGAGGGCAAGTCCCATATTTAAAACTGCCAATATTTGAAAGATAAACAGTGTTGCATATTTTTCACGGTGATAAAGAAAATAAAAAGGCAATGGATAATACATTTTGGCAGCCTCTGTAATCAGGCAGTTCTTTAAATGACTGAATAAAATGCCTATACATAAAAGAAAGACTTTTTAGTAATCTAGGAAATTCCAAAAATTTACTAAGTGATAACAATATATTTACTAGTATCATAAGACTCACACATGTAAAGATATAAGAAGGAAATTTTATCTTGCCTACTAATACAAACACATACATTCACATAACCTCCAAAGAAATTAATAAAATTACACGATTTAATATAATACTTTTATAATAAATTGTAAAACACAAACTTCTAATAGAGAAAATGTTTATGAACACATTAATGAGACATGTACCTGCTCAAAATGCAGGTCCCTGTCTGTGTTTAAGTTTTGTAATAAACCCCAGTATTATGTAGTATTTCTATTGTAGTAGTGTACTTCAGGCTGCACATCTAAATAATATTATTAGTAGCAGTAATTAGTAATTAGTAATTATTATTAGTAGTAATTAGTAGTAGTAATTAGTAGTACTTCAGGCTGCACATCTAAATAATATTATTAGGAACCACTGTAATTTGGGCTGCAGGAGATTTAAAGGAAAACCCAAAATTTAGCTTTTACCCTGAAGCTCCAGAAAACTGCAGTTTGGCCAAAAATAACCTGAAACTGTGAGGGAGAGAGAAGGCAGGGAATTTTTTTTTAAACTTACCTGAAGCACAGAGAAGAAGGGCAGCAGAGCCCTAGAAACACTGTGGAAGCTCCACACGTTTCTAGGGGCAGCCTAGTACAGGCTGAGCCTGTGCTGGGGCTCAGCCAATCAAGTTGTTTGATTCCCCACTTTGGCAAGGAGTTTAAAAGCCCTGCCCGGAGTGGAGCAGGTAAATACTCCCTGCCTTACGGGCTGTAGGCATAGGTATGGGGAGGCAGTAGGGGAGCAGGAGGTAGGGGGGCAGGTGGTAGGGAGCAAGCGGTGGGGAGTCAGTTGGGGAGGGCATGGAGGAGGCAGGCAGTAGGGGGGCTACTGGAGAGAGGAGGCAGTGGGGGGGTCAAGAAGTTTGACCCCCTGCCTTTTGACCTCCCACACCTTGCCTCCCGCTGCCTGTCCTTCCCAACTGCCTGCTGCCCCACTCCCATGCCTTCCCTCTTGGCAACTGTCTCCCACCCTACCCCCCCGCCACAACCTCTTCCTCGTCTCCTCCCCTCCTGCCACTTACCCTTGCTGTGGTTCAGTAGCAGTGGCAACAGGTCCAGCTGGCCCAGAACCAAGGCAGAGCTACAAAGCACCCACTGCCTTGTACTCGATTCTGAGGCATGCAGCCTTTTCCCCCATGTTCAATGGGGTAAAGAACATTGTCTTGCATTTGCTTAACTATGGTATTTAGAATAGACAAAATTAGAAGAAAATTAGAACAAAAATAATGTAATAATTCTTGAGTTACACATGTTATGATGAAATATATATTTATTTATACTTGCTGTAGATGATAGGCCAGAACCTCAGCTAGTACAGATAAAGCCTAGTGTATTAACTCTATGTTTTTATGTAGTCACTGTAAGATTGAATGTGCCTATTTTTATAGGCATTGAAGTGCACCCATGATGTCAGGTAAATAGACTTAACTGGTTTCCTAAATAAGATTTTTCCCTGGTTTATGTTTCTAGTTTGAAAATATTCTATATGCAATTAAACACAAGAAAAAATATATATCCTCAGAGACAGACACTGAGGTTGGGTGGAGAGGACATGTTCTACTCTGAGCTTTTACTATTTTGCTGATGTTGCCTTAAACAGAACTGCAAGGCTGATACAAAAATGGGGAGTCCAGGATTGCAAATGTGTGTTTATGGAGTTATTTAAAACTTCCATGCTTAGATGGTTTTTCTCTCTTCACAGGCAATCAACATCAAGTTACATTTGTTACAAAAGACACTTGTACAACAAGGATTTAATATATAGCAGCTTTCTTTGCTATCAGTGCTCTGCTTGGGGATAAAGGGAATGCAAAAGGAAGGACATGACAAGAAAACAGCAGAGTCCAAAAATTATATTTTTTATGAGAAGATATTGAGTAAGTAACATAATGTGATTTGGATGTTCAGCATGTTTCATTAAAGAGGAAAAATAAATATGGGTTATTATAATGCCTCCAAACATACTAAAGTTAATTTAACTTTAAAAAGCTGTTTTTCTCTAGCATTTTGTTCAACAGCTCCATTCATCAATAGAAGATAAATCAATTGTGAGCAGTTGTAGACAGCTATTTAAGATGTTCAAGCCTTATACTTAATTGGCATGTTAAAAGTTAAAAAGCTAGAGACAACTTAGGTACATAAAATGTATAAGTGCATAAACAATAGTACTGTACTCAACGGCTCAAGAGGCATCATGCCATTCACTTCATTAATCAAGGATATGCCCCAGGTTTCACCACTTGCTGATTTGCAGTTTTTCTTTTAATGGTACTTCTCCACTGAAAGAAGATAAAGGCTTCACTGCAGTGAAGGAAGCTAAAGCCAATGATTTCAGATGGTACAACTGAATTTAGTGACCCTGGTAACGAAATATTAACAGCTATACCCTAGTATAGAATGCAGCTGTTGCACCTCCTGTACTTCAGGCTACAATCTTGTGAAAGGTTAATTCAGTTTTCACAGGCATTTAATTTCTGTGTTTTTATGGAACTGGCCCTTTACCTCTTCTCTGAACTCTCTCGTCCATCCAGAATTGAATTCCCAATGCCCGACCAGCAGGCACTGGTCATGTCTTTGTTCCATCTAGGTGAGGGTTTCGTCTAAGTTTAACATGTTACAGTCAAAAACCAACAGCCACCAGTTGCCTGTAGCCTCACTGAAATCTACTTTTTACTATTGTTACTGACTGTCTTCACTGGGCATGTGTAGATGTAACGGGGGCCCTAAATTGAAGCAGTGGGTTTTAAAAAAACACTGCTTCAATTTAGGGCTGATTAAACCCCTGGGCCATGCACACACCCCACTGACTTACCTGCCTCTCCAGTGGGGAGCCAGCAGGTGGAGCGGTCCCTGGGCTGCAGGGGCTGGGGGAGGGCTGGTGCTTTTCTCCATGGCAGCAGTGGCTCCCTCTCCAGGCACTGTTCCAAATACTCGAAGTCAAATGGTTAAAATGTAGCCCCAGGTATATTGTGAGGCACATAGGCATGGATTCATAAGTGTCTGATGTAGGACTCAGTTCAAATATAAGCTCCTGTGTCCCAAAGTCTGATCCTCCAAACCCCTGTTCAGCTGTTGCCTAAAGCAGGAGGTGCCTAAAATCTGGAGATACTTCAATTTTCCACAGTAAAAGTTCCACAGCTGCAAACATTTCTGATTCTGTACATGCCCAGAGCTGGAAAAGCTGAGCTTCTAAGTGGCCACCTCGAGGCCGAACCCTATTAGGATGTAAAAAGGAGGGCGTTTCAAGCATTTATCTAGCCTGAGAACTTACCTGATAGGCATTCTCAGGGCACACCTCACTGATCACTGATCAGGCTCTGAACAGGCCCTGCTTTTTTTCACACCCTAAAGAAAGAAAGAGAGGAGACACTCTCCTCTTATGTGACAGCTCAGACATTCAGCTAAATGTGAGATGGCACTACCTCCTCCTCCTCCTGGTAGGATGCTGTTATATTTTTGAAAGAAAGGGCTTAGGTACTTCCTTCATAAGAGGGTTCAGGGCTGTGAATCCTGTATGGAGGGAAGCAGCCTCTGGAAGTGCTGAGTAAAATGCATAAATCCCAGAGACTGTACTTGCTCCTAGTATTTCCATACTGTCTAACAGAGGTGGCTCTCTACTTCATGTGCTGCTTCTTATGTATCCCATAGCGAGATACTTAACTCCTGTCATGTACTGTATAGGCATCTTATGTACCTAACATGGGACTGTGGATTTCACTACTGGGCCCAAGAACCTAAAAGGACTTGCATCACTCAGCACTGCAATGCCAAATCTATGCCTACATTGTTTTTAAGATCAACTAACATCCATACCCACAAACCATCTACTCCAGGGGTGTTCAACCCCTGGCCTGCCGGACATATCCAGACCACAGAGCCGTGGCCTTCAGCCCACAGGGTTGGGAAATTTGGTGGTAGGAGGACAACTTAAATTAATAGTGCCATCCCTCTCCCACTGCCAAATTCCCAAACCCCACACAGCCTGCACAGCTGGATTGGGGCCAGGTCACACTCCCTTCCATTCACACAGCTGGATTGGGGCTGGGCAATGCCTCCTTCACCCAATATGGCTAGATTAAGGCTGGCCAAACTCCCTACCCTCCCTGTGGCTGGATTGGGGTTGGAAGGTCCCCTACCCCATTTGGCATGGTCAGATTCGGCCCTGCCATTCTCACGCCATGTGCCAGGTTGGGCCTACTGGCTGCATGAAGCTTGAGGAGGGACTGGGCACCACCCATCCAGTCCATTGGGCAAACAGGTTGAACATCATGGATCTATACTGTAAACTTGACCCTTCCCACTCCTCCCAAATTTCAGCCCCTTTCTGAAAACTCAGATAAACTTGCAGATATGAGGTTGAAATGGCCAATGCTTGCCTCCTAGCCCTCTCCTACCTGCTGCCAGTTTGAAATTTACTGTAGAAATCTTAAAATCAGGAAACCAATCAGAAGCAATCCCACAACTCTCTGTTCTTGACTTCTGCCCTTTCTGCACCTCTCCACTGCCTATATATAAAATGGGCCCAGAAAAAGAAATAACTACTCTATAAACTAACTCCTAGAAAGCTCCACTTTTCAAATAAACAACATAGGGCAAACACTTTATAGCCCCTACCAAAGTGATAATGTAGATGGGCACGGACAGTTTATGCAACCCAAGAATTACCTCCAGGTCAACCCTAAATACAGATGTACACTAGGTCCTTTTTTATTTTTATTTTTTTTATCGGAGCCCTAAATAAAAGTAGTCTAATTTTTAAAGGTTCTGAACTTCTACATTTCCCATCAGTTTCAAAGGAAACTAGCAGTGCTTAAACACATCTTAAAGAAAAAACATTTTTATTTCCAAAACGATACAAATACTTCAGCCTAACATTTAGGCATCCAGATTTGGAGATGCTAGCAACAGTTTGTAAAGACTGCAAAAAATCTACACAGAAAATGGACAATACTGAATTTAAGAAAGTATAAAGAAAGATAATAATCCCAGGGTATGTACTGAATGAATAGCTGGCTATGGGTAGTATAATCCCCAGAAGCTAAAATCTCCTTAAAATCCATTATGAAAGTATTCCCTTTAGAACAGTAGTTAGTTTCACCAATTCACAGTTTTATGACCTAGCCAATTAATATGAGTGATATCCTGACTTCCACTCATAAAAACAATATCTAATTCTAGTATAATTTGAAGATAAAATACAATAGAGCTAACTTTGTGAGGGAAAAGAATGATAATCAATAATGAAAGGTCTGATATACCATTATCCTCACTCTGGACCACAATGATATCATAGCATCAACCTACTGATGGTGATATTTTAAATGTATTTCTGTATCACCATTATATCCAATGCTTTATATACAGACTGCATCAAGCAGTCCCAAAACAGTAATATTACAATATTTTTTTAACTGATGCTGGAATTTGCATTGCTAATCTCGTATGTAGGGCCACTTTCTATCTAGATGTAAACATGTTCACTTAGTGCCTACTCCAGGTATTTCAAACCAGTAAATTAGCAGAGCTCTGTGGAGGGCTGAACGTGAACAAGACTGTAAGGCCTTCAGATACCATTGTCATGGCAGTATCATCAATTAGAATAGGTTGAACAAAAAAAACCAGCTCTGGAGTGTCTGCCTAATTCTTTCCATGATAGAGCAAAACAGATGATGTAGGTTAAAACAGGGAAGAAGGAAGGAGTCTATATAGGCGCGCGTGTGTGTGTATCTCTATGTATGTGTGTCTATATATTTTTATATGTATGTGTGTGTATTGTATACATACATATATATAGATATAGATATATAGATATTCTAAATGAGGTGTACATTGCTTTAAGAAATGTAATGACTGTTTGTATCTACTGCACCTATGAGTTCTGGATGAGTCTCTGGCAAAGTTAGACCCTTCTCTATTTTCTGCAGGTTTTTTTAGAGAATCAACACAAGAATAAAGTAAGAGTACATAATTTATAAATAAAGACCTTCATTGTAGAGCCTTCATTTGTTTTTATCTTCATTCAGTTAAAGCCATTGTAGTTAATTAAAATGGCATGAATAGGTTATTTGTGCTTGGAAGACATAACACTAAACAGGATCAAGGTGACATGATACCTTATGAGAGAGCCAGAATATATGACAGGAGGGAAGATGAGGATCAGCAGCTTTAAAGTATAACATATGTGTCATCTGTGCCAATGACAGTCATTTTAAAGAAAAATATTAACCATTTTTCCCAACCATGAGCTTGATTCCGCTATTACTCAACACAAGCTCTAAACCTGTTTAACCCCATATGGTCAAATTTCACTCTCATTTATTCTGATACAATTGTAACTGGACTCAGCTGGAGTCTAATAGAAATCAGCACTTTCTTGGGATCAATAAAGCAAAAATAAAATAAGTAATATAAAATGCATGTGTATATTAACATGTATTTACAAATTATAGGTCATTCCATACCATATAAATTTGACAGGAAACTTCATATGGCTCCCCTTTGCTGACCTAGATGGTACTTTTGAAGGTGGGGTTTTATCTTCTATATAATAAACATGGGAGAAAAACTCCTAACAAAATCTACAGAGTTCTTTAAAAAAATGTTGCCATAAATACTGCCAGCATTTAACTCAATGGCATACATTTCTCAGACTACAGAACTTTTGTAGAAAATTAACATTCTTAATGGGTTACAACTAACAAGTGTTGTTGGCCTTCTCTTTGAGAAAAAAAGCTGCTTTATAAGGACCAATGTTCATTCAGTTTTTATCTTCACCAGCTTGGGCACTAGGCAGCACTCCCATTAAAGTAATGATTAGTATAAATAGAGCAAATTTTACTCAATATTGGAATATGCTTTAAAAAAAATATTTGGTAGACAAAAAAGGAGGCTTTTAACTGATGACTGAAAAATCTGGATATTCCAGGTGTCTGAAAACAGCTCTGAAGACATCTGAGAATTATAGAAAAAATCAGGCTTGCATAGATAAACCCAAGCTGCATGTTATCTTTATGTATAGTTCAGAAATAGGAATGCGTACCAAACACACATATTTTTTTAAAGTACAAATGAAAATAAATACATGCATATGGAAAAATAGAGCACAAATAGTTTGAAAAAGACATGCATTCCTAATGGATTTACAAAGTGGCCTTAGGAACCACAGGGAGTAAAAGACTAACACTTCCACAACATTGACCTTGCTGACATTTTAGAGGTCACATGATCTATTATTTGCATAGCTTATGCTTGTCAATGCTTTACTAATTTGAGCTGCTGATACCAGGCCTTAGTGAGAGTACTTTTAATACCATGATGGTTGCTGTAGAATGGCATCTTGTATTAATAAAGATTAATGAGTAATATTAGCCAAAGGGGACAACTGTACCGGTCTTCAGATATTCAAAGAAAGTTCTGTCCATCACTCAAACCCTTCTGTTGACAAGGTGCCTCTGCACCTTGTAGAAGATGCTTCAAATAGACCTTCATTGCACAAACAGTGTAAATAACCATCAGCAAGGTGGGTAAGGCTGAGTCTATTCTTCCATAGGGCAGGACACCACACAACCCTATCAAATTCAATTAATATATATTATAGTAACTGAACCATACAAAACCTTCAGTCACAGGAAGAGGATCAACCCCCACAGTGATTTTTCAATTGTATGTTATTCAACCAATATTTTTCAACTGCAGCCCAGGTATAAACCACAAAGGTACTCTTTAACTGCCAAGATTCAAAGTGACATTATTTCTAGCTATTTTTCACTAGATGTTTGGGGGAAAATAGTGTGCCACGTTGGACAACGGCAGTCTATTTGTTAAGGCATAATTTAAAACTGCCTACATCGATTTCTTCAAACTTTCTATGCCAAGACACCTTCTGCCTGAAGCAGAGAACTGAACAATTGAATGTTGTTGCCTAAAACCAATCCCAAGTTTTGTAAAAATCAAAGTTAGATGTAAGTAAATCATGGGAGGTTAAAACTGAAACTGCTTTACAATCCTTAATAAGCCTAAAAATAAGATTTGCTACCTCATGTTGGGGTACAGTCTTCTACCTTTGTTTACGCTGAATAGTAGTACTCTATGAGTCCTTCTTTTCAAGAGACTTGCTTTTGCAGAGAAAGAGTGGCACAGCAGAGGGGCCTCAAGTTATAACAAATCATCCTCATATTGCATCTAGAACACAACTATGAAAAAATAGGTATTTTCACTATTCCTGTATTCTATATGGAGGCATAGCAAGCTTCTTTGCCACTCTGGGCAAAGTTGATGGGGAGAGTTCCTGGGACATACCTGAGGCTTTGCATGATGCCCAAGATGCAGGGCTTGCGGGGGGGAGAGAGGAAGGAGGGCTCTCAGGTCCCAACAACTGCAGGGCTCCAGCCAAGACCAGCATGAAGCCAGGACAGCCACAGAGTCTTGGCAGCTAAAGGAGAAGGGGTGCCCAGCCAAGGTGTCTGCCCCCACCTCCCCTCAAAGGTTCTGCCAAACACCATACTGAGAAATAAAAATGAAGCCCCTACTTTGGCAGCAGGGGAAGCACCCCTTCATCTTCACCCCCTACTGCTTTCCCAAAAGAGCTTATCTGCCAGGACCAGGAATCTCTTTAACATCACCACTCAGCCCCGAGTCCCTCTCCACATAGCCCAAGCCTAGCAGCATTGCTAATTCTTGTCTAGTGGCCCCCCCTCAAGCCTCAGTTCCAGTGCCCCTTCTTCGAAGGAGAGAAAAAAACATTTCTACAGCATTTCTCCTTTTTTAAAAAGAGAAATTTGTCTGAAATTTCTCTGAGATTGGGAACATTTTCATAGTCCCAGAGGAAATAGAACGGTGGGAAGAAGGGTGTAGGGGAAGTTATCAAAAGCTGCAGCCCACATGTGGGCTATTACATAGCTTTGCACTTTGTCACATGTCTACCATCACCATGTGTGCTATTTACACAAATGCAAATATACAATTCACTTTCTTGTTAAACAATAAATATTTGATAGCTGCACTCCATGCAAAGTATGTGCTTTCATAATACTGCTTTTCCTCCCCCTACAGCGAGTTTTAGTGCTTTGATGCTCTGTGGAGAGACTATGTTAGCACATTTATCCACAGACACAATTTGACATATCCAAAAAGCAGCCACTAACACTTTAGGTCAGCAACCACTTTTTCCTGTACCTGAAAAGCAATACCCTGGTCACCTTTCCAAATCTTTTCTTTTTCAGACATATCTGATCTAGCCTATGTGGAAGCATCCACAGTTGCACAATCTCTTGGAAATTAATATACTTTTTTTGTAAATCTAGGCCACTTCGTCCTCCAAGTAAGAATTCAAATGTCAATCATTTTTGTTCGATTTCATGGTATAGCATCATAAAAATGGTAACCAATCCAATTGCAAATCACTTGATGAATCTTCTTTGAAGAGTTGCCAATAATGCTAATCATCAGATGGTTGAATCCAGTGCTGTAGAGAAGCATTTGTGAAGAACAGCAATCTCTGTGACTTTGACAAAGGAACTGCTGACTTGCATCACTGTTTGTCTTTTGATGTGAAAGAGCAAATCGATTTATAGAGCTTTTGCTTGCAGATGTAGGATATGATTAGTATGCAGAAAGACCTTTCTACAGTGTAATTTGTTTATTTAGCTGTCTCTGCACTCAGCCCTGATTGTGTATACTTAATTAATGTATACAAAGCTAAAAGAAATAAAATCCTGGAACCATGATCATCGAATACTGTACTATGTGTCATTTGTCAGCATGAAAATACTATTTATATTTTACTGGCTATATGCAAGTGAAATGCATACATTACAAAATGCTAAAGATTTGGTATATTTGCTAGGAACAGTAAGTTATGGCTAACACAAGAATGTGTCAATGAAAGCTGTTCAGTTTGAATGGAATTTTTTCTTTTTTCCTTGTGCTTAAATTTTTATTCAAAGCAGTTGTTGAGTCTTTATAAAAAGTACCACTGATGCCTTTCTGAGGTCAAAGTACTTTGTAAAACATCCTATGAGACCTGAATCATCCCGTTCTTCAAGGCCTTACTGTTGTATTGCTTGGAAATTTTAGCTGAGAAAGAGTTTAAAGAGAAAAGCAAAGACGCTAGAGACCTTCATGTCAATAATGAATGATCAATAGAAGTCACACACTAGAAAATTGACATTCAGTCAGCAATTCTGTGTTATTCATGCACATTTTGCATTGTCTATTCTGGTTTTGTTTGGGGAGATTGGTAGAAAAATAAAAAAGCAGTGAAAATCATCAGACTATCAAATAATGGAATTCAGAGTGACATCTAGTGACACTCTGCATTAGAGGCATTCACATTCTTACTTTTTTTTTTTCTATATTTACCAGAAGTATAATTCTGCCTTTCCCAAAATGTTATTAAAATAATGTTAAATGTGTACCAGTGTTTCTTACAAAACTTTCTATAATCATATTGATGCTTTCAAAATTAAGATTTCTAAACACTGATTCAAATACCAAACCAAAGTCTTCTACATAAATATCAATGGAAGCTTAAAAAGGTGGAAGCTATGTTAGCTTGTCAGGAGAGAATCAAATTACGGCAAGTTAACCCCTTCCAAGCTTGTTTCCAAATGCACAAACACTCCTGGACCAAACTTGATTTAGTCACGTAAATGGACTAAGAACATTTCTATTTCACCCTGCTCCAGGGTGAAATATTAAAAAATAGCCAATGCAAAAGAATCTTACTCTTCCTCATTGCTTTTTTGCAACTCAATTTTAAGGGTCAGATGATGAGATGTTACAAAATAGATTAAAGGATTTTTAGGGACTTAGGCAGGGTGGGAGAGAATTATACTTTGGTGCCTGAGTCCACTAGAAAACCAATAGGTGGAACAGAATCTAGCACTTAGTGGTCTCTGTCATGAGCACTGCCTTGGAGTCATTACTTAGAGGAAGCCCACTCTCGTCTACTCAAGCTCTTGCACACATTTATCACCATGGAATAGATATCTATTGAAATTTGAATAAGGCTCACAGGATTTGTGCTCCTGAGCTTTCAGAAGAATTCAAATCACTTCCAATTCAAAAGCTAAGAGAATTGTTAGCACAAGGCTGAAATGCAGAACCTACCATTTACCACCAAGCCATGTTACTGTAATTTCATTTAGATTCTCATGTTTTTAATTTCTGTACACCAGATAAGTGGGTGTCTTGAGTCACAGGATCACCCTGTAAATTTCACCCTACAGCAAGAGAAATGTTTAAAAATACATCTTTGTAAAATCCTACAATTATTATACCTTAACTATATACCATACCTGTAGATTTATTGCAAGATTGCTTGCAAATGCTCATAAATAATAAATGTAACTAGGCAAGCAGGAAACATCACCAAATTTGACTGAAATCAGTTATTTTTTATTGAAAGGGCACATGAATGTATGAGTTAGTTGAACTATTGACCAGGGCATTATGAAAAGTATTACTCACAGATTTATTCTTTCTTTTAAAAGAACTATATAAGAAATGTCCTATCTTTCAGCTTTTCCGTAAGATCTTTCAACTGTATGGGAGATGGGGAGGGCTGCTACAATTAATTAAAGTTAATTTTAGGCTGAGACACTTCCATGTTAGTACTTCTCCACTACCACATGAATCATATGAGAAAAATGCAGGATAAAGCTTTTTAATATTCTAAAGATTCTCAAGTCAAGTAAATAAGTGTATGTATATATGTTAGTAATTTGGGGTAAAATACATTATGGAGGTGTTGCAATTCTCACATGTGGTTATGAGTTAAGTGTTTGTGGTTCCAGAGGATACCAATTTTTAGGGGTATGTATTTTTCTAATGTCATGATTTGCTCCTTGCATCACTGTTAGTGAGAATTCTGATTATTTGGTTGCCCAAAAGTCTGAATTTCTTTAAAATATTTGAGTTTCTCAAATATAACTTTGCTGTGGATATACAGTTTATAAAACTTGGTCTGTGAATATTTGCAATGATTTGCAACAATTTAAACCTTTTCCCCTAAATTACTATTATATGTTCTCAAGCCCCAACTCCATTTCAAGGTGATATTACTCTGAAATTTTCTATTTTTATAAAAATATTAAAATGTTGTACATGAACACTAAATAAGAACCTTAAGTCACAGCTTTAATGATGTGAGAAACCAATCCTAAAAATGTATTTAACTTTTATGGCCAAATTCACCAGTATGCTCTGATTGCTTTATGCTACCCCAGAGCAGTGCAAATTGCAGCATTCTGGCTAGTTAAACTACCTACAGAGCTGCTTTCTCTCACTAAGGCAGTACAAAGCATCTGAAGTTTATAACTGCTTTCAGACTTCCCCTTTCCCCTGTCCTCCAAC
Source organism: Crocodylus porosus (assembly GCF_001723895.1). Classification (NCBI taxonomy): domain Eukaryota; kingdom Metazoa; phylum Chordata; order Crocodylia; family Crocodylidae; genus Crocodylus; species Crocodylus porosus. Next base: position 129,852,845 of record NW_017728906.1, on the reverse strand, counting down.
ATGGCCTTTCTCCTTGCATCTCCCTATATTTCTCGCCCATGAAAAACCAAATTCCCTCTTCTTTATACCCACGATTGTTCCCTAGTCACAAAATCCTTTTCTCTCCATTTTCTCTCCATCTTTCTTCTTGTCTTGCATATATAAACCCTGAAGTTTCTCCCACCTGTCACTCATGATGCCATGGTGCCATGAGTCACTCATGGTACCAAAGATAGCTTTTCAAAACAAAAATTTTCAGAATTGAATGTCTCTTTTTCAATTATTTTATGTTTGAAACATTATCCACCAGCAAAAAAACTGGCATAATTAGTTCATCTCCTTAACTGAAGCCCATACAAAATTACCTCTCTCTAAAAACGAATAATAATAAAAAGTCTAACTCCTGTATTATTCTCAAGGGGACCAAGGTGAAATTATTGCCCCTTTTCAAAGTGGCTGCCATCTTATATTCCTTCCAATTAAACATGAAGCCAGGGAAGATTGTTTACTGTCAGGAAACAGAGGGGAATACACAGCTGCATTAAAAAGAATGGAAAAAGATGCTCTGCTCAAAAACTAATTTAGGTGTTTGTCAGTAAATTCTCAGAATATCCATACTGTGCTCAGAGAATGAACACATACTGTTTTTGGGGAGTGCACAATGTATTTTCATATACAATAAAGAGGGTGAATTCCTGTTTTAATCAAACAAAGAAAAAAACCCTACTCTGCCTTAACTATAAGCCACTTCCTTCATATATAAAATATTGCCCTGTCCTTTCCCTGTTAGGAAGGATGTGTAATTGCAATTGTAGAATAAGCTATTGAATTTTCATTTGTTAATTACATAAAAGCTCTGAATTCTATAGTGCAAAGGCATTAGTTAATTACCAACCCATATTTAAAATGAACGAGCTTATTTCTCTTTGTTTTATTCCTTCACCCCATAGCCAAAGCCAGTTTCATATTTTTCTCTTTACCCATGCCTTGTTTTACTTGCCCTGATCATTTACAGTTCCTCCTCCTTTTTTCTTTTCTTTACTACTCTACTCAGTATATTCTCTTCAACCCTATTCGCTCTCTTCCCCCTCCATCTGCTCCTCTCTTCCTCATTGCTCAGTGGGAACTCTGCCAATGCTGCTCCTGCTTAGCTGGTTTCTTGCTCTTCCCCTGATCAGTACACATGCAAAACAAGAAATTTCCATTGCGGAAAAGCAAACCTGTCAAATGAGAGCAAGAAGAAAAGCTTGGGGATATAGCAGCAAATTCTGTTGACAACTGGGATGTCCCATGACATCTGAGACACTTGGAAAGTGCGAGGTATCCTTTAGTTAAATAAAGTTAATCCAAATGCATCATGCCTTGTACTGTCTCTGAAGCTGTTGGTACCTTATTTTCTTAAAAAGGATGGCCTAATTAAATAGATTTTGGCACAGACTCACAAAATCTGCACTTATTTTAGTCACTTATGAAAGACCTATATAATTCTTATATAACTTCAGGACAAAAATGATTTCTCGGTATTTCTGAAAGGCATAATGAACATCAAAACAAGCAATGGCAGCCCAGTAGAGCGCTATTATTTTTACAAGCTGTAAAGTTATAGACTAAAGCCAGGACTCTGACTAGAACTACCTGAGAATCCTTGAAAAATTCGATCTAGAAGAGAAACATTCTCAACTGGATCACATGACAATTGACAGAACTAATTAGGATACTGTAATTCAAATTGTCAGCATAATAGGCATTAGTGCTTTTAGTTTCCTGGACCTTTTTTTTCCAGATAGTGTTTCCCCCACCCCTTGATTAGTAATAAAAACTAAATTTTCCCTTAATTTTAATAATAATTTATTAGATAAGCAAGTATCACTGTCTCCTTTTTGGTGCTGTTTTTGTATCCTACATTTTGTGTGGAGCTCATTCCTCTCAGCACATGCTAGCCATGCTCAGAGAACACCTAGTGTGAGATCTCAGTCTTGGGTATGGGCCAGGGTGACAGTGGGCCACTATGGCAATGCATGGATCTTTAGACACTGAAATGTTACTGGAAAGGTGTTAAGTGGGGGATTTGAGGATCAAAATCTTGAACTTAGTATGATCTGGGGTTAATCTTTTTGTAGATCTGGGCCAGGATTACAAGCCTATTGTGAGGCTTTTATTTATACAAAAGCACTTATCCATGTTTGAATACATACGGCTGGACTTAAATGGTGGATATTAATAACAAGGATTAGAAATGGGGGAAATAACTAAATGAATCATCTTCTGCCATTTTCTGATGATGAAAAAAATCTTTCATTCTATTTATAACTTCTCCTCTTACAATATTTGAAGAGGTTGAAAATCATTCATGATTTATAGAGTCAATGTAAGCACCCAAAATCAAATCCAATTCAAAGGCAAGTGGGCATAAGCATATAAGGTATCTGAGTACCTTTAAATATTTTTCTCTTTTGGAATCTTCAAGATTCAGGCTATTTGATTTTTGTAAGTTTTTATCACCCAGGAATTGAATTTAGCATGAAATGAGAGCCTTGAAAATCAGGCCAAATTTCTAGAGCCTAAATATATATAACTTTAGGCAGGTTTGTAGTTTCATTTTGCAGGAATGACATACTGTCAATATCTTTTAAAATGATCATTTGAAAAGTGAAAAGCATGGGTGAGATGAAGAATCTCAGATGGCACTCTCAAGCAGCTCTCCAAAAAAGGACACTTTGCTGATAATATTCAGGTAATGGAAAGCTCCTTTCCAAATTAAAGAAAAAGAGTCCTAAGTAACACTAGGGGTGCGTGAAGCAGACTCTATCTGATTCGGATTTGGCCTGATTGGGGGGGGGGAAGTGATACAATTTGCTGATTTGGATCACTGTCCCGATTCGATTCAGCCAAATCCGAATCTGAAGATTTCATTCTGATTCAGAGAATCAGTGATTCAGCCATAGACACATCTTTATGTTTTTTCTACATACCTTGAGGCACCAGGCATGTCTCATGAATGCTGAGATGGTGGGATGGATGGAATGTCCCACAGGAGTGTGGGGCTCCCCCCCTCCACCATGTGCTTGGTGGTGGATCCCTGATGCGCCCCCTTGGTTCAGCAATTGGCCAAGAGGAGATCCCAGGTGTTGCCCCAGACCCAGGAGGCACCAAACGCTGAGTGGGGGGGGTGGGGGGGGAAGCCCACGTACTCCGTGGTGGACCTGGAAGTGAACCGGAAGTGCTTCTGGTCCAACTCCAGGTCTGCCGCCGAGCACACTGGGGACCCCCCTGTGCTCCCATGGGACACTCCATCCACCCCACCATCTCAGCATTCACAAGCTGCCTGGTACCTTGAAGTATGTAGAAAAACATAAAGCTGTGTCTATGTCCAAATTGTTGAATCTTTCTGAATCAAATCTGAAGCTTCCAATTTGATTCAGAGAGATTAATGGGCCTCCTGAGTCGATTCAGATTTGGAGATTCAGCCACCGAATTAGGCCTAATCTCCTCCAATTTGAATCAATTACCAAAGCTTCACACAGCCCTACTAAATGCCTACATCAGGCAGTTTACTTCTAATTATACTCCTAGGACATGTATTCCACATATCATTACAAAGTAATGATTTGGAGTATAAGTGTAGGGGTTTTCTATCTATTCTCACATTTAGTGCATCATAATCCTACATTTTAAACTTGTGCAAAATAAATCTCAAGCTATAATACTAAATTTTAAAAAACTTGCAACATATAAAATCCTAAGTAAAAAATCAAGTTGCATATCATATCAGGAACACTGCCCACCTAAACATTTCAGACCTTGCTTTCTGTTATAGTTTGAAAGCATGACACACCCACAGCTTCATACTCCAGAAGTAAGAGGTATAATAATAGTCAGTATTACATTAATTGTAGTAGTTGTTAGATTGTAGGTGTTTTGAGAATACTTAGATAAATTAGGAGTATTTATCTGAAGATGATTCCTTCAATATTCTTTCATTGGAATGACCCTCAACCATCTCTTGAAGAAGGGATTAAGATGAAAGGGATGCAGTAGATACCTATGGTAAGACAGAGGTTTCCTGAAGTTTGGGCAAAAAGATGCAGCAACAAGAGACAGAGCTGAAATGGTGAGAAGTAGAAATCTGATTACGTATCAGACTGCTGCATTAATTCTCATAAGATTATCTTTCTTGCATTAGCAAAGCTCAAGTGAGAACTTCCATAGTTCTTATATTTTCACCCCCTCCCAACACATCTGTAGGATGACACCCTAGGTGTTCTCCAAACAATTTCCTTTGAGCCAACAGAATGTTTCAACTATTATTCAGAGAAGGAAGCAAGATCTCACCCATTTATTAATCAAAATGTGAAATGTAAAAAAAATAGTCTAAACACTCTTGAGAATAAAGTGATAACAAATCATTCCCAAGAAATAAAGGAACTTAAAATTGTGATAACAGGCTGAGTATATTTGTAGAAGTAGAGAATGACCACTTAGATATGCTCTTTTTACAAAAACATATATGAAATTAATAGAATAACTGACTACCTGACTTGTCTCACATGTCAGTGAAAAGTACTCACTGCAATATCTGTTACTATCTCTAATGATCCATTTCTATATGGTTATTTTATTGTATTTATGACAACAGAATAAATAATTTTCTCTTTTTAAAGTTACTAGGCTAAATCAGATAAGCTTTATTCAAGAGAGAGAAATTTGTGAAATAGGTACCCTTTTTATCTAACAGAATAGTAGTATTGAATTAAAAATTCACCTTAATACAATTCATTACAAATCGGATATTTGAAAAACAAGATTTTACAATTTGGTTCAGCAAATATTAGTGATGTACAATTTTGCTTTCACTTGCGGAGTACATTCACTCCTAAGAAAAACATTGATGATAACTTTAAAGAAGATTTTGGAAGTATGATGGTGCCCTCTCTCCTTAGCCCATGTTATTGTTTGCTTTTTTTTTAAATGCACATAATTACATTTGAAAGATACCCTTTGGAAGATAGTTTGTGCAATCTCAGTGATTCCATTTAATAATCCTTTAGAACATAAAAAAACAATTCTGAATAAAATATCCTTCTCAACGCATACGTCAAAGGCTATCCACATGGAAGGCTGAAAAATAATCAAATTTTGCATTCTGTCCTTTCAACAATACAACTACACTTTCAAATATGCTTTGTTGTTTTCTTTTAATTCAGTAAAATTAATCTTATAGATGTAGATGCCAGATTTGCATTAATTAAAACTCCACTGTAGAAGCCAGGCTTAATTGCAATCAAATTTGCTTAATTATGCATGGCGAGAGATTCCCAAATGAGAAAGGTTTTAGTAAGGATTTTTGTTTTTTATACTGACAAAATAAATTGAAATTGTCATTTTTTGTGTTTTATGTAACACTTGTAAATAATTTGTGGAGCACCTTAAGTCTTCTATGTAAAGCAATGTTATTGCTTAAGTAATTATAACAATCTGCATTTTTCATTGTTAATTGTGGGTGTCAGCCTCATTAATTTTAATTTACAGCCTGTAATGAAATTAAGAAAATTTTGTGCTGATCTGCTGAAACTTGTCTTTTAGGATGTTACTTAATAAAACTAAACTTTAGAAAAGTGAAGAATTATACTTGTCTTGACAATACACAAATATCAAAATTCTCCCCTCTCTTACAGATTTGGCTTGAAATATTAAACAGATAGCCAATAAAGTGATTTTTGACCATCAATTTTTGACTAGCAAAAATAGACTGAAAAATCTTAATTTGCATGTTTTGCACTGCAAAGAATGATTATCTGTGAGAATATGCTCATAAGATGCCGCTTTATGGCCAACACACATCATCTCACAAGGATTGTGAGTAAAATCTTTCAAATCTTTGCAGGTTTTATACTACCTCTATATCATTCAGTTAGCCTAGGAAGTTTAAAGCTGTATGCATTTAAAAAAATTTAAAAGACAAATGTAAAGCCCCAAAACCCTCAAAAAAAGTAAATATGAAATCTCTTATTTTTAGTGTCTAAGTGTTGCATAATGAAACGTGTCCAGAACAGGCACAAAGATTTTTTTCCCTGCAGTTGAAAACATGAAGCTTCATATATTTTTGTATAAGAATAGAAAAACTCTGAATTTCATGTATAGCTTGTATAAACAATAGCCACACCACACCAGAGCAGGAGTGACTGCATTATGACTTTTACTCTCCTAATGCACATGGTTATGACCACTAGTTCATTGAGGTCATAATTCAGCAAGGTGTTTTAACACATGACAAGTTAAATGGAGAGAAGTCCAACAGAAGCCAATGAGATTACTCATGTGGTTAACGTTAAGTGCTGGCCCAAATATTCACTGCCTTAGGGTATATTACATTTCGGGGCAGATCCAAACAGGGGGTGGGGCATGGGGGGCACCCTACTTTCAGTCAAAGATGCCATAAGAGCAGTTGGCAGGGACTTTTCTTTTTCCTAAGTACCCCAAATTGAATTAGGCAGAGATGGGCAAATGAGAATAGGATGGAATTCAACGCGGACTAGTGCAGGGTCCTGCATCTAGGGAGAAGGAACCAGCAGCATACCAATAGACTGGGTAACTCCCTTCTTGTCAGCACAGATGCAGAAAGGGAACTTCGAATCATTGTTGACTCCAGGTTGAACATCAGCTGCCAATGCTGGGAAGCTGTCAATAAGGCTAACTGAACCTTGTCATACATCCATAGATGTAGTGCAAGCAGCTCCAGGGAGGTGATCCTCCCCCTCTATGCAGCACTGGTCAGGCCACAGTTGGAGTACTGCATCCAGTTTTGGCCACCGTACTTCAAGAGAGATGTGGCTAGTGCTGAGAGGGTCCAGAGGAGGGCCACTCGCATGATTGGGGGCAGCAGGGCAGGCCATATGAAGAGAGACTAGAGGGCCTGAACCTATTCATCCTCCACAAGAGAAGGTTGAAGAAGGATCTGGTGGCCATTTACAAATTCACCAGGGAGGATCAGCATGGAATAGGAGATGCCTTCTTCCCCCAGGCACCACCCAGGGTAACTAGGAATAACAACCAGAAGTTGATAGACAGCAGGTTCAGCCTAGTCATCAGGAGACATTACTTTATGGTTAGAATGGCTAGGACCTAGAACCAACTTCCAAGGGAAGTGGTGCTCGCTCCTACTTTGGGGGTCTTTAAGAACAGGCTGGCTAGACACCTGACGGAGGTTATATGACCCCAGAATCCATTCCTGCCCAAGGCAGGGGGTCGGACTTGTTGATCTGTTTAGATCCCTTCTGACCCTTGCTACTATGATACTATGAATTAAAATCATCTCTCTTAGTTTCCCTTCATGATCAGTGACAACTTCTCCCTCTCTTTCTTTCAACCTCTTCACTCACCATTGCTGTTATCCCTGGCAACCCATTTCAGACAAGCTCCAGGGGGAGCTGGGCTTAGCCAGGAACAGTGCCAGCAGCAGATGCATTCCTCTTCCCTGCTGGTCCCCCTGAGAGCAGATGCACGGAAAGTGTACCTGCCTGTTGCCACTACTGCTGATGCTACTCAGTCTTGGGCTGAGCCCAGCTCCATGTGCAGCCTGGCTGGAGTGAAGCAGAAGTGGCTCTGGGGCCTCTCTTCCCCCAGGATTGGGATAAGTAGGGGACAGTGTAGACAGTGGCAGCAGCATGCAGGGAAGGTAGGGAATGGGAAGGGAGGGAATATGCCACTGAGCATGGTGTGGAAGGGAAGGGGATATGACAAGGGGATTCCTACCTGATTGAGGGACTTAAATAAAGACTCTGGCTGCTGCTCCCATGGCACAAACTGTCCACCCTGGAGAGGGTGGGGCAGGAAGAAGACTGGGGCTGGGTGCAGCCACCCCTGTGGTACCAGTTACCATATGCCTGTCTATAAAAGCTTGGATCTACCTGTGATGACATTAAAGTCAGATTTTGCAAAAAAACTACTACTGGATATTCCTGCCACTATAAGCAAGTCATTGATTGTAATTCTTTGTAGTTTTGGATTCTTAGCTACATTATATCCTCATCATCACCTTATCAGTGGTAGGCTTAGGGATCTGCATTACTTAGTAAAAGACTTGTGTCTTCATTTATTAGGCCACACATCTGTGCTATTATAATAACATTAATGCACAGAATAGTCACTGTGCACAGAATTCTGCCCAACTTTTGATGGGAATTCTCTCTCAGAACAGTTACAAATTGAGCCCAATATCTACAAAATCCATTAATTTCTCAAGGGTGAAGATTTAAATCTCTGTTTATTTAAATAAAGTATTTTTGTTCTACAATAACAAAATAAGAACATGATAAAAAATTGCCATACATCTTTAGCTGTTGAAATATAACATTAAATACAATGACTTTTAACATGGTAATTTTGAGGCATTTAAAAAAATGGTTATTTAATGTCAAAGATAGAAATGATTAAAAATACTCAAAAAAGAAATTTTAGTCCATTAACTTATCATCTAACATTTAAATGCATCCTGCTACTTTGGTCAGTTGAATATCATCTTGTCTGATTTATCTTTTCTTTACTTTGTTATCCTTGTGGCTTTTCTGCATTTTTTTAAATTTCTGTCTTCAGTGCAGTTGCAAGTTTGTTCTATGTCCTGCTGTCTTTTTCTATTGTTCTTCTAACTTCCTGTTAACTTCATTCATATTCTCACAATCATCTTTCTACTTTTTCCTTCATTATAGATTCACTTGCCAATTTTTAAGCTCCGTTTCTTTTGAACAATCCCCAAACACTCCCCCTCCTTTTGTTTTCTGGCTGTGCTTCCACACATTTTATTAGGCTGCAACTTTATTAATTTAGCTGGGACTATCCAATGATAACTCGTCCAACACTAATAGTAATTCTTTTATTAACCACCCTCCAGAGTTGGTCTTCATCCTACTTCTGTGAATCCACCACCATCACTTGTGTAAAACCTAAGCAGTTAAGGAAAGCAGTTACTCAGTGAGATATTAGAAAAACGTCTACATCTCCTATTTGTAGAAATATTTAGGGTTATCCTCAACTAGTTACACAACTGACCTTTCCCACCTTCTTTATTTGTGGTGATTGTACTCACAGAGCACAGGGCACAAAGCATGAGAGACAAACAAAGGGTAGAATGATTCATGGAAGGTCTCTGCTTCAGGAAGCTTCCTTCTTCAATTAGCTCTAATGACTGGCAGTAGAGACAGGAAGTGGGAAGCTAATTATAAGAAGATGAGAGATTATTGTTGGTGGGCTTCTTATAATTACATGCTATGGTACTCAGGTTAGTTCTAAACAGACTTTGGAGAGTAGTATGCTATAGAAAAGCTTAACCTGAGACCCTGACACTCAGAAAAAGCTTCTGAGAATGGTCTGGACTACCAGTAGGAAGGGTAAGGGCCCAGAGGCAGATTAAGATGTTTTGGAGCTTTGGGCGAGAAGAGGATGAGGTTCCCCCTTGAGAGGGAAGGGATATCCTCTCCTCTCCTCTCCTCCCCCTCCCCCCATGGGAACTGGGCTTTTTTTTTTAAGTAAAATTTTTCATGTTCCAAGCCAAATCAACCAAATCAATTCCAAATCCATGAGTGATTCAAGAACCATAGTGGCCCTACTACTAGCAAACATCCTCCACCCACAAGTGGTGCTTCAGATGTTTCCATATCATTTGGCAGATGTCCTATGTGCAGGCGTTTGAGGTTCAGATGCCCACGAGTTTCGCTTACCCTCAGCCATATGGCCACAGGAACAAGCTAGAGAGGAGTCTCTCATTTCCATAAAGTGAGTGTAAAGCCAAGATCTTCCACGGAAAATGAACATGGGAGGGTACCCATGTCAGCAAAGTGACTATCTCCTGTCCTGGGAAAACCACTGTGGTGATCATGGTATTTCCCCGGCCAGGTAAGTAAGCTAGGCTCCAGAAGAAGAAGAAACATTTTCTCTTCTTGGTGCTGCTGCTACCTGGGTGTGTGACTCAGTTCACAATCACTTGTTGTGGCGAGTTATGGTGAGCAATGTGGAGTAAGTGAGGGGGATGATGTATTTGCATATTCCTGGCATATGCAAAATAGGCATGCAAATTAACCTTTTTGTCTGCTTTGTATTGTTTACCATGGTGGGCCAGTGAGTGAATGAGAACTAGGTGAAAATGGAATAATTATCATATACCTAAAACCACCTTCTCTCCAGGCATCGGGGTGGGGAGGGGCAAGGGGCTTGGGCCCTGGGCTGGTGCATTAATCCATAAGGAATTTTAAATGTTCTGGAGCAAATATGGGCTACAAAAGGAAAGCCCAGAGACAATGTCTAATGACAGAAAGATACAGAAGGCAGTCGGAGACAGGCTATCAACTTTGGAGATGCTCCCTGAAGACGACTACCAGGTCATCTGGGACCAAATCTTCCACAAGGACCTCCAAAAGGACCACAAAAACTTGAACTGGCTAATAGCTCACTGTGCACTGAGAGAGGGCATCAAGACACCTTCAGGGGCAAGGGACTTGACCCAGCTGCCCTAGGGAAAGCTGCCAAGGCATATGAGAGACTATCAAACACCTCCTATGTTTTTGCCCCATGCCAAGAGTGTGTGGAAAAAGGTAAACCAACTCTTCAAAGAGGTGACAGGAGTCAAGCTGATGACAAGGGAGGCGGTGCTGTACAGACACCTGACTAAACATCAGGAGTCCCCGACAACCTGCTTCAACCAGTTCGTGTCCTGCATGAGGAGCACCCTGTGGAAATGCAGGAACCTCCTGAGGTACAGATGCACAGAACTTGAAGAAACAAACTGTGTTAACATGTTTCTGGGTGAGCTCCAGTCCTACTACCAGAAATCAGTGGGAGAGGACAGAGAAGATGCAGCCAACTCCACTTGGAAGAGAGACACCCAGCACAGGCTGTTCAAAGGCCCCCAAGGTGGGGCGGGGCAGGGATGACATAGAGGACAGCAACACCACTGGACCTGGAGACAGTGATGAAGATGGCAACAACGTCAGCAGCAGCAGAAGCAACAGAAACAGTAATAGGAACAAGGGCAGTGAATGAATTGAAAATATAAACCCCCCAAAATGGAGCTAGGACTAAGAGACTGCAACTGAGTTAGGAAAAGGACTGTGGATGGGTGAGTGTGTGCGCGGGTTCACGGTTGTTTTTATTGTAATGGGTGCACAGGTTTTAATTGCAGTTCAAGGTATGTGAAGGAAAGCTTACGCTAGATGCTCTCTCTCTCTCTACACACACACACACACACACACATTTTAAAAATCCATAAGGAACTTTAAATGTGGATGGTTAATTGGCTTTGAAGCAGCCCTAAGTAGTAACATAAAAACACCTTGAGATTTCTGATCTTAATCTTTACCTTGAATACCTTCCTCTACCTACACTTGCAACTCTGGTTAATGATGAAAGGGAACATTTTGCAGAAAGAGTACCTGCAACTGGCTCCTGTGACATCAAGGAAACAGAATAAGAGTAGGCTTAGTCTAGATACACATTCTCTTCCCCAGAGGCTTATGGTATAAAGGCCCACCTGAGTCTCAGTACAGCAGCATAACTAGAAGTGGGCAAGAGAGCCAACAGTCCCAGGTGCCAATTCAGAGTGGGAATCAGAATGATGCCTCTTCCCTGTAGTCATTGCCATATCTGGAGCAGTAGGAGAAGCCCTGTGCCCACCAGCTGTGTGCCAGGACACAGCAGGAGCAGCCCTGTGACTCCCCACCCTAAAAGATAAGCAGGAGAAGCCCTGTGCTACTTGGCCATAGGAGCCAGGTGCAGGGACACGGTAGGAGCAGCTGGGGTCTTTGAGTCCCAGGAGCATGTTAGACCCTTCTATGCCTTTTTGGTACAGGACTGCTCAAGCTCTGCTTCAGCTCTGCTTCTAGGGCCATGTGGCACAGGGCTGTTGTGTCCTGGCACCCAACTCCTATAGCCCAGGGACGTGGGTCTTCTTCAGCGAGGCTCCTATTGGCCAGGGTGGTACTGGGGTGGTCCAGATGCAACAAAGGAGCACTCACTGTTGCTATCACCACTCAACGTTTTGCCTTGGGTGTCAAAGTGTATAGTTACGCCTCTGTCTCACCGGGTTGCCTTCACCCTCTGAAGAAGGGGGAACTTTAAAGAGCTACTACTCATTTTTTATGAAAATCCGTGGGGAAAAATTATTACGGGTGGGAGCGGCTTGTTTTTAAAAAGCCACTTCAAAAGCTGTCTCCCCTCCCCATCTTCAAACTCCTTGTCCTCTCTATTTCTTTATATTTTAGTTTTACTCAAAACCACCTATTATTGACATGCTTGTTTTCTTGGTAATAAATGGCATATATTGTTACAATTCTGTACCAGTTACCCAGAGCTTTGGATCAAAAGCATTATATATGAATAATAAAATATAAAGAATATGAAGACACTAACGTGGCAATGACTATCCCAGTTGTGGTAAAGGAGCCTGATTGTTCTGATTGTTGTTTAGGTCATCATTTACCTCAAAGGCATATAAAGAAGTAGGTCTTTGCCCCAAAAACCCTTACAATCTAAGCCAAAGGCATGCCAAAGTGGCACCTCAGAGCAGTGGTTCTTAACTTTAAATCCTCAAAAAATCCCACCTCTTAGATTTAATTCATTTCTTGACTAAAGAAAAACAACAAAGCAATTCTTCTTTTGCAAATAACTCAGAAAGACCATGACACCTCACAGTGTTTTTGACACTGTGGGTTATTTGAAATCTCTGTCTTTATTTTGTGAAGCATGTATAGCTGTTTCCACACCTAACAAGACAAATTCCCTGTAGCACACTTAACATGATTTGGCAGCACCCTAGCTGAGAACCAGTGCTTTACAGATTAACCAGTTTACAGAGGCATAAACTTTGTTAAATAAAAGCGTACTTTGACAGATGCTGCATCCGTTTCCTCCATGCTGCAGGAGCCTTTTGCAGGTGCTCTTTCTACAGAAAATTCAGTTACTTTATGGCTGTGTATTTCAAAGTAGCATCTCTAAGGTGCCACACTGACCTGCTTTCTGTGTGACTTCAGATTAACCCTACTAACTGCCTCTAATCTAAGTAAACAAATAGATAAAGACTAGTAGGGGGGGAAAGAAGTAAGCTAGTGACTGAAGCAAAATGAAAAACATCTGAATTCCTTATTCATACTCTTCTCCTTTATTAGTTAATTGTTTTTCCTTCTATCTTTTCTCTCCTTCTACTTGCCCTGCTCTCTAATCTTGAAATCTGAAACATTTCCTGCTGAGTGGAGGAAACTCCTGTGTAAGCTCACAAGTTTTTAAGGCACCAGAGAAATGAAGTTGAAAGAATAAACAAGGCAATACTATTACAATATTTCAGTATTTGTCAAAGAAAATCACAGACATGTCTGAGGCCATATTTTTCTGCTATATGCAAAGGTATATCCTTACCTGCCTTTGAAGAAACTGTTGTTCCATTAATTCTGAGCAACAGTGATCCTTCTCCTTAGACTCCTCCTCATCCTAGGGAAAATTATGTAAATGCTAAAAAATTGTTCAAGAAAGGTGTTAAGTGATTTGCCAAAGATCACACATGAAGTCTGTACTAGACTCCCAATCCTGTGCTTGAGCTATAAGACGTGATAGTTGTCATAACACATGATATTCTGCTCAGAGAGCAATAAAAGTGTGCAATTTGTTGGATGTGTGATAAAACTTTCTACAAGAAAAATTGGACAGAAATCTGCTCAGCTTTTATTTCCCAACAGCTAAGCAGGTTTTCCTTCTCAAATGGAAACCAGCCAGTAACCTGTACATAAACACTTCTCCAGTCTTCACAAGTTTGACGTTCTTTCTGAGTGATGTGTGGAGAACAATAGCAAATCAGAGAAGAAAGGCCCTTAAGAAATTAATTCTAATTTGCATGCAACCTGCAAGCTACTTTTTCAATACTGTCTATGACTTTTTATGTCTTCTTGCGGTAGAAGCCTTTATTTCTGGTAAAATAATAGCTAGGCCCACCGTAATATATATCCTTTAAAAAGCTGAACACTATTTCTGTGTTTTGTGTTTATAATTAAACACAACTGCAGATCTTACTCTTTTGCAGTTTTTGCCAAGTATGTTTTCCAAGTTTTAACACATAAAAAAGACTCTTATGCTATCATGGAAAGGGATGAAGGATTGAATAAAGCTCGGGGGGAGGGGGACGTTATTTCCTGTTTGTCTTCACAGTTACCAAGGAACTGGGCATCAAAACAAGGAGGCAAAAAACACTTTAAAAATGAAAAAAAATCCAGAGTCTTTCTGTTTGTTGTCTTTATTGAAAGCATGGAGGTATTGCACAAATAAAAGTGATTTAAATATACCGCATAACCCTAACACAACAGCCTACAGAGCCTGCTAAAACTGTAGACTACAACCCTAAAGAACCACCTTTCAAAATGGAGGATGGCTTTGGTTTTTGCAGGCATACTCACAACTTCTACTAACACAATGGCGCCTGCTTCACACACTGGTCTGGTGATAAAATATGCCAACTGAGGGCATAAAAAGTTGGAATTGCACAGCTGAAACACTGACTTTTTGCCAACAGGAGAAAATACTCTCTCTAAGCAACTGTGATATTTCTGTAATATTTCCATACAATTTGTTTTAACCAAACATGTCTACTTAACCTGATGGTGTAATTCAACATAGCAGGTTTGCAATTTGTTGAAGACATGTAAATCAAGGTGACAGCAACTTCCTTAGGGGTGGAGCTTGCATTCAAAGATCTGCTGTTCTCTTCCTTTATATACTCAACTCATTAGGAAAATGAATAGTTGTGAGAAGTGACTGTGGATTAACCAAAAAGAAGAAAAATTAAAGAAGCCCTGCTTGGAAATGAGGGAGGACTTAAGCATATATCTATAATTAACTAAGAGACGTAGAATTCAGAGGAATTGGATTTTGACAGGAAGCTGATATGTAATACATTGCCTGAGGAGTCACAGAATATTGTTCAGCAAGACAAGTAAATTGTAGGTAGGAAACAGAATTAAATTCTGACATAACTATAAAACTAAACTGGAGGCAAGTGATTGTTCTGCTGGCAAGATACAGGATGCTGATGCATTTTGAGCTAACACTGTTGCCAAATCCTGCAGCGTTGTCATGTCTTGTGTTGTTTAACATTGTCTCAAAACCCAGCTCTTGGAGTTATGCTGTATAGGAAACATACCATCTCTCATTAAAAGCAGCCTGTTTCTAGCCCTTATAGTAGGCAAAGGTCTAACTAGCTTATTTTGTGCCCAGGGCAAAATCTTGCTGGGGTCTGAGGGAGGATGGGGGTTCTAGGGTTATCTGTTCTTGTGATAAGTCCCCATCTGCTGTTAGTGTGGGGTGATCTGCCTAACCCAGGCTGTTGCTGCTGCTGCTATAGCAGCACCACATGGACCCCCTTAGGATCCTTCATTCTGGCACCCCTTATAAGTGGCTGTTGCCCTATCTGCCACCCCAGCTTACAGTATTGATGGGAGGAGAAAATCTTAAAACACATTTTTGACTGTTTCCTAATGGTTGAGAACCCAAAGGTGACTAGAAATAACTCCAAATACATTCTTTTTTCCTTGAGTGTTTGGTATAGGCAATATTGTGTTAACTAGTGCAAACCTTCATACAAGTAAGTGAAAAGTGCATATGTTTATCAGGGTAACATGAGTAGGGCTAGACAGATTTCTTTTTGTTGAAAGACCAAAAATGAGTGAAAACCAAGACATTTCAACTGAAAAGTACCAAAATCCAAAAAGTTTAATTCTCTGATGGAATATCATTTTTTTGACAAAAGAGACAACTTTGCATGAACATTTTTATTCAGTCAAAAGCTCTCCATCTTCTATCAGAAATGTTTCCAACACAGAATTTTCAAAGAGCTCAAAAATTTGGCTTACCATTGATAGAAATGTTGGCTGCACAGCACAAATACGTTAGGTACACCTGGACAAGATAAAGCACATAATTACACTGGACAGTAAGGGCCTGTAGTCATGGCAATAAAGAGATGCCTGATCCCACTGGGCACACCAGCAGACGTTGTGGGTGGTACAAGTGCCTTTCTCCTTTGTGTCTGGTTGGCTGGCAGGACAAAAGGATAAATGGGGCCCAAAGTCCTCTTCCTGCTAGCTCTGGAGCGATTTGTACCCTAGAAGCACTTGAAGAGTTCATGTATTATGACAGTGCCCAGATGTCATAAAAAGATGAAATCTGTGAAAGATAGAGAGGGCCATTAGAAGAGCAGGATAAATTAGCTAAGAAGTTAAATATGTATTTTTGACCAATTCTTTATTGTAGAAGATATAAGATAAGAAAGTTCAGTTTTCAAAGTAATTCTTGATGGCAAAACAAAGTGTGGCCTTGTCTGGAAGTGAAATCTCTGAAGAAGAAGTTATGGGGCAATCCCTCAAGTGAAGAAAATCATTTTATTATTCAAAAATAAATACAGTGTTAAATGATGGAGACACTGACAAGGACATGTAGCATATCCTTATAAACCACAATCCTTCCTGAACACTGGAAAGTGACTAAGATGAGGCTTGTTTTTAAAAAAGCATCAAACTGATATCCTGGAAATTACTGACTGGTTAGCCTTAAAATGGTACTGGTGAAACTGATCAGAAATCAAATTAAAGTTAAAACAGGACAACATTTGGGTAAGTACAATATAAATGGCAAAGAGAAAACAATAAGACTATTGTAAGGGAAATCTGTGCTTCTCTATATGTTAGAAGATTCTGAAAATATTAATAAGACAGTAGATGAAGGTGACCTGGTAGACATAATTTACTTGGATTTTCAAAAAGCTTTAGAAAAGGTCCCTCATAAAAGAATATTAAAGATAATAAATAACAATGAAGCAAGGGGCAAAGGCTTGTCTTGGATTAAAAAGTGATTAAATGATAGGAAACAAATAGTTATAACCTCACAGAAGAGATATATTAATAATGGAGCTTCTCAGAGGTCAGCATTGAAGGTAGAATTATTTCATATATTTTTAATAATTTGGAGGAGGAAGTGAATTGCAAGATGGCATATTTTGCTAATGACACTTTATTGTTTCATGATGTTGTATAAGTAACCTCTTGGATATTCCTATAATTGTAAAGGTGGTCATGACACACTAAAAAAATCCCAAAGACTCACATATATCAGTGTGAACACAGTTGGAAACAATAATCACAGTGTACATAGTGCCATTGCAATAAGGAACTTTGTCAACTTACTCAGGATGTCCAAGTGAAGTAAGGCTGCCTAAACAGCAACAGTTCAACCCTATCTTTATCTTAAGTTTCACAAATCAAATGGATACACAACATGCCACGAGATCTAATTTAGGGACAAGGAATCTCTACATCAGATTGCATGCCAGCCTACAACCCTTTCTGAATGACATGCCTTCAGTAGACAAGTTCCATGAAGTTCTTCATAACATTCTTCACCGAATACCTGGCTGAAACTAGTTGTGACTAATTAGACATGCAGCATCCATCAGCCAGGTGTCAGACAAACAGAAATGAAAAGCTCCTTCATTATCAGTATATGGATTGCTGGGGCTGCACTGGTTACAAAAAAATCCTTACACTTCATCTTATCCTCCAAGATTCAGCAGTCTGGTTCAGATTCCAGACTACATAAAATCTCTCATCAGCACCACCAAGAATGAAAAACCTCAAAATTTGCAATCAAGCTACAAGCCCACAATGAATGGCGTTGTTCTACACTGTTGTTTTCATTAAAATGGTCATGAAAAAGACATTGCTAACACAGCTAAGAACTTCCAAGACAGCCTACAAAACCATCTACTCAGACTGTAACCTCAGAGAAACAATCCTGTCTTCTAATAGCTTTTCCATTCAATAAACTTCTTTAGGACCAATAAAGTCCCCCACTCACAAAGTAAGTAGAACACAAGCTAAGATGGATTAAAACAAATACTGTACCTTCCTGTATCACACTTGCCTTTATATGGAAGAATGAAGTTAATGGTAAAGAATAAGATGTTTCCATTCTATACACAATCTAACACTCCTCATCCACCATGAATTTTCCATCTCCAATGGGATGCTAGACCTCCATGAAAAACATTCTCTATGCCCAGAGAAGTTTTAACATGCACCAAAAGGAGAGATTCTATGGGTGCTATACGCATGCTCCTACACATTCTAATTAGAATAAATCAGAGCAGACTCAAGCATCCTAATTAGAATGCTCCAGTGTGCCACAGTGCCATGTATATTCAGTGTCCCACATTTCAAAATAGCAGCAGGGGTGTTTTAGTTAAAACTCTTCAAACGACCTTCAGTTTTGGGTTGGGGACGGGGGGTGGATCCTGCCTGCCCTGTCTCTGGCCCACATGTCGGAGTACTCTGGCAGCCTCTGAGGAGGCTGCTGAACCATCCCTCTCCCTAGCCTCAGCCCCCCACCCCAGTTCCAGGGCTGTCAGTTGGGGAGGGAAGGGGAAGGGGAAGGGAAAGAAGCAGCCAGCACAGAGCTTCTGGCTGCTTTTGACTAGCCAGAGCTGGGGGGGGCGTGGAATGGAGTCCCCTTATGTCCATTCCCAGATACCCCAGCTGATGTACTGGGGGGAGGCAAACCAGGCCTATGAGATGAGGGGACTCTGTTTCACCCTCTCCCCCTCCTCTCACCTCTGGTCATTCAAAAGAAGCTGGCAGCTCTGTGCTGGCTGCTCCCTCTCCACTGACAGCCCTGGGGTCACGCATGTGTGTTTAAGTCATGGCTGTAGACTGCATACAGATGCCCCATCACATGAAAAAATTCACATGTGTAAGCACCCTTAACTGAAAGTTGACACAAAAGCTGAACTTACCCCATGGATCTTTTCAACCCAGACATAGGAGGAAAGGTATATTGTTAAATGAGTTACGATTAATCGAGCAATTTATCCCTACATTAAAAAAGAAAAAGAAAGTATAATTTCACATCTTTATTATTTTTAGTAAGGCATTGGACAGAAATTCTGGTTCATTGTCAGCTGGCTTAAAATTACAGTATGTTGCAGCATAATCACAAACAAATATTATAATTACAAATGCCAAGGGAAATTTAGGCCATTAGGCAAAAGAAAAAAAAAAGAATTTAACTGTGGAAAATTAAATTAATAAAACATTAAAGCATTAAAAAGAAATCTGCTGCCTGTTATAACTGAATTGTTCACATAACTAAAATAAAGAAACCCTTTCAATATTTGCATTTATTAATGTTACATGGCCATCAAAATGGAACAGTGAAGGTCAAGAAAAAGTTCTGTAATAGACTATGGTCACCTAGATGTCAAATAGATTCTGAAACTAATTTAATCTTAGAAAATACTATTTAAAATAATGAAATTACGAAAATTATTATTCTTAATAAGGGTGGTTTATCTTCACTTTGTTTTCTAAGGAAACAATGCTATGGTAGGTTACCATAAAAACTTATTGCATGTTATTTATCTTAGACCAGACCCAAAAAGCCTTTTTGTGCTGAAGTCAACAGGAACAAGGTTAGAAAGATAAACAGCTACAAGCTTTTTAAAATCCAACCCTATATGACTGACTTGCTCAATTTCACTTTGCAAATCTGTAGAACTGAAAACTGATTTCCGGTGTTCCAGTGTTCACCAATTTTAACTGTGCATCAGTTAGATCCCTTCATCCCAGGGCTTGCTCTATGGAACTCCTACTAAATGAATTCAAATATTTTCCTATCACTTCTTTATTTGATTCCCCAAACATTTAAGTGAAAAGCAATTTGGGAAAACTGCAGCGTGATGAGTTCTTTTTTTCACAAATGTTGGCCTACCAAATTGCAGAAACAAAAGACACAAACTGACTCATCTAATTTCCCCAAGAAAGTAAAGAAAATGGAACTGATTGCACAGAATCCAGAAACCCTCCAGCCCAAAAGCCCACTGGCTTATCTACTGGCCTTCCACATTTCATTATTTCTTTTCCTTTTAATATGTTTAATTACCTACACTACAAAGCAGAGTCCGTCTGTCCTGAATTCCACATGGATCTATTTTTCATCTGCCACAAAGCTCCAATGAGTTAAAGGTACACAACTGTTAACAACAACAAAAAATTCCTAGGAAAACACAAAGCTTCAAGGACATTTTTTGTGCAGATTTGAGGACCACCTAGAACAGCCATGACATCTGTACTAACCGAAAAAGCAAATGAGGCCACAAAGGACTGTTCTTTGACCATATAATCAATTTTCCACTCAATGCATTGTTCATTCTTGGAGGCTTTAATGCTGGAATTGATTTTAACAGCCATTACAGAAATACATAAGTCAAAGGGCTCTCAACCTTTTTTTAGCATGACCAATGGAAAAAAAAAGTTTATGTATATCTGAATAAATCAATGACTATGATTCATGTACCTTATTAAAAAGGTTCTGTGAATCACAGCTTACACATGTAGCAGTGGTTAAATGGAGCAACTAGAACACAAACTGAGAAATGGCAAGATGATCATCTCTGTAATGACTGGTCTGGACCCTGATCATAAAATCATTTTAAAAACTTTCAATAATATTAAATTAACCCAGCTAAACAATGGAGTGAAGTCAGTTGTCAGAGGTTTATCGTCTTTCTTATGGAAACTTATGTTGTTTGAATGTCAAACGCATTCATTTGCTAAATTGCTAAGAATGAAAAAAAATCATTATTGAGATAATCTCTGATATCAAGATGTTTTTGGGAACTGGAAAATAAATATGAATGTACTGAGCAAAATAAATATGAAAACAGGAAAAAAAAATGAAATGTATGACTGTAGCTAGCAGTTCTACATTTGTCAATATAAACAAAAAGTATGAAATATATTGATGCTCAGATGTTTTTCTTTATTTTTTTAAAATTTGCTTTAACTAAAGATATACATGTCATTTGTACTCCATAATTTATAACAAATTTGTAAAACAGACAGGGCGAGGTGGCACCCAGCACAGTACTATATGCTCTTGTTATGGGTTAAAAGTTGCCAAAAACTAGTACCAGTTGGAGACCATCTATGAAAAGGTTAATACTGGACTGTACTCCCTCCTTCTTCCTGGAAGAAGCAAAGAAGCTGGCAGCCATCTTGTGGCACATAGTCTTCATGAAAAAGCCAACTGTAAGTCATGAGCAGGGGTCCTGGTTTTTCTCTGTTTAAAAACTGCAAATTCTCTGATAAACTCTGTGAGTTCTCTGATTTAAAAAAAACCAAATCCATATTTTCCCATGATTAAAATGAAACACCACTATAGATATAGGTATCAGTTGAACACAATGTGGCACTGACATATTTACACTTTAAAGCAATTTAGAAGCCTACTAGGCTAGGGACAGACATTCAAAAAGCCTGAATTGATTCAATCTGTGCAGGTTAATCTAACCTGACTAGGCTGAACCAGTTTGTAACTGGACAGACATTCTCTCTAAACTGAGGAAATTCAGGCACATGCCTGCAGTGGCTCAGGCTAGAAGCCAGGGTGGGAGGCACTAGAGCAGCCCTCCCTTCCCTTGTATGCTGCTGAGCTGGGGGGTGCATGGCCAGGCCCCAGAAGGATGCTTTGATTAGAGAGGTCTGCCCGTACCATCCTAGGCTTTTCTCCACTAGCTGCTCAAAAGGCGGGAGTGTTGCCAGACCCCAGACCCCTGCTAGCACTCTGAGGCAACAGCGGATGTACAGTGCATGCATCTGGTGATGATACAGAGCTTTTCAACCTCCCCCGCTGCTTCTTTATACTGTCTGGAGCAAACTGACAGGAGAGCAAGCCTTCAGGCGGGTGATAACAGTGTTTATCATCCCATCAGCAAAACAATAGCCTCTCTCCATTAGTTCAAACTCTTCTTAAACAGCTTTTTCCAAGGGATGTTACCAGCTGATTAGCCCCAAAAAGCCCTAAGTGGTCACTGTTCTGTCTGCCTGTCCCAGTGAAATTGGAGAGACACACACACACTAACACCTCTCAGCATTAGCTAGCATACCACATGCCAACGGTCCATGGGGCTGGGGTCCATGCTATGGGAGATGGGAGGGACAGAAGGAGGGGATTCCTGCTTGAACAGTAAGAAGCAAGTGGGGGTTAGGGCCAGGAAGGGCCAAGCAGACCCTGCTATGCCTGCAGTCGCTACTGGAGCTCCAGCAAGGGAGCAGAGGAGAGGGGCCAGCTGTGCTGTGGAACAGTGAGCCACACCCAGTCTAGAGAGCATGCCAGGATGCTAGCAGAGTCTCATTTAACTTAAACCAGCAAGGTACCTGGGACAGACATTGCTTAAACTAGTTTGACCCAAATCAGTTAAGTCTGATACTGCATTCAACCAGGTTTATCTCAGACCAGTTTCAGCCATTTTCAAATTGGCTTATGTGCACTGAACATTTGCTGTTACAGGTTTAAACCAGTTTCTGATCACTTAAACTGGTTTATGTGTAATGTCTGTCCCTAGCCCTAGTACCTCAATCATTATAATAAAATAAATTTCAAATACCCATACATTTTTTATATGATTTTGAGTTTTTTATCATGGAAAATCAGAACATGCCCTGCCCGCTTCACTTACCAGGATGTGGGTCCAGCTGCAGCTGTCATGTCCCGCCAACTGCTTTGTGGTACTGAGAACCCCTGATATGCCAGTACCCTGCTCATGCTATTGCCCCTCACTCCAAACCTACAGCCCCCCCGCTACGCTGTTGCCCCTGACTCCCCACCCACAGCCCCTAGCCCTGCCAGTGACTCTCACTCCAGACCCATAGCCCCTTGACTCTGCCAGTGACCTTCACACTTCACCCATAGCTCCCCAGCCCTGCTGGTGCCCCTCACTTCCCATGCACAGCCCCTAACCCCATTATAGCCCTGTTGGAGGGGGCCCTCAGCTGCCAAGGCTATGGGGCCAGAGACCCAGGTCCACAGCCCCTTGCCCCCCAGTTCTGCCTGTGGGAGGTGGTGGCTGCTACAGCTGAAGTGGAGCATGAAGCCCAGATCCCTCTCCCCCATGGGTGGCACCATTGGAGTGGAGCCTGTTAGAAGGCATGGATGTGGGCTGGCAACTACAGGCTTGGGTTCCCCACCCTGTTGCCCTTCCCCTGGGGGCATCTGCAGCCCAGCAAGCAGGACCTGGTGCAGCCAGGCAGAGCTAGGTGGGGAAGCTTGGAGCTGCTGCCAGGAGCCCCATATCATCATAGTGAGGTCCTCCCTGCCCAACCAGCAGCAGTGGAAGGCATAAGACTGCGCCACTATCCAGATGGGTATGGTGTGCCTCACCATCTTGGTTCAGGGCTCCCAGTGGTAGTGCTGAGCCTCCCTACCCTGCTCTGCCCTGCTGTGCTGGGTCTTACCAGCTGGGCTGCAGAGGCTCCCAGGAGAAAGGCAGTGGGGTCAGGACCTCACAGCAGCCAGCCCTCATCTGCCTGCACCCAGCACACAAATTTGGGAGCACATGCCCCCCAAGAGTGTCTTGTGGCAGACAGCCAAATCCCCCACTGCCCCCTGGACAAATCACCCATGACTCTGTCCTGTTCCCCACCCAGGCTCTGTGGCTGCGAATTCCTACCCTATCCAGGGCCCCAAGACCCAAGCCCCATGCACCAACCTGGCTGGGCAATGCCCCCAGCCCTGCCCAACACCCTGACTCCCTCCCTCCTTCCCTTCATCCCTCTTTCCCTAAGTATAGGCGCCTCAATCCCACCCCTCCCCCACTTACCTGCAAGGAGTTGTGGGTTCTGGTCTCCATGCTTCCTGGCTACCATGTGCATGTGGTGCCCCCTGTCTGATTGCCATCTTTCCACTCCTGCCAGCCCTTTGCAGGCTCGAACTCTTCCAGCCTGCAAGGGGAAACCCACCCTTTTTCTCCTTTAAAGGAAAAAAAAACACATTTTTCTGCAGTGAATGGAAAACGTGGATCCCTGGTCATGACTCCAGACATGACCTACCTCTTTTTTTCTACATTCTGCCTTCCAAAAACCAGGTGTGTGTCTTATTTGGGGGTGTGTAAGATGCAAGAAAATACATGGTGGGTGCATATTAAAAATAATATCCATTTCTTCCCCTCCCATTGTATTTAGGATTCTGACACCAACAGAACACTAGTCATTCCACCAGTTCATGATGGAGCAGAATTTCATGAAAGAGCCTGCATTTTCTGCAGCCCAAATGTTTGTATTTTATAGCTGTGGTTTTCAAACTGGGGTACACATATCCTGGGAATATCTGGTGCTTTTATAAGGGGCACATACCTAAATTTTAATAATGGTGGTGGGACTTCTGATTGGTCAATGTGTAGTGACTAATGGCATAACTAGACAATGATCTCAGTGAAGATGCAGAGACAAGTCAAAGATAAGGATTGCAAGCAGAAATATTTTACAGGTAAAGGGGTATGTGGCCAAAAAAGTTTTAAAATTACTGCTCCATAATATCACTGTATCCCAAAAGAGGGCTGCTGTGCACATCCACAGGTCTACTAGTCATTTTCTTCTCTATGTGCAAATGTGTTAACTGAAATAATGCTCATTAAGTGCCACTATGGGAAATGCTTCCTTTCCCTTCTGTAATATGCAGATACCAGTGCAGAGTGTCTTAATATGGCTATGTGCAGGAATGATCGAGATTTGGCCCTAATGAAACAGATTTGCAATATGACCTTTACATACATGCATGATATATAGTGATGTTCACGATTCTATTGTGAAATATGATGCTGTGATTTTTAGACTGATTCCCTTTGGCAGATGAGCCTTACATGATTAAATTGATAAGTATCAATGTACAGATATTGTGCCAAATATAAACTACTAGAATGTTATTCAGTAGGAGGTGTTGAATTTATTAAACTCATTCTCAATAACCAAGTTTAAAGAGTTGAGTTGCACAAAATAAAAATCACATAATTGAAAAATTACTGATGAAGCTTGTGATTAAAACTTTCCTATCTTACAGTGGTACACTGACCTACAAAAGACCTCTGACAATTTCCTGTGAATGTATCAGTGCTTTAAGATTTTTCATCATTTAAGAACATGCATGAAATTTATTTAGGCTGTTAGCTGTTTGTCATGGAGCCCTCAATATTGTTATAGCATAAAGGGCATCCCATCAGAAACATTCAGCATCATATCTGCTATTAAAGGATATCACCAGAGATCCTGGTTATCTATAATAAAAAAAACCCCAATTTTTGGATTACAAAAAGTAATCCCAAATTCACATTTTTCCATGATTAAAATTAAATGCCACTGTATATATATATTAGTGGTGTTTTATTTTAATCATGGAAAATGTGGATTTGGGGCTACTTTTTTTAATCTGAAAATTGGGAATTTTTTTTATCACAGAAAACCAGGAGCCCTGGATATCTCCTTTATGTTGCTGTCTTGACACAGACATAACATCCAATTTAGCAATCTTCACTTAGAATTCTGCATGCACAATAAAACAGTTTTAATTTTGTTTTGAACTTCAAAACAAGGAAGGTGAGAAAAAAGTGATACCTTTTGGCATCCATATTCAAGGACACCATATTCAAGGCGTGGTGCCAAAGGACTGGAAAAGGGCCAATGTGGTTCCCATTTTCAAAAAAGGGAGGAAGGAGGACCCAGGAAACTATACAGGCTAGTTAGTCTTACCTCAATCCTAGGTAAGCTTTTTGAGAGAATTATCCTGGCACATGTTCATGAGGGGCCAGCAGGGGAGGTTATGCTTAGGGGCAACCAACACAGGTTCATTAGAGGCAGGTCTTGTCAGACAAACCTGGTGGCCTTCTATAACCAGGTCACAAAATCCTTAGATGCAGATGTAGCAGTGGACGTAGTCTATCTGGACGTTAGGAAGGCCTTTGACACTGCCTCTCACCCCATTCTCAGGAACTTGGAGTCATCATTGACACCAAGATGAACATGGGCTAACAATGTGGTGATGCAGTTAGGAAGGCCAACCATACCTTGTCATGCATCCACAGATGCATCTCGAGCAGGTCCAAAGGGATTATCCTCCCCCTCTATGCAACACCAGTCAAGCTACAGTCAGAGTACTGCATCCAGTTCTGGGCACCGCACTTCAAGAGGGATGTGGACAACATGGAGAGGTTCCAAAGGAGGGCCACTCGCATGATCGGGGGCAGCAGGGCAGACCCTACAAGGAGAGGCTATGGGACCTGAACCTGTTCAGCCTCCACAAGAGAAGGCTGAGAGGGGATTTAGTAGTCTGTTACAAACTAGTCAGAGGGGACCAGCAGGCATTGGGGGAGTCCCTGTTCCCCCAAGCACTACCAGGAGTGACTAGAAATAACGGTCACAAGCTGGGAGAAGGTAGATGCAGGCTAGACATTAGGAGGCGCTATTTCACTGTCAGGGCAGCTAGGATCTGGAACCAGCTTCCAAGAGAAGTGGTTCTGGCTTCTACCCTGGTCTTTAAGAGGAAGCTAAATGAACACCTTGCTGGGGTCGTTTGACCCCAGTACTCTTTCCTGCCATGGCAGGGGGTCAGTCTTGATGTTCTGCTCAGGTCCCTTCCAACCCTACCAACTATGAAACTATGAAACTATGACACTTTAGCATTATTCATTCATCTAATAGCATGGTTCACAGATGTTTTCAAGCTTAGATTTTTTTTATTAGTAAAGGCATAAAAGACAAATTGGGCCTCTTATACCAAGCACTATTGAAATATGTATTAATTGACAGTCCCTGCCTGAAAAAGACTCAAATATAAAAGGAAAAAAAACCCTTAAAATATGATTTAAACAAACAAGCAAGCCAAAGAGAGATGAAAAACTTGAGTTAATTAATACTATGAGATGTGTACATATCTTCCTCTAAATTCTTCTCAAATAAGTATTTTAAAACACAATCTGCTTTTTATTTTCAGACAGGCAAAATTGAGTTAAAATTCCCAGAGCAATTTTAAATCTTTCCTGTGGATGTTTATATGATCATACAATATTCAGAAATGTGATTTATAATCCAGGATTCTGGTTTTCTCAGTATGTATATGTCACTGGTAGGTATTGTAAGGCTTTGGGGACCTTTTTATGGGTTCCCTGCCTCCCACTGACATCAGGGTGAAACCCTATTCCGGTGCCACCTAAATGGTCTGGGCACTGCCCCTTTTTCTCTCCTGCCATGTCTTTGTTGTTATCAGTTGGGAAGGCAGTTCCTGGTCGGGGCCCACAGGTGTCTCGACTCTGGGGTTGTGTTCATGGGGCTCCAAACCTCCCCTTTACCCCACCCTTACCATGCCTTCAGCCTGGGTTGATGCTGCTCCCCACAGATTTTCCCCCCACTGCCTGCCTTGCCAGGACTGGGTCTTCTGGGCTGTGAACCTTCATGAGACCACCCCTGGTTTTCGGGCTGGTTTCCCCCTCTTCAAGAAAAATCAACTTGCCCCTGCTGGGTCATCCACAACTCAACAGAAAATGCTGGCACCTGCTGGTGGAGGTCCCGAGCCTACCTTTCTCTCGCTCTCTTTCAGGGGTCCTTTCTCTCCCCTTCCTAGGGGTTTGTCTGTCTTCTCCCCCTTTCATGGGCAGGGGTACTGGGATCTCCCCTGTGCCCCATCCCTACCCATTCCTCTGGCACCCTTACCCTAAAGCGCCCTCACCCTAGGGTCCCGTCGCCTTGGTCCCTCTTGCCAGCATCACTCTTCTACCCTTTTCTGAGGCTTATGGTTCCCCATGCTCTGCCCCCTCTGGAGCAGTCCGAGGATGATTGCGGATTTGAGGGTCTTAAGCTTAAGGATGGAAATTAATATGAAAAATATTAAGACAATATTATATAATTCAATGGCCTCATCAGGGCAATAGTAAGCAGCTCTGATCACCCCATTTATAAAGAATTTTGGTGAATTATAGGGAATTCAGTGAAAGCTCATAAGAGTGATCAAAAATGAGAGAAAGACTGAAAAGATATAAACCATATCAAATGGTATACAGAAGTAGATTAGAGGTTCCATCCTCTCCACCTCAACATACAGGAACAAGGGACATTCAGTGAAGCTACTGTGTAAAACATTGCCCCAAGATGAACAACCTAAAAATAAATTATGTGGATGCTTGCTTGCTTTCTGCAGCTCATGAACAGGGCCTTACCTGGAAAGAAATGCTTTCATATGCTTTGTGCATTACTCAAGGATTCCTCATATATCTAAATGAGTAAGTGCTCCTCCTCCAGATTAAATTCTTGAAACAGAATAAGAGTAGTTCTTGAATTCTGGACAAAAATTTAGTCTACTCTCTAGGAATGAATGGTAGATAATGAATATAAAAGCCCAGAGGTAAGTAAAGAGCCAGGGGACCTGGATATAAACCAAATAAAAAGAAGAAATAAGGGAAGCCTTAACAATCTTCCCAGAAAGAAATTAGAGCAATCAGCTCATTACCTTAAATGTTTGATCACAAATGCAAGAAGTATGGGGAATAAGCAAGAAGACTTGAAAGACCTAATACAATCAGGAAATTGTGATGTGATTGAGATAACAGAGACTTGGTGGGATAGTTCTCATAACTGGAGTACTATCATGGATGGACAGAGGTGGACCCACTGGGGTGCAGCAGCTGGGGACTTTTTAAAGTCCTTAATTCCTCCTATGTGGATGGGTATAAAAATCATTCAAGGAAGGTAAGGGGAAAAGGAGGTGGTGTTGCTCAGAACACAAGAGAGACATAGGCTTGTTCTGAGGTATAGTACAAAGCAGGAGTTAGGCCTGTTGAAAGTCTCTGGTAATGGTAAAAGGAAAGAACGCCAAGGGTGATATCACTATCAACTGCTCTAGGCCACCAAACCAGGATGAAAAGGTGGATGAGGCCTTCTTTAAAAAAAAAGGTGAAACATCAATTACCGTGGCATCTTTGGGAATGTAACACAGCAGTGCACTGGCAGTCTATTGGGTCTGTGGTTTGTATTGGGAGTAATGTCTGGGTACAGGTATTAGACAGACCAACTCAGGAGGAAGAACTTTTTTTATTTATTGCTAGAAAACAGGAAGGAATGTGAAGGTGGAAGACAGTTTAGGGACAGTGGCTGCATCTACACAAGATGATGACTGTGCAGTTGCTACTGCACTGTCATCTAGTACTTGCATACCCAAGTACTAAATGACTACACCGTAACTCAAGTTACTGTGCAGCAGTATCACTGCATGGCTTACTGGTCATGCTGACTGTGCAGTAGCTCATTACTACTGTGCAGTAGCATTGCATCACAGTTCATGCCCTGCAACACTACTGTACAGTAGTAATGAGCTACTGTGCAGTAGTAAGAAATTACTGCCGAGTAAGCATCTTGTGTAGAGGTGGCCAGTGAACACTAAAAGACAGCATCAAGATACTAAGGAAAGGAGGGAAGGAAAGCTACAGAATAAAGAGATACTGGATTTCAGAAAACCAAATTTTAACAAACTCAGAAACTAGTGGGCAAAATCCCTTGGGAGTCAAGTCTGAGACAAAATGGGGAAGAATACAGAAAAGTTGGCTTCCCTTTAAGTAGGTTTTATTAAGGATGGGAGCAAATTATGCAAAGCAAAAATAGAAAGTACAACAGGAGGCCAGCCTAGCTAGAGAGTGAACTCTTCAGTGAGTTAAAACTCAGAAGGAATCCTACTGGTAGGGGAATCTTGGACATATTACTAAGGAAAAGTGTAAGAGTAATACACAGGCATTCAGGAAAAAACTTAGGAAGGCCAAAGCATAAATAGAGATGCAATTGGCAATAAATGTAAAAGGCAATAAATAAGGATTCTACAAGTATGCCAAAAGAGGAAACTAAGGAAAATGTAGGTTCCCTAATGAATGCAGAAAGCAATCTAATAATGGATGACTTGGAGAAAGCTGAATCATTTAATGTCATTTTTACTTCAGTCTTCATGAATAAGATTGGTTACCAGATGACAGCAGTTGGTTTGTTTGGAGTAGTTTAGTAAAGTATCTTGGATTTTATAAGGTTGACAGTGAATCTAAGCATTTCAGACTCTTCACAGAAGCAGTCAAGAGTGTCCCTGAACTCTTCAACTGACTGGGCACACAAGACACAATCACCAGCATACTGAAAATCAGTAACAGAGGTGTTGGTTATCTTGGATTTGGAAGATAACCAGTTGATGTTAAAGAGATTCCTAACCATGCAGTCCTGTATGCTGACTCCAGATGCAAGTCTATCAGCAATGAGATGTGGAATAGTTGTGATATAGACAGAAAACTGTGTTGCTACAATCACACATCCTTGCTTGACTCCAATTCTAATAATGAAAGTTTCCTTTTTCAAGTCATTGCTTAGGCTACTTACTGTTGTGTTTTGACAATGGTAACAAAAGTTGGCAGGCATCCAGATCTCATTGGGATCTTCCATAATGCTTCTCCATTGATTTAATCTTCATTGACCTTGGTCAGGACAATGAAGACTATGTAAAGATCTCAGTATTGCTTACAGCACTTCTCCTGCAGCTATCCAGCAATCAAGACAGGGGGACAGCAGTGGATGTGATATACTTTGATATTAGCAGCACTTCTGACATTTTCTCCAATGACATTACAATTAATAAGTAGGGACCTACCCAAATTGCAATTACACAAATTTCAGGGGAATCATGAAGTCAGGTGATCTTCATGAAATCTGTGGGGGGGGAAAGACTTACTACAAATAAAATGCTGGCTCCCCAGTAAAAGCCCACAGTCCCCTGGCTGTGCAGCCCATGCAGAGAAAGAGCAGAGAGAGGCTGCCAGCACAAACACAAGCAGGTAAAATGGCTGCTAGTCCTGCCCCTCACTGCTGATTGGCTGAGAGGGCTTTTTGTTATGCTGCTCCACCCCTCACCATAAATCTGTGGTGAAAGGTGGGGCCACATGACAGACAACTCCCTCAGCCAATCAATGGTGAGGGTCGGGGCCATACAACAGACAGCCCTCTCCACCAATCAGCAGTGGTGAATGGGGATACTGAAGCCTTTCAGCTAATAAGAGGTTTCAGGGGCCCTGGCCATGATAAGCCCTTGAAATTGGCTGCCAGCCCCACAATCTGCCCATCAAATCAGCCGGCTACCTCCTCAAGTTGGGTAGACTCCTATTGATAAGTTAAGAAAATACAGAATAAATGAAAGTACTATAGGATGCATACACAACTGATTGGATCATCATGTTCAACAAGTGGTCATTAACGGCTCAATGTCAAGTTGAGAGAAGGTACTGAGTGGAGCTCCCCAAAGCTCTGTCCTAGTATTATTTAATATCAGTATTATTTAATACTAGCAAATTATCCATCAAAAATGACAGGGGGAGGGTGGCAGGAAAAGAGCCAGCATTTGGCCCTGTATCCCCATTTCTTCCCCTGTGCTAGACCAGCCCTGCTCCCTTTAGGCCTGACCCTGTTCCCACTAGCAGTTTGGATTTGGGACCAGGGCTGCTCTCCCTCATGCCCCCACTGCCACAGGCGCAACCCTATTACCCCCCTGACCACTGCAGGCCTTCACTCACATTGGGGTCAGGTCCGCTTCCCCCAACCTTGCCCCTGCTGCTTTGGCTGTCCCCCCACCCAGTCTCTCCCCCCACTCCGGGGCAGGGGTCAGGGCCAGGCCCATGTCTGACCTTTCTGTTTGGGCCCGGGCCTTTTCTGCCCCGCCACGCCTCGCAGCTTTGGGTCTGGGCCCGCTCCCCCTTGTGGCTGCAGCTGCACCCATGCCACCAGCACCTGTGGACCTTGCAGCACAGCCGGCATAGGCCCAACAGTGGTGGCAGCAGGCATAGGCCTGGACCTGGCAGTGGATGCAGGCTCAGTGGCAGGCATAGGTATGGACATAGGCCCGGTGGGGTAGCTACAGGTGCAGGCCCAATAGAGCAGCTGCAGGCACAGGGTGGTGGCCATGGAGTGGTGGCTGCAGCTACCGGTAACTACCCCCTCCCCTCTCCCCTGCCTCCCCTACCTACCAGCTCTTGTTGTGGGGTGAGGATGGGGGTGCTCCAGCCCCTGGCTCCAAGGAGCAGACCAGGGGAGCGAGGCCAGCAGCCCTCTGTCCCCACGCTCTGTCCCCTCTGTTATGGTGGGGCTCTGGTCCCTATTGCCCTCCTCTGCCTCCAAGGAACAGGGGAGGGCCAGACAGCAAGCAGGCCTGCCCCACCCCTCCAACCCCTCAGTCCCTACTGTCATGGCTTTGACTAAAACCTGTCTTTTACATCATTTGTTTAATGCTATTCTGTGAAGCATTTTCTCTGTCCCAGTTAATTTCAGTTAATTTACATCTTTTGCACCTTTAAAATTTTCCTTCCTTTCAATAATTTCATAGTTAGTAGGGTCAGAAGGGACCTGAGCAGATCATCAAGTCTAACCCCCTGCCATGGCAGGAAAGAGGACTGGGGTCAAACATCTAGCCTTGTCTTAAAGACCCCCAGGTTAGGAGCCAGCACCACTTCGCTTGGAAGTTGGTTCCATATTGTAGCCGCCCTGACCATGAAGTAGCACCTCCTGATGTCTAATCTGAATCTACCTTCTGCCAGCTTGTGACTGTTATTTCTAGTCACTCCTGGTAGTGCTCAAGGGAACAGGGACTCCCCCAATGCCTGCTGGTCCCCTCTGACTAGTTTGTAACAGGCCACTAAATCCCCTCTCAGTCTTCTCTTGTGGAGGCTGAACAGGTTCAGGTCCCATAGCCTCTCCTCGTAGGGCCTGCCCTGCTGCCCCCTGATCATGCGGGTGGCCCTCCTCTGGACCTTCTCCATGTTGTCCACATCCCTCTTGAACTGCGGTGCCCAGAACAGGATGCAGTACTCTAGCTGCGGCCTGACCAGTGTCGCGTAGAGGGGGAGGATCACCTCCTTGGACCTGCTCGAGATGCATCTGTGGATGCATGACAAGGTGCTGTTGGCCTTCCTAACTCCATCCACACACTGCCGGCCCATGTTCATCTTGGCATCGGTGATGACTCCAAGACCCTTTTCTGCCTCTGCACTGACGAGAAGGCAGTTCCCCAGCCTGTATGTATGGTGCTGGTTCCCCAGGTGCATCATCTTGCACTTGTCAGTGTTGAATCCCATCCTATTCTTGTCCGCCCACCCGTTTAACCTGTCTAGGTCCGATTGTAACCTATTCCTTCCTTCTAGCATGCTATAGGGACTATAGGAACAGGATTTTATAGTTAGGGACCTACTGATTTCACGGCACAAGTGGGCTGTGTGGCAGCTCATTTAATCTTATAGGTTCTACCCTTTGCTAATTGGCTGAGGAGCCCTAGTGGCCCTGCTGTTTTATGCTGATTGGCCAGGAGACAAAAATGGTGCCATATTTAAAACCACAGTTTCTGCCTCCCTGCTGATCAGGAGTGAGCAGCAGGGCTCCTCTGTTAATTGACAAGGGGGTACACAGGAGAACCTGTAAGATTAAAGGAGCTGCCATGCAGCATGTGAATTCGGTAGATCCCTATTTATCAATCACTGAAAGGAATCATAGGGTGCAAACAAGTGTTTGTATGATGAAACTCAGTTTAAGCCTCCTAAATCTGAGTTGGGCTCACCTCAAGCAAGCCTTCATTGCTTGCCACGAGGAGCCATGGGCAACCGGAGGCAAGTAAGTTAGAGGGGAGAGGAGCTGACAGATCTGCAGGGAGGTGCTGCCCCACCTGGGAAAAACAGCTTGGTAAAAGTTGAGGGGAGGGGTAAAAATATAACAGCCCTAAGACTGTGGAGAGTGGCAGGGCCTTCCCAGCCCTAGGGGTGGGCTGGGAATGTATGCAAGCATTTGTTACATCAGGTTAATATGTGTTCAGTTGGATTAATGCATGCTGGTCTAAGTTAGTTCTTGTCGGATCTGAAGGAGAGATTACCCAGGGACTTGCTCGAGCATGTTCCAAACAGGCAACATAGAAGATGGCAGTAAAACTAAAGTGGAAGGGAAGTTGGGAGGGAAGTTTGCATAGAACAAGGAAGTCAGAAGAAAACAAAAAAAATGACAATGAAGGCACATGCAAAAGCAGAGATACATAGTGCTTTGAAAAGAGCAGTTCAGATCTGGCAAGACCTGAGACATCCATGTACCAGAATAAAAGTCCGAATAGTGTTGGTAATGTGTATTTTATATTAATGTCAGACAGACTATTTCCATCCTATGAGCCTATCTTCTGTTTTATTAATAAGTTTTGCTAATTTGCCAAAAAGAGTGCTATTTGGATGATATACATGAATAATGAATTTTAAAGAAGTATGTTTGTGAAAGTTCATTGCCCAAATATCTGAACTCTTCACTGTGAAGTAGAAGTATTCTATTGTTCTTTCAACTACACAGTTAATGTGCTAAATTATTCCTTGTGCTTTGTAAGAGATTAGTTAACATTGCTTTTAGTTTTATTCAGACAGCATGTTCTAGTTCTTCTTTGCATACAAGACGCTGACAGCTTGACCTTCCTGATTATTTCCTTATAAGACCATTATCATCAAAGTTGTGCAGCAGACAATTTACAAATGTTAATATTAAAAGACCTAGTTTTCTGACTGATGTCAAGCTTTATTTACATATATGAAAAAGCAAGAAAGGAATCTTATCACACTTTGAATGAATCAGATCTAGATAAATCTCAAGATACAGTTAGAAATGTTTATCATCACTTTTATAACAACAAGCAAGATTTCAGTGGACATCTTGAAAAATAAATTCCATATCCTTACGGACTTGGAATCCATTCTTTGAGGGGTAATTCCTTAAATTTCTGGGTTTAATTTTTACTTCATACCAACGAAATTCCAGAATACATGAAGGTAGCCAGTCACCGACACAATTAAGTTGCCTTCTTTTAAAATGCAGTTTTCTGGTACTCTGATAAGATCATATATAGACTCCATATGTAGGCTCAGGCCTCTCTGTAATCCTCTTGAGATAAGCAGCAAACTCGTGCTCCAGTTGTTGGCCTCACATCAAAGTGAAATTTCAGTACTTTAAAATGTCTCCACATTGGTGATATCTTAGGACAGTTCTCAATTATAGACATGCACAAACCATGAGAAATAAAAGGGGTAAAACCTTGCCTGAAACCTCCTAAAGCTCTGATTTCTTCTCCAAATGGAAATTTAGTGTTCATTATGTTGCAGAGGGTCAGTCAAGGTGCATGCACACAATTTGTTCTAAGTAGGTGCCATTAAGTCTGAAAATCAGGAGATCTGCTTTGCCTAAAGTTTCCCATTAAACTAAAGTCCAGCACTGTCATTTTGCATAAGAGTTCATAGTTGGCACATATACATAATCTGCATTGTATAATGCTTTTCTATGGCTAAGTAGTAGTAGTAGTAGTAGTAATTTCTCATAGTTTTTTCAGTCTCTGTTGCAGTTTTTTTATTTTGTGCAAATCTACATTCAATAAGCTTTAGAAAACACACACACACACACACACGCACTGTATGGGTATGTGGTAAGCAGAACTTACATTCTAAGAAAAAAACCTTCTTAGACCATTTACTCCTTAACGTATACATATATAGATTGCCATCATTATTTATTTTTGAAAGGTTTGCCTAAGTAAAGAATGCTTAAAAATAAGAAAGAACAACAGGCTTTGGTCTTAAGGTAGCAGATAATTCTACTACAGAAAACAATTTAAAATGAAGCCCCAATTTAATTACTTGCATTAGCATCACTTCATTTTTGTCTTCAATTAAAGCTAAGGGCTGGATTCAGAGGGCAAATTCCATTCAATGGCAGCTCAAAGCAGGTTTTCTCTTTTGGTTTTGGTTTTGATTCTGGTCCTAACCATGCAGACAGCTCATACTGCCAACTAAAGCTGAGCAAATAATTAGTGGAAAATAATTTAGCTGATGAATGTAGCCTTTTTCTGTTCCTAAAATATACACACACAGATAATGGTTGTTTCAAACACATTCATATGCAAGAGTACTAAATGACTTCCTTTGCAAATTATTCTAACTCTGTAGACTAATCACAAACAGCTTACTGCTTTCAATATTGACACCTCAAACAATTTGCTGTCATTGGTCAGGCAGATCACATACTACTGCTTCTTTGCTGTGGCTGGGGAGTGTGCAAGATTGTTTCTGACTAAAAACTCAGCCTCATGAAGGTAAATTCTGGTTTCCTAAACAGAAATACACTATACATGCAGTTATGACACTTACTCAAGATGACACGGGGACCCTCACAGGTTTGCCCAAATGTGGTAGCTCTGCCCCCAACAGAGGGATAGTGGGAAAGGTCTCCTTTCCTTGCCACATAAACAGGAAACTTTTAATTAATTCTATGGTATTTATTCTATATGGCATTTGATCAAGGAAATAGTTATGTCAATTTACAGCCTATTAAAATAAGCC
The DNA here is from genome assembly GCF_001723895.1 of Crocodylus porosus. NCBI lineage: Eukaryota > Metazoa > Chordata > Crocodylia > Crocodylidae > Crocodylus > Crocodylus porosus. The sequence goes on along the minus strand of NW_017728906.1, from coordinate 129,816,610 downwards.
TTTAACATTTACACAGTTCGTACATCTTATTCTATGCTTCTGTTTAATGAAACTAATTTAACAACAGAATGCCCTATAAGCTGAAGAATTTGAATGGTCTATTTAGGAACCAAAATACTAAAGGCTGAAAAGGGAAATGCTGACTTTAAAAAAAATCATATTCAATGCAAAACTGATAATGTGACCCTTATTTACTGCACCACATATTTAGCTTTAATTTGCTTTTGTTGTTTATCTTTCCCTCTATACGTTTCAGCATTTGCATGGAAAATAATGGTGAAATAGTGGGTAGGCAGGCAATGTTATTCAGTTGTGCTGGCTGTTCTAAGTGATGAAACTATAATTCACAGGGTGATAGATAACAGAAGGTAATTTTATGGTTACTAAGAATGAGTTTGCATTTGTTGAGATAGTTACTATATAAATTTATAGATCTATTTTGTATGTACTGCATTTTAAATTTTAGTGGCAGAACAAGGAACAGTATCAGAGTAACACAAGTAGTAGTCATGAACTCCTACTTTAGCAGGCACTTGTAAAGGTGTACTGTAATTCAACATGAAATAGGTTCAGAATGTTCTCACCAACTTCTTATAAATCATGCTCCTTGGAAGGCAAGGTGTTATTAAGTTTGTTTTTTGATTTTCTCTTGCCCTTCCTCCATCATCTTATCTAAGGAAAGTGTTGAAAGGTAGGAAAGGCAATTCTGTACAGGAGGCCCTTTTAAGTAGTGAATTACTGGGTACCTTGTTCCACACCTTCCAAAGCAGTGCTCTTCCTGGATTTAAAATTGTTTTGTGAGTTTAACTAACAGGTCACCTTGCTCCTTGTTGTCTGAGCACATCCTGGGTTCCCATAGAGAAAAGAATGAGACTAAAATTCTGTGAGGATTGCATGGAATATAGAAGAGAAGAGGGTTGTACATCTGCTGGTCACAAGTCCAGAAAAACCTGAATCTAATCAAGACATTGCCACATGAAGGAATACAAGTCTCAAAGAACTGGAAATCTAGCAGTCCATCTTTTTTATATAAGCATGGGGACTGGGCCTTTCAGAAGCCATTTGAAGTTTGCCAAATTTGGTCAGAACTACCAGCCTCAGAGTAAAATCTAATTGTCCAAGTGGTCTTCAAAGTTTTCATTCAACCTAAAATCTGAAGGAAGCTCAGACTGAGATGCTGGTGATGGGGTTGATGGTAATGGGAAGCAAAGAACAAAGAAGAAAAGATCTGTAAAAAAATATATACATACACACATTTTTATATACACACACATTTTATACTTTTTGGAGTGTGATGATGACCACATCATCTCCTTTCCATGCTGAGGTTATGGAAATAGTGAAACCCTGCCTCCACTGCCCCAGTAGGTCTCAATGGCCTGTAAACAAAACAACTTTACCCAGTAGCATAGTGTGGGTCTCCAGCGCCCAGGGGCCAATGCTTACATTTGCACATCCCCTGCTCTCATCCATGGCCAATTGCCAACCGGGGGGTGGGGTCCCTCCAGCAGCTGATTGCTGAGCAGGGAGGGAGGGGTCCGCTAGTGGTCGATTGCCAAGACAAGAAATGCCAGCAGAGAAACTGGAAATGCTGCCAGGGGACCAAGTAGCCCCTGGAAAGCCTGGCCAGCACCCCCCCAGGCTAGCACCCAGGGCATGACCTCCTCACCCCGCCCCCTCCATCACTACCTTTACCTTTTACTTCATACTTGTAAGCACTGAGAATACCTCAGTTGCCTCAGATAATCTGAACTATGCATTGACCAATGGTAGCAAGCTTGTGGGGGCTCAGGCCTGATGCCTCTTGATGACCCAATTTGCTGGCTGCACTCCAACTCCTATAACCTTTTGCCTCTTACCTGCCATACATTTTATGCTGATAGCCTCCCAAGTATATCACTATCTCTAGAAGCCAGTTTAAATCACCTAGTACCCTCCCTCTTGGCACCTTCCTGGGACTTTTCTACCCTAAATATCATCCTAGGGTTTCTCTGCCCAAACAAAAACCTTTATGGGCACTAGCCCCTCTGGCACTCTCTCTTGTGCTGAGCCCTGGTCCTATTGGTGTAGGCCAGACCTGCTAACCCTCACTGAGCCTTAAGGCCTTTAAACATGGCCTCCAGCTGCCCCTATAGCCACATTGTGCCTTGCATCCTCTGGCACTACCTTCCTCTACTCGCTCCATCCTCAACACCTCTGGCTTTAGCCCAGCCCGGCCCCTGACCCTGTAAAGCTGCAGCCTCTAAATTCTTGGAGTTTCTACCTACTTAGCTCCTGAAGTCCTGGCCCTTCAGAGCTCTATGGGTTGAGTACACCTCCAGCACTGTCTCCCTAGGCCTCAAACTAGGCACATAATCACAATGTAAGCCTCCAGGAAGAATCAACACAAAACAAACTGCTTGGCTGCAACTCAAACTCACCATGGGTCTCTAACTGCTGTACCTCTCCTACCCAAAGAATCTGGATTTGTTCCCAGCCTTCAAGGTACCTCTCTTATTCTCTACCAGCCAGCTCTGTCCACAGCCCTTCTCCCTGTAACCTGTAGATCTAAGGTACATGCCTCAACCCAGAGGCTGGCCTTATATTCACCTATGCCATGTGCATTCCTGACAACAGTCTTTGAAAATGGTCCCAGGGATTTTTACTCAGCTCAATGCTTAGCTTAGTCCCTTGGTCCCATTATCCTCCAGTCCTCCCTAGCTGCTCTGAAGCCTCAGGGCTTCTGGGTTTTGGTTTTTGTTGCGACTGGCTGATGCTCAGTCTGTCCTTCTTGAACAGGAAAGTCCTATCCCCATGGAGACCCCAATCTCCTCTCTTAATCCCCCTCCCTCTATGGCTAGGGACAGAAGTTACACATAAACTAAGACAAGCAGCTCTGGGGTTCAGAAGGCAAAGAATTCCCCTCAGCTCCATGGGGCTTCCTGGGACTGAGGGATCCTGGGCTGGGGTGAAGGGAAGTCTCCCAAGGTGGAGGCTCCCCAGTGCCCCCATGCTGGGCTGCATGGGCAGCCACCCAGCTGGGAGGACTTCTCTCTCCCTCCTACAGCAGCAGCTGAAGCAATCAGCAGCTGGGAGGAGGGAGGAGGGGAATTCCTCTTGGCTCCCCAGGGCTGGGGAACCCAGGCTGAGGGAAACCTCTTGAAGGAGAGGCTCCCCCAAAATGGGCCAGCACCCAGACAGTGGGCTCCTTAGCACCCCCCCCCACCCCGAGGGTGGGCAACAGGGAGCTGGGGACATTTGGCTGGACTGGCAATGGCCAAAGGTGGGAAACATGCTCTAGCACTCCTTGCCAACTGTCCTGGGTTACTGCAGGCCTCCCTCTGCCTTTCCCAATTGGAATCAGTTGTTTATCAGCAGGGATCCTAGTTTTCTCTGATTAACCCCTGCCCCCCCCCATTTTTCAGTTTAAAAAAAAAAAACCCAAAATCCACCTTTGCCCATAATTAAAGTGAAATACCACTATACATATATCTATATATTAGTTGCATTTCATTTTAATCATGGAAAAATGTGGATCTGGGGTTACTTTTTTTAACTCTGAAAGTTGGGGATTTTTTTTTTAATCAGAGAAAACCAGGATCCTTGGTTATCAGTTCAACCTATGCATCTTAGAGGAAGCTGCTGAGATTGAATTGATTCTGCCTTGGGATTTTTGACTGTTTATATTTACCCTAGGGGTAACAGTGTTGGGGTTTCCTGTTATGCCAACCTAAGAGCAATCTTTGGAAACTTGGCTCTCTGTAAAGTGCCACTACCACACTAATAAATATCTAAGGAAATGTCATTTCTTCTGGTCCTGTTCCCCAACAGCTATGAGTTATTGAGATTTAGTTAGAAGTCATTAATTTAGACCATTTTTGATTTAGCTTTGCAAAATGACAGTGGTCACCATTAACAGTGTTTGCCAACAGGTATGATAAAGTAATATCTGAGATCACATAATATTTATAAATATTTTGACTAAAAATAACAGGAATACCATCATAACTGACTGCAGAAAAATGGTGAAATTTTAATAGCAGCACCCAGTGAAACCTCAGAGTACAACCTCAAACTGATGTACTCTGAAAACCCACCTGCTGTGTAATCAGACATCAGTAAGATGTCAGAAGACTTAGAATAGGGAGAAGATACCTTGGTTACTAATAATTGGCATATGACAATATTATTGAATTAGTAGCTAAATTATCTGGAATTTAATTTTAACTTAATTTAAAGGGAACCTGTAATCATTCCTAAAGTAATATACTATTAAAAAATCAGTGTTTGCACAAGACTGTATTACAGTTACAGACAATTGAGGATACAAGTTATGAGCATAATTCAAATTGTATGCATTTAACAAACATTTTGCCCATCACATTATTCAATTCAATATCCAAGGTATGATTTCTTATTGTACATTCACATCTACTTGTGTCATATGTAGTTATGGGGACCTGTAATCCTTGGTTCTTTAAGTTACACTGGCTAATACCAGTTCAAAATTATATATCACATTATTAAAAGGCAGCCTACAGATATAGCTAAATCTTTCTTCCCAGTTTCCTTTTATATTTCCCACCTCCTCGTGTGCACTGCCTGCTAGTCTCATGAATCATGTGCTAATATGGTAAGACACCTCAGTAAAAACCAGTACCTACAAATTATAGACAAGAAACAAAAGTTCAGGTTTTCAAAATCCAGTTGATTTTCTTTATTTTCCACTATATAAGCTGTATGAACAAATATCATTTTTAAACCTATATGTCTGAGTTACTAAACAAATGAACAACCCCAGTGTTACATCACTAGGAGGCACAAGCCAGAGGCAGCCCGAATTTAGGGCAAAGGCCTATCAGAGTTGCACTTTACTTATGCTTTTCAGCTTAATCATAAATTCATGGATTCATAAATGCTAGGGTCGGAAGGGACCTCAACAGATCATCAAGTCCGACCCCCTACCTAGACAGGAAATAGTGCTGGGGTCAGATGACCCCAGCTAGATGCCTATCCATCCTTCTCTTAAAGACCCCCAAGGTAGAGGAGAGAACCACCTCCCTTGGAAGCCCATTCCAAATACTGCCCACCCTTACCGTGACAAAGTTTTTCCTGGTATCTGGCCTAAATCTGTTCTCTGTCAGTCTGTGACCATTGTTCCTAATTACCCCATGAGGTACCCTGATAAACAGAGCATCTCTGATCCCTCGCTGCACTCCCTAATGAATTATTAAGCAGCCACAAGATCACCTCTCAGCCTTCTCTTGCGGAAGGCTGAAGAGGTCCAGGTTCCTCAATCTCTCCTAATAGGGCTTGTCCTGGAAGCCCTTAACTATATGAGTGGCTCTCCTCTGGACCCTCTCAAGTCTATCAACATCCTTCTTGAAGTACAGTGCCCAAAACTGGATGCAGTACTCCAACTGTGGTCTGACCAATGCTGGTAAGGGGAAGTATCACCTTCTTGGTTCTATTTATCATGCATCTGCTGATGCATGATAAAGTACAGTTAGCTTTGCTGATGATTTCATCATACTGATGACTTACGTTTATCTTGACTTACTATAACTCCGAGATCCCTTTCCACCTCTCTGCTGCTAAGGGGGTCAATTCCCAGCCAGTATGTGTGCTGGATATTTTTGTACCCTAGGTGCAGCACTCTGCACTTGTCCTTGTTGCACTGCATCCTATTGTGTACTGCCCACTATTCTAACCTGTCCAGATCTGCCTGCAATCATTCCCTACCCTCTGGAGTGTGCACTTCATCCCACAATTTAGTATCATCCACAAGCTTCAAGCCCACATCCAAGTCACTGATGAAGATATTGAAGAGTAAAGTCCAAGGACCCCACTACATACATCCTTCCAAGTCAATACAGACCCATTTACTACCACTCTCTGGGTGTGACCGCTAAGCCAATTTGCCACCCACCAGACAATGTAATCATCTATGGTACAGCCTCTTAATTTATTTATGAGAATAGGATGACATACCGTATCGAAGGCATTGCTAAAGTCCAAGAGAAGGACATCTACCTCTAATCCTGCATCTAAGCATTTTGTGACCCTGCCATAAAACAAAACCAGATTGGTCAGGCATGATCTACCTGCTATGAATCCATGCTGGTTTCTGTGCTGCATTATTTTTCCTGATGGACTCCCAGAAATATGATCCTTCATAATCTTTTCAAAGACCTTTTCAATTCAATATACTCTGACTTCATTCATTGATGTAAATTACATTGTGATCCAAACCAGACAGACTATATAAGCCATGTTTAGGGGCGTGACTCAGAGAGTAACAGACCACAGGCTGCTGGTAATAGGGCCTCAGAGCTAACCAACACAGGAATATATAATACCTTGAACAAAGCGAACTGAAATTGACTGGAGAAACTGAACACACAAACCAGTAGAGATTATCCTAATGTACAGTTGTTACAGTTTTTTTACACAAGACAACTTTAAACAAGAGTAGAGTGAATTGCACCCTAATATAGGGTTGTAAATCAAATGTCTGTTCCAGTTTTACAGCAGCAGATTATACCAATTTAAATGCAACTGTCATAAGAACATCCACATGGAGTTAATGTGAGGTAGCTGCTACATCATAAATTTAAACTCTTCCTTAGTACCATGTATAGTGAATTCCTTAGACATAATGATTCATCCAGCAAAATCTAATTCCTAGAGGCCAGAGACATACTCATTGCTATTACTCCAATTGCTTTGCACATTCATTGATTTTTGTTTTCAATGGCTTTGAATTCAATTAATCAAAAAAATTCTGTTCTTCTATCAGAGAAGATGCAAATACAAGGAGAAAGAATTGTGTGCTTGAGTTCTGTTTTCTCAGATGTGAATCAGTTCTATCCTTAACATCTGGTTAATTGTCAACATGAATCTCTAAACTGCAAAATTTCATGGATCTCTAAACTGCAATATCCTGGTTGCTAAAGCAGCATTGTATCTTTGACCACTGAAGGTGCTGACAGACATGTGGTCCCTGCTGTAACTCATGGTGCTTTGCAGAAAGCACCTTGAGTTACAATGGTCCCCTGGGCCCAACAGACATTCACTGGTGGATCTGGGCAGCTGGGCAATCAAGTTCCAGTTTGAGGTGGCTGCATATCCTCTACCCCCATTCCCTTCTTCCCGCACCACAGCTCCAGTGCTGTCTTCAGAATAGGAGATGGGGAAGAGAGCATAGGGGACTCAGTCTGGGGTTCATTCAGCCTGTGCTGGAAGGTTGGGCAGGTGTGTTGGAGCCCCTCCCCCCCACCACCTTGGACCCCACCTCAAGGGGGCTCCAATTCACCCACCCCATCCTCCAGCACAGGCTGAGCAAACCCCAGAGGGAACTCTCTCCCCTCCTTTCTCCTCTTCCCATTCTGAAGACAGCACCAGGAGTGGGGCTTGTGTCAGGGTACACTGACAAAAGTCAATCAAGGTGCTCCTTTTTGGAGCACCTTTATCTGAACCCTCATATCACAAGGGTTCAGATTGTCTTGCAATTAGGTACTTTTAAAGCACTCTACAGCTGTGCAGTTCTGTAAGAGCATGGGTGTAGTGTGTTTTAGGGGCATGACTGCATGATAAAACATCACTTCTGTCAGCACCCTGAGTAACAACTGTCCCTCCATTTTTGTAGATTAAGTATATTATTAGGCCTAATTATCGTCCTAATAATAATTAGGGGTTTCTTCCTTCCCCACAAAGATAATAGAGTCCTTTGGTTTGTCTCTCCAGTCTTTGTGGCTGTGGTAGGATGTGTCATGTTATATTCTGTATTAAGTTTATAGCTGTATTTGTATGCGTCCACAATGGGTTCTCAAGTACTAAAGCAACAAATAACAGATTTAAACCATATAGTACACAGCAATAAGGCATTATTGCTTGCTCCCTGCTTGTATTACACTGCAGCACTTGGGTACCCAGACACATACAAGCATACTCTACCCAGGCTTAGATGCACTTCAATACAGCGCAGGGCAGGAGAAGGCTGGAGAACTCTATGCACAGCACAGACCTACCCCTGCCTTCTCTGACACTCATGATCCCTGCCTACATTCAATTAAAAAACAAGCCTGCAAAGCTCTCTGGGCTGCATGCTCCAAGGATCCCTGGCAGCCCAATGTCTGCATTACAGGCACTTTGCTTCTCTGTTTGAGGTTCTATACAGATCAGGTTTTCTCAGGAAAACAAACCTGGGAGAGTTGTCCTGGATGATCTGAATGTGTATACACAGTCAATACTAAAAGTCTGTGGCAGAACCAGGTACAGTGCCCAGATCTTTTCTCTCCATTCAACTGGAAAACATTTATCTTACAGGTCATGTTATGGTGGTGGTACTACATGTATATCTGAGGGGAGAGGAAGAAAATTCAGTGACAGCCAGATGGATGAAGTCTCCTTGAACCAGCACTGCTCACAAGCACATACAAGTTCCTTTCTTCTGCTTAAACACTGACCAGGTGCAATGGAAAGGCGGACCTTCTGACCCCATCCACAGTCACATCAGCAGTACCCATATTTAAAAGATAGGCAGAGGAGAATTTCAAATGAGATGAACTAACTAGCTGACAGGGAGAGATCCACAGGCAATGGAAAGATCCAGAGGCAGTTCTTCCTCTGAGAAAGATTTCACACTCTGCTTCACTTCAGCATTTAATCAACCGCAAAGGCTGTTTATTGCTTTGTATACTCCAGTGCCAGAAACATTATCACGTAATTAAATTGTTTCATTGTTTTGCTATATCAAGTGACATGTCTCTTTAACTCCCTGTTTTATTTAGTAGTGAGTTTATTTTAACATCATCAGAATGGGAAATTAAATTGAACTGGTGACTTCTTAAACTCAAGTTCAAATCAATAATACAGGTACACATTTCACTACTAAATTCCATTGTAATGCTTTTCACTTTGCTGCAGTCCTACACTTAAACAATGCAGTTGGCCCCTTCTCCTGTGTTCATATGATTTATGGCTATTCCTGGAGAAGGGACACATACTTCAAGGCCTTCCTGGGTGTCTAAGTTCCTTCTTATCAGTGGCATTTCCCTCTTTCTGTTATTCATGTAGTCACTCTGCTTGAGTCAATTGGATGATGGCATAAGTCAACAAAAAACCCCAACAATACAATAGCTGATTTTATTTTGGGTCTCATGCTTAAATGTGCATGGCCTTCATAAAAATGCATGTATTTAAATACACATCCTGAAGCTCTTCTAAATCAAGGTTCTATTACAAATGCCCTTTAGTTTTTGCAGTTTGTTCGTTGTAAGTTGAGACTAACATGTTGAATTACGTCTCTTTATAAGTTGAAAGAGTTTCAAAAGGATGACAGCTCAAGTGTTCAAATGCCCTCAAGGTTACTCGAAGCATACCCAAGATGTTTCAAGCTGTACAGTTCCCATTCATGCAACTATAAATCACTAGCTATGTTACATGCTGCTATTTTATTATTTAATTTGCATAATGAAAATTACTATATAAATAACATTATGAAAAAGCTCCATATCACAGGATAAATAATTACTAGCTATTTAAAGGGAACAGAATGGGAACTTTGTCATCCAATGCATCCTAAAAGTGATTTTAAATTCCCTTGTGCATAGTTGAAAGGGTTACTAGATATGGCAAAATTTCATATTACACAGATAAAAAGGAAGTAGGAAAAATATAAGTATCAATGGTTTCTTAAAGGGACCAGTTTAAGGAGAAAAATGATCATTCTGGAATAGATTGGTCCAAATTGTGGCTTTATGCTACACTGCTGTGTATTTTCTGACTGGGTAACTTCCCCCCCCCCACTTTTTTCTAATCCACTCTAGACTTCCCCAAGATTTGTGGAAGTCACATTCTTGGAGTCCTTCAAAGCCAGAGCCTCAATAAAGAATTCAACATCAAGGCCTTGGTCAGGCTCTGCATGGAAGCCTACTACTGTATCAACCTAGTCAAACTAGAGGTCCAAAGTAATGCACCTTCTGCAATATTAACAACTTCATTAATGCCTCTTCACCAACTACGAACACTGCTGTTACAGTATTTTCTCTGTTGTAATATTTAGGATTATTTCTAATATCTTCATTCTAGCTAATAAAAGTTGACTGATAAAACTGCTCCCTCTGTTACTAACTCCAGTACATTTTTATTGTTTCATGTGCCCTTGTCACTTATTGTTCACTTCTTCACCATAAAAAAAATACAAAAATGCTTTACTGTGCTGTCAAACTGTTTACGTAAAGTTTATAAGCCAAACATTTTTCTCTTTTTACCCTATAAGGAGAAATTTGGGAAATCCACATGTGACACACTCCAACATTGGATGGTAGGGTGTTTCTTAAGACACGCTACTGGGGTGTTCCTACACCATCAGGGTGCCCTTCTTCCCCAAGTTCCTTTCTCCTGTCTTCTGCTTAACCACTGAGAACCGCTGAGATATGCCAGGGGCCAGTTTCTTGGCCCATGATGTGTCAGGTCTAGCCAGCTCTCAACAGAGGAGATTTTGCCACCTCAAAGAATCACCCTCTTATCTGGTCATGCACTCAGAAAAGATAGATCCCCCTTTCCTTGGAAGAGTCATGCCTGTATGGTCAAATGATCTGAGATCACAGTTAACCCTAAATGAGTTAAAAATAATAAAAGGATACATTATAAAAAGCAAGAATAAGCATTAAAAAAAAATCACTAATTTTACAAAGAGATAAAGAAAGAGATACAAGAATAAACAAACAACATTACATTTCAAAACAATAATCTGATTTTACTTTGCATTTTAAGCCCAAGACTGCAGCTTCTACCCAACTCAAGTTAGAAAGCAGTTTCGACCTCCGACCTTCCTGCCACAGCCTCCTACAAATCCTCCTGTCAACCTACTTCATGGCTGAGAGCCTCAAGCCCCTATGCTCAGGAACAAACTAAAACCACCACTTGCTCTCAAGGCATATCTTAAGTAACTGTTCCTTATCTGTCAACTCAACTGTTCTATAGAATTCGTGAAGATCTCATATTATGCATTTATAACCCTTCTGGCCCTCTATTGAAAATCCATTTGACCAGTCAGCCATCTTTACTGACCCATTAACGACTGGAGGAGTATCTACATCCTTTCAGATATAAAGATAAGGGAAAAAAAGAACTATCCTCTGATTGGCATCACCAAGACCTGGTGGGACACCTCTTATGATTGGAATGTCAACACGGAGGGTTACACTCTGTTTCAGAAGGACAGGGTTGGGAGAAAATATTGTGGTGTTGCCTCATATGTCAAAAGCACATAGACTTGTCTTCTGGTTCAGGAAGAAGACAATAGCAAAGCAGAATGTATTTGGGTAATGATTAAAGGTGAAAGATGTGACACCAGTATAACGGTGGGGGTTTAGTATAGGCCACCTAATTAGGAAGAGGAAGTAGATGAGGCATTCTTCAAGCAGGTAAAAAAAAATCTACCCAAAAGCTATGCAATAGTACTGAAGGGAGACTTCAATTTTTCAGACATCTACTGAAAGAACAATACAGCCAAACATAAAACATCGAATCAAGTCTCCTGTGTGGAGAACAACTTTCTATTCCAAAAAGTTGTGGATACAACTGGAGAATTATTTATCTTAAATCTTGGCCTGACCAACAGGGAAGAAGCAGTGGAGGATGTGAAGGTGATGGGTAACTTGGGTCACAATATGATAAAATTCCAGGTCCTGAAACAAGGAAAGCATGAGGTCAGCAAAATTAGGACGCTACATTTCAAAAGGGTGGATTTCATCAGACACAGGGAGCTAATAGGCCTGGTGTCATGGGAGGATAGATTGAAAGATAAAGGTACCCAGGAGAGCTAGAACCTTCAAAGGGCAAGGTATTGGAAGCCCATCAATGATCTCTGTGACATCAAGAAACTGTCCCAACAGAATGGAAGCACAAGAAGAATGGTAAGAGAATAATGTGGTTGCACAAGGAGCTTTTACAATGCCTCAAATGCAAAAGGAAAGCTTAAGCCAATGGAAAAAAGGGCAGGTCATCAAGGAAGCATATCAGGAAATAGCAAGAACCTGCAGGGACAGAACCCAGAAGGCAAAGATAAAAAATGAGCTGCACCTGGCGAAGGAGGTTAAGGACAACAAGAGGAGGTTCTGTAAGTATGCTGGACAGAAAAGAAGTATCAAGGAAGCTATGCATCCTCTGTTAACAAGCCAGAGGGAACTCCAAACCCAAGATGCAAAGGCAGAGATATTCAACAGCTACTTTGCCTCTCACAAAAATTAAGCTCCAAACAGATACCTTATCGGGATTATCTGGATAAGGAGAGAAGCTGAAGGAGGAGATAAGAAAAGAGACTGTCAGAGGGCTATTGTTGGGTCTGAAGGAATTCAAGTCAGCAGGTGGATGGACTTCATCCTAAGGTCCAGAAGGAACTGGCAGAAAATATCTCAGAGCTCTTATTAATGATTTTCATGTAGTTGTGGGGGATGGGCCAGGTACCAGAGGACTGGAAATGGGCCAACATGGTGCTCCTTTTTTAAAAAAGACAAAGAGGAAGATCCAGGGAACTATAGTTAGCTTCACCTCAATACCTGGGAAGTTACTGGAGTATATCCTACAGATGGTCATTTGCAAGCATCTGGAGGAGGAAACATTGATTACAAGCAGCCAGCTTGGATTTATGAAAATGTGTGAAACAAACCTGATCTTCTTTGAAAAAATAACTGCTAGGGTGGATGAAGGGAATGCTGTGCATATAGTGTATCTGGACTTCAGCAGGGCTTTTGACAAGACCCCACACAACCTTCTCATAAACAAATTGGAGAAATGTGGGCTAGATTAAACTAATGCAAGGTGGATAAATAACTAGCTCAATAGCCACAAGCAAAGGGTAATTATTAACAGGTACACATCCAAATAGCAGGATGTTTGGAGTGGAGTCCCACATGGGTCTGTGCTGGGCCTAGCGCTGTTCAACATGTTTATTAACAATTTGGATGCTGACATACAAAGCTTCTTGAGCAAGTTGCAGACAACACAAAACTTGGAAGGATTGCAAACATGTTGAGGAGGTGAGGGCAATTCAGAAGGGTCTCAACGGATTGGAAAGTTAGGTTAGAGCTAACAGGATGAATGTCAATGTGAACAAATGCAAGGTACTACACCACAGGAGAAGTCATCATAAACACAAATATAAAATGGGTGACAAATGGTTCCATGGAAGGACTATAGAAAAGGACTTGGGAGTCATAGATACTAGGGTCAGACAGGACCTCAACAGATCATTGAGTCCGACTGCCTGCCCTAGGCAGGAAAGAGTGCTGGGGTCAGATGATCCCAGCCAGATGCCTATCCAGCTTTCTCTTAATGACCCCCAAGGTAGGGGAGAGCACCACCTCCCTTGGAAGCCCATTCTAGATTCTGGCAACCCTTACTGTGAAGAAGTTCTTCCTGATGTCCAGTCTAAATCTGCTCTCTGTCAGTTTGTGACCATTGTTCCTGGTTACCCCAAGAGGCACCCTGGTGAACAGAGCATCTCTGATTCCTTGCTGCCTCCCCCCACAACAATGAATTTGTAGGCAGCCATAAGATCACCTCTCAGCCTTTTCTTGTGCAGGCTGAAGAGATCCAGGTCCCTTAGTCTCTCCTCATACGGCCTGGCCTGCAAACCCTTAACCATACAAGTGGGCCCTCCTCTGGACCCTCTTGAAATTATCCACATCCTTCTTGAAGTACGGCACCCAAAACTGGACACAGTACTCCACCTGCAGTCTGACCAATGCCGCATAGAGGGTATTACCTCCTTCGCTCTATTCGCCATGCATCTGCTAATGCATGATAAAGTGCAATTTTGTCACACTGACGACTCATGTTCATCTTGGAGTCCACTATGACTCAGAGATCCCTTTCCACTTCTGTGCTGCTGGGAGGGTCTTTTTCCAGCCAGTAGGTGTGTTGGATATTTTTATGCCCTAAGTGCAGCACTCTGTACCTGTCCTTGTTGTACTGCATCCTATTGTGTTCTGCCCACTTTTGCAACCTGTCCAGGTCCACCTGCAACCATTCCCTACCCTCTAGTGTCTTCACTTCACCCCACAACTTAGTATCATCCACAAATTTGGACAGAGGACACTTTACATCCACATCCAAGTCACTGATGAAGACATTGAAGAGTACATGACTCCAAAGAGTTGTGGTAGATCACAGACTCAATATGAGTCTGCAGTGTGATGCAGCCATACAAAAAGTAAATGTGGTTTTGGGATGGATCAATAGAAGCATTGGGTACAAGACACAGGAGGTGATAGTGCCTCTCTACTCGGCACTGGTTAGGCCTCACCTGGAGGACTGCGTGCAGTTCTGGGCTCCACATTTTAAAAAGGACATGCAGATGTTAAAGAGGGTCCAGAGGGAGGCAGCAAATGTGGTAAAGTGCTTGGAAAGCAGGTCAGACAAGGAGAGGCTGAAGGAGCTAGGCATGTTCTGCTTGCAGAAAAGGCTCTTAAGAGGGGACATGATAGCAGTCTTCAAACTCCTAAAGGGTTGCCATAAAGAAGAGGGAAAGCACTTTTTCTCTCCTGTTGTGGAGAGTAAGATGCAAACCAATGGCTTGAAGTTGCAGCAAGTAAGTTTACTTCTTTCATATTAGAATAGAGAGGCAGTGGCATAGACTGCCTAGAGAGCATGTGGATTCTCCATCACTGGAGGTGTTCAAGAAGAGGTTGGACAGCCACTGGTCAGGTAGGATCTAGGTATAGTTATGCCTGTGTTCTGGCATGGGTATCTCTCATGTGTCTGGGTTTTGCTGGTTGCCTCTGCTATTCCCCATTTTTCTGCTACATGTGTCAGGGTATTTTTAAGCCTTCCCAGAGGCACTGGCTTTTAGCTATACAACTGAGGCTGGGGACTTTGACTGGAGTGTGCCAGTGCTGCTAAGACCTAAGCCATAGGTTCCTGACTTAGAGGGTCTTGGCCCTCTACTCAGGGTCAGACTAATCACCATATTTGGAGTAAGGAAGGAATTTTACCCCATGGTCAGACTGAGATGAGCTATGCAGGTTATTGCCTTCCTCTGTAGTATGTAAAATGGTTTGGATAGGGATGATCCTGCCTCAGGCAGAGGGTTGGACTAAATTATCTCTGTGACACTATCACCAGTCCAGTTTTTTAGTTCTAATCAAATAATATTTGGGTAGAATATTATTTCCCTTGAAAAGCAGTTCTCCTGCCTGGATCAAGCCTTGGTGCCTCACTTTGTCACCCATGTAATGTACTCAGTGTTTACAACCCCCAACCACTTAGGCTTTGATCCTCTAGATTTGATCATCTAGATGTGAATGGCCTTTGTCCTTTATGAAGCCACCTCCACTGTCTGTGACTGGGTATTGTACCAGGGTATAGAATTATATCCATATCAAACATCATAAATAATGCAAGTATACAAATAACAAAATTAGACATGTTATGTTTAGCTGTTTATAAACACTAAACACTCTATATTAGTAAACCTAATTCAGGGAAATATGTAGGACATATCATGGACACTTCAAAATATGGTGACCTCATATACCACACTTCACCAAAGTTTTAATGTGTTCAGAACCAGGATTTTGCTTTATCCCTTTAGAGACAGGAATAATTCTCATTTGAAAATGAATTTCATCTGAGTATGTGTAACAGGGTGCTATCCCCAGTGGCCTTTAGACACACTTGTGGTGGGGACACCCCTGAGTCTCTTTATATATTACTTTCTGCTGGGAACAGACTCCCCTTCCATCACCTACCATGTCCTGGTGTTTCTTTGATTCTTGAAGGGGAGGCTTCTCCAGGGCTTCCCAGTTATGGTCTAGGCTCAGAAACACTTGGTGGTGAGGAACCTCTGCCTTAAGGGTTATTGCAATCCTCTGACCTCCCCTTACCATGCCCCCATGCCTTGCCAGTGTTGTATATATGATGTCCCTTGTGTTGGGGCTTCAGCCTCTTTGGCCTCTACCTTTCTTCACTCTAGCTGCACCTGCCAGCATAAGCTGACTGGCTAGGACCCGACTTTGAGGCCATAGCTCCACAATGCACTCAGGCCCATAATCCTGGCCCTTTTACATTAGGGCACCGGGCTCCCCGGTCCCTTAACACTGTGCAGTTGTTGGGGCTTCAGCTTCCCCCAGCTCTGCCCCTCGTTCTTTAGCTAGGCCCACTAGATAGGACTTGACATTGGGGCACTAGCGCCTCACTCCACTCTGGGCTCTGTGCCCTGTATAGTTGTACCCACTATGGCACAGGGCTTTCTAGCCCTACAGCTGTGCCCCATGGATACTAATGAGGTCTCCACCTCCCTTACAGCCTCAGCCACAACCCACTGGGGTAAAACAGAACATAAGCAAGATACAAATAAATATGAATAAGGCAGTCTGTCTGCTTACTTTTCCAGGCCTCTGCCTTTCTGCATAGAGCTGCCACAGCTTCTCTGGAAGTTCTCAGGACTCCACCTTCTCTGCAGCCTGGCTCCTCTGTAAGCTTAGCCTGGGGCATAAGCCTGGCCTTAGCCCTCTTCCCTTCACCTGACACCCCATCAGCTTCCCAGCCAGCAGGGCTTGGCTTTTAACCCCTGCTCTGCTGGCAGGCTGTGTCCTGAAGGTTATGGTCTTAAAGGGACCACCCTGCTTTCTAGTAACAGCTTTTGCTTAATACAGTGCAAAGAATCAAACAAACAAAAGCCACCAAAAAGCAGTCTCAGGCACAGGTAAAATCAAGGTTCCATTTATAAGGTATTTATTAAAAGCCAAATAAATTAATAGATATTGTGCACCTATTTCAGACATTAGTAATGCTACAGATGATTGAAAACAACCTATTGACAAGGACTTCATAACAATTAACCCTTTTTATTAACCTGTTACCAGCCGAATGGAAGCTTACAATATGACTGCAATATCTCTTACAAGTAGATGAAACTCTCAATAGAACACTATGACCAAAAAGGTTAATGAGATCTTTGGAAGTATAAAGTGGGAATATTGGGAAGAAGCAAGGTAGCTTTATTATCTATCTACTTAGCACTGGCACAACTTCTGCTAAAATGCCATGTCCACCTACAGTGTCCACAATACAAAAAAGAAAGTTGATACATTGGAGGGAGGAGGCCTGTGACTAATTAGAAGAACAGAAAACATGCCTTATAGCAAAAAACCCAAGCTCAACCTGTTTAAATGAGACAAGGTTAAGAGATGACTTGATCTCAGTCTAAAAGAGCCTATACGGGAGGAAAATGGCTCCTCAGTCGAAGACATAATTAGATCTACTGGCTGCAAACTGAAGTTAGACAAATCCAGACTAAAATTAAGGTGATTTTTTTTAATAATGAGGACAATTATCAGCAAAACAATCTACCCAGGGGTTGTGGTAGATGCTAACTTTGAAACATTTCAAGCACAGATTGAATGTTTGGCTAAAAGCTATAATCTAGTTCACACTGGAATTAATTCAAGGAAGTCTTATGGCCCTTTTTATGTCAGAGGTCAGACTAGATGATCAACTCTCTGCCTTGTCATTTTGAAATCTATGAATAAGCAATAGTTTGTTATGTTAAGATAAAATCGTGGGACTTCTTAGCTAAGAATACATGAATAAGTGCTGTGCTTTCCATAAAACAGAGTTTTGACAAGGGAGTTAATCTTTACAGTAAACATTCTCACCTAAAAATCCAGTAAAAAGATCACAGAACCAAACTGTGCAGTTGATGAACTAGACCACACCTACTTTGAATGCTCAATAAAAATATTAAAAAATATATATGGAATGAAAATATATAGAATCATTGGCTTATGCTTGAAAAGCATTCACAAGTCTCTATTCCCTCTACTTTTGCACTTCTATTTGTAAGGAAGGGAAATAACCTTTACTGTATTGTAGGAATAAAAGGAACTAGATGATTCATCTCTGTGAATCTGCTTGTTGAATTTGATGGATCATTCTTAAAAGCGACATTGCTAATCTTCAGGTTTTCTTTTTTAGGTTATTCACAGATCAGTGGGTTTTCCGGCTAATACAGGTCCTGATGCTCTTCTGTCTTCACACATGGTATTCATCATATCTTGACAAGAAAAGACCTTCAGTCTACAAATAACCTTCACTGAAGTAAGACATGTAAGTGGGTTTCTTTATGAAAGATAGATTTTATGGCTGAATAAAAAACAACTGTAGTTAAAAAGTGTCATTGCATGGCCTTATTTGAAGATTTTACTCAAAAGAGCTTTAGTATCTGTTGCGAAAACAACTAATAGCAAAAAAGTGTTATTTTATCATTAAACACAAAATCAACAGGAAAGGAAGATCGGTTGAGTATTTTATCATTCTGAAATGTGCAGCCTTTAAAATATTTAAGTATCCACATTAGTTCTTGTCAAACTAGCACAAAGCAGTGCATAATATGACCTATGTGTAAAAGAAGAACAAGATAAGAGGCATCGGTAAGAGTAAAATTTTCACAATGTGATTGCTTTGAGCAACAGTTAAATAAATTGCCTTCTTAAATATTATACCATTTCTAAACTATATATACGTATACATATATTTACTCTGACACAAGATGATGAAAATATCAAATTTATTCTTTTTTTCTGTTAAGGGATTTTAAGCACCAGTACTGCTGAAATCAATGGAAGCAAGACATGTCAGCAAACCTGGGAAATCAGGACTAATGGAATGCTGATCAACTTCATGGGTCCACATAGCACGACAGTTTTTGCTTTATATCTTAGGTGTGATCACATTTTCCAGTTTCTTCCACAAATGCAATCCTGCTGAAGTCTCTTCTCTCTCACCACAGGTTACAATGAACTTCTGTTGAAGTGATCTATAACCATTGATTTTATTGGGATTATTTCACTGTAATTGAGGTATCACTTTGGCCTTATATTTTTAAAGAAAACATTTAGAACTTGAAAACTAGATCTCATGTAAATGTGATCCCTCAGTACAGGCACTTCTATTTTGAAACATATGTTATACTACTGATTTAATACATACCTGATATTTTAAGAAAATACAACATGCTATCCATTACCATCCAAAGCAAATAACCAGTTGAACTGCCCCATAGCATATGATTAAGAAAAAACAGTTTAAAAAATTCATTCTAATTTTTTGTCATGAACTAAATAATTAATGATGCTAAAGATCTAAAGGTTTGTACCTGTAAAGAGTTCTCTATCACTGTTTGGATGAAAATAAAAAGGGACAAAGTTAGTAAAGGGAAGGACACAGAAAAACATTTTTTTTCTGAGAAATTTAGGATCATAATCATACTCAGTCATACTCAGATGCTAACTCATGTGACCTTTGCTGTAAATATTTGAAAAAAGTTACATGCAGAGAAACACAACTCCGATGAAAAACTATCAGGAAAAAAATGCAATATTATTGCAGGATGTTTATTTATGAAAAAAACTATCTTTCTAAATTCCCTATACCAAAACCCAGGGTTCTGAGTAGAAGAGTGGAGCAGCTAGGTAAGTAGATGACTAAATACATTCGGATAGCATTGTGAAGCCTGGTAGACTTCTGATTTCTATTTTATTTTAATATTAAATGTTTAATTCATTTCAATTTGAAAATATTAGACAAATAAATGTTTGCACTGACTTGGTTTGCTATCAATTTTCAAAGCTAAGAACAATGGCGTGTTCCACAATTCCACCTAAATAAAATTTAAAAGACTTTGTATACAGAGAATGTCCTAACTTCTTTATCAAAAGTAAGATTTTTTTTTTAAATGGTAAGCAGCTCTTGCAATGGACACAGCATCATTGGAATTGTTATATTCTGCTGAACAGACAAAACACTGATTATACAAACATTATTAATAGTTTATTCTCCTTGATAAATGAAGTTACATATATATACTATTGACTGTCAGGCTGTAGAATTCAGTTTAGAAGACATTAAAAAAGTTATAGCTGAGTCTTTGAGCTCCACTGAGGTAATGTTCTGCCTTCATGAAGCAAGATCAGAGCTAGCACAAAAGGCAAAGAACAGAAAAGAAAGAAGCTCACCCACTTTTTCACTTTGAACATTTTTAAGACAGAGATTTCTTTGTTCAGATGTGAAATTTTGTACACCCATTTTTATATCAGAGTAATTATTATTATAATTTTACATCTGACCTCCAGGGTTTTAAAGAATTAACATAGTTTAACAATACATCCTATCAAAGCCAGAAGTAAATGTTTCAAATAGTACCAGCAACTAGTCCTTCACTAACTTATTCTTAACAAGTAAAATAAAAATTCTATTTTAGAACAAATCAGTGCAATGCTCTAACCCAAAATGCAATAGTATTTTGCATATTTGTTCAAAATTATTTTCTCGTCAAAAAAAACAAAAAAAAATCTTTTATGGCACTGGAGTACAAGCACACCAAATGCTATTACAGTAAAAGCTAGGCATTATTTCCATCTGGCTTTGAGCACACAAGATGTTGTATAAACTACCAGAAGGGCTCTATTTCATTGTAATTAAAATTTAGTGTTACACTTTCGCAATAAGGCAACTCCAGGAGATGTGATTATCATGAGATAATGACCTTGGGGTGTTACAAGGCATGCAAGCAACCAAATGCCTCTAATCCTCCAGGGGGTATGATTATTTCAGAATAACCACACCCCCTGAGGTTGCATGATTAGTATCACAGACAAAGTCTGTACTGAGAATACAAATATGATTTGGTGGGGGAATGTTGGGGGGCTGGTATAAGATAGCATTGGTAATGAAGAGTGCTGAACCAGCAGTTTCAAATGAGTTGTGTTGTTCATGTGATAATTCTGAAATGGCTTTAGAACTCTCTGGATACATATAGAACTGTCAGTGATGTCATACCTGTATAAGTAATCCTCCATAAATGCACAGATCTAATCTTTTCCTCCTATTTTGGTTTTATAATTTCCATTTCATAATAGCAATAAAGCATGACAAGCAATGCATTTCTGGGGGATTATTCCACTTCTCAGGTGGTTGAAGTCACTCAACCTTTAGCCTAGTACCTTTCAAGACATCCGAGATGTGCAATAATTCCCCAGAAATGCACTGCTTGTCATGTCTTATTGCTTAATTACTTCGTACTTATCAAGTAGTTGCTCTTTAAATGAATGCAGAAGCACAGTATGTTTTACAATTATGGTGTGTATAGGGGCAGTATAACACTGTTATGGCAAAACATAAAATAAGTAATGGTTACAGCATAAGGACAAACTAAAGCTATACTACAAACTACACCAAACAAACTGTGGTATGTGTCAGATATTTTATTGTCCTGATAAGCTTATTTTATACGATTAAGTAGTGGGATAAGGATTATACTTAGGATTCAAAACAAGGTATAGAAAGTATAGAGAATGGCAAGTAATGCCAACTCTAAACCTTACTTACATAAAGATCAACCATCAAACTTTCCAAAATATCACAGTAATTAAAATACAATATTCCTGAAACCTGAGAGATGATACAGATGAATGGGGGGAACTTACGCTAGAAATAGACATAGCTGAATGAAGCGGATCAGCTGTGTTGTAGTATGTCACGACATAACTGATCTGATTAGCTGGTGAAACACAGTCACCCTTTGTCCTGCCCGTAATGGAATGGGACACAGGGAAATGTGCTCTCCCTGTTTTCCCCACTCACCCAGATCTGGGGCATATGAAAAAGTGGGGCTTTTTGCTGCCCAGCTAAACCTGCTTCCCCATAATTGCAGAGGATTGGGTCTGTCTGGACAGAATAAAGCGTCACTTTCCCCAATCAGTCTGACCCATGTATTGGGTCTGCCTGGGTGGGGAAAAGTTGTTGCCTGCCCAGCCAGACTCGTTTCCCTGCAATCCTGGAGGAATGACCTTGACTGAGCAAGGGAAGGGCTTTTCCCCACCCAGCCAGACCCAAGACATGGGTCTGACTGAGCAGGGAAAGCACCACAGAGGTAATAAATGTAGATGTTCACCTCAATAAAGCGGCAGCCTATTACTACCTTTTGTCTCGCCACTAATTTTCCGTTCATGTGGCATGACAAAGGGTATCAATGTCTATTTCCTCAGTATTTGCGCCACTGCAAAAAAATTTATGGCAGCACAAATGCAATGTCAGATGACATACATTTCCACCCTTAGACTGCAAACCAACGCTATTAGAAACAAGTGGGAGTCTGACTTAGTACATAGCTCGGGGAACAAAGGGAGCACAACAATGACGTTCACAACCCAACCCCTTTCCAAGTTGTGCCACCTACTCACTGGCCAATGCTCAGAGCAAAGTAATTCTTGAGAAAAAACCTTGGGAAACAAAACTCTAGGTGTTTACTGTGTCAAATAATTTTTCATATCAATAAAAGAAAATGGAATAACTCTATCTATTACAAAAGCAGCTCCCCTTCACCTTCTGATAAAAATAGCTTCCTTCTCTTCCCAACACAGGAAATACATACACCAATTTCTACTCAGATTTATTTCCTGAGATAAGGGTCCTCCATCTTGGCAAGGACCCAGGCACCGACCCAACCAGCACAGTCATTCAGTTACAGTAGTAGGGGGTATCAACTCAAGAACTCAGCTATATTACAATGGTGTATCGATCAGGCAAAATTCAACATACACATCAAAAGAAACATGACTATGTCTGCTACAGCTTTAATCTGACACAAAAATACCACCTGAAGCAACATACAAAGACTCCATGATGTGATTCTAACAAACAGCCCGAAGGAAACCTTAACAGCTTGAACAGGCAGGAGGGAGATGTGATTATGCCATACTGTGGATATTTCAGCATAACTCTTTTTATTGTATTGTCTATGCTATGCAAATTAACTATAATGGTAAGAATAGATTTGAATGTTAACACTGGTGGTCTCACTCACAAAAGATTCCTTGTGATCGTGTAATATTATAGCAGCAGAATTATATGCTTCATTGATGAAAAATGGTTGTCTACAGTGAAATATCAACTATCATTTTTAAACTGATTTTCAATTTTTTTAATAAATTGAGTAGATGCAAAACTCAGCATCTATCTTTAATATTTCACTATGGAATCACACACTATTGAAAAAAAAAAGGATGACACAGACTTGAAAATTTCAATTTAGACTCAGAATGTGGCAGTATCTCAGTTCATGGTTGAATACTGATCTGTTCAAGTATTAACAGTTTCCTTCAGACCCCATATCCACCAAGGTGCCATGCATTTTTCTCTATTAATGCTGAATACTGGTAGGGAAAAATTTAAATATCCTGCCACAGTATAAAAAGGATTCCCATGCCAACATCCTAATTTTCTCAATAGTTACTGTCACTGCAACCTTTAATTTAGAACAGTAAATTGGCACAATGGTAAATTACAGGGCTACTCAAAAGCTTCACCTTCCAACCCCAGCATTGTGATTGTGTCAAAATCTGAAGGAAGAACTAGAGTTTGTTTCTCAGTTAGTATGATGTCATGTTGAGCAAGAAGTAACACACAAAGTGAAGACAATCTCAGTGCCAGCGTGCTGGCTCAGAGCTCATCAATCACACCTGAATTTCTTGGCATTTTTTTGACTCGTTTCTTCTCAACTCCTTGAAAATAGCTAATGGATGATCGTGTATTGAGCTGACACAATGTTGAATAGGCAAGGCAGGACTGGATTTGAGTGGTTTTAATTTTTATTTTAAACAGCTTCGGTTGTTTTTCAAAAAGAAGGCAATGTTTGCAAGCCCTGAACTTATCTCAGCATTTTAAAAATGTTACAGTGAAGCAGAATAGAGAGGCAATTGAAAGGGGAGGTCAGAGAATTTCTTCTGATGTAATTATTTATGAGTCTCTCCTGGACTAATTTTACTGTAGTCCTAGTTGCTTGTGGCTTTTCATGCTTCAGGAAAAGGTCTGGATGTACTGAATAAGAACAGAGCAAAATTATCATATTCCCTGATATATAAAATGTACCTGTTTAAAAGATGCATTCTCAATCCCCACAAAAAGATAAAATTGTGAGGGAAAAGGGTGCATAAGATGAACCTTAATTTTAGACCTCCTTAATTGGTAGGAAAAACATATTCACCAGAAAATATGGTACAAAAAAATTGCAAACGATTTTTTTCACAAAATAGCTAAAGCAGCCAATTAATTTTGTTCATGAGTGGGTGGTTTGAGGAGTGAAAAGGAGCCCAAGGGCAACTCTCTGCAACCTCCATGGTCAAAACAAACATACAACTAAGAGTGAAAAAAACTTGCAGCAGCATCCAAAGAGATGGTATGATTTGTGGGGTTTCTATGAACCTGGAAACTGTGAGGGGACTTGAGTTTTCCAATATGCAAACTTTGCACGTGTGCAAACTATGTACAAAATAGAAGTATGTTAAGATCATTTTAGATATAGTAATATAATATATTACTATATAATATGTCTGTCAATTTCTCCTTTTAGCATATTTTTATATATCCCTGGTCAGTATAGTTGAAGATTTGGATGAAAAGAGCTTGTTAATACCTTAGGGCCTTGGTACACATTGAGCTGTATGCTGAACAATGTTAATCAGCTTAGTGTTGCTTGGCTTAGGGGTAGTCACACTTTCAGGTAAAAAACTCTCTCTGACGGTCCTTCACCTGCATGGCTGTGACTTGTCACTAGAAGCTTGGTGATCAAGGCCAGGATGTGGAGGAAAGGGAAGGATTGACTCGCTGCTCCCAGCGGGCAGAGCAAGTGCTGCAGCCCCGGTATACTCAGTAGCCACAGTACCTCTTGCCACCACCTAGATCAGTTCACTGTTTGAGCTCTGAAGGGCCTGATCCTGATGTTCTCTGAAACCTGTTCCCCTATGTTCCCCCTGCCCTTTTTGAGGAGCCCTATCCTTTTCAGAGCTCAGGCAGCACCCAGCTGGCCAGCCAACAGCCCAGCCAGTGGTGGCATGGGAGGGTAGGAGAGGCCAAGCTCCAGAGAAAAAAATGCACCATGATATGCCAGTCTGTATAGGGTCCAGCTGACAGCTCCTCCTGCCTGGTTTGCCTGACACTTGACCACTGGGCCCAAGTGGAGTGAATGAGCCAGTGGGAGCAGTAAACCAGTGCTGCCCCTAGCTCCTAGTCCTGGTCTGGGAACATGTCTGAGGCAGGGTACAGGGACAGGACTTCCCACTTCCCTGGTCTCAAGAGGCAGCTGTGAGTGGTGCAGCCTCCCTGCTTGCTCTGTGCAGCCCCAACCTGGATAGGCAGCATTGAGTCCTGTGCTCCATGCCTGGAGCCACCACCTGCTATAGGGAGATTTAGGGCTTAAGGCACCTGCCAACCACCACTGCTGCCAACTGCCACTGCTGCTCAGTGAGCTAGGCAGGGGGAGCTGGTGGGCAGACCCTGCACAGCCCAGCAGAGCACAGAGTCAGTGGGAACTGGCCTCGGGCCACTGCACTGAAGCCATCAAGCTCTGCAATGCAGGGCTGCAGCCTGGTACCACTAGGGCATGTGTCTGGGTACTGGGTGCATAGGCACTAGGACAGAAGAAACATGTGGCATATGTGTCTGGTTCTTGGGGTCATAGGCACCAGGTGAGAGACATGCTGCAGTGGAGCATGGGGCTGGGCACAGATTCAACTGTGGGTCAGCAGGAGGGGTGAGCATGAGCCTGCCACCCCCTGCATCATTTGGAGCAGTGAGCTGGCTGGGAGGCACTGTGCCACCGGGTATTCCATGGCTCCAGCACTGGCTCTTCCCAATGGGAGCAGAGGTACAGAGGCAGTGCCATAGCAAGGAAGTTTGGTGCCTGGGGCAAGCCTGCAGTGGCAACCCACCCTTGCCCCACATACAGATCCAGAGGGCACACACCCCACCCCCATGCTTGTCCTGGAGTGCACACAGTGGCAGGAGCTACCCTCCCGCCATCCTGGTGCCCTTCCCCCCCCACAACCAAATGAGTGGCTCACAGCTCACCTATTGGGGCCCCTTGACTTCGGTCACCCCACTTGCCCCCTGCCCCCCGCCCCTTGCTAGTGCACTACATAGAGGCATCATGCTTGGCCCTGCTGCACCCCAGCATCCCAACCCTGACTCAGGAGGGCCCACTGCATCCTAGGATTCTGGAGGACTTCAACTTGGGCACATTCACTGTGGTGAGTGGCTAGACCTTGATGGAATAGATCAAAAATAAGTGAATTAGAGATAATCCTTCCCTGGAGTGGTATAACTTTAAGCCAAATAATGAATGCTTTAAATTACTTAAAGGTGTTAATGTGCAGCCAATCTAGGGGTTAGAAACTCCAGAAGCCACCTAAAATTACTGTGTAACAAGGCCCTTAGAGAATTCTGTCTATGTTGCCACTGCACCATATTTTTTTATTTATTTTCTTCCCCATAGGCAGTGGGACATTTTGATAGTTTATTAAGTTTTTATGCATGTGATATTTCCAGGCTAACACAATTCACATTTTATAAACAAAACATTAGATGTTATTCTCTATTGTCTGTCCTCAAATGCCAGGTAAAATCCCAAAAGATTACTCTACAGTACATCTGTCCTGACACGGGGCAATTGGCTGTTTTATTACAGGGAAATCTAACCAGGTGTACTTTGATTCCTTGTTACCTTCTGCGAGGGTTTAAATGGCTCAATATTTGGAATCCAGTATGAATGAATAATTTGGATGGAAACTTAGAATGCATTTTAGACTCCAGGGAATAAAAGACAGACTCCTGAGTTAACTACATCAGTACGTTGAAGGCTAGTGAAACACAATGTATCACAAATTTAAAATTCAAGTCCAAAGTGGCAATTTTATTTGGGAGCTGGCTGAAGACTGTATTGTGGGTGGTAGGATGCAATATTGTCTGTTTTTATTTTTCCATTCTGACCAGGCAACATGAAAATGTACCACATGTTTTCCTTCCCCCTCTTTTATTTTGTCCATTCAGGTCCTGAATCAAAACAAGAAATATGAAAGAATCAAGAGATGTTCATCATATATATGGACTGGTGCCATTTTGGATTATATTGCAGCATGACACAACATATTAACAACTAGACTAAGGGTTAAAAACTGTATTTTATGGACATAAATAAAACATTGCAGGGTCACCAAGATGACAATAATTTCTGCGCTAAGTTATCAAAAATTTGAGAGTATTCACTGTATTCCCTGGATTGTAAATACATGCAACCCTCCCTATCTTCAACTCCAAATTATACCAAGATAATATATTGGGAAGGGGCTAATTCTCCACTGGGGCACCTTATACTTGTATGTGGAAGGTCCTCCACAACATAGTCTGGGTAGCTAGTCAATATAGGCATCTGCCACTTACTTCACTGGAGCCATACTTTTCCCCAGGTTTTCCTTCCTTGTTCCACATATCTTGTTCCCAAATCAGTATATGAGTTAAACAAGAGAAGGCCATAAAGATTAACTTCTGCTACAAGGAGCTTGATAGTATCTTATCAAGTAGCTACTTTGTATCAGATGACCAGATTTGTAACCCTAGCATGCCAGTTTAAAGAACTATCATGGCCATTGTCCACCTGCCATTTTTCGCTAGAACTACTCAGCCCATCTTCAGTCATTGTCTACCATGGTACATCTATTTGTTTTTTAAAGCTAGTAAGAGAGGTATATAGAAGGAAAAACCACTAAACAGCAAGTGACATATTAAACAAAAACTTGCCAAAAAAGATTTAACTGAAAGGTATAACAGTTTTAGCTGACCAAATAGATTTCCAGTGTCCATCACAGGAGACCTGGGTAATGGCAAACATTAAAACTTTCTATGAAGTCCCAAGTCTTGAAGTGAATTAAGGTCTCTACTATAAAATATTCTCACTGCCTCCATGGCTGAAAGCCATCCAAGAATTATGTCTGCCCAGATCTGAAGCTTTCTTACCTTGGGCTGTCACAACTAACAAATACTACATAGACAGGCCTTTCATACCTATTCATTTTCAATTTATTCACCAGGATACTCATTTTTGGAAAAAAAACTGCCAAAGTCACTTTGTCCCTTTAAATCTGAGATCCATGAACAACAACATCTTATTAGAAATGTTGTTTGGCCCTTCAAAATTGGGCTTCAGGATTTATAGCAGTTAAAGACAAATAGCCTCAAGTTTAAAAGCTGTTTTCCACAGATGAGTCCTTAAATGGTTAAAATACTCACCTGATTGTTTTCCTTTTGTTTTTATAAACTGTAATATAAATTGCAGTCGATATTTTGGATATTTTGCTAGCTAGTCCAGAACACACACAGAGCCCTGGTATCCTCTTGCCTTTCTTTTAAAACTTCAGTTTCTGTATAAGCATGAAAATCCTTGATGTGATATTGAAATCAGAGCTGTCTTTTGACAGTCATCTTCATGTAATATTCAAACCTCTTTTTCGTCATCCTAAGTACACTACTAGGCTTAGATCTTTGCTTGCTGTCTATAGAGATGATGGAGAAGTTGATTCATGCCTTTGTCATCTCTAGGTTGGACTACTGGAATTAATTATTTTAGCTAAGTCTAGCTGGCACACCTTCTTCAGCATCTCTAATTTTGTTAAAGCATCGCTTACTACAAATCTATCCCAATTCAATACTGTTTATCAGCTCATTTGCTAAGGGTTTCCTTTTACTTTTAGTAAAATATCACATTTACTTTTAAGTCCTTTTGTAGACCTAGTCTTAATGTCTTAAAGTATGAAATGTATTAAGGATTCAATTTGCTTTTCATGGAATTTATTTAATGTGTGGTTCCATTAACCAACTGCCGTTCATTGGTTTGTACAAGTTTACTGAAGTAAAGGACCAACAGTGGTGATTTAAAAAAATGTTTCACAAGGTTGAAAAGAAAATATGAACCAAATCAAGGCTATCAAATCAGAGCCCTATTAAATGTACCAGAACAAGATTTCAATTCCTAGATCTCACTGGAACTTTACATTTTTGGTCCTAAATCAGATCCGCATATGGGATTACCTTTTACTTTTCTGCTTCATATTGTTAACGTCTCAGAAGGGAAAAAATGACTGCTATGTTCAAAATGGCTACTGTCAGCTGGAATCTTGTAAAGTCAGTTGGAAATATTTTAATACTCCTAAATTGATTCTAATGTAGATATGCCATTCCCACTGAAAATGAAACTCCTGCCATATTGTCTTCCTGACTTTTTCCCCAGTGCTAAACATACCAATATATGTTCTTGCCAGCAACATTCTTTAAAACTCATAATCTGCAGGTTAGGGCCTTGCCTACATTACTGTTGTCACGTTCATCCAACAGTTTAATGGTAATTTTAAAAACATGCTGTAGTGCAGGAGGTACCAGACTGAAAGTCAGGAAACCTGTGCATTATTCCAGATTCTGTAACTAACTTGCCAAGTGAGTTTAAGCAAAACCCATAACCTGGTTGTGCTTTAGTTCCTGATCTGTTAACTAGAGGATTATTACATACCTTGCTTAAGTACTCTCTGAACCCCACTGTATAAGTACTAATTTATAATTTTATTCAATATTTCTGAAAACAAATAGAATATGTAACAAAAGGAAAACTAGCTACGTATAGCATTGCTCCTTGTTACAATGCTATAGGCCATAGGTTGGTTTTAGAATTATGCATAAAGGAGCAAGCCTATTAACAGACAGTTGCCATGCAGTTGATAATTAAATTATTTTAATTATTCTTTGCATTAAGTAACACTACAATAAATCTAAAATACATAACCAGAGCATGTAACTTCAAGCCCTGAAATAACCTCAAAGGAATACCTTTCCAACAAAATAGCACTTGTAGAGCATTATGAGTTGCATGGTTGTGGCGTATGACCATCTCTGATCAAATCAGTGCGCATGACTTTATATCAGGGATCTTTTCAGTAATATACTGGTCTTCAAAAATTAGGATTTAGAATAATATTAATAGAATAAAATATGATGCAGGTGTTTTAACTATTGCACTGGCTTCCTGGGCAGAGGTCAGTGTGACTGTATATGAAGTTCTCACTTACGTATCTCGTTCCTACTACTACATTTTTTGCATGCAGGAATTGATATTATCCTTTCTATTTCCCAGATTCTGTAATTTCCAGTGAGAAGGAAGACTGGTCTGCATTAATTTTTGTTGACCTAGTTTCATATAGAATATGGCACTCAGAGGGTTTACAGAACATAAGACAAAATATTCACTTAACATTTAGTTCTTTACACAACATTTTTCAAAATGAGGGATTTTATAAATATGATGCTAGAAAAATCTTCCTGTGGTTAACTTCAGATGTTTATGCATGGTGATGGCAGAAAAGTGCCTCCTGAGATGCACGGACTTTCGAACCACTGTGTTACACTGTAGTCTTGACATTCTAAAAAGTCCTTGTGGGGCATGGCTCAGGCAACATTAAAGATTCCTGAAGTATGTACATAAAAATACATATACAAGAAACTAAATAAATCATGCATACTTGGAAGGAACAGTTTCTAATATTCCTGGAAAAAACCTCAAATAGCACCTTCAAAAATTCTCACTGGAGTCAGCTTTTTATTATTACATTGCATGCCAGCTGAGGGGACTCTCTCTCTTTCTCCCTGTTTTTTAATAATCTAACAAAGCATTTTTTGTGTCTCTCAGCATTTAACATTCAATTTGTTAAATGTCACTGAAGAAAAATAAAATGAAAAAGACATCCGTTAATAATGTACTCTTTTATGTTTCATCATCCCATGACTCTGTGTTTCGCCATGTTGACCTAATTTGCCATGACAGAAACATGGTCCTTGTTTCAAAATATTCCAAGTGTAGAAATGACTAAATCTTTGTGGAAAATTTATAGTACCTTAGCACACAGAACCGGGTTAGTAGTATTTGAATCACTTGGAGCAGTTCATAAGATAAATCTTTTTAAAAAATGCTATAGGATTTTAAAATGACATGGCCTTTACTTAATTAGACAATGTTTTAATTACCAAATTAAAAGCCCGATCCTTCCAGCCATTAGACTCTAAAATTCTCCTCATTTCATTATTGATTAAAGGCACTTGAGCCCCATGGACTGTAAATATATTTTGGTAGGATTGCCTAACATTTCTCATATTTACAGCAGTAATCTCACAATATAAACCCTTTGCAGGAGGGGGCAGATAGGATGGAATCAGATGAATCAGGAAAACAAAATCAACTTTTACATCTTGGTCCTTATTGTTTGAAGTTCAGTGGCTTTTGTGGACTGAATTATTGGTCTCAGTCCAAGTAATATAATGGCCAAGGATTCACAACAAAAAATTACTACCACAACTGATGTATTTGGGCAACCAATGATCAGCGAGAGGACATGAACTGAAAACACATTAAGCATCCCCTTTTCCCCCTTAATTTGGCAAAAGATAGTTTTTTTCCAGAATAGGATCAAAGTACACTAATGGTGAGCTATATATAACAGAAGTTCCCAAACTTTTTGTTACCGCATACCTGCTTTCAGATTTACCAGCTGCCTGCATACCTTACCAGCATACATTGTATATTTTAACCCCCTAAATGCAAAGTATTATTATAATGAAAATTAATCCCCCATTACACAATTTCTCCCACATACACGCCAGAGATGTTTTGCGTACCCCCAAGGGTATGCATACTACAGTTTGGGAACCCCTGGTGTATAAGATTCCTCTGCCACTGCAATAATGATAAGAATGGCCAGTGCTATTAAGAAACAGTACTCAGACATAAGGGGAGGAAGAATGGCGGGAGAGAGTGAGGAAGAGAGAGGGAAAGAAGAAGGTTTAGACTGGAATCAGGGAAACGTTGACCAGGGCTAGGAGTATTACAAAAAATGTCTGTTGACAGAAAAGCAGTACAGTCCTGTAATCTGAAAAATATTCTGTCCTCTACAATTTTTTTCATTAAGAATACTAATTTTTCAAATATTTTAAAAATCAACCTTCTTTCCCCTTCCATCCCGCAGAAGTCTGATTATGTGAATACCTACAATATGATCTATTTATACAATTCCTCTTCTTTTGGGGTTACAAGCTAGCTGTAATTTGTACAGTGAAATGAATGTACAATGAGTTCTATACACTTAACTAAAAGACTTGAAAAAAAGAACTTTAAGGAACCATATGAATATTTACAAGGTTATCTGCTGACACATTTTTATTAATATGCATATGCCACAGGCAATCGGCCCTAAGAAGTACATTGCCTCTTAAGAGTTCATTTTATTATTTCTAAAAGAGATAGGCCTTGTATTTGGGACTATTTTCTGGAAGCACTATTCCTATCGCAAACCTTATACAGAAGATAACTTGCTCAGATCTTGGCTGATCCTTAACTAGGATTCAGACATAACACCCCACATTTCTTTCCATTTTTCTGACCCAGAACCGATTTTTTCACATCATTCCCATTCCTACAGTGGAACCCTCTGTCTACCTTTAAAGACCTGTTGTGGCTAAGCTAAACCTGTATCTCACTTTCTGCATCTTGGGCTGTCAACAACAAATAGAATATTTTTGTCAAAAGCTTAAAACTACCTTCATATTGTTCCCCTCCACCAAAGCACCTAGGCTGGGCAACTGGAAAGAGTTCAGAGCTGGGGCTGTTCATAAAAAGGGTAGTGTTTTAACAACTTTTGAAGCTGAACACATATTTCCAGACAGCAAATCAGATGATTCTTTTTGGGGATTCAAAAGTTTTTAAGGAGGTCCATCTTTTCAACAATGTTCACCTGATTTGATGTCACCTATGTTTCCGAATTACCATATTTACTCGAATATAAGATGACCCTGAATATGTGACCCCTGATAATTAGGTTCCGATTCTATATATGGAATTCTTAGAATTTTGCAGACATAGAACCTAATTATTGGAGGTTTGGCTTGAAATTGTCCCCCTCCCACTGCTACAACAAGACAATTAAATCTGAGAGTGTCTGGTAGGCCTCTTTGCCCCCCCACCCACAACTTCTCCCCCCTGCAGCCCCTTCCCTCTCTCCTTCCTATCAGACCCTGCTTTCCCTGAATACATGGAAGTGAGGGTCAACTTTGAAAGCACTGACCTTGAAATAAACATACTCATAGTAACTTACACAGAATAAAATAATTGCAGCTACCCATAGACTAAGCTTATCCAGGACTGATGCAGTTCATCTCTTCTGAAACTGCTGCAAGCTTTAGCACAGGTATGCCATAAACACACTTCTAAAGCACTTTTGTATTTACTTATCTATAATACAAACTATGCATGATATTAGTCCAAAACCAAAAGGCTTATGATTTACCATATAATTAATTGGGCTGGGCCCCAGCAGAGTCAACAGCATTTCAAGCCATGGTAACCTCACAGCTCAGCACTGCTCAGTATGTATGTGTACTCCAGATACCCCCCACAAAGGACCCTCCTATTCCTGACTGGAACCAGCTGTTCTTTCATGAGTCTTGGGATCCTCCCAATATTTATATACAGATGATGTGCAGGGCAACCTGACCCAGCTCCACCTCATGGATGGTGGGGCCATACTAATCATATGTGACAGGCTGAAAAAGTAGAGAAGAGGGGGATTCTAGGTAAACTGTTTCAGGCTTCATTTGGTGATGTCTGCTAAATGTTTAAGACTGGTGAAGAGACGGGGCTTACTGGAAATGTGAATGAAAGGCACAGCTTAGTTGTGAGAATGAAGAGGAAGTTGAAATGTATTCAGTGTAGTGGCTCATCATGACTTTCAAAAGTGTTGGCACTGAGGGGGACTGAGCACAATGAGCACCAGCATATACCTTATTCAGATGGACTGTACTAACCTAATCCTTGTGGTAGGTTCCCATAAGCATGTTTGCCCCACACAGCCCATGTGCTTTAGCATCATGCTTAGTGTTGGCTGCGTTTCATCAACCTCATTGCTGGTTTCTCTTGTTGAAGACATGCTACTTTT
Organism: Crocodylus porosus; assembly: GCF_001723895.1. Lineage (NCBI taxonomy): Eukaryota > Metazoa > Chordata > Crocodylia > Crocodylidae > Crocodylus > Crocodylus porosus. Next base: position 129,782,765 of record NW_017728906.1, on the reverse strand, counting down.
GGCAGTGGTTTAATGATGGCCAGTATATTTAGTGAGGTTTCCTTGAATGCAAATATAAGATGAAAGACTTTTCCCACCATGCTGATTGGGGGAAAAAACCTTGCCCTGTATTCAAGTAAACATGGTATGTACTGAATCTAGTAAATTTGATAGCTTCTGTTGATAAAACCTAAACAAATACCCCATAAAATCCATAGTCTCAATGATAGCTTTAAGTCATGGTTTTGGCTGTTGGGTGGCTGTCTATTCTATAATGTTATACTTACTATAGTTCACAGTTATTGTTCTTCCTGATAGTATTATTACATTATGTTAAATTAAACCAGAAAACAAACATTCATGTTTACCAGAAAGCCTATCTGTAGTACATTTTGCCCTCTCTTTCCCTGTTAAATCTATGCCTAAGGCAGTGTTAGTCTAATTACATAGTATACTATGGATACCATGCAATCAAATAGTAAGTTAATTAATATCAAATATAAAATATCTTCATATAAAATATCGCTAGGCTTTAGGATAGGTAGATGATGTACATAATGTTCTTCACAATGAGTCTCATCTAGATGGAGAATTGAAATGAGATACAAAGATGGCACAGTGGAAGAGACTAAGAAGTCAGCTCTTCCATACCAGTTAATATATTGCATGGAGTTTGTCATTTTATGACGTACTGTAAATCCAAAAGTGCATGGGCCAGAATGATAGGAGATGAATTATTAATATATTTTTATTGATTTACTCTGTTTAAAATGTATTGGTTTTTATGAGGAAAATTTATAGTGCTTCAAAGATGAAGGATGTGTTTTCTTTTTGGCCTTTAGCCCTTTAGGAAAGCAAAGGCTAAGGTAAAAACAGACTTTAAAAGCTTCGGCATCACCTGTTTTCACTCACCTACCACACACTTGTTTAATTAATGTTATCTTGAAATAGGTCAGACACAGAAGAGGTCCTGGTCAAGTAACAGTAGGAACATTGCTATTTAGGTGTACCACTTAGAAGTGAACACTCCAGATCTAGCCCTGGGCTGTTCAGTCAGGACTGCCAATACTGATAAAGCAGACAGTGATGCACTGAAAAGTCACAGAGCTATTAAAGAGTTAAATATATAATAGAATATGCACAATTAACTACAGTGACATCTCTCCTACTTTTAATGCCAAGTGAGAATAAAGTTAAGTAACATTATAATGCCGATTTCCATATAGAGAAGTATGCAGTCTTCAGTGTTGCCAGGCACAAAAGTATAGAAACTTTAAGTTAGAACAATTCTTTAAAAAAGAAGTTTAAATTCTCTTTCTTGGTCCATTTTCAGAGGTTTAAAATTGCTGCTGATTATTCCAAGATGCTTTTGACAATTAACGCATGGCCAATTCTGTGCAAATGATCATGAATACATTAATTTTAGTTTCTTTTGAAGATGATCTCACTAGAGGACTCAGCTGAGACTGAAGACCCCACTGTGATAGTGTGTTTACAGAAACATAGCAAGATCCTGTGTCTGCATGGCAAATCTTATAATTTAGTACAAAACATAGTTGAGCTTCTAATGAAGAAGTAGGAGTTGGCAGCTACTACACTTCTCTGATAAAGAGGCCATTAGATGGAAATACTCCTTATGTTGGAGCAACTGTCAGGCTGCCATGCTGCTATGAATTAAAGCTGGTGAACTTCTGAAGAAAGGTTGTAGCTCATTCATTAGCAATGGCCAGAGCATCCACTTTCTAATAGGTGCTACTATTATGCCTTTTAGAAGGAAAAGTTCTGACTTTTTGGAAAGTACACAGGCTAAGACAGAGGTGAGCAAAGTCCAGCCTGTGGGTCAGATCAAGCCCATGGGAGACTCCATTTCCCAGCAGCCCCTGCCCGTGTCAGTCTAGCCAGTCTCCATGGAGACCCCAGGAGTGGCAGAGGCATGAAAGTGCAGAGCCAGGGTCTCCATGGAGACCAGCTGGTGCAGCACTGGCAGGGTGCATGTTTGGGCATGGAGCTGCTCCACAGCTGGGGTCAGGATCTTATGGCTGGAGCCAGGGCAGAGCCATAATGTGCTGCCTGCAGACCCCTGGGGGGTGGATCACAGCTCTGCCCCAGCTCCAGCTCACGCTGTCATTGCTACACAATTCCAGCCCTGGCCCTGAAGCAACTCCACCCACCCAGTTGCATGCCATGCTAGCACCACTTGGGCTGGTCTCCGTGGGGACCCTGGCTCCACATTGTCATGGCCCACCACTCCTGGGATTTCAGTGGAGACCAGCTGGAGCAACACAGGCAGGGGACTTCTGGGAAATGGAGTCTGGCCACTGGAGTCAGATCCACCATTTTGCCCACCCCTGGGCTAGGATCTCCACTTTCATGACATACAGACAGAACCTCCTATACCAGGGATGCTCAACCACCTGCCCACAGGCCAGATCTAGATCAGCATTTTCCAACCTTTTTCACCATGCAGCACACTTAGATGGCCTGTCCCACCCCACGGCACACCAGCTGAACACGGAGCAGGGAGCAGGGGCGGGGGATGGCGGCAAGCGGCCAAAAGCGGAGTGAGGGGGCGGGTGGTGCATGGCTGAACGCAGCATGGCAGGAAGTGGGTGGCATGGTGCTAGAATCACTGGCTGGAGCCACGCTCCCCGTTTGGCTGGCTGGAGGCATGGCAGGGGCGTGGCTCCAGCCCCAAATGCCCACGGTACACCTGGACATGCCTGATGGCACACCAATTGGAAAATGCTGTACTAGATCACACCAGCCCATGGGGCTGGGCCAGCATGCAGCCAGATCTGGGCACGCAGGGCCCAACCCTGCATGCCAACCCCTCATAACTCATCTGGCCCATAAAGTGAAAATGTTGGCACCACTGTCCATACACTGCTCTTAAACTCAAAATTTTTCAACTGAGTTTTCCATTCTGTTCTCAGAAAGACTGATAAGCAAAATTCAGAACACTAATTCTGCCATTAAAATGAATATCCAAAAACCATCCAGACATTTCTAAATAGAATGCAGCAGAATACTAAAAAAAAATTTCAGTCAGTAGAAATACTTCATCTTAATACATATTCATACTCGTAGTATATTAATCCTTTAGTGAAGTTTAGTAACATATCAATCAAGCAGAGTTTCAGCACTCAGTCTTCAGATCGACCGCACAATTACAGAAATAAATGGAGAGAGGGGCAGGACGTACATGCCTGGAATACTCTGCATGAACTATCTCAAAATAGAAATGTACTACATATACACTGTTGAGGATCACACAAGTATATATGAGACTGTAATCTCTGTGCACCAGAGATTAGTGATGCACAGAGATCCTAACTTACATTTATGGCATATGGAGCAAAAGGTGATCTAGTTGTTACCCGCAGCATACCTAAGGGCAATAGATCCTTGTTTCTTTTATCTGAGGGAACTGAACTCAGAATTTCTCAATGTAAATATATGAACCTGTCACCTGACCTGAAGAACTAACCGTGTTAGCACAGAAGCAATTGTAGAGCATAAACCTCCCTATGGGTCTTGCTGCTGGAGGATAACACATCCACACAGTGTCAGTGTAGATGACATGAGCACTTAATTTGGCATGCTCTTTCCAAAAGGCAATGCAACCTATGAGAGAGATTTACGTCCATTACAACAAAGTTGGCCCTCATCACTACTTTTTCGAATTCCCTATATTATTGGTTCCCTACAGGACTGTTTAATAAGCATGGTAAAGAGCACATATTAATAGTAGTCAGTTAAAGTGGTGAGGTTAAAAATCATGTTCTGCTGGTTTTTACCACTGTGTATTAGTTCAAGGCTATAGGTTTTGGTTTTTTTCTGGAGGTTTTCCCTCTTCCCCTTCCAAAGCAAAAATCATGTTTTTGCAGCAGAGGCCAAAATCCAATTACTCACAAGAGCTAGTAACACCCAACTTGCCCTCTATTTTATTGATCTTCCTTAGATAATTCCTACTTTCCACTATAAATTGTGCTTCAAATTTTATTATTTCAGATGTACATGAAAATGTGCAGCTCTGTGCAGTAACATAACAAGCCATGCTGGCACCTGGGGCAAACCTTGCGGGATTGCTGAGGTGGGGCACACAGTTAAGGGTGCAGAGGTGGGCACAAGAGCTCTGAGAGCACAGTTTATAAATCAGCAGATTATGAAAACTATAAACCATTTCAAATAACTTTTGTAATCCTCCAAATAACCTGCAATCATGAAATCACCCACAAATAGAACCCCAGATTATTTAGAAAGGTCTAGACATTTCAACCATAAATGAACCCATAGTTTTACAGCATGTGAGGCAGTTGGACTAAGTTGGGTAGTTGGGTAATAAAAAACGTTTAACCTTGAAATACACAAAAATCAAAGTTCAAAACCCTCAATGGTTTTTGTAAGTTTTTGTTTCATAGCTGTTCCTTTTTGTTCATCACTTCAAGCTGTCATTTCCTTGTTTCAGGGGCACATTTTAAAAGAATCCATGAGTAAGGTACCTGAATTCCTACATATTTGTTTGCCAACTGGCAGCTAGTGACTACAGCCATAACCGAGAAGTCAATCTATTACCGAAGTCAATGCATCTATTGGCTGAGCTCACCTTACACAGAATTGTACTCACTGCTCACACTTAAAACTCTCATCAGAACCTCTAGAATTCCTCAGAAGTGATCATGCACATGCTCATAAGTGTTGCATGCCCTCAAATCTCATTTATACATTAACGCTATGAATCCTCAGAGCTGAGGGGATTCAGCAACTTTGAGGAGGAGGTCCCAAGGGACCAGTTTTAATTGCTGAGTCAGAAATGTTCCTCTGTCTCCGCTGTGCCAAATTTGTGTCGGAAGAAACTACTGACTGAATGTATTTGAACACTACTTTGAAAATTCACCCTTACGATTTCAAAGTGACATGAGTTTCAGTGTACAAATGAGGCAAGATTTGGAAGGAAACATCAATTAATCTGCCTCTCTTTAGATATAAAAAGAATATGTTTAGACTAGAATAATCAAAGAGTTAATCTAGTTTCATTCTTACATGACTAAAACCCATTGGCAGGCTTTTATTATGTTAATTTTCAAATTTACAAAGCCAGGAACTCAGTAAACTAAAGGTAACCAACGGGGCTGTTTGGTAAAGACAGAAATGAACCGTGTCTTTTGAAGTGTTCGAAAGGAAATGTGTTTGGAATATTTAAGTTGCAAATGAGTTACAAAGGTTATTCATTCACAAGTGAGATAAATTCATACCTGTCAAATAATCTGGATCTTCTGTGTGATCATCAGGGCCTCAAATCATTTATTTTTTTATTTCCTGAAATTTCAGTATTTTTACACATCCAAATTTGGTAATATTTCCTAGGTTTGGAAGTAAATCGATTCACTTTCCTTTCTTCTTTTACTGTAGTGAAGTGCAGAGGAGGGGAATGAATTAAACAGCCAGGGTGTCTGACCCCCTTTTTTTTGTAGCCACATTTTCAAAACAATTTTACAGGAAAAGAAAGCTTGCATCCTCCAAATAATGGGTATTATATTAATCTGATTAATACAAATAATGACTGCTGTTTCATTTGGAGTGGATGGGTAAAAAAATACCATCGAATCACATTGAACCTCAGTTTTAAAATGATTAAATTCTTGTCAGGTTTGTCCTATGGCTCTGGAATTCAAACTATGTTGGAAAAACATATTAGGACTTACATGAGTCCTCTTTCCTATTGTCTGAGCTTCAACTATTGCAACATAGCTTCTTTGGAGTTTCTGCAGTGGTTAGTGCCTAATAATGAATGCCTCTTCAGCACAACTCAGCTTTTGATCAAGTCAGGATGTCTCACATTTCTCATTGCAGACAGAGTGCATCACTAATATTAGGCCCTGTTTCTGTAGTACAGAAACCAGGACTGAGGCATAATCTCAATGCAAAGTAATACAAGCTAAAGAACCAGGGAATTCAGTAAGCTCCTAGATCTTGAAGCACAAGGAGCGGCAAGTCTCCATACTGCTGGGAGAGGCAGGGAGAGGTCTTTACCTACTCTGTTACCTGTTTTCTTCATACCATCAGCAATTGCACAAAACAGAAATTTGGAAGATTTGTTTGTGCGTGCAAGCATATGTATATCTTTGTGTGCACTATATGCATATGTGTGGTGGCTGCAAAGCTTAACTATATAGTAAGTAAAATAATAGAATTTTTTAATAATAAGTAGAATAATAGAAAAAAATAATCCTATTCTTGTAATGGATGGAAAGAAGAAAATACATTCAATAAATGTGTTACGTAATGGAATTAATTAGAGAGCATAGCTGGATCATACAGTAGAGCTGTATGACTCATCGATTTCTCAAATTTTCAGCTTTTCAAGAAAACTTACTCAACTATTTTTTCTGTTTTTTTCTAAATAAAATTCCAATATTCTAATGGCACTGAGAATACAGTGCATGAATTTGAATCAGACAACCAAATCAGGAAAGCATTTTTATGTTCACTGTCTACATAAACAATTCCAAGTACCCCTATTTCCCCAGAAGACACCATCATAACCTGAAGGCTGGGAAACTATTTCTTGTTTATCACATTAGTGCCATTCAATGGATAACTGTCTGGAGAAAACTGGAAATAGTATCATGTAAATCTCATTGATGCCATTAACCATTTTTATCAAAATTTGTATGTGATTCCACAGAATCAAAATCTTTGCATTACACTTCTAATCTCATTTACAAAATTTCAGTTCTAAACAATGTGCATCCAAATTGTGACTGGCCATTAATATAAATTCATTATGCAATATAGTCAAAACGGTGGAGATGGAAATATTCCATGTAAGTATCTCATATATTGCAATATAGTTTTACTGAATATCACTTGTTCATATATTTGCATACAGAGACACTTTGATGTATTTATTAATAAAATGATATAAAGAAATAGCTTTTATTGGAAGAGCTCCTTCCCAGCCTGACCTTCTGACACTATAACAGGAATTTCATGAAAGCTTTGGCCATAAGAAAACCACATGAGTTATAATATTTAACAACTATTATCCTGATCATAGTCTTATTTACACTGCTGTAATTCAAGAGCATCTCCATCAACTTGTTATCTGGTATAGCTGAGAAGAAAACTGGTTCAATGCAGTTAGATAAGGATGTAATGGCATATGTATATGATAGAAATACAAATAAAATAGATCACAAGGTAGTCAGAAAAATGACAGCCACTTAGATCAACTTGTTATCTGGTATAGCTGAGAAGAAATCTTCCGATCTGCAGTTAGATAAGGATGTAATGGCATATGTATATGATAGAAATACAAATAAAATAGATCACAAGGTAGTCAGAAAAATGACAGCCACTTTAATTCTTAGGGGCCTAGGCTCCCAACCCCTCTAGAAATTATGAAAAGAAGAATAAGAAAAAAACAACCCCCCATTATTATCCAAGCACAAGTGGTATGAGATCATTTATCTTGATGGATGTCACCTTACAGCACATATTATCCCTATCTCTCAAAGTGTTTTTTCCCCCTTATTTCATCTCTGACATTCATTGTAAATTTAATGATCCACATACGATTTGCTGGTATCTCAGTCTGGTGTTTTGAATCATGAAACTAGTGCTAAATTTATGGCACTGCAGTACCACTTAGTGAATCATTAAGCAGTACAGTGATTTTAATGATTTGGATCATACTGGACCTCATCACTATATAATGAGGTTCCATTTAGTGTAAATTTTATGTAAAAATTCAATTTGCAAACCAACAACATGAAACTACAACATTTTTTCTAATCTGACGTCGTATTTATTTATCATGATTTCTTCTGTAACCCAGTGTTTCACACAGAGAAAGGGTATTCTTGTTCATTAAAAAGGTAATTTTTTTATTGTTCTTGAACTAGTGAAAAATACACTCGCTATGACTGCCATTTTTTAAAAACACTCTGTTCTTAAATGTAAACTCCCAGTGAGCACAGGTATAATTATTAAAGCATGTTGAATTAGATGGTGATATAATTGTTAGATATAACACCTCAACTTAGCAATCACTCAAATGGCTTACAAAACTCATTCTCTGCTGTCTTGAAGAATCCATGGACATAGAAAGGAACATTTTTTACTGCCCAAATCAATAGAGCTAGGTCACCCAGTTGCTATTTCCATTACAAACTCTGTTTTTCAAGGGGGAATATATCCATAGTGAAAGTTTAGAACATGCTGCTTTGCAATTATTTCATCAATGTATTATGATCCCAAATACAAATTCTTCGTCTCAAAATAAGTTGCACCATAAACAATGCAATGGATATAATTATAATGAAGTGATGTGATTTTGGACTGGCTAATATAGAGAAAAAGTATTTCATTTTAAAAATGGAAAACTTTCAGATTTGTTATCCAAATGTTGCTTGCAGAGCAAATGTAATTTGTCACATTCACCAAGTGTGATTTTTTTTAAATACTCCCCACTTTAGCTGAGTCATCTTCATTTGTCTTCAGTTAACCTCTGGGAAATTTGAGGCAATGAGAAAGGAACAAAATTCCACAAAGGAAAGGAAATCTCTGACCAGGAAGGAAATACGGCACTTGAAAAGTGTGATTATTCACTTAACCTGGTCCAAATGACCTCTTAGGGAATTAAGGTAATGAATGAAATTAACTCACTGAAGAACCACATATTTTTTTTAAAGTTGTGTAAAAATTGAGGAGATACCAAAACACTGTAAAAATATAGATGTGGAACTCAGCTTATGATCTCAAAGAGCTTTGTCAGTACAAATGCAATCGATTCCACAGTATTCCTCAGAGAGTTAGGCAACTTATAGCATGAACAGGAACAAGAGTAAAATCCTGGCAATGATCAATAGCTCAAACTGGAATTCTTTATAAACCAACAGAATAATGCAGAGACATCTTGCTTAAGAACTTTAAGGAGTGCTCATGCTGCACTATAACATAGGATAGTACAACTTTTTCTCCCTTCCTTGATTTTCCAACTAAATGTGGAGTATTAATTGCAGGAGAGAATAAGCCCCAGTAGGGCAAACTGCATTTCCTATTCTTCTACTACCCTTGTTTGGGTGACTAAATGGATTAAGATGTAGCATTTGATGGCTCTTGAATGAGAGGGAGGGAGAATGAGGTAAACAGACTCCTTACACACTCTCTCCTCTCCTTTACATGTGAGCAGTGATTTCAAAATAAGGGAACCATGAGGACTCAGCAATATGGCTTTGCAAAGAATAACTCTGGCTAGAAAATGGATTTTTTTTCCCTCCCGAGACAACAGATTTTGGAAGAATGTAACCACATGTATCAAGGATTGAATAGAGTTTTCCTCAAAGTATTTGGTATGGGGAAGATATGGTGGTAGAGCAGTTACAACATCTACTACAGCTTCAGAGGTTCAAGTTCAAGCTCCATTCTGGTCTTGTGCCAGAAACTGCCCTCAGTCATCCCAGCTGTAAATGAATACCCAGTCATGCAGGGTGGGAAGTCAGAGGTGGGCAGCTGTTATGCTAACAATCATTATTTTTGTGTGCAATTTTGACTACAGAAGTTGGTGTGTCATAATCAGACTATTCCTGTGGATTACAAGTCTTAGGAAGAACCTTGATTTGATATGGGCCATTTTATAAAATATTCTCTTAAAGTTGATCCAAATTTACTTGAACTTCTATCACATACTTAATTTTTTGCTCTATACAGCAAGAGCCACGTCTTTAGCAGTGTGAACAGTGTCTGGCACCATGGATGGATCCAAAAATTTGAGAAGTGGAGTGCAGGAGATGCAACTAGTGCTGCAGGAATAGGTAAACTGCACCTTGGTAGTGACTGCTGGGGACTTTCTGTCCCTGAAGCAGGTAAGACTCATTTCTCCCTGTCAAAGATTAAAGTCTTTGATTTCAGATGCCAATGGCAAAAGGTCAGATGGCAAGGCGTCAGAAGCTAACACAACAAGCTCTGTGGTTGTAATTTATGCCTCTGTATTAACAGTGTTGCGTATACACACCCCTGCCTGTGCCTCATTTCAAATTATTTAAGTTTTCATACGAAAGAGAGAATCTGACCTTGACAGCCCAGCACAAAAGATAAAGTATCAATAGTAACGAAATTAGCTAACTTTAGTGAAGTTGTAAAATTAATTAAATATAGTATGCGCGCCATCCTGTGACCAAACAGAACCAGTACCACCCAAGTAAAAATAACCCCCCTTTTTATGAAACCTGAGCAAACAAAGAAAGCACAAGTGCCAGCTCACTAATTATTTATAATTGGCGTATAGTAATTGGTCACCTGTGTCAGATAAAACTTTGAAGAAACTTTCACCCAAAGCAGAGAACAGAGAACAGAGAACTGTGTATACACTCAAGAAGAACAGATCGTGCACGAATATTTCTCTCCGCCTACGTTATCTTTTTGGCGTACCCCCGTTTATCTCTCTATCTCCGACGTTATCTTTCTTATCAAGAGCTCCCGTTAATCTGCAGACTGCAACGACTTATATGAATCGCTCAGAAGCAACTGACTTACCCACCCTGTAAATGCTGGGTAACATATCTGCATGCTGTAACTGAATGAATAAATCAACTCCACTGCCTGCGCTCTTGCCATCAAAAGCATAAGTAAAATAAACCTTTTGTGAAACCATCATACTGTGTTTAAATCATCCTGACTCCTGTTCACCGTTATCACCCACCTGCCCGGTCATAAAACCCCCTCCTCGTGCCAAGCCAGTCATGCCAACCCAGGCTCTCAGGTCAAGGGTGCACCGGCATATGGGGCGCGACACTCCCCACTCTCGATAACCCATCCCCTCCAGTGTAGGCATGTCTCCTCTGCTCCCACTTTCCCCTTTCCCTCTCCAACAGGGTTTGCCCAAGGTTTGCCCCTGGGCAAAGAAAATGCAGGGGGAGGAATGGGTGGGTGGGAGGAAATCTGCCACTGCTGCCACTGTCCCCAGCTGCCCTGGGGTGGCAGTAGGAGAAGAAGCCCAGGACTGCTTCTGCCTTGCTCTTGCCTAGGTCATCTGTGAGTAGCAGTGCAGTGTGCAGGGTTTAGCTGGGAACGGGTAATGGATGAGTCCTCCTTTCAGGTAACTCCTGTTCCCTGCCTAATCCCGCAGGGTGTTTCCTTGTTTCCTGGCCAAAAGCAGGCACTGGAAGGAGGAACTGCCCAATGCTGCTACCAGCCTAGCCAAGCCTGGCACCCCATGTAGCTGCCCCCTACAATTGGAGTCCCAAGCCCAGAAGGGAAAACACAGCGGGGGCAGGGAGCAGGAACACACCCACTGCCACTGAGCCCAGCACCCTACATAGCTGATCTCCACAGCCCCCAGGTGAAGGAGGGCAGGAGTGGGTCTGCGGGTTTCCTCTGCTCCTGGGTCAGCTGGACACAATAGTAGATCCTCCCTCCCTTCCTCCTTGCTTGGATTCCCCTGTGTCCCATGCCAGTCCAGGACCTAGCTGTGTCTGGGCTTCAGGGAATTGAGGTTGCCCATATATGACCTATACTGTAATGCGGCGAGGGGAGTGCAACTAGACCACAGAACCCCCTCAGATTCACCCCCACCTAGCACATCTTTATTTCTGCATACATAAGGGATAGTAAGGTGGTAATGGATTGAAGCCTAACTGGAGGAATCCACATATCCATACTGTCACTTGTCAGATATTCAGATAAAATACTAATGTAAGGGTGAAAAATAAAGATTTTATTGGTAAGCCCCTAATATCTTCAAAGAATAATAAAATCCTTCTATTTCTCCTGTTACCCTCTAATTTTTTGCCCAGTCGTATCCTCTCATCCCCTTTCTCACATGCACCAAGTGCTAGTGTGGCAAAGTGCTCCTGCAGAAACCACCAGTGAACTATTAAGGTGACATTTACACTGGTTTCAGATTTGGCTCTCCAGTGAGAAGGAAGTGAGTATCTGTCACAGAACAATTTTCTCTCGCAATCTGCATGCTCATTAAGAAAGTATTACATTCATAACAAATGGAATTGAAACTTGAGTTTTGCTGTTCATTTTTTAACCAATAGCTTTAATTACAGCAAACCTCATAAGGAAAGTGCCTGTCTTGTGAACTACAAAGTAAAAACTACATCCTCCTAGGCAGCATGTAATGTAAACCATAGTCATCTTCCAGTAGAGGTTAGATTTTTAAAAGTTCTTCAGCAGAGACTAGCTCATTGGTAGGATAGCAAAGGAGCTCACTAAGGATGAACTGGTGCACCTATTGAAAAAGAGACTCTGGTTCAGCCAACAAAAGGTGCCCTCTAGAGGCTATTTTTATATATGAACAGGTAAAACATAAAACTTCCAAGTAGTTAGCATCACAGTGCTTGGGTGAGGCAGAAAGAGACACTATTATTATATTCAGATTGTTAGTGGATCACATCACAATGCACAGAAAAAAAATGGTTATGACCAGTGGTTTTCAGGTAACACAAACAGAGATGCCTTAAGAGGTTCCTAAATTTTCAGACTATGGGAATTCAGCACTCTTCAAAAGGGAATGCTTTAAGGTGCCTCGAATTAGCCCTCCAAATTAGTTACTTTTGAAAATGTTGACTTGTATCTGTAGGATATTTGATTCAGTTTAGGGAATATGAAGGTTTCTTCATGCTGTACTGATCAGTCATTTATTGTATTCACTTTACAGATAGGCTCAAAGTTTAAAAAATGCTCACAATCCATCCCTTAAATTATGAAGGTACAATTTTGTGCACACAACAATTGTACCCGCAGGAAAAAAAGTCACTTGTCACAGATGAACTGGAGGATGAATGGCATTTGAATAGTTGGAAGTCTGTGTACTCTTTGATTTCAGACAGCTGAGTTTTGCCAGCTGCATTTCCAAGCAACCAAGGATAGTTATAATAGGATAGTTATAACAGACACAGAAAACTAGGGCTCTTGTTCTTGGCAGCTTAACCATAGTATAACTAAAGTTGCACTTTACTAACTTTTTGATACAGTCTTACTTCTTGTGTTAGGAATGAATTCCTTTTTCATTCTCATTCAAGATTCTTAAGGTTGTACATTTTTGTTTTCTTTTAACTATTATACACTACATAACATGCTACAGACTTCTTATCAGAATGCTATCTCTGTGGCAGTACATCATCATCTCCAATACATCTCTGTTTGCTAGTCCTTATTCAAGATTGTTATATATAATGACATGACCTGAATGTTTTGATCGAAAGCTTAATTGGTATATAATAAAAATCAATATCATAAAAACAAAAGAGAATTTTCCCTTGGGAAGAATTTCCATTTCTTTGGTCGTTTACATTTTTTCAGAACACTAGTCCATTTTGCTGATAGCAGCACATGCATTACTTCCTATGTTACCTCTACCAACACGGTCTCGATTTTATTGGTTGGCAACAACAAAATCCATGAAGACCAACTAGTGAGTATTAGACAACAACTTCTAACTACCACGTTAATAGAAAAGTACACTGAGGTGACTAGCATTGGGAGAATACTTGAATTAACACGTAACACAATGAAAAACAAGGAGACGCCTGGAGAAGCCTGGGGAAAATTCTAGTAGAGCGATTACAGTCCCAGGAGGTTTTAGATTAAATGAGTTAATTAAACATACTATTAGAAGGACCCTTGGTTTTGGCAAGTTTTTTTTTTTTACTTTATCATTCATAAGCCTAAAAATAAACTACTTGTACTTAAAAAGTCTGTGTCCTTTCCTATTAGGCAAACATTTCTATTCTATACTATTATCAAAACTGCAGAAGGCAAACATGACTACTTCTGCTAAATTCTTTCTCTGTGCATCACCCAGGGTGTTATTAAGAAAGAACATTGCACAAATTTAGGAGACAAGTGGTATTCGCCCCCAAGGGTGTATTCACTTAGCATGTTAACTTAAAACAATGGCAGCAGCAGAAAAGCTTACCACGAATCTTTCTGAGAGTCCAGCTTTTAGGCAAGTCTCATGGCAGGACTTTAGGAGGCTGGTAAGCCTTAAGGGTACATGTTCTATAGTTAATAAAGTTGTTTTTAATAACAGTTAGCTGATCACTTTAGTACTTGGCCTTAGAATATTATTTGTAAGGTTAAGAAATGTAAGAGACAAAATGGTTTATTTTAAACCTCTGAAATGTTCTTGGTAGTCTATTGTTGATCTTATCATTCAGTTTTAAAATTATCTGATCAGGGATTTTTTCTGCTCCAACAGTTTTAATTTTGCAGGCCACTGGACCTTAATGTGAACTAATCTCTTTGCCTATTTTGAGAAAAAATGTAAGGAGGCTTTTTGTTTAAAATAACGAGTTTATGAACTTTCTGAAATGTCAGTAATTGCCGTGCATGCACATATTGTTGTTCAGTGTATTGTAGGGGTCTGCATCAGGGCACCAGGGGGGAAAATCGCTTAGAAAGCAGAAACCAAATCAGATGTGAGGGTTAACACAGGACTGACTGAGTTCATTTTAATAGGAAGGCATTTACTTCATTGCATTGCACTTTAAAAGAGTTTTGAGTAGATTCAGCTTGCATTTGTGTTGGCTACCACCAGCATAAAACCTGGTATCATGGAAGGCAAACAGAATCTCTCTTTACTAGGAATACAAGCTGTAAGATCAAGCACAGCTCATAAAAGTGGCATTTGGAAAGACCTAAATATAAGAATTTATGAGTGAATTCATCTATTAAAAGCTGTATAGAAAAACTGGGGAAAAAAGTAACAAGCATGGTAGTTTCACAAATACTTGATCCGGCATTAGCATATAGTCATAAGATACTGGGATGATTTACTCCATGGCAGATCCAAATCAGCTTTATAGGAGAACCCAGATTAAGAGCATTTTTAATCAATGACTAATATAAAATACATACAAAACAGTTTTGGAAATAGGTACCAGAATTCAGTCCCTTCTACCTCTCATTATTAGGCAGCAGTGGCATGTTTCTTTTTGCTTCATCTCCCCCTGGCCCCAGCAATCTTGCATTCTTGGCTGCCCAGTGGCCTAGTTACAACAGGATGGTTAGTAGGGGTGCCTGTACATGTGATCAGACTCTGATTAATCAAATTTGCTCTGCATTCTAATTAGAACTCTCTAGCATCACCATAGTGTCATGTGTATAAGGCCCCAAAATTTTAAAATGGCTGTTGGGGCACTTTAAGTAAAGGTCACCCAATAAGCTTTAGTTAAAGTGTCCTAAAGCCATTTTTAAATGCACAGGGGCTTACTACACATGACGCCGCAGCACTTGCCTTAAAGCAGGTCTCCGAAAACCACTCTAATTAATGCTCCCCCACCCCCAACAAGCACATGTATAGGTCCCCTAGGTGTCCTCCTTGGACTATCCTGTAGACTAGGACGACACTAGGACACTCTTGAGATGAGGGAGATTTGGAACTAATCCCCATAGGCTGAGGAAGACCCAGAATCCAGGTCTTCCATTTCCTGGGCAAATGCCCTAATCGTAAGACTGTTAAGCACAGAGCATACTATATTATACTATATTATGTACTGAACTAACTGCTGTTATTGGGCGTGTGTAGATAAAATGGGGGTTTACTTTACCCTAAACTGAAGCAGCAGATTTTTAAAAACACCACTTCAATTTAGGGTGAAGTAAACCCCTATGTCTTACCTGCCTCTCCGATGGTGGGGAGGGCGAGCTGCTGGTGGGCGGAGTGGTCCCTGGGCTGTGGTGGGGAGGGGCTGGTGCTTCCCTCACAGCAGCGGCAGCCCACCCCCAGGCAGCACCCACCCACAGGCACCCAGATTGGGCAGTCCTAGGGGGCACCGCAGCCATGGAGGAAAGGCCTGGGTCCCCGCACAGCTCATGCAGGCAGTCAGGCTCCAGGGAAAAAAAAAAAAAAATCAGGTTCATGACTTTTTTTTTTCCTTCAGTGGAGCCTGCCTTCCTGGGGTGCTGCCAAGCTGCTTACATGGGATGCCTTCACAGTCCCTGAGCCACACAGAGCCTGGTGCTTCGCTCTGTGGTTGTAGGGCAGCAAACTAAAACTCCTCATAGGTGTTCTAGTTTGCTGCACCCCAAAGTCATTTAAGGTGCATTATGATGCCAAATGTGCTACAGTGGCTGGAATTAATGTGCAATACACCACTGATTCATGCAAACACCAATGTCATTAAAGTGGTGGAAAAGAATTTAACCTACTTTAAAGTGTCGTGCACACATGCCCCTCATTTCATCTACACATGCCTATTGTGAGTTAGGCATAGGGATGCATACAGAAACAGGGACTTAAGGAGAGTTTAGTCCTTCCCAAGCTCTTACTGGAATCACAATGAAGCTTGGGTTGGGGTTGGAATTAGATGCCCAGATATTCAAACTGGATTGTTTTTGTGTATACACAGAAGTATAAATTTAGGCTCTTTGGGATATTTTTAGACCAAACCAGCAGCAGTGCATGCATTTGTGTGCCTAGGCCCTTATGCAACTACTGACGCAGGAGCCATCTGACTTGAGCAGAATTTATACCCCTGAATTCTGCTTAGCTGCTTAGATGACTGATTTGAGTCTGTTAGATCCCCTTTGTTCAGAGCTCTCAGTGAAGCCAATGTGTATTCTGCCTGTACAAAGACTTCAGTGTTTGGCCAATGCTAATGAAAATATTATTTAGATAATAAGGTCCTTTGGGGCAGGGACTGTATCTGCTTCAGTGTCTTTCCCAACACTGAGTGCGCTGCCAGGTTTAGCCAAAATGAAGCCAGATCTGCAGAGTTGAAGTCAGTGGGAGGTTTTACCACTGATGTAAATCATAACAGGCTCACGCCTCACAGATGCATAGAGTTTTTTGTACGTGTGCAGCAAAATCATGAGGCATTTCTACCTTCCTACATGAGGTCACCAGTTGGGAGGCTTTGGCCACTCCTGAGCAAACAGCCCCTGAGGGAATATGCACCTCTTTGTCTCCTTTCAGTCTATGCCATGGAAGCCCTAAACAAAGAATAATAATAGTGATGGTCAGCCCCCTAAAAATATTGATACATAGCAAGCCTATCTGAACTTCTTGGGTGTATCCACATATGCAGGCATGTGCACTTGCAGCAGCTCGAATAGAAGCGGTGCAAATTTGAGCCAGGGCTTTTTGCCTCAGTGCACGTGCCCAGACATGCACTTTGGTGTGGGCCAAATTGTGCCACTTGGAGCAAAATAACCCTGCCTGCCTCCTTCTGGATCTGCAGCCAGGGGGAGCTAGAGCCTGGGGCCAGCACCTGTGCTGGCTGTGACCTGCATGCCCCCAAGGCTGCATGCCTGCCATGCCTGGATGGGGACTGCATGGCCAGTAGAAGCATCTGCACATTTGGGCCAGCTGCCATAGGGCTGTGGTTGCACAGCTGGACTTTTTGTGGCACTACTGCCATGTGTGCCACTTCCTGGCCATCTGGGCCGCTATCGCCTGGAAGATGTTCCCATGTGGTGGCCTGCTTTGAACTGTCAAAGCATGTCCTCTTGGCCCCAATTGGCAATGAGGTCAGCCACCTCCAGCTGGATCCTGAGTGCCAGCTCTGAGCCAGCTGCTCTCCCTGGGTCCTGCCACTTTCCTCACTAGCAGGAATTCTGGTGTTCCCTATTTAAAAAATGCAAAATCCATGATAAAAAAAATACCAAAGTCACTCTTTAAAATACCCCAAAATCCATGTTCTTCCACAAGTAAAACAAAAGACCACTATACATATAAATAGCTGTTACCTGGAGCCCAGCACTACTCAGCCTGAGTGACCCCAGCTCCCGGACAACATGCAATACCCTGCCGAGCTGTGCTGCACCCGTGCAATGCGACAGCTGCTGCATGGGTGCCAGGCAGGTGGGGGAGTTCCCAACTGCCCCACGCTGCATGGGGGGGGGGCTTTACCACGAGCACTCAGAGGCCCTGATTGCTGCTGCTACAGACAGTGAGTGCAGGGCTTTTTTTTTTTTTTTTTAAGTGCCAGGATGCTGGGGCCAGGTGGGACAGTGGTCAGAGATCCTGGGGGAACAGGTGGGGGTTGGGGCCATCAGGGGTCCCCCCATGGTCCCCTCCCCCAGCTCCCCTCATCCCCTTCTTACTGCCATGGATCCCAGGCCCAGCTCCCTGCAGCAGCCATGCTGCTTGCCCTGCACGGGCAGACAGCATGCTTCAGCACTGGGGTGAAGGCCAGCCATAGACATACTCTGGCTGGCTGCCAGAGTAGCTCTTGTGAGGATCTGAGCCTCAGGACACAGTCCAGGACCATGCCTTGCCCTGCTGTTTTGCTATGTGTATTTTTTATTGACCAGCAGATATCAAGGGGTCTAATTTTCCCCCTGCTCTGCAAATTTGCAGCATGGGGAAAGTTTTCTTGTTCCCGCATGTGCTTCTTGCAGTCTCAAAGGGCTCTGAGATGCTGCAAGAGACATGTGTGCACTTGTGTGGACATGCCCCTTGAGCTGGAAAAATTGGTTTAAGATCTTACAAAAAGATACTGTCTGATAACATATAATCCTGATGCAAAGTTTTTTTTAGAAAGGGGAAGTCAAAAAGGTCAAGTCAAATGTTTTGGAACTTTGAAAGAGATCTGGTGTAGGTCCAATTCAAGTGTTTAGTGAGGGCTCAAGTACTTTTTCTTAGTTTTAACCCATTCTTAATAAAAAAGTGTCACTTTCCTAAAGCACTTCAAGAGTCTCCTACTTTTAAAATATCTGACATAAAATCAGAAATGTATGAAAATGCGTATCTCTGTTTGAACCATCTCTCCTCTGATAACTATGCACATTAGGTTAGCACGTTTTAAGGGCAGTGTTTTTGAACCTTTACTGTAATTAGATATAAAAGGACATATGGCATGATGAAGCTCTGATACTGAGTTATTTTGTTCTGATCATTTTCTAGAAGAGGATTAACGTTACTTCCATTCATACTATGAAAATTAAATCACAGACTTGTTTCTATTTTACTTGGAATCATTTTTGATTTTTCCATTCATATATCTGCAAAAACAAAATATCTAAATGTTATAACTGCACTTAGTTTTCATAGACGTTAGGGCTGCAAGTAACCTTGGAAAATCTTTGAGTCCAGCCCCCTGCCCCAGGGGCAGGAAGTCAGCAGGGGTCATAGGATCCCAGCAAGATAATCATCCAAATGTATCTTGAAGGCATTCAAAGTAGGCGCTTAAAACACCTCCAACGGCAGTCTATTCCAGACCTTGGGGGCTTGGACAGTAAAGAAGTTCTTCCTTATGTCCAGCCTGAAACGGTCATGGAGGAATTTGTGACTGTTCGATCTTGTCATCCCTTGGGGTGCCCTGGTCACTAGACATTCCCCCAGATCCTGGTGAGCACCCCTTATAAACTTATAGGTAGCCACCAGTTCACCCCTGAGCCTGCACTTTTCCAGGCTGAAGAATCCCATAGCTCTCAGTCTCTCATCATAAGGTGTGTTTTCCTGACCTCTGATCACACGTGTGGCTCTTCTCTGGACTCTCTCAAGCTACTTCACATCTTTTTTAAATTGTGGAGCCCAAAACTGGATGTAGTACTCCAGCTGCGGCCTCACCAAGGCTGAGTACAACGGGAGAATGATGCACCACCTCCCTTGGGAGCCCATTCCAGACCTTGGCCACTCTAACTGTGAAGAAGTTCCTCCTAAATCTGCTCTCTGTTAGCTTATGGCCATTATTTCTTGTGACCCCCAGGTGCGCCTTGGTAAGCAGAGCCTCACCAATTCCCTTCTGTGCCCCCATGATGAATTTATAGGTAGCCACAAGGTCACCTCTCAACCTTCTCTTGCGGAGGCTGAAGAGGTCCAGGTGCCCTGGTCTCTCCTCGTAGGGCTTGGTCTGCAAGCCCTTAACCCTACAAGTGGCCCTCCTCTGGACCCTCTCCGGGTTATCCACATCCCTCTTAAAGTATGGCACCCAAAACTGGATGCAGTATTCCAACTGCGGTCTGACCAGTGCCCGATAGAAGGGAAGTATCACGTCCTTGGTTCTGTTTGTCATGCATCTGCTGATGCACGATAAAATGCTGTTAGCTTTGCTGATGACTTCGTCGCACTGATGACTCACGTTCATGTTGGGATCCACTAGGACTCCAAGATCCCTTTCGCTTCTGTACTACCAAGCAAGTAATTTCCTAGGCAGTAGGTGTGCTGGACATTTTTCCTCCCTAGGTGCAGTACTTTGCACTTCTCCTTGTTAAATTGCATTCTATTGTTTTCTGCCCATTTGTCCAACCTGTCCAGGTCTGCCTGTAGTTGTTTCCTGGCCTTCAGCATGTCCACTTCTCCCCACACTTTTGTATCATCTGCAGACTTGGACAGAATATACTTCACTCCCTCGTCCAAGTCACTGATGAAGACGTTGAAGAGTATCTGTCCAAGGACCAAGCCCTGAGGGATCTCACTGCCCACATCCTTCCAGGTCGATACCGACCCACCCACTACCACTCTCTGGGTATGACCCTCTAGCCAATTTGTCACCCACCGGACTGTGCAATCATCCAAGTCACAGCCTCTTAATTTGTTCGCCAGTATGGGGTGAGATACCATATCGAAGGCCTTCCTGAAGTAAGGCCTACCCCTACTTCTGCATCCAGGTGTTTTGTAACCTGGTCATAAAAAGAAACTAGATTAGTCAGGCATGATCTACCTGCTATGAACCCATGCTGGTTTCCCCTCAGCATAATTTTTCCTGCTGGGCTCTTACATATATGAGCCTTAATAATCTTTTTAAAGACTTTGCCTAGGATGAAGGTGAGACTGACTGGCCTATAGTTGCCTGGATCCTCCTTCCTCCCCTTCTCGAAAATAGGGACCACATTGGCCCTTTTTCAGTCCTCTGGGACGTGGCCCATGCACCATGAGTACTCAAATATTCTTGTCAGTGGCTGTGCAATGACATCAGCCAGTGCCTTCAGTACCCTTGGATGGAGCACATCCAGCCCTGCTGACTTAAACACATCTAGTCCTTCCAAGTGACTCCGCACCATCTCAGGGTCAATGCTTGGTATTCTGGCACCCTGCTGTTGTCTCTCTACAGTCTCATTGTGAGACTTGTCTTGCTCCTTTGTTTAGGAACACTGAGGCAAAGAACTCCTTGAGGAGTTTGGCCTTGCCCCCCCTGTCTGTCACCAATTGCTTTTGCCCATTCAGTAGTGGCCCTATACTGCCCTGGACCTTCCTTTTACTCCCTATATATTTGAAAAACAATTTTTTGTTATCCTTAACTTGGGATGCCATCCGCAGCTCCATAGTAGCTTTGGCCTTTCTAACTGCCTCCCTACAACTTCGAGCTGAGGAGGTATACTCCGCTTTAGTAATGTCTCCCTGTTCCCACTGCTTATATGCCCCCCTTTTTGCCCTTAGGCTGCTCTGGATTCCTTTGGTCAGCCAAGGGAGCTTCTTGGCCCCTTTCCCCCTGCATTGAGATCGTCTCCCTCTGTGCCCAAAGGATTGCTTCCTTTAGGCACAGCCACCCTTCCTGGGCTCCCATCATGCCAAATCTCTTACTCTGCAGTGCGTCATTGACTAAATGCCTGAGCTCACTGAATAATTAGATATTATAGATTTAGTTCAACACTTATTTCTATCACTCTTCCATAGCTAGTTGCTCTTCTTTCTCTTCCTTGCCACCTCATGCTGTTACAGAATTCTGTAATTCCTTTCCTTAAATTAGGTCCTGAACTGTTTCAACTGAGCTTATCCAGTAGATCTGACTCAGATCAGACATCTTTAGTTCTTCCCTTTGGGAATCTGTAAGCAAACCACAAGACACCCATTTTTTAAATCAAAGTTCAGTGGATTTTGCAGATAAGAACAGAGCATTTAAGAAAAAGAAATATGAAGAAAATAAATGGCATCTAAAAATAACAGCAGCAATCATGAGATTTTTAATTAATATATGTTCATAACTAATAATTAATAACAATATAGGTAATTAATAATCAATAATGAATTTGCATGGAAGAGGGCAGAATGTGCCCTATGCTAACCACTTAACTACCATATGACCATTGCTAAATGACCTATAAAACACATAGTGTCAGTGTATAGCAGTGTAAGCAAAAACTTCATCAATACATTTTTTTAAGTATCTATTGTAAAATGAGACAGAATGCAACTCCAATTTATTATTGCTCCTAACATGAAGAATTTACCTAGCATTTTAGTTGGACACTTATTTCTACTGGTCCAATATCCCAATTTATAATAGTCACTACCTCTTACAATAAAGAGTTCTGTTTTATAGCATGGCTACATAGGGGAAATAGTTCATGTACTAATTTTTAAAAAATGTAAAAGATTGAATCAACACTCTATATCTTATGCTACAAAAGCAACAGAGAACTTGTTCTACCAAGACTCATGATTTTATCATGAGTTTTATGCTATTTAATTTCTTTCCTAAAGTTCCAAGACATTCAGTCATGTGAATAAATGAAAATCTCAACTTTCTTATAAAAAAAAAAAGATTTGAGCTCTCATTTGTGGAGAAATGGTTGAAAATATGACCCTAGTGCCCCCTGAAGGTTCAGAAACCAGACATGAAAGAAAAACCACCCAAAATCTATTAGGCCCTCATTATGTGGTAATTTTAGGAAGCTCCTAGAGCTCTTAGCCCCTGGATTAGCTGCACGATAACACTTAAGTGGCTTAAAGCAGTTGTTGTTTGGCTCAGAGCTATGCCACTCCAGGTCAGAATGAACTGCCAACAGGCTCAAGTTCCCAGCTCCTTCCCTGAACTGAGCCCCAGCCCCTTCAAGCCAACCCCTATGTGTGTGTGGGTGCATTTTCGTAGTACTAACCAGCTTCACGAACAGATTCAGATATGGATCATTCTGAATCAATACATCTTTTTTGATCTTTTCACTGATTTTTAGCTATTAAAACAAAAAATGCCATACTGAATATAACAGTTGCACTGTACACTGTGTGTATAGGTACTCACTGCAGAGAAGCATTAGCAGTAACTTGGGATGGGGCTCTCCTGGTTGGTAAGCCATGGGGACCCACTTTGAGCTTGGGGGAGCCAGGCTCTGCACAGCTGTTTGCAGCAGGTGGTCCTCCTCTTGCTTTTATGTAGGGGGAGGCATCGATAGATAGATAGATAGATAGATAGATAGATAGATAGATAGATAGATAGATAGATAGATAGATAGAGGTGTTTCATTTTAATCATGGAAAAATGTGGATTTGGGGTTACTTTTTTTAATCTGAAAATTGGGATATTTTTAAATTAGAGAAAAACAGGATCCCTGGAAATCAGGCAGTGGCTCAGCTCTGCCCCCTGTACCTCATTCTTCATCTCTCCCACTGCCTTATAGGAGCACCCCCACCCAAGTGGATACATGTGTGGAAGAGCACATAAGGCAGTCCTGGAGGCCAGAGCAAGGTGAGAGCCCTACTGCCAGCCCCATTTCCTGCCAAGCCCTCCCAGGGCAGCCATGACCAGAGATGCTCCTCCCTGCCCATGGCACTGGCTCTGCTGGTGCTGGCAGCTGCCCCTAGTTCCAGCCCACAGCCCTGGGGCCAGGACATGATGGCAGCTCTGGGGCTGGGTCTTTGCAGAAGACATGCAGCACTTGTTTGGGGAGGAACCTCCTTGTTCTCACCCCCCGGTCCAAGAATAACAGCCTGGGGCATCTTTCAGTGTTGAGCCTGTCTGCATGGGTGGCCATTGCTAGACCCCAAGCCTTATAGAGTGGAGGAGAGGATGGTCAGTCCCAGAAAACCCTCAGCCCTGGCTAGGCTTTGGCAACTCCCTTCACTCTAGGGCAGTGGTTCTCAACCAGGACACATTTGTAAACATTAATGGCCAGTCCCAACCCAGTGTCCCCTGCCCTCAGCCCCCCCAGTGTATGGGGCAGGGAGTGGCTATGTGTGGGACATGGGGGGCCCCAAGCATCCCCTTTCAGGCTGGAACTCTGCCAGCCTGCAAAGGAAAACCATATTTCCCACATTTCTGTCCTGTAAAGGAGAATCCATTTTTAAAGTTTGTTTGCAATCCTTTCATATATTCTTGTAACCCTTTTTGGAGTCATGACTCACATGTTGAGAAACACTACTCTAGGGAGCAGGAATAAAAGCCTGCCCTGGCTCACCAGCCCTCTAGTGGCAAGTCAGCAAACTCCAAGCCAATAAACATTTTGCAGCTTACAGTGTAAGGTGTAACAAGGCCGTTACTTAAAGAAAAACCTAATGTTTTTTGAATGTTTTTAAATGATTGTGGTGGACACGATGCATAACTTTTTAGTGTTTCAGTTAGTAATATTATGATAGAAAAATAGTTGTACAGATAAATCAAACCTTAAAATTAAGACAAAAGCATTAAATCACCTCAAACTTCTTGTAAGCCAAAAAAGGGTAGAGTGGGAAGACAGTCAAGGAAATCTTTAATCTCTAAAGCAGCTACTGCTGCTTTTTTGTCTCCTGGTTGATAACACAATTTAGAGTGTCATTAATGTCTGTATCCTAGCACTACCATATTTTCTATGATTGATTTCTGCATGTATGCACTGCAAGTACGGCATAAATGTTAAGAATTTACAGAATGATATAATGCAAAAGTTTCCTACCCTTGCCATAGCAACTGTCAGTTATATGCTGCAGAAATCCTGAGGCCATGCTTATATTCTTGACAAAGAGCAGATTATTTGGTCAAGTAGAACTCCTACAAGTCTCCATTCTTAAAAGCATGCATGGCTGCTCGCCTCTATCCCAGCAAACATTGGGAGTAGATCACAGTATAGCGAGCCTCCCAGATGAGCCATGAAGTTTGATAAAATACAATCTCAAGTAGCTGCTGGCACCTCCCTGTCAAGTTTACTAATGAGTGCTGTGTTACTGCTAGAGTCAACTGTCATATTATCTCAAGGCTAATAAACGGATCCTATGACAAACAATGTACAACTGAAAAGCAGCTGATAAAGGATCATTTCTTTTAATTCAGACTGTGCATATCCCCAGGATATTATCAGACTGTGAGCAAAGATGATTTTCATGTTCATGTAGGTTGGAATTTTCTTTGTTGTTGGTTTATTTTAAGGGATAACCATACTTCTCTGTACAGAGAAATAGATGACAGAATTATTTTCTGAAAGCTCAACTCAGATTGAACAACTGACATCTAAGAAAGTTTAATTTTTTCAGAATTAACCTGCACACCTCTGTACTTCCTAACTTTAACAGAGTTTAGAGAGAAGTACCAAATCTCAGAAGGCATTATTGAACATTTTCCCAAACTTACCAGAAACAATTATATACAAAAAAGGAATTTAAAGAAACAGTAAGGTTGTACTCCTATGCAAGGAAAATGGCATAGTTAAGGTTGTCTGTGCCCCCACAGTTCACCCCTATCATGGGTATGTATAATGACACAGTGCATATCCACGTGCATACCCCAAAAACTCTGTGTACCACACAGTCATATGATTAAAGAATCTTAACCTTTTAAATATAAGAAAGTACATATCAGAAACTATGCTTTTTTTTAGAAAAAACTGAATAAAAACACAAAATTCTATTGCATGCAACCACAGTGACTATTGTTGAATATCTTGATGCAGAGCACAGACCTTGAGCTAGCAGAATAAGTGGTAGCAGTAGTATCCTGTTATCCTTCCTGTGGGCCAGCCTTCTAAAAGGAATGAAACATGGTCTGCCATTGGGTTTCACAGGTATTTACAAGCAGAGGGATGTTGGGATTCAAAAATTTAGTCCCAGACTCTGAAAGGAACTGGTTTCTAGTGCTTAGAGAGACCGCTACTTATTCTCCTCTAGTTCTCCACTTCCCCATTATCTTCTATTTTGGCCTAATTGTGTCCCTCTTTCTTCTCTTACCTAGCCTTTTCATATCTGTCTGTGCGTATATTCCCTTCATACTGTAGTTTTCCTTTGTCCGATTCCCAGTCCCATCCATGGCATCTAATAATTTCTGAGAGCTGGAAATTTTGATATGTACACTGAATACATATGTTGACCTTCTCTGATGATTCTGTAGAATGTTAGAAAGAACAGCATATTTACACTTGCTTATGTCACAAAAGGCTCCCACATTCCTACCTAAGGATCAAGAGCAAGGAGGCAACAAGTGGAAGTAAGATTTATTCTTCACAAATACAAGTGAATTGATATATTTTTCTATCTGTTACATTTGAGTAATCCAGTACATACAGGGTTGGATTATTTGTGGACACTTTAGAATCCTCAGTTTGAAATCAATACATTAAATAATTCCAGTTCAGTGTGAAACCGTAATGGATTATACTTATGAAATTAACTCTGATATTTATTTTCAGAAAGAGATCCATATTTTTTTACCTATTTTTATAATCAGACATTGTTTTTGTAGGACACAAACCACAGTGAAAACTGTGCAGCAGCAGCAACAGCTTTATGGTTTCATGCCAATTATATCTGATCTTTCCACAGAGGTACCTTTAAACTTCCACATACTCTGTACAGTGGCATGAAAAGGCACATTTCCTGGGTGACAAAAATGGTGCATTCAATTGTCATGTAAGAGGGAATATAGCTTCATGTTAATGGATTAGCTGATTTATTAAGCAAATCCATATATCCACTAATCTTACATGAGAAAGCTTTACATAGCAACATTTTTAGTTTGGAAAGGTAATTAAAAATCAAAAGCATAGCCACCTCAGAAACTTTGCTCCTCAATCTTAAATTTGTTCTTGCTGAATTACCCATCTGCAGATGAAATAAAATTGGTGCTTATTTGATACCTAGGTAAGAAGTTCTTTGCCCTGACAGATCAGTCATTTATTAGTGATTTTTGAACCTTTAGAATAGATTTAAGACCAATTTCTCATTTAACTTTAATCATTTTTTTATTTAGGTTTATGATCCTTATATGATTAAACTATACTTTGTAGTATATTACCATTTATTAGGGCTGTGCAAAATGGCTGTGTTTCGATTTGGTTTCAGATTCAGTTGTTTTGGAGGACAGGGATTTGTTTCGGTGTTTTGGATTACTCTCCTGTTTTGTTTCAGCTGAATCGCTTCCAAATCTGTTTTGAACAGGCTGCAAGGGAAGTTTTGCATAGCCCTGCCCAGTGGGGAGCGGGATGGGACCGTGGGTGGCTCATCAATGGGGGGGAAAGGACCACTGCCTTCCATGCAAGTGAGGAGATCCCTGCGTGGATCCCTGATCCCTGTCACACCAGCAATGAAGCAACACAGAGCAGCGAGCAAGATTGCTAGTCCCTGCCACACAGCTCAGCTTTGCAGGGAGCAGAGATCTGCACCGAGGGGTCTCCTCACTGCTGCTGCATGCCCCACATTGCCCTGGTGACATGGAGCAGTGGTGGCAAGGAGACCCTGGCATGGATCTCTGCTCCCTGCAGAGCCAGGTTGCGTGGCAGAAACCAGTACTGTCCTGCCGCGCGACCTAACTCCACAGGGAGCAGAGGTCCGTGCCGGGGTCCCCTCCCCACTGCTGCCCGCCCCATGCTGCCCCAGATGTCTGCTCCCTGTGGAGCCGAGCCACGTGGCAGGGCAACAGCATACATCTGTTTCCCTGCAAGCCTGCCTCCAAAACTGAAATATTTCCAAAAGGTTTTGGATGCCTCATTTCATTTTGTAGATGTTTCTGAGCCTTCTGTTTCAATTCAGATTCAGTGTTTCAGGCACTGAAATGGTCCAAAACACCACTGAAGCAAAACAGAAGCCAACATTTCACACATCCCTACCATTTATATACTATTCAACTTGCATAGTACAATGCCATTAAATGTATTTACATATATTTCTTAAAACACCTTATTTTGGTGGGATAGGTTTCTTAAGTCTTCCTTGGCCTTCAGGACACCTCCAGGGCTAGTACTCAGACATGTGCAGAACAACTCTTACTGCTGCATCTATTGCAAGAGGCTAGGATTTTGGGGGGTGATATCTTCTATTGGACCAAATATGTAGTTGAGATAAAGTTACAGAAGTTTTCAAATGCAAGACATTCTTCCTCAGGGCTCTCTTGCATCTATTATCACGCCAGCCTGGCCAAACATTCAAGACACTGTTTCAACTTAACATTAAGCGCTAAACGTAATAGCTAAAACCAATGTGTGTTTATACACATGCTCTAAGAGTCAGGGCAGGGGTGCTTTAATTAAAGCAGCTCTGAGAGCTGCTCTAATTAAAGTATCTGGAGCATCTCATGTATCAGCATCGCCATGATGAAAAATGGTGGGGGGAGGGCACTTTAACTAAAGCTCATCAAAGTTCATTTAGTTAAAGCGACCCCCACTGCCATTTTTCAGCACGAGGACACTGATACAAGTAGTTGTATGCACACATACATATGCATATATGTGTGTATGCATGTAAATATGGTTTCAAAAAATCTTGGATTGCATACAGTGCATAAGAGAAGCCTTGCTGCACGTGCATAGGTTCCCAATATCATTAACAAGCAGTGATGCCATAATATGTACAAATCAGTTCATGAACACTTAAGTGCTCTTGAGAAGGGTACACTCCCAAATTCACGAAGTGCTATTTATAGTCTTGTGAATTTTTCACTAAAACAAAAGTGAAGTAGTTGTATATACAGATACATATGCATGCATATATGTGTATATGCATGTATGTAGGTGTGTATGCATGTAAATACAGTTTTAAAAATCTCAGATTGCATACATTCTTATAATTTATACTTAATATATTAATGGAAAACACAGAGGACTACCCCTGTCCCCACACGCACACTCAAACTTTTAATTTGTCTCTAGGACTTGGAACATAGGCCATATACAGGCACTGCATTCTTTTTAACCTAAATCATTTTTTTCTTGGTGGAAACTACCCATGTATAAGCATTCATTCAATTTCATCAGAGGGAAGAACGTATCCCCTCTAGGAAAAAGATCCTTCAGGTTGACAGTTGGAAGATCTCCCTATGACAGATTCTCTCACAAGAATGAACACCTGTATGCTCTTCCACTCCCTTCCTGGTCTGCTTCCTCCCTGAGAATGGGAAAAGTGGAGTAGTAACTGCTCCCCACACTTCCCCCGGACCAGGGTGATCCCTCTCTTGGGAAGGTGCAAGAAGCAAGGCAGAGGGGGAGGTTGCAGGCTGAATGCTTGTACTGTGCCCTCTCCTGAAAACATCTCTAGTGGTAGACATTTCTCAGAAATATCCACCGCAAGAAATGAATGCCTATTCATATTTTTCTGATAAGGACACTAGGAATCTACACAAATCTCCAGTTTCCATTAATTGTGCATCTTTCAGAAGCAAAAACTGTGCTAAAATAAACAAGGACAGCAAATTAGAACTTTGTATTTTCCCAGTCTGAGGAATTGGCTTTTGCTATATGAACACAACATGAAAGAGACAGCTTCTGTAACTATGATGCGGCAACAAATAATACTGTTGGCTCTCTACTTTGTTTCAATGTCCTGCAGAGAGTGACATCTGTGCTAAAATTAAGAACAGACTCATATGAATGAACTATGTATACAACATTTGACAGATTTGGTAATTTACCTACAGAATAGCGTCGGTAATGAAGTAATTTAGTACCATTTTAAAACATTCATCTTAATGTTCACATATGCACTATTAAAATAATTATGCTCAAATCAAGGACATTATTAGAAAGATGGACTCCCACAAATTCAGTATCAATATTTTCCAGTAAACACATTCAATATGAAGTCCATCTATAATCACAGAAGGGAAGGAGAGACTGTGGGAACATTTGAAGACTGTGAATATATTCTTCTTCAAAGAACAATATTAACAATTCTGTGTTTGTGTAAGACAGCAAGTCATGAAGGTTCCAACAAGAGAACATCATTTTAAAACTATATGAATAAAATAGATGAACAGCCCTTGGAGTAGGACTTGGAACACATCTTCTTTATTTTTCCAGTGAAAACCAATGCCATAACAATTATGAAATGGAGTCATGCTCTCTCTTTCTCTATGGTCCAATGTATCCATCGATTTTTAAGCAATACAGAATAGTTTCAACTGGATAAGTCAAATGACCTGGTGATTTGGGCGCTTTCCTGACAGATGTAGGTTTGAATCCTCTTGGGCATCCAAAGGAATTTAACCCCATTTTCCTACATTCTAGGTAAATATTCTAACTGCTGACATTTTTTATAAAAGGGATGGTCATTGATATCACTACTAATAGCATTTTAAAGACAGCAGCTGTTGCCCATCATTCTATTTTATGTGGCACTTGGTCCTGTAGGAGAATACCCCTAGATCAAGCCTCTCAGGAGAGACAGACTGAGAAAAGCCTTATTTACAAAATCTAGC
Source organism: Crocodylus porosus (assembly GCF_001723895.1). Taxonomy (NCBI): domain Eukaryota; kingdom Metazoa; phylum Chordata; order Crocodylia; family Crocodylidae; genus Crocodylus; species Crocodylus porosus. The sequence continues at coordinate 129,752,520 of NW_017728906.1, read as the reverse complement.
AAGGGTACAGAATGAACTACTCAGGCCTGTCAAAACTGAGGCATTTTTTGGCATTGCAAGAAAAGAATTTGGGCATTTGGGGAACTTAAAAACATAGATGTCCTTAGACTTTATGGGTTTCTGGAATTAATCGGCAGTTGACTTAATACCCTGACTTAGATTCCTAAGCTCCCATATATGCTCCACTTTGACATTTAAGTCCTTCTTGGGACCTGGAACTAAACCCCTTCTGAGTTTAATGCCGCTGCCATAAATAGGATTGCCCAAGGGATGAATTAGCTACAATCTGGCTCCAAAAGTCTCTTTTTAAAGAAAACTTCCTATTATTCTGTGGCTTCAAACAGTGTTATCCTGAACAGTATTGATTTAAATTTCCTGTTATGTTTCTTAAATATTTTCTCTTGTTATTCTTCCCCTAATAATTAGCTGTGAAATAATGATTTAGACTGGAGTTCGTTTTGAAAGTGTACCTTCCATTTAATAAATCTGCTCCTCTGATAATTATTAATGCATACACAGCAGCAGAGGAATGCTTTATTCACCATGTCATGGTACAGCTATTAATGATACTCAAAGGACTTAAAATTACCATTTCGGATATGTCCAGAGCAGTAAACTGGTAAACAAGCCTGCAGTTAGTGCTATGGATGATTTGAATCAACAAGGGTGAAAAGATTTGGTTACTCTGTGTATTAGTGTTAATAGGAATAGATTATAGAGGAATATTTGTGATGTGACCTTCTGTGCACTAATTGAAATAGTATTCAGAGTCAGCAGTGGAGTAATCAAGTTAAACACTGAATCATAAATCATCATGAAAAGTGCTGTCACAACTTAGCCATTAATGCCCTGTATTGCTGGGCAGCCTCACGAAAATATCTGCTATGCCGATCTTTAGGTTAATAGGAACAGAAATGGCATTTAAAGACTATTTGGATCAAATCTGCTCTGAGGTTGAAAGTGTTACTCTGTTAATTTACTGGTAATTTGAAATGATGTAGTTAGGGTTAGTAGCAGCACAGCTGAGCCCCATATAGCTAAACAAAGGGTGATGGGACTTTTTCTAATATTTATTTAATTGGTGCATAGTGCAATATAGATTCACTTTTAACATACATGTGTAGTTTCCTTTGATTCTGCACTATATAAGATTCAGCACAGTGATCAAAATTAAAATATATCAACATTTAAGCTGCACAGTATAATTATATTCCACACAGAGCACAAGGAACAAGTTTGATTAATAAAATTCATAGAAAACAACTTCAACTTCTAATGTAATTTTGAGAGTTGAGGCATTTCAGCAAAGAGTTCACTGAAAAAAAGAAGTCTTGTATTTTTTTCAGTGCAAAATTATTTTTATGTGGTATTTGAGAAAAGAATTCAGGCTTTCTTTTTCAAAGAAAGAGAGATACACAGGAATTCCAAAGGCAATATATTTTTGTGTAATTTTCTGATTCAGATTATGTCAAAATAACAACCATAAGAAGTATCACAGTTGGAATGATGTATACTTTTTCTAATAAAGACCTATGTCTCAACACTGAGAAAGCTTGTGCTAATTTGATTCGTTACTCATCAGATTACTTCAACAACTAGATGCAAAATGTTTGGGGGTATCTATTTATCATGATTTGCTTCAAATATAGTTAATTAACATTAATATAAATTACAATAGGCATCTGGTACAAAGGAACTTTATAACAAAAACCCAGTGAAATTGATCTTTCAGGAAATATTGACTGATACTCATAGATGCTGGTTTCAAAGAGGTTCCACAAAAAGTATGTTGATGTTTTCTGGGTTTGTTATTTTGAATTACAATGTATGAAATACTGAAAACAATGTTACTTCATACATGGCTCAGTTATGGAAAAAAAATCACAGTTTTTATAATAGTTTGTCTTCTCATAGGTAAAGGATATGAAAAGTTTGGAAGTACTTTAAAAAAAATAATGATTTTAACATGATTCCACATATAAAAATAATGCCCTTAGCTTTCAGCAATCACATTTATTTTACATTTGATATGCATGCTCAAATGGTTATGGTTTTTACTCAGAGCTTTAAGGATTAGATTCTGCCTTCAGGTTAATTTATATAAGCCTAGAAGAAGATGGAAGTGTTGAAGTTACTTCAAAATTGCATGGATGTAAAACAGAGATGTCAAATTCACCCCAACCCCCAGGCCAGAAGAGGACCACAGGGCTATTCACAGACCAGATCTAGACCCAGTGGTACCAGGACAGGCAGCAGTGGGCCAGACAGTGGCAGTAGTGGTCCAAATGATACTGTGATGGTGCTGGCTCACCCTCTGCCACCAAAGGTTGTCCCTAGTGAAGGACCATAGCCCCAAATTCTGTAGTGGGCCCCACCCCCACTTAACATGCCTCCAAATTTCCAGCTCTCCTAGGAGCCCTGAGGATCAAAGGAAACAGCTCCACAGGCCAGATATATCCCTGTGGCCATATGCTTGACACCCTGGTATAAAAGATAGCAAAAATTAGCTGTGATTCATAATGATCTGTGGGGAAGGCAAGGGCCCCCAATGGGACACTTGCCTGCCTATACACCAATGCCAGGAGCTTGAGAAATGAACAGGGGGAACTGGTCCTCCTGCTAAACAAGAATGACTATGAACTCATAGGGGTAATGGAGACCTGGTAGGACTCCATCTATGACTGGGCCACAGGTATAGATGGCTATACCCTGTACAGGCAAGATCGTACAGATGAAAGAGGTAGGGGTGTAGCTCTCTATGTCAAGGACAGCTACGTATCCCTGGAAATTGACATTGGCACTCAGGAAGGATGACTGGAGTCTCTCTGGGTTAAAATACGTGAGGAACGTGGCCCAGGGGACATCATGGTAGGAGTCTACTACAGACCTCCAAACCAGAATCAAGAGCTAGGCCAGGAATTTGCCAGGGAACTGGCTGAGGTTGCACACTCTCAGTGCATGGTTATCATGGGAGACTTTAACTACCTGGACATCTCATGGAAAGAGCACTCAGCCAAGTCCTATCAGTTGCAAAGGTTTCTCACATGAGTGAATGAGCTCTACGTGACTCAAGAAGTCTAGGGGCTGACAAGTGGTAAAGTATTGCTGGACCTGTTACTGCCCAAAGGGGATAACCTAGTCAGTGACCAAAGAATCAATGGGAAGCTGGGTGATAGTGAGCACAAGCTGATCACCTTTACTATCCATTGCAAAGCTGGCAAGTCAGTCAGCAATAAAGAAGTCCTTGACTTCAGGAAAGCTGACTTTGACAAGATCAGGAGGCTCATTGTCAAGGCCCTAAGGGACCACGACTTGACAGGAAGAGGAGTCCAAGAGGAGTGGTTGCTCCTCAAGGGAGTGATCCTGACAGCACAACGGATGGCCATCCCATCTCAGAGGAAGGGTAGCAAAAGGACGCAGCAACCCCCTTGGCTAGGCAGGGAACTGGAGGACCTCCTACACCTCAAAAGAGAGACTTACAAATGATGGAAGGGTGGAATTACCACCAAGGAGAAGTACTTAGCACTGGTTCATACTGCAGGGAGTGGATCAGGAAAGCCAAGGCTGCAACTGAGCTCCACCTGGCTTCACATATCAGGGACAACAAAAAGTCCCTTTTCAGATATGTAGGGAGTCAAAAAAAAAGCAAGGGTAACATTGGACCCCTCCTGAACCAAACAGGACAGCAGATAACTGACACCTAGGAAAAGGACAATCTACTTAATGGGTACTTTACATCAGTTTTTCATCAGTCCAATGGAACCATCCTGCCTAGCAAGACATGGGATGGCCAGGGTGAGGGTGTATTTATACCCAGCATCAGTGTTGATCTAGTAAGAGAGCACCTTGAGAGGCTGGACAACTTCAAGTCAGCTGGTCCTGACAGATTACACCCTGGGGTACTCAAGGAATTGGCAGGTGTCATAGCCTAACCATTGGCAAAAATATTTGAAAACTCGTGGTGCTCAGGTGAAGTACCTGAAGACTGGAAGAAGGCCAGTGTAGTACCCATCTTCAAGAAAGACCAGAACGTAGATCCCAGGAATTACAGGCCAATCAGCTTGACCTCAATCCCTAGTAAGATTCTAGAGAAAATTATCAAAGAGACCCCTCTTCATAAGCTGGCTAAGGGCAACATCCTGAGGGACAGCCAGCATGGGTTTGTCGTGGGTAGGTCTTGCCTGACCAATCTCATCTCCTTCTATGACCAGATGACATACCACCCGGACAAGGGAGAAGAGATTGATTATCATATATCTGGACTTTTAAAAAGCCTTTGATCTGGTGTCTCATGACCTTCTCATGGAAAAATTGGCCAACTGTGGCCTCAGCTACACCACAGTCTGATGGCTGGGAAATTGGCTCCGAGGTCAGACCCAGAGAGTAGTGGTCGATGGTAGTGAATCATTATGGTGCTCCATGACCAGTGGCATCCCCCAAGGCTCTGTCCTTGGACCGGTTCTATTTAACATCTTTATCAACAATGTAGACATTGGTGTCAGAAGTGCACTGGCTAAGTTTACTGATGACTTTAAACTTTGGGGCATAGCATCCACATCTGAGGACAAGCTAGTGAGTCAGGCTGACTTGGATAAACCTAGTAAGTGGGCAGATGCAAACCTGATGATGTTCAATACTGATAAATGTAAGCTACTCCACCTCAGGAAAAAAAACCTCACAGCATGCTTATAGGCTTGGCAGTACTACGCTTGCTAGCATCACTGCTGACAGAGACTTGGGGGTCATGACTGACCAGAAAATGAACATGAGCCACCAATGCGATGTCGCAGCTGGTAAAACTAACCAAACTGGCTTGCATCCATAGATGCATCTCAAGTAAATCTCAGGATGTCATCCTCCCGCTGTACTCGGCCTTGGTGAGGCCGCAGCTGGAGTATTGCATCCAATTCTGAGCTCCTTAATTCAAGAAGGATGTTGAGAAGCTTGAGAGAGTCCAGAGAAGAACCACATGCATGATCAGAAGGTAAGAGAATAGGTTTAGGAAGAGAGGCTGAGAGTCATGGGACTCTTCAGCCTGGAAAAGCGCAGGCTCAGGGGGAACCTGGTGGCTGCCTATAAGTACATAAGGGGTGTACATCAGGATCTGGGAGAACATCTGTTCACCAGAGTGCCCCAAGGTAAAACAAGAACCAATGGTCATAAACTCCCCCAAGACCATTTCAAGCTAGACATAAGAAAAATTGTTGTTACTGTTTGAGCCCTCAAGACCTGGAACAGACTCTCTCCAGAAGTGGTGCAGGCACTTACTCTGGACTCTTTCACAAAACGTTTGGATTATTATCTTGCTGGGATCCTTTGACCCTAGCTGACTTCCTGCCCCTGGGGCAGGAGGGTGTACTTGATGATCTTTGAGGTCCCTTCCTGCCCTAATATCTATGAATTTATGGATCTATGAATAACAAAGTGAAAGAGAACATAAAGAAAAGAATTGAAATGAACATCAAAAGTAAATACAAATGAACAATATAGGTCAGTCCTTCTCAAAAATTTGCTGAGATAGGCAGCTTGCTTTATTAGGTTCTGCCCCAGATTTTACAGGGACACATGTAAAATCGGCTAATCAGCAAACTGTGAGGAGAAAGAAGGTTTACTGTTGGTTATAGTATCAAAGCTGATGAGTGGGGATCATGGTTTTCTCTGATAAAGAAAAATCCCCAATTTTCAGATTAAAAAAAGTAATCCAAAATCCACTTTTTTTTGTGATCAAAATGAAATGCCACTGATCAGTGGTGTTTCATTTTAATCATGGGGAAATATCGATTTAGGGTTACTTTTTAAAATCAGAAAATTGGGGATTTTTTTTTTAATCAGAGAAAAACAGGATCCCTGCTGATGAGTTTTCATTCTCTTTGAGGAGACAAAGGAAAATCCTGGACCCAGAGCCCTCTATCACAGAACTGGCTTCAGTTCCTCGCAGAGATACAGAGCAACAAAAATTGTCCTTGGATAAAGTCTCATGCAGATTGGCATAAGTGTAGTTTTTAGGGCTGTGCGGAATTTCACCAGCTGTTTTGTTTCGATGCTGTTTTAACTCGTTTCGAGCTCAAAACAGTTAAATCAAAATGAAATGCAGGGCTTTGAAACAGCCTCGAAGTGAAATGAGGACACTCAAAAATTTTTCAAAGTTTTGAAATGTTTCAAGTTTCAAAACTCAAGCTGGGCTTGCCTACAGGGAAACAGAAAGTAAGGAAAGGGAGGGGTAAGGGGGGGAAGGACTGCTCTCATAGTGACATGTGTAGCTGGCCAGTGACTGTGATCCTTACCTGAGGTCCCTTCCAATCCCAGTGCTCTGGGGGAGGGATGCAAAAACAACATAAAAGGCAGCATTGTTTGACAGTCGCACGTCATAAGTTTTTCTTATCAGCAGCCTGAGGTGCAGTTTCCCAGAAACCCCTGCACCTACCTTCTTGAATGAACAAGAAAAGATCATTTTCATGATGATCATTTCTTGAATGAACAAGAAAAGATCAACATGAAAGCTGGCAGGTCCTTGGAAGGGGCTACCATTCCTGCAAGTTTCATCTGAATCAAGCAAGAAATGACAAAGTTATAGGCAGTTTCATGCTTCCCTGTTATAGCCTATGGGCGAAATGTCGAAACAGCAAAACAGTTTTGATGAAATGAAACAGAACAGTGGTTCTGAAATGAAATAAAATTTTAAACAAAACACTGTCCTGTCAAAACGGAAGTCAAAATGAAATGGTGCTGTTTTGCACAGCCCTAGTAGTTATGCTAATAGATTTATTAATGTAAAACCAGTATGAGAGATAATCAAGTCCAATGGTTTACATATATATTATGAACTTCATGTTGCAAAGTTTCTGCTGGAAAGACTACAGAAGCCAGTAGCTTGCAAGAGCAGCAATCATCCCAAGAGCATTATGCCTTCTAAGACCACCTTCCACACAAATCTATGATCAACCTTAAAATGTCAGAAGGAATCAAATGAAAAATTAATAGAAATGCAAATGTTTGTAATTCCTGGCCTGTATTTTGACTGTGTTGCGGTAACTTTATGTTTTAACCGTCTTACCATGTGATATAAAAAGTACTTGATCTCTACTTTGCTAGATTTTATTCAATACAATTTTTTCCAAAATTTCCCTTCGGTGAAGAGTATTTTTTCAAATCTTCCATTGGACCTCCCCCCACTTAATTGCTGTCAAAGTGTATCCAGTATAAGCATATATAAAGTTATCTATTATCAGATACAGTTATCTATTAACAGAACAAAATTTATGTCCCTTGGGATAATTAAATCAGGCAATCAAAGTGGCCAGATACTTCAGAATTTTATTATATTTCAAATACACATGCACAAAAACACTTAGTTAAAAACTCCTTTGCAGTAGTACCACATTGGGATGAAGTGGGACTGTTATTCTAATACACTCCACTCAATATATTAGAATAACAGTAACAATGCTGTTCTTAGGTTCATTCAGCATGTACAGTAATATAATATAGATTGAGCAGATTAATATATGACTTGGAATTACACTTCTGATGCTTGGCTCCAGCACAAACCCCCACCCCCACACCATAAGCCTCAAGCTAAAGTTTTCTCCTCCAACCTTGACTAAACCTAGGGCTTTCCTAAAGGGTTTCCCTGTGCTATTTTCCTCTGCCCTGAAAGTTTCTTCTAGTTCCTTTAGGTATGATGCCATTAACAAACTTTACCTTATAACCTGTCTTGCACTTTAAGTTACTGGAGACTTCAGCCACTTTATTCTGTAGAATGTTCCAAAAAATTACAATTTACTGCCAATTGTAAGTATGCTCGTTGTTAACTGTTTTTTTCCAGATTCTGCCTCCATATAAAAGAGTGTAATTTCACTGAAGTATATAGTAGTGCAGTACTGCTGCATATTCCCTAGCTAAATAATGGAGCTGTATATAACCAAATACATCAAAAGTAAAAATTGATTACTCTGTTTTATAGTCTTTTAGAGTGAATAAGTTTATGATTTAGAACTGTCTCATAATAAAGCCATGATGGGTAGAAATCATATCAAGAATACATGTAACAAACCAAATGTAATAGTAGCCTCAGCAAAAATAATTGCATTGACTTCAGTGGAACTGTGCCCACTTAGGGCCTTGGTCAGCTTCAAAAACAGAGAAAAATATGCTGTTGATTTGCTGTTCAGTCCACAGCAAAACAGGGCTTCTGTTCATGCTCTAATTTCAGTAATTATATGTCCCAAGCAAAATCAATATAATAAAACAGAATAAAGATTAAAAATGGCAATTTTGAGTATTATGGATTAGAGTATCTATAGATTAAGAATGTCTTATCAAAGTTACTGTAGGAATGCTTTCAAACAACAAGCAGAGCTGAGAAAAATCATAGGTTGCTCACAAACAATTCATAAAGAGACAAGAAAAGCTACATTTCCAGACTAAGGGACATATCATTAGTGATACAAAGAACACAGAGCTACCAAACTCCCCTTAAATGTGAATGGGAGCTGGGCACCTGACTGCCTGTGGAGTCTTTTCATTGTTTACATTTGTTATTGTTGTTTATTACCATTTTACTTTAATGTTATCATTTATTCATTAGAATGCTTTGCTTTTATTAACACTGAATATATTACGGTAGCACAACATGCCCGAACAGCACACAGAAAATTTGTGCTTCATAAACAAGTCTCCTTTGAATCACTCATAATTCTAACTTTAAAAAGCATGTGTTACATATGCACATACACAAACATAAAATATTTTATGGGTGTATATGCATGCACACACACACACACACACTAACCTATGCATTATAGATTATACATATAGCAAAGGATTTTATAATACATATCAATACAACTTTTATTTGTGTGTGTGTGCATGTGTTCAAGATACAGAAGCTATATTGCTACATATTAATAAAAAAAAACACTTGCTAAATTTTGGCAAGCTAGTTCATATAGGAACATTGCCATATAGTATACCTATATTCAATTGTGTGAATGTTTGTGTGCGTTCTAACATATAACCACATAACTGAATTCTATTACACACCTTACCTTTTATCATATGGAAAATAAATAGTTTCACAGTAACAAAGAAAAGATTCAAGAGGACATACACATTTATTTGTTAAAACTGTTTTGTTTTTTTTAAGTCTGGTTTTAAAAGGCTCTCTTAGTGACCCTATCTTGCACAGTACAATTCCCTAAAACTTCTAAGTCAGTCAATGATAAAAGGCTGATCTAAATGCTTCCACTGCATTAATCAAATACCAGGTCTAATTAAAAGAGCCATGCACAAAGCTTTTTCAAAATGTTGCTCAGGTATTGCAATAATTTCTGATCACCCAAGCCTGGAAGACAAATAATTAGAGCTGCCAGAGCATTCTGATGAGTGATGTCAGCATCTCCAAGTGACCTTCCCTCCACTAATTAATTTTCATCTTAAGAAAAGAGACCCTGTTGTTGCACATTATTAATTGAGTTCACTAAAAGATGCGCCTGATTAATTTTTGTTGATAATACTTGTCATTCTATGCAGCGGCTGTAATCATTCTATTGGGTTTTATTTTTTTAAGTTGATCTAGGTCTTTTGCAATGTGACTGATACAGTATCTCTCAAACAGAATGCTGTGCGGAATGGCACATTCTACAATGCGACTATTCTGTTTTCATTGTTGTTGATTGTTTAGGTCAAGTGGAACTTTGACATCTAGTTTGCTAACTTATTTTCAATTGAGTTAACAGAGTTTCTTCCCCTCGTTCCCCAGGGACTTCCTTCAAGCTCCCATTCGAGCCCAAAAGATGCTCACATCTTTCTCCAGATCCTTCTCATCATTCACAAAGGCTCCACATTTCTAGCCATCTTGCCAGCTAAAGTAGACGGGCTACCTTTTTAGAAACAATACCTGAATAATCTTATAAAAGTCATAAAAGTTACAAAAATGAGCTGGTTCAGGGTGGAAATTTCTGGTCCAAGAGAAACAGCAACAGAGACAGCATCCAGGTTGTTTAAATAATTGACGCACTCACACAGAACATCAGAGACCTAGGTTCAGTCTCCAACTAATTCAGACCAGGGAGTTGAATCATGGTCTGTTAAATCCCAGGCTAGTGTCCTGACTACTCAGCTGTAGACTACTGTGAGATTAGATTCCCTCAGTCTTGATTTTTGGAACTATTCCATTTTGTATATACAAACACTAAATGGTTCACAGAGAAACTAACTCTATAGCTCATGGTTAGAGTACTTACCTGAGACACAAGAAGCTAAGATTCAAGTCCCTGCCCCAGTACATATTTAATCTATAGGAAGTGGAATGGCTCAAAGCAACCATGAGTGAGGTGCATGGGAGACTGGTGCCTCCTGAGTCTGGGGGCACCAGCAGAGCACAATTGGGGGGAGGATCCCCCAGTGGCCAATTGTGGCAACAGAGGCGGGTGTCCCCAGCAGCTGATCACACTGCTGCCACCAATGCCCCACCAGTGGAACCAATTTCAGGGGAGCATGAGTACTTTCCATGCCCCACTACCAGCTGGAGCACTTGCTCTCGGGGGGCACCAGTGCTCTCAGGGGGGACACATCCCACCCCATGTCCCTTTACACATCATCTATAGTGAGGTATCTATATTCAGTGGTCTGGTAGCAAGAGCCCTCAACTGGAATGCTACAGATCCTGGTTCCAGCTGCTGATCTGAACTGGGCATAGCAGTGACTTGAACCTAAATCTTTCATCCTGGCCATTCTTTGACTATCTCATTTTCACAAGAAACTTTGAAGGGTCTTGATTTCTTGGTGCAGAACAGGCATGTTTTACAATCTCTTAAGTTTTGGGGGATGAGAAAACCATTTCTCATCAAACTCTGGAGCTCAAGATTGTGAACCCAGCTCTTAAATTATCTAAACAAAATCTTGTGTTCTCCAGGTCAACTATGCTCCTTCAATCAATGTGGACAAGACAGCATATACCTTAGTATGTGGGAAGGATGTCATACCAAAGCTTTAGCTCTGCCCTACCCCACCTCAGCACAGTTCATCTTGACCAACTAACATAAAGTCTACATCACTTTGTCTGCATTACAATCTTAAGAGCTGTTAGCTATCCCGTTCAAACACTACATTTTAAGTCCTAGACAAAGCCTTGAATGCGCTTGTCTTTTCAATCCATATTTCATCCTACTAGTACAGAGAATGAGGAATCAAGCTTAACCCAGGAAACTTAACTGACAGCAATATCAGTAAAGCTAATTCTTTCAATAATACCATAAAATAAAAAAATGGATAGACCATTATTGATCATTTTTTGTTGTCTTGGATTATAATAAAGAAATTTATATCAAGTACATACAGTCCAGTCCTATCCAGTTCTGTAGAAAAGTACAGACTCACACACTTAAACAAGCAGGAAATCTTTACAAGTGATTCTGAGTTCTTTGCCTGGAATGAAAATAGCCAAATAGGATGAGACGAGTATACAAGAGGTATAATCATTTTTTTCAGGAGGTGCTCTGTGTACCTTGTTTATCATTTGAAACCTACTGTACTGATCTTAAAATGGACAGGCAATTTAAACTACCAAAATATAATGTTTTCTCCAGCTTTGAATAGTATTTTAATCAAGTTTTAATCATCATAACAGTGATTATCAATTTATCAAACATCAATTTAGCAACAAAGATTATGGAAATTTTCCCTAAGCCAGTGCACAAAATATGATTAAAAGAGTTCTTCAGGGTGCAGTGATGAACGCATGCATACATCTCCACTCCTCAGTTACGTTCCATCACATGAAAGGACTAACATACTGTAAAAATCATATGGGTATCAGGTTAGCTAGAAACAGTTTTTATAAACCATAATAAATAACTATTTTAAAACAGCTTTAAAATTCCTCTTGCTTTCTTCATACATTCCAATACAAACCACCTTTCCTCTGTCTTTGTGACTAGAGTCCATTCTACATCCACATCCACATACCCCCTTAATCACTGGAAACAGTTACTTAAAACCGTAAGTTGTGGGGGAACTTGTACCCAGGTGGCTAGGGTGTTGGGTTGCTTATGAAGCACTTGAGATGAGAATCAGTCCAATATGTGACTTTGGTGATGCACTACAGACTGCTGACCACCTCCTCATATGTGCAGCCCACCCGCACATCCAGGACAAGGACCTGGCAAGTGTCAGTGATAAAGCAGTTGTGTGGCTCCACTACATTCATGATGTATAGAGCGGGAAATGTAGTATATGAGAGAAAACTGGAAACAGTAGCATAATGATGAGTGAGTGACTGGGGCATGAGCCCTGGGTGCTGCTTAACTGTGGGGCATGGGGGGCATAATGGAGTTGTGGGGTGCCTGACCTTTCCATCTCTGCAACTTCCCCCCCATCCTGCAACTTCACTGCAGCTGCTGCAGCTCCAGCTCCAGCTCCAGCTTCAGGAAAGCAATGGTAATGCTCAGCTGATGGTTCTCAGCGGATGATGAATATGTCAGATCTTTTTGGTTACCAGTTAACAGTGATTTTTTGGTCACTCAACATGCTTGTCAGTGGCAAAAAAAGGTGGTGACAACTTTCCCACCAACATTGAACCTCTGGCCATTGTAGCATGCCCTGCCACCACTCAGGACACAATACAGTTACACTCTGATTGGAAATGTACTGTTATGAATAATTTAGTTCCCAACTCTTAGCTAATAATAAAATGTAATCATACTAACATGTGCCTCAGAAATAGTTGATGCATGTGAAATTACTAGTTTTTCTTTTTTTTTAATTTAATTGCTCTGTATTTACATATATATGCATTTTTATATATTTTTATATATATAAATGCATACAGCCATTCTCACTTGGAGCCTAATACATTTAAAAACAGTCATAATTATCCTTACATAATCTTCCCAAATATGGAGTTTTGCAGTCCTATATTCGCCATTTTCCTTTAAAAATAGTATTCCTATAATTGTGACAACTTTATTATAATAAACAGATAATTTTACTGGATTCTTGTTTACATTTGTGTGTTTTTCTTTTTTTGCTGTTACTCTAGCCACATAAACAAGAAAAAAAATTATAAGCAATTGCTGATATTTACTCCTATATCAAATCTCACGTCTTTTGTTTAGTTTTCCCTGGAGCCATTCTTCACACAAATGTACAAAACCCAAGAATGCCAAACAAAAGCATGAGCTAATGATGCTATTTTCCCTAAAAACTGGGAAGGAAAAGAAAAGAAAGAAAAAGATGTATTTTTATTCCTTCAAAAGTGCTTAGATATATCACAGATTAGGAAAAGTAAATAGTTGAGAAGGACAGAATTACTAATAATTGAGTTTCATGGAAAAGAGAAAGAAAAGTTTTTAAAGTACTAAATACAAACTTTACAGTGTCCATTTAAAATTTGCATTGAGATACTATTGCACTGACATCTAAAGGACCTATGAAAAGTGGAATAGCAGGTACTTTGGTAGAAAAGATTCAAATTCAAAAGGATTTGTATGGATAAGTTGGGAAGACGGTATGATATAAATCAGAGGTGTCCAACCTTTTTGAATGTGGGGCCAGATCATGAACTTTTTATCACCCAGTGGGCCAGCGAGCCGTATTCAAAGACCTCACAGGAAGCAGTATCACATCACCCCTCCCCCTGCCGAAACAAAAGTACAGTGTTTGCTTTCGTTTCCCATCGCAGCACCTTGGGCCTCAGAAAACAACTTGAAGGGCTACATGGCAGCCCGTGGGCCATAAGCTGGTCAAGCCTGATATAAATAGTACATTCAAGAAGGACAAGTGCAAAGTACTACACTGAAGTAAATACACAAACGGAAAATGAGAAATTCTGTCTAGGCAGCAGTACTACAGAAGAGAATCTGGAGTTCTATTGGATCACAAGCTGAAGAAGAGTCAGCAATATAAGACTTGCCAAAAAAAGGCCCAACTAATAACGTATTGGAACATATTAGCAAAATATGCCACATACAAGACACAAGAAGGGATTCCTTCACTCTGTTCAGTGCTGGTGAGGCCTCATCTGGAGTAGAGTGCCTAGTTTTAGCACCACAACTTAAAGTAAGTATCTAGATAAATTAGAGAGGGTCCAGAAGAGAACAATAATGACATTTGAGAAAAACTAAAGAACTGAGTTTACTTAAAGGACTAGAAGATTGAAAAGATATATAATAACAGCTTTTATAGAAAGGGTCATCTGATGAGTTAGGATTTCAGCTTACCAGTATTTTTAGTATACGCTTAATGAATTTCAGTTTAACACTGTGGGTGCTTATGCAAGTGATCACGTACATTTTTTTTGGCAATTTAAATGCCTGCTTTGCAATTCAAAGTAAAACACATCTCAATGTATTTTAGTTCAGGTTGCCATGAATTAAACTCATGCATTCATGGATCTGCCACGTGAAAACAGAAATTCACTCGGTTGTGTCTATTGAGCCCCTTTGTCGACCAGATACCAATGCAACTTTTGTGTAGTGACGCCCTTTACTTGGGTGTAATGTGTTTTCTTTGGGTACCAGGTGTTGCATGCCAGGTGTTGCAGGCCACCTAGCCTGAAACGAATTGATGTTCTGGTCACCTGGACAGACACCCCTACCTCCCAACTCCCAGCGGTGCCCTGGCCTGGGTGACAATGGTACTATCACCCCATAATCTGCCCCTGATTGCATCCAGGAATGAAGAATCACTTAGCCACCTAAAGCAGGAAGTGCTTTCATTTTCTTTCAGAGCAAATGGCTCCCTCTTGATCACAGGATTTATCCCATAGCCTCCACACAGAAGCTCACCCCACAGTCAGACCCATGGCAGCAGGGAGCCTTAATGAGAATGGCACCGGTTCAATCCAGAAATGAAGAACCACTTGTGCACCTAAAGGGGGCATCCTGTTCTGCTTTCGTTTGCTGTTTAGTCAAACAGAACACGGTGCCCACCTTCTCACAATACTGAGTGCATCCCATAGCCTCCATGCTTCATGTTTTTTTCTTGTGCTGGCTGCCATTCCAGTCACGATTGCACAAGCTCATCCCACAGTCAGGTCCATTGTAGCAGGCAGCCCTTAATGAGAATGGCACTGTCACTGCCTAATCTACTCCTGGTTCAATCCAGGAATGAAGAACCACTTGGGTGCCTTAAGGGGGTGCCCTGGACTGCTTTCAAATGCACTTCAGAGCAAATGGTGCCTGCCCTCTCGAAGCACTGAGTGCCGCTCATAGCCACCATGCTTCATAATTTTTTTTCCTTTGTGTTACAATTGCACAGGCTCACCCCACAGTCAGACCCAGGTGCCCCTGCAATGCCAGCAAGCAGCCCTTACTGATAACATCACTGTCACTAGCATTGCTATTTCCATTTCCAAAAGAAAACAGGTGCCCTGGCTCTGGGCATTCTCTTGCCCCTCAGCCCAAGCCACAAACCCCGCCCCCCAAGACCTCCTGCTGCCCCTCACTCCCAACCTGGGCACCTCTGGCAGTGCCCCTCACTCCCCACCTACAGTACCCTGCCCCACCCAATCCATGCTGGTGCCAATTGGAGATTTATTGGTTTTTCCAGGTTTACAAATTTAACAACCCTCTCTAATGGTGCAAACAGCTGTTGATATGGTAGTGATGAGAACAAAGCCAGGGAGAGTGGCTTGATGACCTCCTAATGGGCCACACTGAAAGAAAAGAAGATAGAAAAGTTTTTTACATAATTAACCTTCACTTATTTATTGAGCATAATTTACATAAATAACCAAACATCACAGCATTTACAAGCTAACCGTGATCAAGAGGCAATACTCTTCAACTTTTAAAACCTCAGGGAATAAGCAATGAGTTTTATTACAACTTTTATAACAGCAAGCAATAACTGTAGGCATTGTTTATGCTTAAAACAACAAACAAGCAATAATCAATAATCAGCAATAATCAGCAACTTTCACTGCAGATAAGCAATACTGTTTTCTATATTTCTGAGCTGGACTGCCCTTCTCTCTCCCATCCCTTCTCTCTCCCATTCTCATACCTTCTGCTGGGTTGCCTGGATGATACTCAGCCACAGACACAACATGACTGTCTTGCTACTTCCTGCAACCACACTGCACAGGTACTGATGGCACTGATGATCCTATCTGTCCAGGTGTCATTAACAGGCTTCCTACGTGGTTTGAGTTTTTTTGGCAGTGGCAGCATAACAAAAAGAGATGAAAATCAAGAAATGCAGGGAATTATTTTGTGCTCAGCGAATCAGAGAAACAGATAAAAAGCAGTTGGGGAAAAACACAGAGAAGGGCTTTCCTGCTTGTCCAAGTTGTTGGACTATAGGCCCTGAATGGCTGCAAACAATTGACCAACACAGCAGAGCCTCCCTGGTGTGCATTGTCCTGCACCTCCCTGCACTTCCTAAATCATCAAATCCTTAAAGCAGTGTATGATGCCAATCCAATCCCCGCCAACTGTCAGTTTAGATGACAGTTGACTTCCATCTCCCTGGCCCCTTCACATCACAACCCAGCCTAATTGCAGGTGTCAGTTCAAATGACAGTTGACTTAAAGATTCCCCAGGGCTTCACATACTGGTTGTGGAGGACAATGTCCCTAGTCTCTCGTCTTCAGTGGACTCTTCAAGGGCTAATACTAGTGAACTGCCACTGTCTTCCTCATTTGACGTAGCAGGACTCAGAGTCAGACCCATGGTTGGTGAGCTCTCAGGAATGGAGGACAGCCTGAATGCCTCTACTCAGCTCATTGCTTGGTGTTTGATTACCTCCATTAGTGGTTGGAGGTACCGATAATGCGGCACTTTACACATGTGGGGGGTCTTCCACTAAGCTTTTGCTACTTTGTGTCAGAAAGCAGCACTCATATTTTTGGCCTTTACCCTGCATTGGACTGCTGTCTTGTTGTGCCCACACTTGGCAAGTCTCTTGGACACATCCAGATAGATGTGCAAGTTTGCACTCGGGCTGTTGCTGATGCTGAACTGGTTTAACACCTCAAGGTCCTCCAACACCTACAGCAGGCTCTTAGTTTCTGCATAGGACCAAGTTATCCTAATCTTACGTGCTTTGGTTGGCTCTCTTCTCTTCTCAGTATCAGACATCTCAGATCAATACTGGGTACCCATACCCAGGTCCCTGTGCCCTCAATTTAGAGATCTCTTGTTGAGCAGGTCCTGAAAAGTTGATCCCCCTCCAACCCTCATTTTTGTGCAAAAGATTTTTACAACAGATGTGCTGGTACCATGCTGGCAACTTTGTTTCTTTTGGGAATACTTGCTCCGGATGATTTTTTTTGCAATTTTTGGCACCTAAAGTCTGTGGACAGTGTAGCTAACCAATGAGCCATGTGCTGAAAGTATGCCAGAGAATGGTGTCCACATGGTCCCTTTCAGCCCATGGTGCAATACAGGGCTACCCAAGTGTCAAGACACTGGCCCCTGCTCACATACCTGGTGAGGCAGTGAGTGACAATATGAATGAATGAATGAATGAATGAATGAATGACATATATATTGAATAACTGAATGAATGTATGATTGCTGACAAACCTTATGAGGAAAACTAAGGGAACTGAGAATGTTCAGCATGGAGAAGAGAAGACTGAGGGGGGAGTTGGTGGTTATCTTTAAGTATGTAAGAGGTGAATATCAGAAACTGGAAGAAAAACTGCTCACTATGGGGGCGGGGGCAGCGGAGTACAAGAAGCAATGGCCATAAATGTTAGAGGACAGGTTTAGTTTGGATGTAAGGAAGAACTTCTTTATGGTAAGGGTGACCAGAATCTGGAATAGACTTCCAAGGGGGTGGTGCAGTCACCAACCATGGAAGTCTTCAAGAAGAGACTGGACAGACACCTTGCTGGGATCATTTGATCTCAGTAGTGTTCCTGCCCTGAGTAGAGGAGTTGGGCTCAATGGTCTTTCAAGGTCCCTTCCAGACTTTAATTTCTATGACTCTATGATTCTGTGATTACTAACCCACTATTCATAAAGCATGCCCACTGAACACTGAAGCAGGCTCACTCCCACATTGTTTGCCATGGATGACAACAGAACACCATGGATGACAGTGGCCAGCATCCATGCCGCCCCTGTCAAGTCCAGGTGCATCATGATTACCAAGGGAACCCCATCTCCCAGCCCCCTTGTGCCCACCTGTTAATCAAACACTTGCACAAAATTGATAACCACTTCTTTGCTTTGAGTGCTTTCATTTGCCATTTAAACTATCATGTATTCTCCAATTTCACAGCTGCATGCATCAGAACTACTTTACCCCATGTTAACCCCTCTCTGCCCCTGGACTTTGACCAAGTCATATATAAACCAATCAGCCAATGCCAAGGAAGGGACATGCATGATCCCAGTTGGTTGAGGGGGGGGCACCTTGAGCAGAGGTCCCCAATATCGGTGTCTGGAACAATGGGTCACAATAATCACTAAGGCTGGCAAAGGTTCTTATCCTCAGTCCAACTCCCCAGAACCCCCCTGGCAGTGGTGACATTCTGAGCATAGCATTCACAGACATCAGTGAAAAATACAAATGTTTTCTTGCAGAGAACATGTTAGCAAAACAGTGCTCCCAAAAATTTGTATGAAGGCAGTAGCCATAAGCCAGGTGGATTCAGATGTTCTGGGGCCTTGGGCCAGAAGAAGATTGGAGGTCTTGGCAGGGAAGGGTCTCTTCCTCCCCACACCCACAGGAGGTAGGCTTCAGCAAGGGAAGAAACCTCTTCCCCTCTTGGTGCTTCTGCTGCAGAGGTGTGTGATCTGGTTCTCACTCACTTGTTAGTGAGATATGGTGAGCAATGTGGAGTAAGTGAGTGGGTAATTTATTTGCATCATTATTTGCATATTTGCATTGTGTGTAAATGGTATACAGATGGGCCTTCTTGTTTGCTTTGTATTGCTTATTGTGGCTGGCTAGTGAGTGAATGAGAACTAGATCAAAATAAATAATTATCATATATTTGGCAAAACCTTCCCCCCAGGCATTCAGGGGGTCCATGGGTTTGGACCTAGCTGGCCCAGGCATTAATCTACCTATGACTGCTACCCCCTACCTTCCACTAAAACATACCTTTTCAACTTATTGTGGCTGAATTTCCCAACCCCCTCTCCACAAAACCATATATTAATGCAGCAGTTTTACAGGAAACCTGACAAAAGGTGTTCTGTGACCCTGTGGGACTATTAAGCATGGCTACCAGCTTTATGAATATTGGGTCAGTTCCTTCCTCAATGGGCATGACAGCACTAAAAGAAGATCTGAGTAGTTCTAGGATTACTATTGGGGTGGGATAGCATGACAGCACTGCTCTGGCCCCTTGTTCCCATCAGCACAGCACAGAAGATGCACAGGCATGATAAGGTTCATCACTTTACTTATCATCCTTTTTTCCCCCCAGTCCTGGGCAGGAGCACACTGTTCACACACCGAGGAAGGCATTGATTCCTGCAGCAGTGTTGTCCTCAGTATTAAGGGTCAGGGTCATGTAGCACTGTGACAGGTATCCATCCAGCCATTGGCAGACATTGCATAGCAGGCTAGGCTTTCCTCCCATGCCATTGTAGCTTAGGGTCCTAAATGAGGAGTGCATGTGTACATAGGGTACCAGCAGTATCAGCAGCAGCAAGGCATAGTAGCTCATGCAACCTTCCGCCTGCACAAAGAGCTGATCATACATGGCCCAAGGCACATGCAGCAGTGGCACACTCTGGGCCTTTTTGTATTGTGGGGGGGAGTGACCATCTCCAGGGTGCCTTCCTGGAGAGTCCCCCAGGAAGGATGGTGGCTGCACAGCAAGACCCTCACAGCAACTGTCCCGCAGCCCTGAGCCTAGGTATCAACAACTGTGAAGCAGAGAAGAGCAGTTGTGTTGCATGGGCAGAGAGAGGGGTGGGGAAAAGGGTTTGGAGTGGCAGCATTAGATATCTGTGGCCATCACCAAGCAGGATGCTGGCCATAGTGGACCAAGCTGGGCGGGGGGGGCATTTGGCTGCTTCCTCGCCACCAGGCCTGACTAGTTCACTTGCCATTCTCACTGCACACCACCATGCACAGCCAAGCCCTGATCTGAGGAAAGGCAGCAGGAAAGGCTCTTGGAGCTGAGCATCTCATCTGTGAAATGTTGCAATGTTTCACAAAAGACTTCTGTCTCTTGGCTCTGCCAAGCCAATATCTGTAAGCGGGGAAAAATCCATCAAAGTTTCTATATGCCTGACTTCAGATTCCATGTGTGTTCTGGCCAAAGGTAGGCGCCTACATAATCTTGATGTGCAGGCAATTTCTGTTTCAATGCCGGCTCTTTATCTGGCCACTTTACTTTTCTAAGTGGGCTATTATCACATACTCAAGCCAGGCTCTCTGGATGCAAAAACAAAAGCAGTTGACAGAAGCACCCTTAGAGGGGTTTGTTAACATTTTAAAACAGCAAAACCTGTTAAAATTGATGATTAGCTTTGGGGGGGGGAGGGGCAGGCACAAAAAGAAATGCTGGTAGCCAGAAGAGCAAGGCACAGGTTGGCACCCTGGTCATGCACATGTATGGCTGGGGCTGGTCCAGCAGGGACCATTTACTATTAAGGGTAAATGAAAGCACCTCTAGGTGCCCACATTAGGCACCCAAGCATTTATTAAGTCCTTGCAGAAACCAGGGGCTGATTATGGGGCACCTCAGTATGGGTGTCACCCTGGCCACGGACATACAGAGAAGTGTGGCATAGCTTCAAACACCATGGTTGGCCCCATGGCTGTCTGCACCCTGCTGTTTGCCTTCAGATACCAGTACCAGTGCTGCTACTGTAGTACAGGGCAGGCAGCTAGTACAGGCAGTTGGTTTCACACCTGGCCCACCCCTCACACCCCACCAGAATTCCACTCCACCCCTCCATGAGTTACTAAGTTACGTCCCCCTTCTTTGTCCCCTTACCCCCATTCACTGTCCACTTCAGGGGAATTAGTCTCTCTCATTACTACTCTGTGTCTGAGGCAAATCAGGGAATGTTTGGTTTTGCTTACATCACCCAACACCCAGAACCAGACATTATCAACTCTTCTGTCCCAGGGGGACACAAACAAAAGTCCCAGAACACCTTCCCATGGCAGGACCCAAGGCAGGGGTGAACTTCCTGAAGAAAAAACAAAAAGCCGTAAGGAGAGGGCTCACTTACCTTTTTTTAGGAAAAGCTGTGCCGTGCTGAGAAGAGACTCTGGTACAGTTCATCAGTCACTTTTATTTGCAGCTGGGAGTGGCACCAGCAGATTACATCATAGAAAAGCACTGCCGACTTATTTAAAAGCCGGCAGTGGGGAAACATGGCAGGCAGCAGCCAAGCTGGAGACAGGAGGCAAAGCTGCTTCCTGGGCTGCATAACGGCAGAATCACCAGCTCTGCAGAGGGCTGGACAGGGACCCACAAGAAGGGTCCCAGCTCCCCTAAAAGAAATACACACCTGGCTTGACAGGACAGCCAGGTCAAGGAGGATGGTATTGAAGGATCCTGAGAACCACAGACGCTGGAGCCATGAGTAGGGTGGGCTGAAGCCCAAACCCCTACTGTTCTTTTTTTTCCTGTTTTCTTTTATGTTATCACCTTAGAGGGCATGTTGAGCCCGAATCAAGGAAGACACCCCAAGCAACCTGCAGGATCAAGAAGAAGAGAGGAGGCAGCTCTGTGGAACATAATGTCTCAAAGAAAAAGGGGAGAGCAGATGTTGAGACAGGGACAGTCCCACACCCCATAGTCACCCAGGGTAAAGAGACATCAAGGGACGGGCAAGAATAGATGAGAGCAGGAGGGAACACCAAAGAGACAGGCCAGTGGTCCATCATCTGGTCGTCCTGAGGGCTGGCGTATGGCTGGGGTGTAGGGGAGGTGGAGCCACAAGAACGCCCACAAAGGGCAGCGCCTGGTCCATGAGATTCCATGAGGGAGAGTCCCATTACTGAAGAGAAGATCAAGTCATGGCAGGAAAGTGTCAGGGCCTCCCTTGGGGGTGAACACAGCCCAACACACAAGTCCTGAGGACACACCCCATGGCCTGAACCAGGAGTGCACTCTAAGGTTGCTAGAGAGGACCTATACAAGACCAGACGGGTGCACCTTCGCAATAAAGAATGCAGACAGGGGTTGGAAATACATTTTATTAGACCAGAGCACTTACTAAAATGACAATGATATACTGCAGCATGCCCACTCCCCAATTTCCTGTTTACAAAGCATCATTACCTACTAAATAGAAACCCCTCTCCCATCATGTGGTGTTCTTTCCTGGCCATGCACCCCCTCGTCTGAGCCACCCTTGCTCCCTGAACAAGGGTGCTCTCCTGGCTCTCCTGGAATTGGGGTGACCCTCAGAAAATGTGGGTGGGGGAATAGGCTCAGCGGTCTCACTGCCGGTGACCTTCTGGTAAGAGCCAAGCCTAATGGAGCTGGCATGAACTATCCCAGGGAGGGGACCCACTTATGAATCTGAGGCTTGTTCATGTGATTAAGGACCTGATCCTTAATCAGTGCATGCAACTCCTAGAGATGTTCATGGCACAGTGAGGCCAGCTCAAGAAATTGGGTTGTGTGGTCTCAATTCAATAGTGTTGGCCACACTTTGTGTCTCCCTCTGATCAGCTGCCCTAAGCACCTCCCAGACTTCATCCGCCATCCATCCACAGTGGTCACTCATGATTGTGAGGCCTCCATCAAAGCCTCCATCATGGTCTCTCTGAAGCATTGCTGTCTGCAGCAGAATTCCCACATTCACTTCAGTCCATTGTGAGCTGGGGTCTGAGGTTCAGATGCACATCCATGGCTTCCATCAGGTGTGGTAGCAGGTAACAGGAATTGAAAAACAAAGTGTTTGTGGTAAAATATCTCATCCCCAGCCTGTAAAAAGAAGGTTAATCCCCACCTAAGCTCCTTGCAGAAACCCCCCAGCACATCCAACTCATTGGCAATGAAACATTGCCTGCTATAGTGGATCAAATGGATACAAGGTCCTGGCTGCGGGTCCTCTTGCATCTCCAGAACAGGAAATGATCTTTTGGGTCTCAGCAACTTCTGATGTGTCTGGGGAGAAAGCACAGTTCTATCTGATGCTCCTCATCTGTGCTCACCAGAGAAACTATCAGGGAGACTGTGTCCAGGGTCAGGATCACTTCTTGGCTGTCCCCATCCACCAGCAGTTGTGAGCAGTTACCCCGTGGCTCAGACATGTGTAGCAAAACCCCCAGTTTTATCGTTTTTTTATTGCATTCCCTCCCCTTCCCCAACCATTTCTGACTTTTTCTCTCCCTCTTTATTCCCTATAGATAAGTATAAGCGAGCTCAAACTGAGGATAAGCTTTAAACATTCTTATTTTGGTACCAAGTTTTTGGTTTTGGATATCCACTGTTTTATATTGTATTATTATTAGGTTTGTATTGAGTTGTGCTATTGTATATTGTATTATTATCATTTTTGTATTGACTTTGTATTGATTTTTATTGTTTCATATGGATATTGTATGGTTTAGGCCTGTGTCTGTAAGTGAACCAAAGTAATGTCAAGTTTCCATTTTGTATGTCAAGTCTCCATCTTGTGTCCTCTACCCAGGCATCCCTTGTGTGTCACAACTGTATGCGTCCCATATCCCTCCCGTGTAAATTGGTTCCCCAAAGAATGAATGTGACTGGGAATGATTGAAATACAATGGTAGCAGGCCTCTACTGAATGGCCTGTAACAACTAGGCCATCACCTCACATTGATTCATCCAGGAACCACGGACTTCACCCAGGAACAGAGACAAGACCAGCATTTGAAAAACAAAAGACCCTGCAGAACCAGCAACTCTCACCATTACAGACACCCAAAACTGCACATCCCTGCATGGAGCACACATGCTCAGTATGCCAGGAACTGACCCTTGCCTGGGCATGCCTCCTGTCACTAGGGTCACACAACATCTGCCCCTATAAAAAGGGGCAGTGAAGACAGACCTACTGGAACACCCTCTCCTTCTGAACCAGCACCATGCCACACCACCTATTTACCCTGCCGGCAACTCCCCTCCAGACAACATCTACTGGACAAGGACCCCTTTCCAACCTGGCTAGGTAGGTAATACCTGCACACCTCCTCCCACAATTTGGACTCTCTCACTCTCTCTCTCTGTCTCTATCTCTCCTCCTGGACTTCAGTGGACTTCAGCCCCTGCACCAAGCCTCTCTAACCCCTGCTGCCATTGTGTGTGGGGGGGGTGTAGGTGTGGGTGTGGGTGCGGGTGCAAGGGAACCAACAAGACATTGTGTCACCATCTCCCTTGTTCAATAAAACCACTGTCATTTGCAACCCTGAGTTGGGTCATGTTTTACTAAATCCCAGTTCCTTCCTTATCTTAAATTCCAGCCTCATATTCTCTCTCTCTCTCTCTCTCTCAGCTCTAGTCCCCACCCTCTCTGCTAGTTTCCCTGTCTCCTTCCAATTCCATCTCCCCTTTTCTGCCACCTGTCAGCCTTCCCTGCTCCTACTGCCTTTTCCCTGTGACTCTCTGCTGCCCTGGTGCCTGCCGCTTTTCCTGTGATTTTCCACTGTCCATCTCTCTGTTTTCAGGCTTCCCCCACACCTTCTGTAATCTTCCCCCCTCCCCGCCGCAGCTTTCCAGCTCCTCTTAGCTGTCCACTTTTCTCCAGCTTCCAGCACCTACTGCTGCTCCCTGCAACTTCTCTAACTGCCCTGGAGCCATTCTCTGGCTCCCCACACCCAGAGCCCCTCTCTAACACCACACACTCAGGTAGGCTCTGGAGCGGTGAGAGACGTGCGGGTGAAGCCCACTGCACCCCCACTCCCCGAAGCCCCCCAGACACCCCCTCAGCAGCCGCTGAGCCCTCTGCCGACCCCCAGCACAGCCGGAGGTAAGCGGGCTCATGGTGAGTGGAGTGAAGGAGGGGGTACTCACCAGTCCCCCTCCTGTAGGGCAGGGCCCCCCAAATCCCGGGCAGGGCCCCCCTGGCCTGAAAAGCCAGC
>NW_017728906.1:129686142-129723088 GCF_001723895.1 Crocodylus porosus | reverse complement strand
TTAGTGAATACACATATTTATACATATATAGATATAATTGTGTGCATGTGTCTGGTATATGAATTAGTAATCCACATATGTGTATTGAATGTGCAGGTGTTGGTAACTGGTAACTGATTCTGTCTAAATTTGGTGTGTGTAGCGTGTATGGGCTTAAACTGGTGATAGGGGTGTATGAACCTAGACCGGTAATTTTGAATGTGTGTGTATCTGAGTTGCTAGTGTGAGTGGTGTGTGTGTGTGTATATATATATGACATTGTGTGCATGATATACGAATTAGTGATCTGTGCCTAACTTTTGGGGTGTAGTGTATGTGCCTGAGCTGGTAGTGTGTGTGTATGCCTAATAGGGGTGTATGCACCTAATGAGTGTGTGCTTAATTAATTTTTATGTGTGCATGTGCAGTTGTACACCATGCCGTCCTGTCTAACAGCACAATATTGAGATCCTGAGCATTGGCCTGACCCCTCAGGGCAACACATGTTTCCTATTTGAGTCTCAGGGCAGTCTGTGGTCTCTCGGTTAGGTGTGCTCTCCTATGCTCTCCAGTTCCAAATGACCAGAGGCAATCATTGCCTGCATCCTTGGCAAGAATGATAGACAGCTGGTCATTGAATGGAGCAATTGCATGTGCTGCTCCAGAACAAGAGTTCTCATCCTTGACCTGATGAAATGCACATTTCAGGGCTTTGATCTTTCTGTGGCACTGTGTCCAATCCCAGTTATGCCCAAGCATCTTCATTTCCTTGGCAATTGCCATATACACTGGCTTATTCCATCTACTTTCCAGGCATTCAATGATCTTTTCCTCTGACCAAATATCAACCAAATCTTCAAGTTCTTCCTGGGGCCAGCTGGGGCCGTGGTTTATAGGATCAGGATCAGGCTCCTGTTCCATAACCTGCATACTAAACTTGTTCTTTGGAGATATTGAAAACTTTTTCATGGCCAAAAAGGAGTCAAGAGAGGGCTTGCTGTAGTGCCAACAGAGTCACAAAATGCTTTCTGACAATGTTTTTGAACTGTTATATAGACATGCATTTAAAGAACCTTTTTGGAAATTCCATGTATGCATACCTATGAAGGTGTGAATTGTGTCACAGTACCAGAAGTCAGGGGAATCAGAGCAAGTAACCTTTAAGAACAAAGTAATGGTGATATGTATTGCCTGGCCCAAATTGTCCCCCGTTGTCCTGAAGGACAGATCATAATGGCTTGCTGCTGATCACACCAAAGCGTCTGTGGCTGGCAGCTCTTCCTTAGTGCATAAATTCCCCTACCCTCACTGCGTCACCTATCAAGTGCTCAACTGTTCTGGGGTTCCATCTCAGCTGAAAGGAAGGTAAATTCTGGGTTTTTACACTGAATCTTTGGCTGTTAGAACCCCCTTTTCACTGATGAGCAATTAAATAATTTCAGGGTGTTTGGTGGAGGTGTGCAAAACTGAAAGTACCAAGTTATGGGAGGTGGCTGGGTTACAGGAGCCTGCTGTGTTCGGCAACAGAAATGTAACATGGGTGTTAATGATGCCCTATTCCAAAACCAAGAGTGGATCAATTACAGACCACAGGGAATTCAAGAGAACTTGATTGTTCTGGCACCTCAATGTCTGCCATAGATGTTCATGTGCTAACAGAAGCTATTGAGACATAGCAGTTGTCCCCACACACCCATGTTTCAAACTTGGCTTATTCTGGGTTGGGGTATATTTATGGGGAGATGCTTCTTGTGTATGCCTATGCATTGAACGGGTAGCCACCAGTGTCTGCACCCCAGGGTGTATGACAGGTTCCTGGGGTCATCCTAAACCCCACATGTTATTAGTAGATGTGAAGAACATGACTTGTTCCCTGCCCCACCATGCTACAGACCAAAAACTCTGGTGTGCCTATGTCCTCCTAAGCTATGTAATCATTGAAATGCAAATAGCAGGGCAGTTCTAATGCTAATAGATTGTATTCGGCAACTTATCTATTCAGATGACCCACCTAATGAACCTGGGTGATGCTGTGTGCTGCCAAACAACATAGCTTCATGGAATTCTGACAGAGTGAGTGAGGAGGACCACATGGAGTTGAACTGCCTGCTGATGGCCTTGAATGCAATCAATACTGTAGAGACAGAGCTACTGATAGCAACACATGGTATGCTGAACCTTCTAAGTTGTGAAGACATCACAGAACATAATTATGGCTTGCATAGCCAGTGTGGTGGATTGGGAGAACTGAGAAGCAGCCGCAGAACTGGTGGCTGACAGGGCTCTGTGGATCAGCCTAAGGAGCAACAGTCGCAGGGTCTGGGCTCAAGCATGTCTGATTGGTGGGAGTGAATTGTACTGTCAACTTGGAATGATCAACAGTGGCTGGAGACATTCTGAATGACCAGGGAGACATTTAATCACATAGCCTCAATGCTGGAGCCACAAATAGTGAGGCAGGAGACTGTCATGTGTCATCCCATTGTTCCAGACAAGAGGGTAGCCCCCACCAACCTCTGCTGCATCGCAAACGAGTTCGGCGTGGCTCCCAGATGTTCTTAGTTCCAGTAACCATGGGAAGCCACCACCACCACCACCTTGTATCAGAAGCCTTGTATCAGAAGCCAACAGAAGCCAACCACCTTGTATCAGAAGCCAGCTGACTGCTACAGCTACCTTCACACCATCAGCTTTAATCCTAAGTGCACTACTGGATCCATCTTCTACGGCTAAATTCTATGTTATTGTAGCTGCTTAGAGCCCACTAACCTATATGCACACCTTAGGGATCTAGAATAGGCCTTCCTACACTTACAACATAATCTCCAATCACAGCAACTCAACAGGGCCAAACTCAGACCCTGCTCGGACCTGCTACAATACCAAGCCCATGAAAAAGATGACAGAATCCCTCTGGTCATCACCTGTAGTCTCCAGCTTGAACACTTGGCCACATCCTTAATGATCTCTAGCCCTTCCTGGAAAATGATGACCACTTCAAGGTAGATCTGGGGGGAGACCTGTCCTGGTTTACCAGCAGCCCCTCCCACCCCCATCCCTCAGTCTCAAATGATGCCTCTCCAGCAACAGACTGCCTAACTCCATTTTGCTCTAAGGCATCGTGTCTTGCTACAGACCCAGATGCTAACTATGCTCCTACCTCAAAACAGAATACATCATCACTGGACCAAACTATACTATATCATCCAGGATTACTCATGCTCTTCCTTCAATGTCATATATGCTACCACCTACTTACAGTGGCCCTTTGCTATCTGTCTACATTGCCAGATAGGGAAGTCCATACATAAGGAATTAATTGCCACCCATTTGACATCAATTCCAGAAATGTCCAAAAATCCATGGCAAAACTCCTTAACCTCCCTGGACATTCTGTCACTGACCTCAAAATCCTTAAACAATCACATTTTAAAAAGGAACTTGAAAATGAAATTTCATCATAAGAAATAATCTGCAGACTAGATGGTGTTAAGAATGGCTTTAGGGACTATGGATTCTTTTCCCATTCCCTGAAGTGGCTATTAATTTCAGCTGTCTCTAAAGGTTGTAACTGCCTGGTTTATCTTTATTTTTCTAATCAACCCATCTTTTGTGTTTCTCATTAGCATCCTCTCTCTCTGTCCTTTTCCTTTCTAACCCTCTTTTACCCCTCAAAGCCCTTTTTTCCTCAAATCCATTCAAAGCATCTAATGAAGTAGGCTATTGCTTAAAAAGCTGATGCCTCGCTTGAACTAGTCTCTAAGGTGTCACCATGCTCTACCTTCTAAGGTAGAAGTTACATATGAAACACTTCTCTCCCCCCTTCCTTCTTTTGGTTTTCTTTTATCCCTCTTAATTGAATGCAGTGATGGACATGCAGCTCTAGAGATTGCATCCAACAAAATAGGTATGTAATCAAGAGAAGGTCTAGCTTCCCTGTAGCACCATCCAAAACATGCCTCAAACTTGACCTGATTAACCAATTTCTATGGGTAAAACTGGTAGTTTCTTACTGTTTTCATTCAGGCACTGTCTTCTCTGCTGAGACTGCTGACAATACTGACATATCCCAGTAGCCTCAGTTGCAAAGTCACAGTGACTTAAATGAGATTATTCACATATCCAAGCAAGTAAGACAAGCAAGGTTTGGCTCACTTGTAATGTGAATGACAAAAAGTAGCTCATTTTACATTGACTTGGCACAGTTACATATCAAATAGTGACTTGTGTCTGCAACCAACCTGGACTGTATTGGAGCAGTGAGTTATGGATGAGAGGCTTTGCTGTCGGTTACAAATCTCTTGATTCCTCCAGTCCCTCATATTTTCTCCAACACCAGTGCTAAGCTATTTTGCTAATGACATGTGGTGATAAAGTTTTATTATTATTGTAGACTTTTTCCAATTTAGGATGTTCTTGGAGTCATCTTTGTGTGCAACTTTATGTCAGCTGTGCATGTGCACGCTGTATATATGTAATTGTTTTGGGGTGATATAACTTTCCATCAGAAGGAAGATAAGCTGAAATTACCAAATGCATTTTCATCAATGACCTCCTATTAGGCTCAGGAGTCACTGGGTTAAATGTCAATGATCCAATATCTATCCCGCCTCAAAGCAATCTCTTCATTCAAACACTATCTACTATTACAAGGAGTACAAATCAGAGTAACTGTTTTCCAATTTATGAGATTTATGCAGCCATTTAAAGGAATTTTTCTTGGGATTCCACTGATAATATCACCAGAAGTAGTAAAGTGAATGGTTCAAACCAGATTTCATCCATGCTAAGCATTGGTTGTGCATGTCAGCATGAACTTTTAGAAGACATTGATTTTATATAAACAAAAGAAAGGCATAGGCATCTAAAACTTCCTCCCACACACACTCTAAACCACAATTCAAGAGCTTCAAATCACTTTGGAAAGGAAGGAAACATACACAGCAGTACTGAAAAAGTACCCTAGAATCTTTTTGTTTAGTTTGTAGTTCAGAAGGTATTCTCATTAGAGTTCCAAAGGTCAGAGACATGGTCAGATGTCTTATGGCAGCACAAAGCACAAACAGGTAGTGTTTTCCTCGATCCTCCTGGTTTTGGGTTATGGGCTGAGGAGGCAGAGGAGGAACAAGATAGTTAACCAATAACTGCGGCACTGGCGTCATTGTGAAGGCTTTGGCTTCCACAATCACAGTCCACTCTTTGGTGAGAGAGGCAGTGGTCTGCTGGGAAGAGATGGTCTCCACCTCACTGCGCTGGGGAGGAGGCTCTTCTCATCTAGGCTGGCTGACCTGCTCAACCAGGCTTTAAACTAAGCCCACTGGGGGTGGGGAGACTACTGCCACAGCAAGCCCACTGGACAACTTTTGCAAATCCAGCAGTCTAAGGCACTTAAGTGGACCAACCCCTACCCCAGCCCCAGACTGATGTGAAGGGAAAGCAAGAGCCCCCAGTGGAACACTTAAGTGCCTGTACACCAATGCCAGGAGCTTGGGGAATAGACAGGAGGAACTGGTTCTCCTGCTAAATAAAAATGACTACAATCTCATAGGGATAACGGAGACCTGGTGGGACTCCACCTATGACTAGGCCACAGGTATAGACGGCTATACCTTGTACAGGGGAGATCATGTGGACAAAAGGGGCGGGTGTGTAACTCTCTATTTTAAGGAAAGCTACATGTCCCTGCAACCTAACTTTGGCACCCAGGGTGTATGACTGGAGACGTTCCAGTTTAAAATCCATGGTGAACATGGCACAGGGGACCCAATGGTGGGAATCTACTACAGACCTCCTAGTCAGGATCAAGAGTTTGACCAGGAATTCACCAGGAAACTGGCTGAGGCTGAACACTCCTGGTGCATGGTTGTCATGGGAGACTTCAACTACCCAGACATCTCATGGGAAGAGCACTCAGCCAAATCCAAACAGTCACAAAGCTTCCTCATGTGTGTAGATGAGCTCTATCTGACTCAAGAAGTCTATGGACCAATGAAAGGCAAAGCGCTGCTAAACCTGGTACTGGCAATGGGGGAAGACTTAATCAGGGACCTAATGATTGAAGGGAAGCTGAGAGACAGCAAACATGAGCTGATCACCTTCGCCATCCCCCATAAATCTGGCAAGTCTGTCAGCAATGCAGAAGTCCTTGACTTCAGGAAAGCTGACTTTGACAAGCTCAGGAGGCTTGTTGGTGAGTCCCTAAGGAGCTCTGAAGGGGAGGAGAGTTCAGGATGAGTGGTTGCTCCTCAAGGGACCAATCCTGGAAGCACAATCAATGTCTATCCCATCTCAAAGGAAAGGCAGCAAAAGGGCACAGGAGCCTCCTTGGCTTTGCAGGGAACTAGTGAACCTCCAGCATCTAAAAAGAGAGACCTATAAAGGGTGGAAGGATGGATCCACCCCAAAGGAGAAGTACTCTGCACTGGTCCAGACCTGTAGGGAGCAAACCAGAAAAACCAAGGCTGAGACTAAACTCCAACTGGCTATACGTATCAAGGACAATAAAAAGTCCTTTTTTAGATATGTGTGGAGCTGAAGGAAAAGCAAGGGTAACTTTGGAGCCCTGCTAAACTATATGGGACAACTGACAACTAATGTCCAGGAAAAAGCCAACCTGCTTAATGGGTTTTTTTGCGTTGGTTTTTCACCAGCCCCAAGGGACAGCCCTGCTCAATATGGTGTGGGACAGCTAGGGTAAGGAAGAATTGTTACTCTTCATCAGTATAGACCATATGAAGGAACACCTTGAGAGGGTGGACACCTTCAAGTCAGCTGGCCCAGACAGTTTTACACCTCAGGGTATTTAAAGACCTGGCAAGCATCACAACTCAGTCACTGGCATGGATCTTCAAGAATTCATGGCACTCAGGCAAAGTGCCCAAAGATTGGAAGAAGGCCAATATGGTGCCTATCTTCAAGAAAGTGAGGAAAGTAGATCCAGGGAACTACAGGTCCATCAGCCTGACCTCTATTCTGGGGAAGATCTTGGAAAAAATTACCAAAGACACCATTCTTGACAAACTGGCTGATGGCAACATCCTGAGGGATAGCCAGCATGGGTTTGTTGCGGGTAGATCTTGCCTTACCAAACTCATCTCCTTCTATGACCAGGTGACCTATCACCTGCACAAGGGAAAAGAGATTGACGTCATACATCTTGATTTAAAAAAGCCTTTGATCTGGTATCCCGTGATCATCTCATAGAAAAACTGACCAACTGTGGCCTCGGCTACATCACAATGTGTTGACTGGGGAACTGACTCCGAGGTCATACCCAGAGAGTGGTAGTTGATGGAAGTTAAGCATCATGGTGCGGTGTAACCAGTGGGTTCCCCCAGGGTTCCATCCTTTGCTCTATACTCTTTAACATCTTCATTAATGATGTGGACATTGGTATCAGAAGCAGACCTTGACAGGCTCAGAAAATGGGCAAATGAAAACTTGATGGCGTTCAACATCAAAATTGCAAGGCACTCCACCATGGGAAGAAAAACCTGCAGTATGCTTATAGGTTCGGCAGTGCTATGCTTCCAGCACCATGGCCAAAAGGGATTTGGTGGTCATGATTGACCACAAAATCAATATGAGCCACCAATGTGATGTTGCAGCTGGTAAAGTGAGCAAAACTCTGGATGCATGCTTCTCAAGTAAATTCAAGGATGTCATCCTCCTGCTGTACTCGGCCTTGGTGAGGCTGCAGCTGGAGCACTGCATCCAATTCTGGGCTCCAGAATTTAAAAAGGATGTGGAGAAGCTTGAGTCCAGAGGAGAGCCACAGGCATGATCAGATGGCAGGAGAACAGGCCTTATGATTAGAGGCTGAGAGCCATGAGACTCTTTAGGCTGGAGAAGCGCAGGCTCCAGGGAATACTGGTAGCTGCCTATAAGTATATAAGGGGTGTACATCAGAATCTGGTGGAGTACCTGTTCACCAGAGTGCCCCAAGGGA
Source organism: Crocodylus porosus (assembly GCF_001723895.1). Taxonomy (NCBI): domain Eukaryota; kingdom Metazoa; phylum Chordata; order Crocodylia; family Crocodylidae; genus Crocodylus; species Crocodylus porosus. The sequence goes on along the minus strand of NW_017728906.1, from coordinate 129,715,161 downwards.
TGACAATATCAAATGGTTACAAATTCCTCCAAGACCATTTCAGGGTGAACATAAGGAAAAACTTCTTTACTGTCTAAGCTCCCAAGGCCTGGAACAGTCTGCTGCCAGAGATGGTGCAAGCACCTACGCTGGACTCCTTTAAGAGACATTTGGACGTTTATCTTACTGAGATCCTTCGACCCCAGCTGACTTCCTGCCCCTGGGGCAGGGGACTGGTCTTGATGGTCTTCTGAGGTCCCTTCCAGCCCTAATGTCTATGAAATCTATGAAAGCAGACTTTTCTAATGACCAGCTGAAGATTCCTATCCATAGAATTAGAGACAAGTAAGGCTGGAAGGGACTTGCATGGAGCATCTAGTTCAACCTCCTGCCTGATACAGGATCAGCCCTGTCCAAAACATCCTATACACATCTATAATCTAACCTTAGTAAAACTTCTGTCAACCCTGACACAACACAAGACAAAACACCCTAACACGCCACAGTTAAAGTAGAAGGAGCATGACAGCCAATGTCCCGCTTCTGTAAATGGATGTTAACATGCACTCAGGAGATCCCAAGGAGATGGCCACCACTCCCCCTCACTACAGAGGAAGGCAAAAACCACCACAACCAGACAGCTCACTACCTCTCCTTAATTGTCTCCCAGCTCGTAAGAAGACAAGAAGGCAAAAAATACTATAGTGGTTCAGACCACGGGTCTATCTAGTCCAGTAGCTTTATCACACAAAACAGAGAGGAGCAGATGGTAAGACTGATATGTCCCCTCCCCTTCTTCCCTTATGATTCCAGCATTTGGAAGCCTAGAATCTCCTGCTGTTAGTCCATCCCACCTTCCTATTTAAATAGAAAAAAGAGAGCCCTATTACTGCCCTTTTGCACTCCTGGTGCTTCTACCTGCCTTCTTCTTCTGGTATGAGTGTAACCTCTACTCTTGTGCTCTTATTCACTTCCACCTCAAGGTTGGTGGGGGCCACTCTGGAGCCACACTTGGAACTGATCTTTGTTCCCTCATCTCTCAAGTTCCTGCCAGGAACCATACAAAAGCTCTGTTGGCTTCTCTTCTATGCTCTGGAGTGAGGATCCATTTGAGTTTCCTGTATTCAGGAGCTCCCTATTGGTTATCCTCCAGAGTTCAAACACAGAATATTTTTCTTATTCTCACCGTGGGATCGTAATAGGACTGGAACCCTAGGGATGGTCATGGCACCCGCTGGGAGCTGTAGGACTCCTGCACAACTCAATCTCTAAGATTTTTCATGTGTTGTGCCTTGTTTTCATTATGATATTATGGGAGAAAGGGAAGATTCCCATGGGTCTTAGAATGAGCTCTTGTCACTACAACCACCAGCAGGTGCCTCCCAGATCCTAACGGCTTCAACTTTTGCCCTGAACTGAGTGGGCCCTCATGGTCTGTCAGTGACTCCAGGGAACCTGCAGCCTTAAGGGCTAATCACGTGGCTCCAAACTGCCCCTTACACCACACTCGTGTGTTGCAGATGTCACTGTCCTATCACTTTCCCTTGTAGGGGCCTTGGCTTTTTTGGTCTTCACCCCTTTTTCTCTTGCTGGGCCTCTTAGCCCAGTACATGGTACCAGGCCTGGATTCTGGGCTCCAGCCTCTGTCCTGCCCTACAGGGTTCTGACTTAGCCCCTCTCAGGCTTCGGGCTCCTGGCCCTGTCTCCACCCATCTTGGGTACTGGGCTCCCTGGCCCCTGTCTCCACCCGCTTGGGTGCTGGGTCCCATGGCCTTTCTCCCCAGGCCTAACTCTTACAAAGGTCTGCCTCATCAGGCAGTGGGATCACCCACCCCTGTTCCTACTCTGGAACCATCTTGCCCCATTTTCTGCCCCTCTTTGGGCTCACTGCTCTCTCAGTCTCTAGGCCCCAGAGGGCTCTGCCCTTCCCTGGGCTCCAGGCTCTCTATGCCTTGAGCCTGCTCCTAGCAGGGCCTAAGGCTATCACATGCCCCTAGGGCACTAATGGAACCTCCAGACCACCCCTCGCAGTCCCTTCCACAAATCACCCATCAAAATTGTAACATCAGTAGTAAGCTGTCTGGCAGGCACTGCTAAACCTTCTCTGCGTCCAAATCTAAAACAACAGTCACCTGCCTGCATAAGCAAGTATTTTTCTGCCCCAGGTAATATTCTCCTGTTCCCAGGCCTGCAGAGTTTCTAACAGCAGCTCCACTGTCATCTTAGGAGCCCTGCTGCTAGGGGCTCATCTCCCCATAGCTCTCAGGATTAGAGTGCCTGACCAGCTCAGGCCCTGAGCTTATATGACTCAAGCCCAGCCCGCTTCTGGTCAGGTGACTCTCTGATCAGCAAGGATCCTGGTTTTCTCTGATAAAAACTCCCCAATTTTCAGATTAAGAAAAGTAACCCAAAATCCACATTTTTCTGTGATTAAAATGAAATATCACTAAGATATAGCTATAGATATATATTGCAAATTATGGCAAATTGGCTAGATGTTCACACTTAGAGACTGGTGGTCGATGGATCATTTTCAACCTGGAGGGATGTGGGCAGTGGAGTCCCCCAAGCTTGGTCCTGGGGTCTGTACTGTTCAACATCTTTATCAGTGATCTGGATGTGGAATGCATGCTGTCCAAATTCGCTGATGACACCAAGCTGTGTAGTGAGGTGGGCACACTGGAGGGGAGGAACAGAATCCAGCTAAATTTAGACAAATTACAGAGATGGGTGGATAAGAATAGGATGGAATTCAATGCAGCTAAGTGCAAGATACTGCATCTAGGGAGAAGGAACAAGCAACACAGCTATAGATTGGGGAACACCCTTCTTGTCAACACAGTGGCAGAAAGGGATCTTGGAGTCATTGTTGACTCCAGGATGAACATGAGCCACCAATCTGAGGAAGCAGTCAGTAAGGCTAACCACACCTTGTTCTGCATCTACACATGCATTACAAGCAGGTCTAGGGAGGTGATCCTTCCCCTCTGTGGGGCATTGGTCAGGCCACAGTTGGAGTACTGCATCCAGTTCTAGGTCCCACACTTCAAGAGGGATGTGGCTATCATTAAGAGGGTCCAGAGGAAGGCCACTCGCATGATCAAACGGCAGCAGGGCAGGACCTACAAAGAGACGATCAAGGGCCTGAACCTATTCAGCTTCCAAAAGAGAAGGCTGAGAGGGTATCTCGTGGGCATTTACAAACTCACCAGGGGGGACCAGCAAGAATTGGGGGAGACTCTATTCCCCAGGGCACCATCCAGGGTTACTAGGAATAATGGCCACAAATTGGTGAGAGAAGGTTCAGGCTAGGCATCAGGAGACATTACTTTACAGTTAGGGCTGCCAGGCTCTGGCATGGGCTCCCAAGTGAGGTGGTGCTCTCTCCTACCTTAAGGGTCTTTGAGAGGAGGCTGGACAGATATTTGACTGGGGTGATATGACCCCAGCACCTGTTCCTGCTCAAGGCAGGGGGTCAGACCTGATGATCTGTTTAGGTCCCTTCTAACCCTAAGCACTATGATACTATGATGATATACAGATAGTAGTATTTCATTTTAATCACAGAAAAATGAAGATTTTGGGTTACTTTTTTAATCTGAAAATTGGGAATTTTTTTAGCAGAGAAAACCAGGATCCTTGCTGATCAGAGTCATCTGACCAGAAGCAGGATGGGTGTTCTTCTAGCATGCAACACATACTAGACTACTAGAAGACGCCTATTAAAGAGATCTTCCCAGAACCACCCATCCTACCCTTCAAACAAGCATTGAACCTCACTAACCTCATCACCAGAAGCAAACTTCCTACAGCCCATAACACACTGAATGGATTCAGACCATGCCATAACAAGAAATATGAAACCTGTCAACATATCTCCACCACTCTCACAATTACAACAACCTATAACAGAACCATCAGCATTCCTGGATCTTACAGCTGCACCTCCAGAAATGTAATATATCTCATCCAATGCACCACATGCCCTGATGGAAAATACATAGAAGTGACCAAAGAACTGCATAGCAGAATAAATGCACACCAGAAATCTATCAAAGACAAAAATATCCAGTTACCTGTGGGGGCACATGTCTCATAAGAAAGCCACTTTCTCTCCAATCCTCAAAGGGAATTTACAAAACACTTTTTACAGTTGAGCCTACGAACTTCACTTCATCAATCTACTGGATACAAAAAATCATAGACTAAATATAGACATTGGATTTATGACACATTATAACCTGCCTAACATCTGACTCCCCAGGTACCTCTCCACTGTTTTCCAGCTACAGTCATTCCCCTTCCCCCACAACCTGTCTCTCACCCACAAAGTTTACATCTTTACTGACTGCTTTCTCACATGCATACTAGATTCTGGCTTCTTTACTATTCGTTCCATCCAGGAAGAGCACACAGACACTTGCAGATGCTTTCTCAGCCTGACAAAGGGTTGGAATACCAGATCAAAGGCTTTTTTGAAATCAAAATACATGACATCAATCTCTTTTCCCTTGTCCAGGTGATAGGTCACCTGGTCATGGAAGGAAATGAGATTGGTCAAGCAAGACCTACCCGCAACAAACCCATGCTACCTATCCTTTAGGATGTTGGCGTCGGCCAGTCCATTAAGGATGGCCTCTTTAATAAACTTTTCTAAGATCTTCCCTGAGATACAAGTCAGGCTGATGGGTCTATAGTTAGCTGGATCCACTTTCCTTCAAGATTGGCACCACATTGGCCTTCTTCCAGTCTTCAGGCACTACACCAGAGCGCCAGGAGTTTTCAAAGATCCGTGCCAGAGGCTGGGCTATGATGCTTGCCAGCTCCTTGTTTACCCTGAGGTGTAGATTGTCAGGGCCGGCTGACTTGAAGGAATCCAGCCTCTCAAGGTGTTCCTTCACGAGGTCAGCATTTATGGAGGGCAGGGGATCTCCCTCACCCAGACCTCCCTGTCCCTTAGCAGGCATAGGCGTCCCAAGGGACTCATGAAAGACCAATGCAAAGTACCCATTTAATAGGTTGGCTTTTTCCTGGGTGTCAATTGTCAGTTGCCCCATCTGGTTCAGCAGGGGTCCAGTGTTGCCCTTGCTTTTCCTCCGGTTCCCCACATATCTGAAAAAGGACTTTTTATTGTCCTTGATGCTCAAAGCTAGTTGGAGTTCAGTTGCAGCCTTGGCTTTCCTGGTTTGCTCCTTGCAGAACTGGACCAGTGCAGAATAATCCTCCTTGGAGGTGAATCCCATCCTCCATCCTTTGTAGGCCTTTCTTTTTAGCCTCAGGAGGTCTGCTAGATCCCTGGAGAGCCAGGGGGACTGCTGTGCCCTCTTGCTGCCTTTCCTCCAAGATGGAATAGAATTAGCTTGTGCCTTGAGGATCACTCCCTTGAGGAGCAGCTACTCATCCTGAGCTCCCCTCCCCCTGGGGTCATGGTTCCTTAGGGCCTCAACGACAAACCTTCTGAGCTTGTCAAAGTCGGCTTTCCTGAAGTCAAGGATTTCCATGTTGCTGACTGACTTGCCAGCTTTACGGTGGATGATGAAGGTGATCAGCTCATGGTCACTGTCACCCAGCTTCCCATCAATCACTAGGTCACCGATTAGGTCATCCCCAGTAGCCAGTAGCAGGTCAAGCAGCGCTTTACCTCTCATTGTCCCATAGACTTCTTGAGTCAGGTACAGGTCATCCATGCACAAGAGGAAGCTTTGCAATCGCTCAGATTTTGCTGAGTGATCCTCCCATGAGCTGTCTGGGTAATTTAAGTCACCCATGACAACCATGGTCCTGGAGCATGCAGCCTCAGCCAGTTCCTGGGCAAACTCCTGGTCAAGCTCTTGACTTTGGGTGGGAGACCTGTAGTAGACTCCCACTGTTGTGCCCCCTGTGCCGTGTTCTCCACAAATTTTAACTCAGAGGGTATCCATCCATCCACCCTGGTCACCAACATCAGCTTGCAGGGATGCATATCTTTCCTTAACATAGAGAGCTATATCTACTTGATCCCTCCTGTACAGATATTGGATTTACCCAAAGAACCTTGTCTTATTTACTCAACTTATTTACTCAAATTCAATATAAGGTCATCTCTGTCCCCTCCACCCCCATTCAAGATGGAGAAGAAAGCTCCTCATGTTAGATTCAAGTACAAGGCAGAGACTAAGTCAGGGTGAGGGGAACAGATTGCTGCTGGAGCTCCAGCTCTAGCTCCAGCTCTGGCCCCAGCTCTGACCTGGGTTCAAGATTGGCGTCAGACATATAACTACTGCACCCCCACCACCACTTACTCTCCATCTTGGATCCAGCCCAACAGCAGTGGCAGAAGTGGCAGCAGCCCTGGCCAGGTCCCAGCTCTGACTACAGCCAGGTCCCAGCACCAGGGCCAGAGATGCCACCACCACAAGCATTGCTGCTGAGCTCATGCTCCAGGGTGGAGTGGGGCTAGAACCAAAGCCAGAGCTGCAGCACAAGGTATGCAGTGGCACGGGAAGACAGAGGTATGTGCTGGAGCATGCAGATACTGGGGGGCTGCAGGGGAAAGCAGGCATCACAGATGTGCAGGTAGCAGAGAAGGGCAGGTGGCCAGGGAGTTAGGCACCATGGAGGGGACCCCAGGGGGACCGGGAAGCAGGGAGAGAGGGAACAGAGTAGCAGGACAAGGGGCAGCAGCTGTTTTCCCAGATGCAGGACATGAGGAAGGGCATGAATTCAAGATGACCATCTAATAATCTGATTCTATACTTATAAATTATAATAAAGTTCTGCATTTTCCATGTATATAATCTAATTACTGGGTGTCATCTTAAATTCATAGCTGTGTTATATTCAGGTATATAGGGGTTGGGGGCATTCCCTTGTTTAATCTTTTAATTGATTTCTATTTTATTTCATTCTCCCTTGATACATCAGAAATCATCAATTATATCATTAAAAAAGAGCTACTAAAGAATGATAAATTACCACCCAGAGCAAGGGAAAGGGAAAATATACAATAATTAAACTTATCTTGCAAAGGGATAAATAACCTTTCAACAAAATGGGCCTAGCTAGCTAAGCCAGCTTTGCTGATTTGGGGCCCAAAGCTATTATTAAATATATGGAAAAAAAAAATTTAAGTTGTAAGGAGAAGCACTGGGAAGTCAGAAAATTAATGGCTTCTTGAACAAATTTAACTTTGTCTCTTCTACATATTTATTATGACTCAGTCTTTAATTACATGGTCATACAATATTTTTGCCCAGGACCCCTGCCACATTTAGTGTATGAAATGGACAGCACTTTGTGAATGAGACAGCTGCTCAATATTTCCTGTTAGCCTCATCATTCAGTATGTGGTCCCATGCCTCATTGACTGTACATCATCCAAACCTTGCTCCGAATGAGAAATTAGTTTCCTTGATAGGTTTCTCTGTGATACTCATCAACATATTATCTGAGTAACTCACAAGCAATAAGAAATTCATCCTCACAATGCCTCTGAGGAAGGAAAGTATTATTCTAATTTTGTCTGTTTGCTAAACAACAGTAGGATTCCAGCCTCCTTCCAATCACCCCTTTGTATGTCCCATGGAGCAGAACTCCCCCAGAATCCTGTCACCTAATACATACATCTTCACTAATAGGAAAAAGATAGAGCTTTACCTAACTCCCCTAAACAGGAGCATTTACAGTACCAATGCCACAGTACCAGATGTTAAGAGACCTTCCCCACCTAGACAATCTGTTGCACAAGAACAAAGTACTTTTTTAAAAATGCCCTTGTTATGAGCAGGCCTCCAAAAGTCTAAGATATGCAATTTAGGGGCTGTTTCCCTTTCTCACCAAGTTTTTCCTCAACAACTACTGACAGAAAAGGACTGTTCATAGAGACACTGCAACTTCATCATGGAAAAGGTATCTTCTCCATTCTTTGTCTCTGAAGAAGTCTAAGCTGAAGGCTCAATAGCCCCCCAGAATTGCTCCTGGAATAAGCTAGCAAATTTAGGCATACAAGATTAATTTGAAAATGACATCTTAGAGTTGGAACACTACAAGCATATTTGCATCATCAGAGCACTGCAATGAGGGATGGGAAGCACAGCACACCTGTTTCACAGGTGCTACACTCTGAAATAGGTGTGATGTAGCCACCTTGGTGACTTCAGCATGTTTACTGGCACGTACCCAACACAGCATTCAGATGGCTAAATTTTGGAGTGTGCACAGAGCAGGAATGCCATGCTTTCCTGCAAGGCTCCCTAGCATTGTCCTTTGCTGTAAGATCATATAAGGAGCAAGGAATCAAGACCAATCTCAAAGTTAAAAAGGGTGGACCAAAATAAGATATTCTGGACCAAAGTATGGGCTGTTAACAGTAGCAAAGAGTAATGAATCACTTCATGAAAAAAAAATCAGGGTCTCTCTAGCTAGGTACAGACATTTAAAAAGCCTGAGGCAGAATCAATCTAAGCTACATGGCTTTCTGTAAGCGGTGTAGTTTAGATCAGTAGCAAACAGAACACATATTCTCCCTTTGGTAGGGAAGCAACTATTAGACTGGGTTCTGCTATTTTTAAACTCGTCTGTGTGTGTTGAACTTCTTTTATGTTCTGTTCTGTTATGGGTATAAACCGGTTTGGTGTGCTGAACTTCTGTTCTGCTTTGGGTTTAAACCAGTTTCTGATCACTTATACCAGTAAAAGTGTAATGTCTGCACTTAGCCACAGGGATTCTATCAAGCATGTGTTCTCTGAAAAAGGATGAGAAGCTTGTCTCTACAACTAGCTTATTTTACAAAGTTGGGGCAATTGCAAAGGTCCAATAAGATTAAAGAACAAACTCTTTAGAAGTCACAAAGTTACAAAGCCAGGAGATAATGATCTTGTCACATCCCACAGTCCACAATGCTCCATTAATTAGCATTTCAACCCACCATCGATGGCTATGTACTAAATTTTACAGCCTTTTGAGTAACTCCCTTGCAGAACTGTGGATAGTCTGATTCTTTGTTTCTGAAGAAGCCCCATTTTAAAAAAATGACTTCTTAACCCAATATATGCAGGAGAACCAGAGCTCACAGTTCAGAGGCAGAGCTATCCTTCTGCTTGCTTTTTGGAAACACTGCCGTGAAGCTAAAAATTCCAGGATTATAAAGCATCACAACATGGACAGAAACAGATTGATGGTTTGTGCCATGTTGCAATTCCATAAGGCAATGTTGACTTTGTTAGGTAACTTACATAGATTTACACATGCTTTTGTATCACACTGTTCAGAACATGTTAGAAAGTGTGGTTAAAAATGCACTCCCTCCGTTATTCTGAACTTATTTCAACTGCAGTGGTAAGCTCAAGCACATCACATAGTATGTAATGCAGTATCCACAAGCAAACCCTAGAGAATACAACTTTAATGCAATCAATACTACCTGAAGAGCAACATTTTTCATGACAAAATACTCTCTATATTAATTTTCTTCATACAATCATCTATTGTTGATTGCCCTTCAGGGTATTTTTATCAGAGTTGAAGCCACCAATTTGGAAGTGTCATTTTACATAGTCTTCGTTTTCTCAGGATGATCTTATTAAGCTTCAAGGGTTTGTCATATTGGATCCATCTTCTATGTGGATCCTAGTTACTGTACAAGTGCCATTTTTGTACCGCCCTCATTTTTAAATAGAAAATGGCAACATTTCTTTCCTATGTAAATATCTCATAAAAAAGACTTCAAGCAAGAGAACTCTTTAAAAGCACAGTATATTGGTTTTCTTGCAGCTGCACTATGGACATGAATAATAGAAGACATCCATATATCATTAAAAGATGTTGTTTCAAGTTTCATTATGTTTTCAATCTAATTTTTATATTCCCATGGATATCTTTTAAGGTAATACTGAAAATCAAATACTAGGTACCCAATTTTAATTTTTTATAAGGTAATATCCCTAAGATTAGTGTGTATTTTAATGTCTTCCATACATTTCTAATTGGAATCTAAATGAATGATTGCATAATTAAAATTACTTAATTTCATTTATCTAATGCTCTCATTTATTTGCTACTGCTATGCATTTACAGCAATATTGCAGGTTATTGTATTAATCTACCAACTTGATATTTATTTTTGAACCTCTGTGGATTGTATTCAGATCAGCTTGTAACAGCCAGAGCCTGATCACAGTTACATCCATGTAAATTTGGTGTAACTGCAATGAAGACAGCAAAGCTAGCTTTACTTCTACTAACCTGAGGGTAGAATCTGTTCCAAAGTTAGCATCCCAGTTACAGTAATAATGAATGTAACATAACTAAAACGTGGCAAGAATTAGGACAAGCCCAGCTGGTTAAATCTCATTTCTCTTCTCCTCAATATAAGTGGGCCATTAGCAAAATTAGAGCACAGTAGAGAGCAAACTCCATAATTTTCTCTTTCATAGCAACTATCTGATTTGAAAAAATCAGCACTGGCATCTGACTCAGATACAACTACTCTGTTCCTTCATAGATGGAGGAAAGACACCATGGAGACAAACATATAAGAGTGAAAAAGGAAATGACATGATCAATCAAGGCAGGAGATTAAAGAAGGGAGATACTGACTGACTGATACAGCTCCGAGAAGAAAGGAGCCCCAGTATGCCCAATGATCCCTTGTCAACAACTGGATCAGGTGAAATATGGGGTTTTTCATATCCTACTTAAGATTGAATATTTTTTACTGTATATAGATGATGCTTCTTGTTATTCTGTACAATTGAATTCCCATTCATTCTCCCTTCATACGCAATTGTGAATCTGCCCTACAGAGTCTTTTACAGTGAAATAACAATAAACTCTCTTATCAACAGCTTGTTGTAACAGATACAATACATGGGGTACTAAGATCAAAAAGAGCATGAAAAGCATTTCTGCCAACATTGTACAAAATATGAACATCTGCTATATCTGGGATCCTGGGAGTTGTAATTATAATTTTTGAAATCTGCACACAAGAGTTATAAATATTAGAACTGTAGCCTGTGAAAGCTATGAAATATTTAAGTTGTTTGGCAGGCTTAAGAAAAACTCATAAACTTAATTTAAGCAGCCAAACACTGTATTTTTACAGATTTTACATCTTTCGTGTCATTAGTCATATAAATTAAACTGAACCCTGGAGCAGCACAGAACTTGCAGACCGCGAGTCCTATGGGCAAAGAAAAGGTCAATTTGAGATTTAAGAGTTTTACCAACACTTCAGCTTCTTACTTTCTCCATATTTCAATTATTGCATTCAGTTTATCTTAGGTATTCTTAAGGTACCCATTAGTTTGTTATCTATTATGAGCCAAAAGTGTTCTTGACACTGTACCTTCACATACGTGTGTTATCCAGATGTACATAGATACGTTAGATTAGCCAGTACACTAACAGTTTTGCATCCTTCCAGTAACACAAAGTAGCCACTGACCTATCTTATTTGGCTTGTTAAATAATGTTTATGGCTGCTGGAGAGGCACACAAAAGAAACTTGCCTGTGTCACTCATCCAAGAAGCTCACAACCTAATGAAGACACAGAAAATAGATTTCATCTGGATGATGATTTAAACTTGAAGTGGGGCAGATAGCTTGATGAGATCAATGATGAAAGGCTTTGCAAAAAAAGTGTGCTGAGGAGCCAGTAGGGAAGTGAGGAGCTAGTTTGGCACACGAGAAGAGGAAGGCAATGCCATGCCTAAAGGGCAGCATGAAAGAAAACAAAGATAAGAGAAAGAGGAGGATACAAAGGGAATTGTGAGGATAGAGGTTTCATGTAGAGGGTTTTCAGGGGGTTGTTGCTGTTCTTCTAAAAAAGACTCATAGGATAGAAAATGCTCGGATCAAAGAGGAGCAAAATTATAACTGAATTCAGGACAGTAAATAAACAGCCAAATTCACAGAAGCTACAATATGAAAAAGACCCAAAGGCAAATCCTCATTTGTACAATGTCTGTTCAACCTGTGAGGTATCCATATGCCACCAGTGAGAAATACAAGTGCAAATGGGGCAGGGGAAGAGAAAAATAGAGGACATAAAGGCACTGGGTTTTGTATCAATAGACCAGACTGTCCTCTAAGATGGCCACCCTAGGTATGTGGTTTCTGAGAACAGGGGGTGGGGAGGTGCAGGAACTGGGTCCTGAGAGCAGGGGTAGCAGCAGCAGCCATACCCACCCAAGGAGCTCCTAAACAGACCTGGCTGAGCTGCTGCTACCGCCATACCCCAGCTCCTGTTCATAAAGCAACAGTAGCTGGGGACTATTTCAGAGTTCCTGACATAGGGATGCTGCCAGGGCACAGATTCCATGGGGGTGAGGTTGATTCTAGCATCCTTCCCAACTTGGTGCCCAAAACAGGTACCTCTCTTGCCCACCCTTAGTTATACTGCTGCCTGTAGGGACTAACTGTTGAATCAACCTACCCTCTCCATTGGGTTCTATGGGGTGGGGAAATGCAGGGTCAGTTAAGGACTTCAGGACTATGGCTCCTACAGAGAAACTGTAAAAATTGGGGGTGGATACAGAATGCAGGGCTTTCGTATATGACCATCCTATGCCCATATAAATATCCTTCAAGATCTGTACATTTTTTTTCTAGGACAAAAAATTCCAGTCTTCCTGCAGAGTGGCATAGACACAAAGCCAATATTCCTTCAGGTAGTCATCTGCCGGGGGAGAAAGTCTTGTCAGACACATTCTCAGGGGATGATTCTCACAGTGTGCTGCTAACAAAGGCTCCCACTTAGTACAGAATCCAAGCTATTAACAGCTCTAAATTGTACCATGCTTTGGCAAGTACAAATTTTATGAACCATTTCTCAGTCACTTAAAAGCAAAACTTTAAGGAGAGGGCCTTAGAAAGCTATTCATGACCATGAAATACCAATCTTTCTAAAATATAAACATCAATTCAACTCAAGTTGTGCAATCTATGGATGTTGTCTAATTTACGGGCATCTGCTTGAAGAAGAATGAGAGAAAAGGTCACTACCAGTTTTAAACAAATTAGATAAAGCATAAAATATTGCTATATCAGGCCCACGTATAATTATTACTAGGAACAGCTGAGAAAGAGCATGTATGGATCCATAAAAGTTTCTTTTTAAGATTTTTTCTTGTGATGTTAAAACATAGGAAACACTTGATGCTTTATTTATTTATAAACAACTCACGTTATATATCATGCCAATTTCAACAATCTTAAAGGTAATTATGCATCCTTTGTTAAAACTCCTGAATTCCTACCTTTAGTTTTTAGGTTGACATTTCTGCAGCAGCATTTCTGATAAAAGTAAAGGTCAAGGAAAGGTGAAAATTACTCTATCCTGAGATGATAATTTTTTAAGAACACTTCTAATATATTTTGTGAGTAGGAGCAGGAAAACACAGAAAAGAACAAAGAATCCTTTTGTTTAACCACAGATTTTTCACTCCTGAAACATACAGACAGTTGGAATCTTTATTGGAAGGGTTTTTTAGTCCTCAGTTTTCTTTCAAACACTTTTAGCTGACATAACTAAGATTGTGCAGTGTGCAGCTTTGAAGTTTTGATATTTTTTTATTTTTACTCACTAGCATTACTGCATTATTTAATGTCAGTGCCTAGTACTTATAGACAGTAATCGTAAACACTAAGATGACCAACCTGCATATGTTACCATGGATAGCTGTAAAATATCTTGGATGAAAACCCATTGATCTCAATGGGCCAAAGCTTCACCACACTTCTGAAAACAAAAGTTGATTCTTTAGTGGGTCATCATCAGCATAGTGTCTAAGATTTTAAACTAAATTTGTTGAATCAGAGCACATTGCTCCAAAGCCTCAGAATTCATCAGAGCAGCACTGTCCCATAGGGGACAGGATTAGAAGCAATGGTCTTAAACTGCAGCAAGGGACATTTAGATTGGAGATTAGGAAGAACTTTCTTCACTATAAGAGCAGTTTAGCATTGGAACAGGCTACCCAGAAAGGTAAGAAAATCTCCATCTGTGGAAGTATTTAGGGCAGATTAGATAGATACTTGACTGGGATGGTTTAGTCAGAGGTAATCCTGCCTTGAGCAGGGAGTTGGACTAAACGATTTCTTTACGGGCCTTTCAGCTGTACTTTTCTATGATTCCACAAGATCTACTTGGCATCAGAATCCATAATTTAACTGATATACTGTATATTTTAATTTGGTAATATCCTTGAATTACTCCAAAGCAACTGAAATGATCACTGCCAAAAATATCCCAAAATATGATTGTACATTATTTGTTATGCTACCCAAAAAAACTGCTTCTGTGACTAAAGAGGATATACATTGGCTACCTAAATTATAACCTTAATCTATAGAAAATTACCTTCCTATGGTATTTTTCATAAACAAAATTTTCTGATAGCTTTGGTGTTGAACCATTCAGAATCTTCAAGTTATCTCTGTGGATTTGTGTAGAATATCTAATACTTCATATTTTGGAGGAAGCGAACAGTATCGGTTTTGCCCCTCTACCAAAGTGAGGAAAGTGTGGTTAAAAAACAGGTGCCCAGCACAAGAGACCTGACTTTACTGAAAATTACTTTTGTTTCCTCTTATATGTTATACAGGACATGACTGCCTTCAGGAAACAGGGATGCTGTTCCACAAGTTCTAAAGAACTGATCTTGAATATGCACTGAAAAATGGAAGTACTAGGATGCAAATGTCATGACCCAAATAGTTTTTAACTGAAAAATGATAGGGGGAAAAGAAGGTGGTGCTGAATAACAGTGCAATTCTCACCATCACTCCACTTGTAGTTAGTAGAGAGGTGTAATTTTGGAGCTAACTTGATAAGCTATACAGACTCTCAAAACAACTTTATGCTGGAGAATCAGGGCTGCAAAACTATGTAACTGAATAAGACTATTCCAGAACCACATTTTGATAGCAAAATACTTTGTAATGATTACCTAATAGCTAGCATTTGCTGAAACACTTTTAATAGACCCATTTTATCACATGCAAAAAGAATTTCAGTGCTAGTTCAGTCTCCTGTTTCATTCTATCATGAATCAATTTGTAGAGACATTTAGAAGTCAATAATCCACTGCAGCTTTGATGACAGGTGATTAATTTCTACATTTTAGAGACATAATAAGATTTAGCAATAAAAAGGCCTTGAAGTAACCTACCAAACAGCTTTAATCTCAGCCTTGGGACTGTTGCTAAATATGAATGCTTGTACACAAATGTGGATGATTTAAGTTGGAAGGTTTTATTGCAGACTACTTGCCTTTTCATATTAATCTTGCTTTACAATCTGGCTATCTATACAATCAGTTTATGCTGAATATTGTTTCTAACACAATACTTGGGGGAGGAGAGTTAAATTATTTGCCCACAAGGGCTCTATTCTACTAAAAACTAGTTTTACATGCTTTCCATTGTGTGACTTAGTGGTTTTCTCAGTGTGACAAGGTTAGATAGGGGGGAAAAAGAGAGAGACAAAGACTCACACTTACACTAGTAAATGACACCAAACTAAATAACCCTGCATTGTATTGAGGATTCAATCCATATTACAGAGAAATCAATGGGAGTCTTTTCTCTTGAATTCACTAGGGACTGGATCAGGTATGATGAGCAGACCTATATTAAGGGAAAAACTCCAAGCTCTTGCACCCTATCTCTTGGGTCATCTAGTTTAAACAAGACATTTTTATATTTTTATGTGGAAGGAAAGGAAAATAATACAAATCTTTAAAAAATCTTCATTTTCATTTGAAAATGTCCATGTAACATTTTTTTTTTCCACAAAGTGCTTGAGTCCAAAGCTTTAAATGCCTACAAGGCACAAGCCAGCTGCACTGAAACAGCATTAGCCAGAACTGCTAAAATGCATTAATAAAATGGCTCCCAGACACAGATTAGAAAGGATAAAGCTTATACATGGGCCATTGAAAATATATTCATGAGTGATAGCTGAGCAGATATTCCTAGAGAAGTTGGGGTTCTAAATTACCCATCCCTGGAGAATTTAAGCTCTCATTGTAAGAAGGTATGCACAGGAGCTTAAGCCGGGCAGTGCAGCATCAACATGCCTTTCAGAAGCTCAGCCCTCCAAGTGGAATTCACAAACATGACTTAGGGACCAGACTTCACTGGATAGTAAATGGGGAATGCGAGGCATCTCCAAATGGGATCCACCAGAGACAACATGCTAGGAAAGGATGTTTAAGCCAGACAATAGGAAATGCTGATGAAGCATGTTCCTGAAATCTCACCCATAGGTGTAACAAAGCAGCCAAGTGTCCAGGGCAGCAACAATTTCTGGCTGCTGTTGCACCATAGGCACAAATATGAGGCTGCAGCAACAGCAGCTGGTATTTTTTCTGCCCCCTACCCTACCCCAAAGGCAGGGCCTGGGACGGATTTCATGGTTGCCCCATCCTAGTTAAGCTATGGATCCCTTCTACTCTCTTCTAGACTTCAGTACCGAATTCAGGGCTGGCTCAGTCTATCTGAGACTGGGCTTCACAGCCTGAAACCAGTTCTTGTGCTTAGGCACCAAAGTTGTTCGCTTGGATCTGGATGAGTGACCTCACTCTTTCACTTAAAAAATACAGCTGGAAAACAAGGAAGATATCTTGCAGCTTTTAGTTAAAGCTTGCCAGTTTGTGCACTTGCTAAATAAACAGGAACCCTCCTGAGCCTGAAGGGAATTCAAATGCCCATTTCCCAGGAAAAACAACTAATTCTGTGACATGGGCAAGGCTGGAATGAGGACATTATTTTCCCCTTCTTTTGATCATGGCTCTGTAAGCTCTGAGATGAGTGAATCACTGCAGAGATGATGTGGGAAGCCAGTCCCAACTCCCGACACTACTTCCACTTTTTATCCCGTGCTTACTCAAAGTGCCAAAAGCAGCCCTTGGAACAGAGACCAGAACCAGGGATCCCTCCAGCCAGGGGAGTACTGTCATCATTAGGTTACAAAGTCAGACTGCCTCTTGCTTATTCACACCAACCCTCTGGGTTTCTATAGATTAGCATGCTTAACAGAGAAGGAGAGTCTCCACAACCAAGGCTTGCTTGTAGCTTGGCAATTACAGAGAAAACATATGAGAGGGGTAAAGAAACAGGAGCCTACACAAGTGTACAAAAGGTTGGAAGTAAGGGCTTATGGGTGACTAGGAATAGTGGTGTAGCAATGAACAGGATAAAAGGGGACAGTATTGTCAGTTCTAAGAACCAAAAATCATGATGCTGGCATAAAAACCATGAAATGCTGAAAGTAATAAATGCACATGGGGTTATTTTTCCTGCCTTCAGGTTTATTTTCCTAAAGTTTTTAAGCATCTTCTGCAGCCAGGAGGACTAGAAACATACTTAACAAAATATTAAAGTTACAATTCTTTCATACTTACAGGACCAGGCCCTTAAGGAAAATACCAACTATCATAAGACTGGTGATAAAAATCATGAGAATTGGCAACCCTGTGAAATAAAGAGAAAATCAAGAAGGCAGATGCAGATGGCAAGGGCATCTAAGCACATGTTTGTTGTTCACTCTGACCCTCTAGATTTTACACTCATTTCTACAGGGCAGCACAGCTTCAATAGGCAAGGTAGAGCTTGCCTATTGAAGCAAGCACAGGCTTGCTCGTAGCTTAGTAGTCACAGAGAAAACACGGAAAGGGGTAGAGAGGCAGAAGCCTCCATGAGAGTGCACAAGGGTAGAAGGAAGGAAATGGGACTTAAGGAAGACTGACCAACCAGGTGCTGACTTATGTATGTAGAGGAAGGAGGGGGCAGGTTGGACAGGGGGGTGGGGGCAACAGCAGAAGTTTATTGACAAAAGGCAAGGTAACAAGTACAAAGAAACTAACTACTGAAAATGAACTTTGGGGAAAAGATGGAGTGGATTGAAGTCAAAGATGTAATAGCTAGAGGCAGAGCCACAAGTTATTATTAATTATCTACAATATACCAACAATTCTAACAAGCAAGACAAAATGTATACACTTGCCAATTTTATTCTTTCAGAAAGTAATCGTTAAAGCC
This sequence comes from Crocodylus porosus, assembly GCF_001723895.1. Lineage (NCBI taxonomy): Eukaryota > Metazoa > Chordata > Crocodylia > Crocodylidae > Crocodylus > Crocodylus porosus. The sequence continues at coordinate 129,697,157 of NW_017728906.1, read as the reverse complement.
CAGTGTTTGCAGGACTGAAATCCAAGTACGAGGACCAGCTTGTTCCCTATATAAAGTAGCAAACCTAAATAGAAGGACATACACACTTTAAGGAAATGAATTACCTCAAGAGACCAGGCAGTTGAAGCAGACTAGACACATCAGATGGCAAACGGCGGGGTGAGGTACTGCACAGGAGCTGCCTACACTGTAGAACTGAGAAAGAGTTATGACATTTATGCATTTTCATTTCTACAGGTGGGGACCTCAAATCATTTTGTAGGTTAGGCTCTGAGTATCTCTAATCCAGTCCTGCCAAGACCCAGTTGATATACTTCTACCTTGTCAAAGAAGGACCCAAGATGTGCTTAAATCTATTCATGGTTCTGAAAGGATACATTTTAAGTTTGAACTGTTTGTGAATCTAATACTTATTTCAACATGTCATGTCTTCAACACCATATTTATTTGCAGTTTCCAAAATGAATCTCATTTTATAAGTGGTGTTATTTAGGTGCTCTGTACAGGTCTCATTTAGTGCTTCACAATCAAAGGGATTCCTTGAGTTAATGAGAAAGTGCTTGTTGGGACCAAAGACCTTTCAAATCTTTCATGAACAGAGGGAGAGATTACCCCAGAAAAACCAACAACCTAATGATTAGGTATATGTCCTGGCCACCACCCTACTTGCTATTTTGGAGAGGACTTCTTTGAAAAACTCTTCGGAGTTGTTCATAATTAAATAATGATATCTTCAGTGGAGCAAGGCTTTAATTATGAGATTCCCATGCCATAGATAATGCTCTACTCATAAAGCTATTGGTTATTGTGGGGTGGTACATGATTACACTCTCACTTTTTCTCAGATCCATACCACACACAAACTTCAAATAAACCCTGGTTTTGTCCAGCTTTAAAAAAAGAACATTTTGCAATCTTGAACAATTCTGTGGGAAAGAAAAAGTCTCTCTCTCCCAGCTCTACCAGAGAAAAAAAGGTAGAATTCATCACTTGGCATTTGATTTAATCACTTTGATTCTTTTGATTTGACCTGTAACTCAAGAGAAGCCTTTTCCAAAAAAGGTTTATTTTTTGACAAATCCCCCCTTGCTGAAAAGTTTTGGTTTTGACAAATCAGTATTTTGTTCTAAAAAACTGTTTCACTGGAAAATTTCCAACCAACTGCATTTACAGGAACAACTTCCAATGTTATGGATTAGCTATATACAATCTGAGACCAGTCTGAGATCAGATTTACCCTTTTAAGCTACAAATTTAAAAATATGCATCAAGATGAACAGCAATTTAACTGTACACAGTATTGTAATGTGGTGCCCATAACTAAACACAGAATTTACAAGGGATCTTCTTAAGAAATCCATTTTTGTATCCATTCCTCTATTATTTGCAAAAGCAGCTGCAAAATAGGTTATTCCTGCTTATCAGGTAAAATCACAAACCTCATGTCTAGTTCATTGTTACCTATACCTAAATTTTTATCTTATATCTGGGTGTCTTTGAGCACTTATGTTCCAGGAGTGAAATCCTGGTTCTATTGAGCCTAGGCAAAATTCCCACTGAATTAAAAAAACAAAACAAAAAACCAGGATTTCATCCTACTTGTCTTCTTGGGGGATTTTAAATTACTTCTTTCTTCCACAAAAATCACTGCTTCCGGACTAATTCAGACAGTTTCCTGTCCACATTAAACTTCTGTCAGTTCCTTTTCTGGATTTCCAAATTTATTAATTTTCATTTGCCACCTCTTATTTAATATAGTTTGTGAAATCAGCAAGTATCCAGGCTTTTGAGAGCACCACAATTCCTAGGAAAAAATAAATGAAAGAGAAAGAACAGAGAGGGAACCGTGCTATGCATGTACCTCCTTAATAAATAAGGAACAAACAGCTAACATGTCTAAAACCTTCATCCCCAAAAGGAAGCGGTAAAAAAAATAATTTTCAATTCAATACACCAGCAGACTACACATTAACAGTCTCTGGGTACAGCTACAAAACAGTTTAGATTTAGAAGGAAGTGCTTTACACCAAGGAATTGCCATATGAAGACACAATATGTATATCTGCTGCTGAAGCCAATGACACTAAATTCTCTACAGGCCCAGTCTGAAAAGCTAGCAAGATGTGCAAGACTAAATAAAATGTATCAGGGTCATGCATCCTATTAAAATCAGTATTTTAAAAACTGCTTGCTTAAAACATTTACCTTGACATTGTAGATTATCTTTAATACTGAGCCAGCTCTCATACAGTTGACCTCTACATGAAGCAACTAAATCCCAGATATATGATTGATTTTTAGGCCTCTTTATTCAAGAAAAATATGAAGCAAAATCAAATTTCAATATGTTTAAAATTTATGCTTGCAGAGACAGACTATTGTGAGATTCAACATTTTTTGTGCATTAGTACTGCGGGAGATCAGGTAGGGCTGTTACAAAGAGACCTTCATCAACAGATAACCTCATATACCCATAAATAGTGCTTTGTCCCCCACTTCCATTCAGGTTAGCACGATTCATAGATTTAGGGCTCTTGTTGACTCGATGGCTATATTAAAAAAGTAGATGCCTTCTGAACTGAGTCTAGAAGCTTTGTTTAATCCCTTGGCAATTTTATCTAGATAAAAAAAGGACAGATACATTCACACTTCTTATATTCTTCCTATATTACTTTGAAATTAATACAGGAATAGAATGTTTAAGTCTTTAGCTGGTAATAATTATTTATCAAGTAGCAATGATCGACTTAGCTCTATAGAAAACAAAACTTTTATGTCCCAAACACCTTAATATCAAAAAAGGTTCAGTGAGTGAAATCCTGACTTCACTGAACTGAGCAGAGATTTCAGTCAACTCAATCAAGATTCCACTTGGAAATAAGAGACCCAAGGAAATCTTGTGCCTAAAAGGAAGAAACAAAAAATATTCATTAATTTCTTTAAATGTATACGCACATTAAAAAGAGCATCTATTCATATGTTCAAAGCAGCTCTGGACATAACTTGAAAACGGAAAATTAATACCTAAACATAACCAAAATGCAGCACTACAATTCACTATCAACCACTACCAGACACACAACTCTAGAGTTCAGATTGCCTTCTTTCTCCAGACGCTCACTACACTTACAAAGGAAAAACATTTTACCATAAAAGTAAATTCAAGGCTACCAATCTAAGAATCTTCACCTAATATTTTAACAGAATTTGCTTTTTCTCTTAGATTATGTTGGTTACTACAAAGGTCTTGATGTTTGCTAATAAAACTTCAGTGATATTAGCACTAAAGTTGTGCTTTACCTGTCAGCAGATAAGTAACAATTTAGTAATGCCTCAGGGTGATTGATGGCAAAGTAGCAAAAAAATAACTAGTACTATAAACCCTATTTACAACATCCAAGAAGAACCTTGAAAAGATAATACTATGGATTACCTTTGTGTTATTTTCTATACTCGTTATAAAATTTGTCACAGGGTCTTTAATTGTCTCATTTTCCATTTTTTACGATCTTTGTCATGAAAATAAGTTTTCACATAATTCAGTGCCTGTTAGATTGCTTCAAACTCTGCTGAAAGAGTCTGAATACTTTAGTGATGCTATACTGTGATATCAGACTCTTCAACCCTTGTTCACGTAGTGATAAAACTTTTGAAAGAGTAGCTATAGAATTTTTATACCCTCCCTATATATTATATTACACAAACCTGCTTTTTCTTTCACTGCACTACTAGCCACTCAAAGACTAACCAATTAAAACAGAATGGAGACATTTGTTGCTGGTGCAACAATTCACTTTACCATGAATTTAAGAGTCTTTGGTGTTTTTCTAATATCCCCTAAGCTCTGGGATACATAAGATTACTTATGAATTAAACCTGTCTGAATACAGTTTTCATTTAAATAAAAAGAAAGCAAAGCGAGGTCCAAATTCAGTTTCAACTAAGGCATCCATGCAGTACTTAGGCATCTAAGTTGACCCTAAACCATAATATTTCAGTCCCTGAAAAATCATTAACACAAATGGTAGGTGGGTCTTTCTCCTGATTTATGAATTTTTAATGCCCAGGGTTGGCAATGTCGATGATTTAAGAGGGCAGATGTAAGATATGCAAAGAATGACTTCCAGAATGACACTCAGCATTTTGTACTGCCTAAGGGAAACTTCCTTTCAGCTCATCTGGCAAAGTCTGCGAGGAATGTTTTCTACTTTTTCTAGCTGGTTAACAGACTCCACTCATGGAGAATGATGACATGTCTTTAGTTATTCATACCTTTATAACATGTGGTATGGACAACAGCAACACGATATACCTGGGTGTAAAGAGTTTAGCAGTGAAGAGACTCCAGCTAGTAGGGAATGCTGTAGCTCAACTCTCAACAGTCCTCAGTACTGTAAACACATCATGCTTGTCCCTGGTCTCTTACACCAACTTTCCAAAGAATATTGACTCAAGTTAAAGATCATAATTCTTATCTGTAGGCCTAAAGTATATAAAGATTACTTAAAGCTCCAAGGCAAAGACAATTTTGCTTTTTCTGGCATAATAGAACTTCATGTACTCAGTGAGTGCATTTCCATATGCACTTACTGACGAGTTGACTAACTAGCTCCACAGTAAAGTGTCACAGATTACACGTGAGCTCTTATTAGGATGGAGTAAACTAATTCACTCCACTGTAGGATAGTACTTGACCAGGACAAATACTATTCTACAGCAAAGTAATTACATTTGTTCAAATGCACGTGTAGACTGTGACCAGGGCTGGCTGGGGCACAAGAGTGCTACAGTACAGGGACTGCCTGTCACCTAGTTCAGCACTGTAGCATCCTCATGCCCCAGTCACCCCCTTTGCAGCACACTGAGCCATGCGGGAGCAGCCCTTGGTTGCCAGGCTGGCCCCTGGGACTGCCTACCAGCTGGGGCTGCTCTGCCCCAACTTGAATTGCTACAGTCTTGGGTACACGTGAAGGTGTTGTACCCAGGAAGTAAATGACTGGAGTGCGAACTGTGCCAAAATTTATTCAGGTGCATTAACAGCACATGTAGGTGCACCCCATGTCTAATCTTTCAAGGTCCTTAAGTGTCATTGAAGTCAAGATATTTATAACTAATATTTTTGCCTGTATTTTACCCTTTATTTTTCAGTTCACTCTTCCTATCAACTATTCATTCATGTTTCTTTCCACTCTAATAAGTCTGAATGGTAAAGGCACTTTGTTGCGCCATGCAAACAGGAAATGAGTAGTGGTAATTATAGTATTTTGTCCAGGTATGTTGCAAATTTTGTGCTACTCATATTTTGAAAATCATGTGCTACAGTATAAGGATAGCTGACAGGAAGACTATAAAAAAAATCAGCAGGATTCCAAATAATAAGGGTAGTGTTATCTACACTGTAATACAGAATACAAAGAAGCTAAAGTGTAGTTTTGAGGAATTAAAGTAAGTCCAAAAAGTAACATGCCTGGCTTTCGTCTCACTATAAATTGGTAATAAGTCATTTAAGTTATACTGATATAAAATCAGGAGTATGTAATATGAGAGTGTGGACCATTCTGTTCTCATCTGTTTGAGTGATATTTAATAGATGTTGCTTGAGAGTCATCTAACCATTCGGAAGGGTCCAGAGGAGGGCCACTCGCATGATCAGTGGGCAGCAGGGCAGACCCTACAAGGAGAGGCTACAGGACCTGAACCTGTTCAGCCTCCACAAGAGAAGGCTGAGGGGGATCTAGTGGCCATCTATAAACTTACCAGGGTGGACCAGAGTAACAAGGAATAATGGCCACAAGTTGACTGAGAGTAGGTTCAGGTTAGACATTGGAAGGCACTACTTCAGTCAGGGTGGTCAGGGTCTGGAACCAGGTTCCAAGGGAAGCGGTGCTGGCTCCTACTTTAGGGGTCTTTAAAAGGAGGCTTGATAACTACCTAGCTGGGGTCACATGATCTTAAACTTTCCAGGGGTCATATGAGCCCAGTATTCATTCCTGCCCGTGGCAGGGGGTCAGACTTGATGATCTGCTCAGATCCCTTCCGACCCTACATCTATGAACCTATGAACCATTCAAAAGCAGTGAAATGACCTATCAAGAAAGCATCAACATTTGGATTTTAATTGCGCACAGGAAACATAAAGAAGAGGCAGCATAATTATCCTGAATCACCCTTTAGTAACATTCTTTACAAGACTAGGAATTTCACCAAATATAGATCAGAAAAGGCAATAAATGAGAAAGTTGAGCAATATTTGAGGTGTCAAGACAAGGGTGAAAGACTCCTCCTAAAAGGGAAAAAAAGAACACAGACTCTCCAAGTCCTATTCCTGCTCTAAAGCCATATTTGTACAGTTAGTCTGGATATTAAAGAAAGGATGGATAGTCTTAGAACAGACAGCAAAGAACATAATTTTACCTCTTAAGTGCTGACTTTCAGTGAAGGCTGTGCTAATTCTTGAATTCTTTCAGAAGAATAATAGCATAACTTGTACTCAGAGTGTTTCCAGATAAAAAGCAGCAAAAACAAAAGACATATGTAAATAATAAGATACACATGTATGCAGAGGTCCTGTTCATATTCTGTTTGCAAGAATGAGGATTAAAGCATATTGAATGCATTTTGACTTTGGTTTTCATATTTGACTTTTATTTCTTCAGTAATATTATTTAGCATTGTCAGTCTTGGGATGAAGTTACATGTTACACTTAGATGATCCTAAATCTGTGGAATGTTAAATGGTGTAAAGTTAGAAAATGCTGTGAGCAGTCATATTTTAAGGACTAAAATTATTTCTAGAAGGCTGGTGATCAGAGGTGTGGCTAGGGAACAACATAAACCTCTCTACATGGCCTCCTTTGACCTCATGAAAGCCTTCAACTCTGTCAACCAAGAAGCACTGTGGAAAATCCTTCTGAAGTACAGATCCCCAACTGAAATTCATTACCATTCTTTGTCTGCAACATGATGCTATGTGAGTAGTGGTTCTCAGTAACAGATCTATCACAAACCCTTTGAGGTTGGCAGGAAAGTTAAGCAAGGCTATGCCATCAGTCCAACATTCTTCTTAATATTCCTTGCCACAAATCTCCATCTGACCACCAACAAGCTTCCAGTTGTAGTAAAGCTAAATTACCAAATGGATGGCAAACTGTTTAATCTCAGTCAACTCCAGGCCAAAACCAAGACCACCTCAACCTCAATCATTGAGCTCCAGTACGCTGAGAATGCTGTAGTGTGTGCTCACTTGGAGGCAAACCCTCAGGCAATGTTGATGTCTTTATTCAGGCATACAAGAAAATGGGACTGACACTTAACATTCAGAAGACTAAAGTCCTCCATCAATGAGCCCTTAATGAGAAGTCCCCAGCTCTGGTAATTTAGATTCATGGTGAGACTCTGGAGAACACTCAGTATTTCCTGTACGTCAGAAGCCATCTCTTGCAGAAGGCTGACAGTAATGAAGAAATCCAACATTGCTTCAAATGTGCAAGTGCAGAGTTTGGATGCCTGAGGAAATGGATATTTCCAGATCACAATATCAGATCTGAAACCAAGCTCATGTTTTATCAAGCAGTCATGATCTCCACCATACTGTACAGAATTGTGATGTAGACAATGTACAAGAGACACCTCAAGTCTCTGGAGAAGTACCATCATGGATAATCCTTCAAATCCAGTGGGAAGACAGAAGTACCAACATTAGCATCCTCTCACAAGCAAATAACATAAGCATCAAGGTGCTAATCATCCAACATGAACTTCACTGGGCTGGCCATGTCATCCAGATGTCCAACTCCAAATTCCTGAAGCAAGTGTTATTCTCCCAACTTAGTCAAGATGTATGCTCAAGAGGAGCAAGGAGAAAGTGCTTCCAGGATATCCTCAAGGCCAACTTGAAAAAACAATGCAACATTGACATCAACTCATGGGAAATTATTGCCCAGGACCACCCCAAATAGAGGACTAGTCCACTGCAAGGAACTCAGTACTTTGGAACCTTATGACAACAACAGGAGATGGAAAAGCAAAAGTGGTAGAAACAGCATGTCGCAAATCAAGAATCTGCAGCCAGGAGATGAGGGGGGCAGGTGGCTCCCTGCGCTGTGTGCACTCCTGGAGGCCGGGGCAGGGGGAGGGGCATGTGCCCTCCAGATCTGTGTGCAGGGTCGAGGCAGATATGAGCTGGCAGCTGCAAATTTGTGGATCCCTACCCTGCTGCCCTCCCACTGTGGGCAGTTTCCAGCGTGGCAGAGCAGACTGGGGTAGGGAAGTTCAGTGCTACCACCATGAGCCCTGTGCTGCCATGGAGAGATCCTCCCTGCCCTGCCAGGAGCAGCGAGTGTAATGGCACTGGATTTAAGACCCAGATACCTTGCTCTGGGTGGACCCAAACCTTCAGACTGACCACAACTTCTCCATTCAATAATAGGCAAATTTTATTGATACACAGTGATAGCAGATACGAATAATGAAGTCAAGGCAACCAATTCTATATTTACTAGTACTAGGACTGCCACAGAGGGAAGGTATGTACAGCCAATATGTAAGCTTCACCCTCTGGCTCATTCTTGAATGTCAGCTGTCAGTAGCCTGGAAGCTGAGGCCCAAAGCCTACCGCCCCTGCAGTAGGGTGGGTGAGATGGGCTGATGGTATGCCCTCTGTCCATGGTGGCCTCAGATTCACCTCTTAGGGGACTCTTTGCTACCATGAAACTCCTCTTTTGGTATTCTTTCTCTCCTCTGATGACTCTTCATTGGGGCATCATTGATTGGTTTTCTTATGGTCAAGATACCATCCATGTTCTGTCCTGTCAGCATATTCCTTTGTTTCCCAAACCCATCCCATGCACACATATCTTCATTTGGTAGTTTACCCGTCTCCTCATTTGGTCCAGCCACCAAAACCAGAAATCCCAAGGGCTCTGCAGTGGGGCACTGTGACCTAATGCCGCCTTATCTCATGTTATGGAAACAGTGTTATGGAAACAATGTTTCTCATGTTATTGAAACATGTCTTCAATTTCCCAGCCTGTGCGTCTCCTGGCTTCAGGCCCAGTGGGCCTTGAAGGAAACTCACAAACAGGCTTTTAGAAACCTATTAACCCTTACCATCCCTCTGGAGCATTGTCCTAATGTATATCTACTTTACCTACAAGCCAGTTCCTAAAAATAAATATCTAAATACCATTTTCTAGCCATCACCCCCTCTCCAAGCAGGATTTGGTGCAGTCAACTCATTTCTGGGGCGTCAAAGTGGCAACGGGGCAGAACATCAGGACTGCTCCTGCATGGAGGCAACCCTGTGACCTCTGCAGCTCAGCCACTGCCCACAGGTATCCAAACCAAGGGCACTGGGAGTGCTGCAAGGCTTGTCTAGCAGCTGCAGAGTCAGGAGTTTACAAAAACTGTTTACAAAAACCTGCATAAGTTAGATCAATTCCTTCTCAGGCTTTCTGAATGTCTGTACCTGTTATAAGTGTAATGCATAACTTCACTATTTATTCAACATTAGATTATCAGATCAGTTATTCAGAAAACCAGTTTTTTATCTTGAGCAGCAGCTTAGTTTGTGATTTTGTTTTCAGCAATAACATGAGGGCAAGATTTTAATGCACCATACATATCACATCAGCAGGCTCTTAAATACAGGAAAGATCTGGTTTGTGTGAATGCTTTAAAAATAAAGGAAAATGTCCTAACTGATACAGTGAAGAATTGTTCCTTTATTGCCACTGAATATGAGACAACTATATGGTCAAAGGTAAATGCAGGGCTTTGACATTTAATTTTGATGTTACAGAAAGATGTTTCCAAAGAGTCAGATGTGCAGCAACTGCATCACATTTGCAATTGTCTTTGAAGTTTTAATTTCAGTTCATGCTACTAAATTACCATGAAGGTTTATTTTTAACTTGTTATATAAAGCTTTAAAAAAATGCAAGGAACCATCTTTGGGTATGAAACATGTCAAACTGAAAGCTGTTAATTGTATAACTTCAGTATACTGTTTTTTTTTGTTTAAATTAGTTCTTTTGAAGGGTTATGGCTTTTTGATGGCCTGTAAAAAAAAAAAAAAAAACCTTTTTAATAGTTTTAAGATTTTATTTTTAAATTGTCTGTATGAATTTTGAGTGTCATAATTATATCATAAATTAAACACATAGAGATTATACCACTTTACCAAATTTCCCCAACAAAGCTCTGAAAATATAATGGATTTTCTGGTCCTATTCTTTTGTAGGCAAGCGACTGCTATAACTTACGGTATGACATCAGATGGCTGCAAAAGCATGTCTTAATAGTGCATACTCTCTATAAGACACATGAATTCTGTCTCCCTTCCGTCTGTAAATTTCATAGATTCATTATTCACAATTGTTGTCTAGTGTTCCACTCCAGTTCCATCCTTCTCTTGATAACCAATCTGTCCTTTATACTTTCACTCAACTGATTCTACTTTTTCCAAAGTCCCTAATTCTTTCTAAGTAAAGTTCACATCTTGGACTACACCCATATACTCTTTCAACAGTTCAACCAGGTGCAGTACCAACTACACTCTTTTTGAAATCATATCCAACTTTTGCTTCTTCCTGTATGTTGTCTCTTGGTTTTCCTCTAACCTCTGAAACTACTCCTTCTGTGCTGCCTTTGGAGGTCTCTCCTCATCAGTCATCTGATGCATGGGATGGGCTCCACCTTTCCCCTAAAGGTAAACGTGTGTTCTCTTCTAGGTTGGCGGACCTACTCCGGCAGGCTTTAAACTAGGCTCATCGGAAGGGGTAGACGAGGGTGAAGGAAACATCAGACTGCCAGACCAAACAGCACGACCAAACTACAGCCCAGCCCAGACCACCGAGCGAAGCAAATAAACAGGTAAGAGATAGGGGCCAGGGTAATGCTGGGACTAGGGGGTCAGTACACACATCTACAGGAGGCCTCAAATGCCTCTACACAAATGCTCATAGTATGGGTAACAAGCAGGAGGAACTCACCCTCCTGCTGGCTGACACCAGCCC
>NW_017728906.1:129642831-129686131 GCF_001723895.1 Crocodylus porosus | reverse complement strand
TCAGGAGGCGCTACTTCACGGTCAGGGCGGCTAGGATCTGGAACCAACTTCCAAGAGAGGTGGTGCTGGCTCCTACCCTGGAAGTCTTTAAGAGGAGGTTAGATGAACACCTTGCTGGGGTTGTTTGACCCCAGTACTCTTTCCTGCCATGGCAGGGGGTCAGACTAGATGATCTGTTCAGGACCCTAGAAACTATGAAACTATCTAACTTTATGTGGGACTCCACAGGGTTCTCATACCTTAACTGAATAATATGACCTGCAAACACAAATTCATCTAGAACTTTTTTGCAGATCTCACAGGGTTACCTCTCAATAGAGCTCTCACAAAAGGCTTCACCTTCTCCTCCAAATACCACTTTACTAGCCTCTTTCACAATAATTTTTACCTGTAATGCCAACCTGCAATCTTTGACCATGTTTCCAGAGCCTCATATCCCAGATATTCCTAAACCTTGAATATGTTTTATATAAGGCAACTTTTTCCAAGTACTCAGCTGGTCCAATAAAAGATACCACATCTACTCAAAGAACCTTGCCTGCTTATATAATGCAAAAAAATGTAATACCTTATAGGACCATCTACCTACCAATTACCTACTATGACCACCAATCCTACTACATACTTCTATGTATAGCAACTCTAAAATATGGCCATTTCCTATTCATCAAAATTTCTAAAAGATTTACCAATGATCCCATTTAATGTTTCACTTATTGCAACATTCTTTTCCCACATCCATGGTGGTCTTTGAACCAAGTGCTGCTAAGAGATTTCCTCTCCCCTTAAAAGGAAAATTTCCCAAAGGGAATTCCTACCAATCATCTATTATTCACTATGTAACTGTCACCTTCTGCCTCCAGTCAGCCAATGATGGCAGGTACATTGTGGACATTACTTTTCTGAAAATACTACTTTAGGTTTTTCTGCACCTAATCTTCACATTTGAAAAGAAGCCCGTTTATTCACTGACATTCAAATCCTTTCTTTATATAATTCTTTGTTGTATTGCCTGCAAAATAAACTTAAACTACAGTTCTGTCAATGATCCAATACCACTGTCATCATGCTGATTAATACTGTCTTATCATTCCCCTGCATTGTCCTATTTAACTGTTGTTTCTTTCCTTGTACATAGATTATAAACTCTTCAGGGCAAGGACCATAACTTTGATTTCTGTTTATACAAAAACTAACACATGGAGATCCTGGTCCATAACTAGGTTGCCTATATCTCACAGCAATACAAGCACTCAGTAATAACAATAATATCTTTTCCTTTTGCCCAGGACTGCAAATTTCAATCTTATTTTGTATTTAGACACTTTGAGCACATTGTTCTCAGATTACTAAACAGAAATGATGCCATCTCTGGGGGGCAGGAAAGAGATCGACACATCTGTCTCTCTGACTTTCTGTCTTGGTGAGCCATCCTACTTGCTGTAGGATTGCTAGTCAAAGTCATAATGTATCAAATGGTGCCGATTTAAATGAAGAAAGCAAATCAGTCATTGAGGTATGCACTTATAGCTCTTTATATGAGAATTATTAAGCAGAATTGTATTATATAACATACATAGATAAGTAGCATTCAATGAACTTGTGGCAAAACTTAATTCTGTAGAGGCAGATTTCTGAAAAGCAACTTGTGTGCAAGAGCACCACCTAAAGTAGAATTTCCAGATCTATTTTACAATGGCTTAGACCACAGTCTTTCAAATAAAATGCAGTTTTGAGGGATATGATGATAACACTAGAATTTGTGAATGCCTGAAATATGATCATTCAGGCACCTTTATGCACAGATATGTAAAATCGTTTTGTGCACTATAAAGAAAACATGTACAATAAAAGTTAAATATTAAATGTTAAAATAAAGGTTAGATTCACTCTTTTAAACTACAACTTCAGTATTAACTTTACATATTCTGATGTGTTTTCCAGCTTTGACTAGTATTTAACAGTAATTAATATTAACTTTTGTTAATTTCAAGTTCTTGTAATTTTATTCCTAGTGCTTATCACCTGAAATCTGTTTATTTTTTTGAGGATGAACCTTTTGATTCTGATAGTCAAATATATATGTAAAGGAAATAAAACAAATGAAGTTGACAAAGATTATTAAATAAATTTGCCAGTGAAGGCAGACATTTTCAACTTTATGTTTGTATTTAAAATAATACATATATGTAAGGCCAATAAAACAATCAATGTACTGCTACTAGAATATTTTTCTTTAGGAGTTTATTGCCACAAGAAAGGTAGACCTAAACAGTTATAAATCTGATACAGGAGTTAATTATTAGGGAAAGGGCCAAAAAAGTGAAAAGGAAGAGAAGAAATATCATTGCTATGACAACGATGGCTGCCAGAAATGGCTTGCAAATCATGACACTATGCAGGGACAAAAAGTTGACTCTAAATTATAGTGAGACTGGGTCTCTAAATCAGTGGGGAACAAAATGATTTCAGTAGACCTTTAATTTTCAGTTATTGAAAGTCAACATCATAGCTAGTAGCTGTAATGCTTTACAGTAGACCATCACAAAAGTATTTTATTTTTTCATTTTCCAAAAATGTATGAAATTTTTAAACATAAGCTAAAATCAATCATTTTACCGATTACACTAAAAGCAACTCCATTCCCAAGAGAAGTATGGATTAGCAGGGTCAAGAACAGGATGTACCGAGAAATCAACTGAGAATATCTTGCAATTTTATTATACTATCAACCAACCAATCCTAAATGCTGGATCAAGTATTAATTTAATCCCCCTTTCCTAGGTTAGGGAGAGTATGACAAGAGAAGAAAGACCAGAAAAAGGTTCACTTTGAGTGTGTACAAGCATTACATTTAGACTGATAGTATCCGGTTTAGTTTGGTAGAAATGCTACATGTGGTTAATCTGGTCTAAAAATGGAATGCCCAGAGGAAAATTAAACCTCATCCAACCAGGTCTAAGTCCAGGTATTAGTCAGGTTTAACATCTTTCTTGGGATTTTAAACTCAAAATGTTGTTTGAATTATAAAAATGCCATAGGCTTGCTCTAGAAGGATCACTCAAGGATGAGTTGAATTTTCATATTCATTTTACAACTGACTAGTTTGGTATAACTGTCAACAGAAATGGCAGTTAATACCAATGCCTTAAGTTTTGGATGAAATATCCATTTATTTGGGAACAGACAGACCTCAAGCTAGCTTTTAGTCAGCTCTCATTTGAAAATAGTTTTAAACACTATCACATTGGGTCACATTAGAACCCAATGCTACAGCTGCTGAATCAAGGATTTCTCCTTTATTCACCAAATCAAAAAAAGAAAAGGAATTTAAAAAAAAAATCACTCTGCGCCAGCCTAAAAAGTTTAATGAGATTGGAAACAAAATAGTTCATTTGCAGATCATTCAAGTGTCCTCTTAAACTTTTCTTAATCCTCTTTTATATTTATATTTTTTTAAATGTAGGTCAATTCTGAAACAGAGATATTGATTCAAAATTTGAAACAACTGAAATGTTTCTTTTTGAAAATGGGGGGAAAAAAAGTCAACCTTCCTAGAGCAGAACACTATCTCAAGGATGATTACATAAAATGTTTCTGAATTCTTTAAATCAGTGGTCACCTGATCGACTGGTTAATCAGTGAGCCCCTGACAGTTGATTTCAGTCTGCAAGCTGGGCTCTGTGTGTCGAGCCCTGCTGCAGTTCAGGGCACAAAGCCTGGGGTGCAAAGCCCAGCATGTAGTGGCAGCTGCCTTGCCCCGTGAACAAATCGGGGGGGGACTTGCCTCCCTGGCCTCCACCAGGGTGCATGTAGCAGCAGGAGGCCCCCTACATACCTGGAGAAGCCACCCGGGTTCCGACCCTCCCCCGGCCCAGCCCAGCTGGGGCCCCACTTACCCAGGGGCAGAGGGCACAGGGGCATATGTGGTGGAGAGGGGGGCTAATGGGGCTTAGCCCCCCCCCCAAATGCATGGCAACAGTAGGGCCATAAGGTATCCTGGCCATGGGCTTCTGGTGGTTGCAGCAGGGGTGAGGCACACATAAAGCGGTGAAGGAGGAGTGGGGCTGGTGCAGGCGCTGCATAGCTGGAGCATGGCACAGTATAGAGCTGTGAGCAGCTCATCTGGGGCAAAATGTGGAGGGGCATTCAGCCCAAGAGGGCATGAAGGGCACTTGCCAGGCGAGCTGAGGCTGGGGCAGTACTGGGCTCCTCCCGGCATGGTTGTTTGGGCCAGGAGGTGGCGGTGCTGGGAGTGGATTGGTGGAGGGCTACAGCAAATTTTTGTAGCCTCGGTCCCAGCACTGCTGCCACCACCCAACCCAAATACCCAACCTGGGAAGAGTCTGGCACCACCCTGGCCCCAGGCTGCCCCGCTCCACCCCACCCTGCATGCAGATCATGGGGCATGTGCCCCCTCTCCTGGGCTGTGTGCTCCCCCTCCCTGCACCCTCTGGACAAGCAATGCGACTTACAGCTCTGTCTCATGCCAAGCCCTGGCTGTGCAAGTCCTGCCTCTGCCCCACTCCCTCACCCACTGCTGGATGAAGCCAATCATGACCTCAGTGATGAGGGAGAGAACGGGGTACAGGCAGGAGCAGGGGCTCGGGGGCATTGGGGACAAACAGAGGCCTAGGGGGAATGTGCCCCTCAGGCCTCTGATTGTCCTACCATGTGGCCCAGGCAGGACCCCACTTCCCCCAGCCCCTGCTCCTGCATGTGCCTCGCTCTCTCCCTCACCACTGGGGCCTCAATCTTCCCCGTTCCCCCTGTTACCTGTCAGCTCTGTCTTTCTGAGGGAGTCCTGGCACCCAGCTTGCTGGACTTACAAAGGACTTTTTCTATTTCCCCCCACTCCCCCACCAACACACACACATATACCTCATCTAACTAGAACTAAGCAGAAGAAAAGTTTAATAGGCATCTCAGGCCATACATTCCCCAGTCCCAGTATGGGAAGCCTATTTAAACTTGATTGACTAATTGCCAGGTTAGGGAATGCTGAGGCAAGAAACTGAGTCAGAGAGGGTATGGGCAACATTTGAACAATGCTTAAGGGTTCATTGCAATGTCCAGCCTGTTGGAGCCCTGACCACAAATGCTGTCATACTTTTCCCAGGATGACTGGTGGAAGTCCTTCCCACAAACTTTATGAACACTCATGATAAACTGAGGCTTATTCACAACAAGTAAAATACAAAATCCTGACACTGCAAGCCATCTCAGAAGAAACAATGTGGTATCCCATCCAGCATATCTTCTATTCCTAAGAATTTCAAACTGGCTCCTAAGGGTCCGGTTACTCCTTAAAAACTTGTGTTCTTCCTGGTTGTTAATCAGTGTCTTGAGAGGTTCCAAACCAGATAACCTCTTGTCAATAGAAAAAGATAATTATTTACACAATTAAAAGAATGCTTTGAAGAAGCTGGACTAAGGGTATAAAAGCTGCAAAAGCAGCAAACAGGGCACTTCAAGAGGAATAAATCTCTCTGACACCATCCACTGTTGTTCTTGAGAAACTGGGAGAAACAGATCGTCTCCCTTCAAGGATCGTGCTGAGAACTTTGCTTGTCAACAAATAACCCGAGTGCCGTGGAATGGTGAGATCCCAGATCTTGCTCTCACTCTCTTTCTCTCTCTCTCTTTTTCTTTTTCTCTCTAGGCATAACTTTCTATCCTGGATTGTATTAGTTAAGGTTGAGCAAGGTTTCCCCAAATACTCAATGAAATCAGGGTAATATTGTAATTGTTTTGTTTGTTTTTCCTTGCATGTCTATTACTACTAATACCATTACATATTTCATATACTTAGCAATAAATAACTTTTATAGTCAAACTGGTGGTAACCAGGTGTATTTTTCCTTCTCTACTTCTTCCCCACTTGCTCTGCAGCAATGCTTCTTTTACTTAAGCCAAAGATCCCTGTGGAGCCCAGAAATACTGTGAGGTCCTCTCATCAAGAGGCTACCACTACTAGGACAGTTAGGGCAAAAGATTAGGACGTGCTGAGTTTAAGACTCATAAAGGAATCAGCTTGTATAGGCTGATTGACCCAGTTTGGCTCAGACATGCCCTAATGAACTAAATGCTGGCCCGCGAGGGTGTCAGCTGGACACCCAGCCAGATTCAGAGGCATTCTGTTTACCTGTGTGCTTGTGTCTAACTGCATTTTATTGTTACCAAAATTAACTGATTCCTGGCATATGAGGGTGTCAGCCTGTCCATACAGATCAACCTGGCTGGGTCAGATGTGTCACTTTAATCTCTGTGTGTTTGTACGTATGTGACTGATGTGGTGGCTGGAAGAACCCAACCCCATTGAACTGAGTCCTGCAAGATAGCTCCATGGGAGCAGAAGGGAGAGATACAGCTCCATATAGAAACACAAGGAACACAAGAAGTATACTGATAGAATTACAAAGACCCTAAAACTTATCCCTAATAAATGAGCATACCCCAAAGTGATGGGCAAATCTAGTAACATCCCCACAGCCCTTTCCCTTCCCACCACAGACTTACCTACTCAGGGGCCAGGTCCCCAAATAATTTTTTCTCCCTCCACCTCAATCTGCCCCCCCCTTTCCTCCCCCCTTTCCTCCCCACAGGCTGACCTGGGGAAGGGGGGAAGGGCAGTGCAGGGTAGATCTCGGGTTGCTTTTTCATTCAAAAAGTGATCTCCTACCCAAAAAGGTTGGAGATCACTGCTTTAAATATATTTTTCCCTTCTTGGGGAGGAAGCATCTGCCAAATTCACCCCAAATGCATTATTTTGGGCCCTGAAAGCTAGATTTCCATTGAATTATTATTTGTCAAGAAAATTTTGCCCATGACAGTATCCTGTTAACTCATTCCCAAAGACACAAAGTCCTCTTTCTTAACCAGTGTTCTTAACCACGTCTTCATGTCTTACTTAGGCATTTGCTAAATTGAGTGACAAATACTGGTAACTGTCATTTAGCTTCAAAGAATTCTACATATATGAGTTTTGAGTTCTGTATAGTGTTAACATTTTTATTTGCATAGTCTTTATATCTGCAATACAGCTCATTAGGAAACAGATTATTCA
This sequence comes from Crocodylus porosus, assembly GCF_001723895.1. NCBI lineage: Eukaryota > Metazoa > Chordata > Crocodylia > Crocodylidae > Crocodylus > Crocodylus porosus. Next base: position 129,679,065 of record NW_017728906.1, on the reverse strand, counting down.
TTTTCCAGAGGTCAAAATGGAGATAGAATAATTAATACCACAACTTTCAGAAGATCAATATACTGTTATCACAGTTTTGCAACTAAATGGAGTACTTGAATATCAACATTGCAAATTATGCTTCTAAATAGCCATTAGCACTCAGAGCCATGGTTACTTATGTTCACAAATTTCAAACTTCTGACATACTGGGGACCACATTGTTCCCATTCCTGTATACTGACTATGGTACTATTATATCCCTAACCCTAAAATTATGATGTAGCACCTTTCAAAATTCTAATTATTATATTTTTATTTTAATCTACAAATATATTAATGTCCTGTTTACCACAGAAAGACACAATTATCTATAAGACCAGGAAGGTTCCCTTTACCTCTTTTAACTATGTTTTTTCCTTTCGGGAAAAAAATGCAGCATATATACAGAGGAGAAGACCAGCATACTAATATATACAGGGTGTGTCTACATGTGCATTTAAGCACGCCTAAATTTAATGCACATTAGCTTAATGCACATTAAGTGGGAACAGGCATCTACACATGAAGGTGTTAAAGCACATTAATGCTGTATGTGGACTCACCTGGAACTAAAGTTAGTCCCAAGTCAGTCTACACACACAGTGTTAATGTGCTTTAACATCTTTATATGTGTATTAATGTGTTTTAACTATTCATACCTACATTTGATACCTGTACTTGCAGGTATCAACTTTAAGCATGAAGTGCCTAAATTCACCATTTTTAATGTGCATTAATGGCACACACATGTAGATGCACACCCTTAATGTGCATTAATTTAGGCTAATGCACATCAAAACATGACATGTAGACGTGCCCACAATGAAAGGAAACACTCAAGGAAACTAATATTGGCTGGCACTTCTATCATTCTTTTCTTCTTGAGAGGTTAGCACAAGAAATTAACCAGGCAACACCTGCACACTTATAAGCCGGTACTTCCATGGTTCAAAAATGGGTAAACTGAGAAAGAAAGCTAAACTGACTTTTAATCCACTACAGACCACATAATCTCAAGGCATAGATGTCCAATTAAGCTTTCATGTACCAGAAAGATACCTTATTATCACAACTGTTTGATATGATTCCCTTTTCAATCCACTTAAGGACATTATGCAGTTGGAGTTATTCTTCCACTAGGAGACCACATGCATTCAAACATGTACACAGGCAGAAGAGCTGTAAAGGGACAAAAATACCAGACTAGCACATGAGAAAATTCCATCTATATTTTATATGACCTTACCAATATCTTTTAGATTTCTGAGAGGGCCAAATAAAAATGCAAGGAGTTCAATTAAATATGCAGAAGATGCTTTAAAATAATAAATATAATATACCTAATAAAAAACAACCTAAGGCAGCTGACAAAAGCAACTCTCAGCAGCCCATTAAGCCCTCTCCATTAGTTGATTTTTTGTAATGTGTTAAACTCCACCCTAATTCATATAAAATATAAAGAAGGTTGGCCTCAGCTAAACAAAATTCTTTAACCTTCTTAATCCCTCCCTTGATATCCCTGTTATTTTAAGGGGATAGTCTTAATGCAAAATAAGGGTATTCTGGACCATATTCAAGAAAATGAGCCAAGTATGATTCGCAGACTAGAGTTGCAGCTAAATGCATCTTGTGCTAAGAGTATTAGAGTATTTGAACAGTAGGTGATGAAAATCCAGTATGTATTAGAAAGAAAATACAAGTGATATGATGTTAGGGAATCTGTCATTGATGGACATGCCATACAGCACAGAAAATATGAGTTAAAATAACATACAACATTAAACCTACTACAACAAAGATGGAAATCTTAAGAAAAGGTACAACAGCTGTAGCAAAAAAGACAACAGAAGCCAAGGTTAATAATATGAAAGTTTCTCATAAACCAGTACCAGATAGTCATTTACTACTTCTAATAAATTAATTTTTGTATTTGGTACCTGGCCACTAAAGAGAGAGGCACACAGGAAGAAGTAATTGATTAAGAGAAGTTAAGAATAATTTGCTTGTAATAAATGTGGATTTATTGGATCATATAACTTTGGATAGGCTCTTAACATGGGAGAATTTAGCATTAAATTTGCCATTGCAATTAGCTGCGATTGCAAGGCTTTTATTAGTAAATGTTTAGGATTGGGAATCCAGAAAAAAGATGACAAAGCTGATAGGGAAATACAGATCACCCGAGCGAGGGACTAACAATAGAGGGATTGGGGTGAGGAGGGGAACGCATACTCCACGTATCACCACTCCAGAAGTTCGCTGTACAAAAAAAATCTAAACAAAAAAAAAGTATTTCTTAATCAAAGTCTATAAGAAACAGATTGCACAATGGATAAAGCATTTATGACACTTGATAATGTTCAAGAAAGACATTCTTATGAAGAAGTTAAATTATTAGTAACAAATGATTACAGAGGTTCTGTATGCAAAACCAATTGAAAGAAAAGCCCCCAGAAAAAATACTTTACTACAGGTCTGTCATAGACTAACTGGCAAATGCAAAGATGGGAATGTAACAAAAGGGAAATTGATACATGATGCAATCCAGGTCCCACTTACTGAATGGTAGGATGAGCAGGGCTGAGCTCAAAATAAAACAAAGGATATGGCCCTTTACCATCTGTAAGTTGCGATATATGCCATTCCTCTATACCTTCCTTCCATTACCACTTTTAGATAAGCAAAGTTTGCATTGTTCACTTTGGAATCCACAATTTAATGGCTTCTAATCAGAATGATATATTAAATTCATGTTACATTGCTTACTGTCACCTCAACTTTTGTGTACCTTGTTTCAAATTTTACAGATTATACTATGTCAACATATATGTTTTCATAAAGCAAACCCATTACAAATTAATAGAATGTTTTATACCCCAATGAAAATATTTCTCATAATAAATGTTTAATTTAAGTAAGCAGCAAAATTATATTCAACATTTAAGCCAAACCATTTTTAAAGCTTCAAAGAAAAACAATCATAATAAAAAGTGTTCTTGTTTAATCTACAAAATAAGTACATTTGATTTTAATTATCTGGATAATGACCAAGCAAGTACATCAGGCACATCCCTTCCAAGAGATAATGAAAGGCACAGAGAAGCAAACAATATCCTCAAGAATAGACCAACACATTGTGACTCTGAAGATGGCTTCAGTAATGAAAATCTGTCTTTTGCAAATGACTCATCTTCTGAAGACTGAACTGAAGATGTTGAAAATCAGGATGATGCATGTGAAAATAAAATTATCAATATGAAGATGAGGAGCAGTAGTCTATCACCGAAGAGCTATTTGATAATAATGAAATTGCAGAAACAGCTAGTGGTACAGAAACAAATGAAAGCAGAGGAAATGTCAATGATAATACTGAATCAGTAACCATTTTTTTAAATATAAGAGGAAGAGATAGCAGACAAAGAGGAAATACACTAGAAAAATCACATGCTTGCACCCTAATGAACTGAAAAGATTAACACGTAAATTAGCAAAACATTGATATAAACTTTCCTGATCAACCAAGATTGTTTTCATGGCATACATATTAAGATCGAAATAGGATCTTAGTGACATTGCCACCTTGCATCAAATTCTGAGAGGCAGTAAAATTAATGAATGAATACAGATGTTCAGAATTTAGTTCTTAAGTCTTTAATGACAGATAAACCCAAATTTTACTTTATAAGGAAAGGAACCCGTTTTTTTTTTTAATCTTTACATTACAGGTGATGGTGCCAGTAGCAGTAGAGATGAAAATGTACCTGATACAGCTCCACCACATGAAATTAATGATCAAATGAATCTACTTGCTGAAGTGCAAAGATACAAGCTCATAAATCTGTAAAAAATAATCACAACTAAAGATAAACAAATTATTAGCACAAATTATTGTTTTATCTTTGTTTTCATACCTGCTACATTTATTTATGGTCTTCCTTCCTCTAAATAATAAATTTCTACAAATACTATTTACAATTTTGTTCAGCTATTTTACCCTTCACTATCTTGCCTCCACAGTGCTTCCCAAAGACTTACAATATCTACTAGTTCTGTTTAATTGTCATTGTGTGATGGCTGATTAATCTCTTCCTTTCCTTTTCATCTAAAGATAATCAGTGGTTAACTGGTATATAATATTGGTTCTTGCTGCAGTTAATGCTCTGTCAAATGTATTTTTAGAAGTTTATAACTTGGCCATAAATTATCTTCCTTGGCCAACATTTAAAACTGGAGTTATTATGTACAATAACAAAGAGTCAGTATAAAGGGTCAGTTTTCAAGATGGAGAGGAGTAAACAGTGGGGTCCCTCAGGGACCTGTGCTGTTTAACATATTCATAAATGATCTGGAAAAGGGGTGAGTAGCAAGGTGGCCAAATTTGCAGATAACGCAAAATTATTCAAAGTGGTAAAGACCAACTCAGACAGTGAGGAACTACAGACGGATCTGGCACTGTTGAGTGTATGGATAACTAAATGGTAGATGAAATTCAGTGTAGATAGTGTATAGTGATGCACCTGGGCAAAAATAACCCAAACAATATCTGCACTCTCACAGGCTTTACATTAGCTGTAATCACACAGGAAAAAGATCTGGGAGTCATTGGGACAGTTCACTAAAGACATCAGCTCAGGGCTCAGCAGCCATCAAAAAGGCAAACAAAATGTTAGGATTTATTAAGCAAATTGTAAACAAAATGAAAAGTATACTTGAGCCCCTTTATATATCCATGGTGCATCCACACTTTGAATACTGTGCCCAGTTTTGGTCCCCACACCTCAAAAAGGAGGTTAGAAGAATTAGAGAAGTACAGAGAAGGGCAACAAGGATGATTAGTGCTCTGGAAGGTTTCACATGAGGAGAGACTAAAGAAGGTAGGCCTATTCAGTTTAGAAAAGGGGGATCATGATAAGGGTTTACAAAAAAGTAAATGGTGAACAGGGATTTATTATTAACCATCTCTCAGAATACAAGAACTAGGGGTCACAAAAAGAAACTAGTAGCTACTAAATTAAAAATTAACAAAATAAATGCATTTTTCATATTAAAGTATGGAACTTGTGTTGTGGAAGCTGACAGTTTAGCCAGATTAAGAAAGGGATTGGACAAATTCTTGGAGGAGAAGGGCATTAGCAGCTATTGAGCATGGGAGTTAGGGTTACAATCTCTGAATCAGAACTTCCTAGACCTTAAAAGGTATGTACAGAAGTGCTCCATGAGCATATTGCAGTACTGTAATTTAGACCACTTTTAATAGCACTATAAAGTCACAGCACTCTTAAATATGACAGAAGTTCAGTGTTGGGGCAGAGGGGTGGGGGACACCTCTGAGCCTCCCTGAACTTTCCAGGCTCAGAGGGAAGTGATGCTCCATAGCCTCCTGGGGCTTCTCCACTAGTCAGAAACTTGACTAGCATACAGAAGCTTTTAAAGTGAGGTAGGTTGCTAAAGTGCTGTAAAATATAGTGCTTGAAATTTAATACCTCATTTAACAAAAGAGTTAATGTTGGGTGCAGACAGAAGTGACAAGTTTCGCCTGATCTGGCCAGAAAAAAATTTATAGCTGTGACCAAACACAAGTTCATGGCTGCAAACAGCTTAAAAATGGCAGATTGGGTGAAAATCTGACTCCTCATTGCATGAAGTATCAGATAAAGATGTTACAAAATGTTGCGTCTTTTGTAACTTGTGTCTGCAGAGCTCCCAGCCTGTCACTGTTTTCAGAATGGGAGAGAGGAAAGGGAGCAAAGGGAATTCAGTCTGAAGGTTTTTCAGTCTCCCTGGAGGGTGGGGCAGGTGTATTGAAGCCTTCCCCAAGTTAGGTAGGGCTCCAGTGCACCCACCCTATCCTTCCACACTAGCTGAGGAGCCCTGGGAATTAGTTCCCTCCCCTGCCTTTCCCCTGTCCTGTTCTGAAAAGTGAGCACTGGCAGAGAGCCTGGCCATACTTCTATGGAAACCTGGCTGTTGGCTCCCAGCCACAGCTTGATTTCCTTGTCCCCTGGAACCAACTATGAGCTTCTGTTTGGTCTGGGATAACGTTGTAACTCAGAACACTTTGCAAAAATTGTTCTGAGTTATAGCTGGGAGCTGCACTTCTGTTTGCACCCTTAAAGCGCTGTACCCATTTTAAGGTCCTGTAAAGCCATGTGCTTCTGTTAAGTCACAGCAATAAATCCCTTTCAATGGTGAAAAAAGCAATTTCTGTATACACACTAAATGCTGAAGGCTGCAAGTGAGAGAGGAACAGTGGAAAAAATCTTGGTCATACCCAGTTCACTGTTCCTTTCAGTATCTACTCTTAGCCTGTGTGTGAAGTAAGATACTGGACGAGATGGATGTATAGCCTGGCCCAGTAAAGGGTAGTTATTATGTTCTTATATGTTCTTAAGTAAAAATAAAACACACGCAACTTGCTTTTTTCTGTTTTCTGGATCTTCTATAAAAATGCGGGATTTCCTGCAAAATTCTTGAATCAACCAAATTAGTTATCAACAGTTTTGGTCAAAGAATTATTTTAAGTCAGATTTCCATGTGCATTTTCAATTTTTGTGCTAGGACATAGTTGTGTCAACACTCAAAATCACCTTGACTAAGTTTTAAGCACCCAGCTCCTAAAATAAAATTTACAAGTCTAAGTTAGAAACTTAAGTACCACATACAGTGTATGGAGAATCACAGCAGACAAGTGAAGGAAGGAGGTGGGATAGGGAGAGTACACCTAAACCGGCCAACAGATAATCTTAAAGAAAGAAGTGTGTCTAAAGTCCCATCTCTCTCTGAGACTTGGCTTCTCCCTGCAGCTCTTAATTAAGTTCCGGTCTGAGACTCGAATTCACAACCTAAAACCTCTTCCTGTACTTAAGCACCTAAGTCATTCTTTTGAGCATGGACAACTGGCTCACTCAGACCATGACCTATCCACTTAATATAGAATAACCTAATAGACCACTGCACAGGAAGCAAGTGGCCTGGGTCCAAACCCACCTTGGTCTGGTTGGCTTCCGATTCACATCTTCCCTAATTTTGAATGCAAGATTCAGTCACTGTGAAAAGGAAGCAAGAGGGAGCATAACTCTGGAGCCCAGGGTTGAAGGCACCTCTATAAGAAAGGGAAGTCTTAGGTTCCAGTCCCTGCTCACCACCCCAAATGAATGAGCAGTATAGGCATTTTGTAAATATGCATGCTGCTGTGGAAAGGCAGTACTGAATATTGGTAACATACGGACTATACTGTGAAATTTAGGCACCTTTACTTGCCTATACACATAGGCAGATCTGGACTTTGAAAAGGAAGATGCAGGAGCAGTGACTGGAGCACAGGGGTGGCTGAACCCACCTGCTTCCAGCCTCTTCTCCGTCAGAGCATGAAAAGCACACCAGGGAGGCAGCAGCAAGAGACTTTAAGTCCCCAGATCAGGTAAGAATCCCTACCTTGCTCTCAGCACCCCATCACTTTCCCTCCATGCTGAGCAGCGTCTCCCTTCCCCTTCCCTCCCCCACCCCCCTTGCCAGTGCTGATGTCCTTAGCTGGAGTGAAAGGAGCTCCAGAGTTGCTCCTGCTCCTCTCCAGCCAGGGCCACAGGAAGTAGCTATGCAGGGAGTCAGATCAGCTGGGGACAGTGGTAGCAGCAGATGGATTCCCTCTTCCTGTGCCTGCCCTCTAGCAGGCAGGGACCACTTGGGGGGAAATGGCAGGAGGGGGAATCAACACACCACTACTGCTGCCACTGCCCCCCAGCTGGGTCCAGCTTCCCCATGCAGCTGCTCTCTGCAGTCCTGGCTGAAGCAGGGCAGAAGCAACTGAGCAACACTGTGGAAAGAGTGGGGGGAGGTGGGGAGGGGATGTGACTGCCACGTTGGAGCTACCTCTGCCTATAACCAAGTGAACATGCTGTGAGTGTCATAAATCTGTCTTGAAGAAATGAATTGAGATTGGATGAAAACACTTTCTTTTCTTGTGGATAAGGATATTCAAGGAAAGGGGTTTCTTCTAGTATCTGATAATATTTCAGCTGTGGTTCTCAAGTCAATGAGAGCACTTCTGCTTGCAATAAGCTCTCATGGAAAGGATTTTGGAAGCATGACAGAGGAGGATGGCTAGTAGGGAAAGTGGGGGGGTGGGTGGCGTAAAATTAGGCAGGGCAGGCTTGATAAATAAACTCTAGCACTCATCTGTCCGCTCTTACAGCAGTCCTCAAGAATGAACTGAAGCATTTCCAAAGGTTATGCTCTTTTACCTACCTTCATTGTACTCCTAACAGTCCTACCCAATTTATTGGCATATTGGGGGACCATAGCATGTTGAAGAAGAACAAGACTATCTATTCAAGTTCTACCTAGGTTCCTCCTTTACTTGATAAGAAGACATCCCTTGCCTTTTTTTGGAATTGATGATGCTATGAGTTTTGGTATGGGACTGGGATTCTCAAAGTCTGTTAAAGAGTGCAGGCTGTTACCTGTTTCCTCACTGAATAGTTCTATGCCTTCAAAGAACAAATATTAAATTCTGGCTTCTACTTCCCTGCCTGGCAACTTAAGCTATGACACTACATCTATGGCTGTCTGCAGAGGCATCTTAGCCACCAACAGATTTTTTTAGATGTTTTCTTTTAGTTCTTCCATGTTTCCCAGAAGGAGCTTTCATACAAAGGACATAATTGTCACTCAGATCAAAATATCGTATTTGGCCAGAAGGACCTGGCAGTTTGCCATCTGTAATTATAATAGGCTTTATCTATGAAAAGTTGAGTTTCTGAATTCTTGTTCTTTTGTTCAACTTTGATTTCTCTTGAAGTTCTGAGGCAACTAAGAAGCCCACACTGGGATGGTCAAAGAAATACTAGCACTGTTTTTGAGATATTTGGTACTGAAGTTCTCCAACGCTTCCAGCAAGGTTGGTAGACCAGTTAAGTACCTACCTTCCCTGCCTGTTTTGTAATAATATCATGGCAGGTCACATAGCTTTAATGGGGTGTCTTAGTCATGTTGCATCAGCACAAAGACTTTTGGCAGTATAGAAATATTGTAAAGAAAAATCATACCCCTAAAGACAGAAGAGCGTTTCTAGTGACAAGCTGGTCTTAGGTGGATAGAGTTATAGAAGTGTAATGATCCTAACAACAGCATAGTTTCTCCTGAATTTACTGAAATAAGTTACTCTAGTAGAAATAAATTAGTATACTAGTACAACTAAACCACACTAACAAGGCTATACACTTTCATAAATGCACCAGTGGATGAACCTGTTCTTCACCCTGGTCATTATTTTTGCAATTGCAGTGATTATTCATTTTCAAAGAACTTAGTACAACATATTTAGGTCAAAATATTGTTTATTTTTAAAGAACATAGTACAGTATATTTAACATTTAATATTAACGTGGAGCAGCATTTCAAATGACATCCAAATGCATGATCTTTATTGTAGAAAAGATTTATTTTGTTAACAATGTTCGCAGTGTTTCCTGTTGGCACCAGTATATACAATCCTCTTCAGCTACCAACTCTGGAGCAAGCCACATATAACTGTCTGTGTGAAAAGCATTATTCCCTTAAATAGTCACTGGAAGCCTCAAAAAAGGTCAAGTGAAAATTAACCTTGAACAAGTTTATTATCTGAGAAGCAAAGCAATCCCAGTCACTGGAAGCCCCAAAAAGGGTCAAGTGAAAAATAACCCACCTATAATTTTCCTTGGGTGTTATTCAGTGATTTTGGAAGGTTTAGAGTAGATAGAACCAGCCATTCTCAAGTTATAAGTGAACATGCATACATACAGACATACACTTCATTTTATATATATATATAGATATGTGTGTCTAGACGTACACAATCAGTAAAAACTCGTATGTATAGATAAGGCTGATATATGACAGCTCTGCCCAGTAACAGTTATGATAAAAAAAAACTACTATCCATACAAAATAATAAGTTTTGAGTTTTCTTGCTGAAATGACAAATTGTGCATCCATTCCTCCCAACAAAATTTGTTTCATTTCCTATTTAGCATTTGTAATCAGAGCTAGTGAAACAGAAGTCTAGATTAACAAAGCTTGAGAAGAAAAAAGAATACTTCAAACTAAAAAAGTGAATCTAGGAATGTTAAAAATAAATGTTACAATTCCAAGTTCAGTTTTTTAACAATGGAAACTAAAAGAGGCTAGGAAATGTTTCTCATCTCATAGGAGAACTCCCTACCCACCATACTAAGGAATATTCTCATACTCTCTGGCCCAATGAATGTTTAAATACTTTAATGAAAGGTAGAACAGCCTCAGTTAAGGGAATACCACTGTAGAAAACTAACCTGATTCTTGGGTTTCTTTTCTGGTAGTTAGAGATGCAGTTTTGAATCCTCTCAGGATGAGACAGAAATTGAAACCAAGTTTCCCAATATCTTCAGACCCCATCCCTAGCCCTTTACTGCTCTGCCATTTATTACAAAAAATTCAAAGAAAAAATCTTTTGGAAGTGCTGAAACAATTATTTGCAAAAATGGTGAAACAAATTCAGTAAGACTAACCACACCTTGTTGTGCATCTGCAGATGCATTACAAGCAGGTCCAAGGAGGTGATCCTTCCCCTCTGTGGGGCACTGGTCAGGCCTCAGCTGGAGTACTGCATCACGTTCTGGGCACCGCACTTCAAGAGGGATGTAGACAACATGGAGAGGGTCCAGAGGAGGGCCACTTGCATGATCAGGGGGCAGCAGGGCAGGCCCTACAAAGAGAGGCTCAAGGGCCTGAACCTGTTCAGCCTTCACAAGAGAAGGCTGAGAGAGGATCTGGTGGCTGTTTACAAACTCACCAGGGGGAACCAGCGGGAATTGGGGGAGGCTCTGTTCCCCAGGGCACCACCCAGGGTTACTAGGAAAAATGGCCACAAATTGTTAGAGAGAAGGTTCAGGCTGGACATCAGGAGACGTTATTTTACCATTCGGGCTGCCAGGCTCTGGAATGGGCTCCCAAGTGAGGTGGTGCTCTCTCCTACCATGGGGGTCTTCAAGAGGAGGCTGGACAGATATTTGGCTGGGGTGATATGACCCTGGCACCCGTTCCTGCCCAGGGCAGGGGGTCAGACCTGATGATCTGTTTAGGTCCCTTCTGGCTCTAAGTACACTATACTACTAAGATACTATGAAATTATTTCACATTTCCAAAATATTTTGACTTTTCCAAATTCTGTCATTTTCATTTCAGACAAATCTAACTTGGCAAATTCAACCAAAGTCTTGGCTGCTCCCAAACTGCATGGTTCTTGAGTAAATGATTCACACCCCTTCCCTCCTGCAAAATTGCTCTAATTTCTACAGAACCTTGATACTTAAGGTTTCATCCAGTATACACACAGAAAACTGTACAGTACATTGATTTCAATGAAAATGATGCTTCTATGTGTTGATGTCACTTTTGAAACTGGAACTTCTGGCTAAAACACTTCCATACTTAGAGGTGCCAGAGATATGGGTATGAGAGTGGCCTACATCCTATGTGGCTGAAAGCCTCATAAGCAGGGATCCTGGTTTTCTCTGTTTAAAAATCCTTAATTATCCGATTAAACCCCCAAAATCTGCATTTTTGTGTGATTAAAATGAATATATCTATCTATATCTATATCTAACTAAATACCTATATATTTTGATATTTTGAGGTTTTATCATAGAAAATCAGAGCTCCCCTTGCCCCCTTCATTCACCAAGATGTAGGTCCATCTGTGGCCATCCCCTCCACTGCTTCGTGGCACTGAGCAGCCTTGTTATGCTAATGCCCTTTCCCTGCCCATGCTGTTGCCCCCCACTCTCAATCCACAGACCACTGACCCTCCTGGTGCCTCTGCCTCCCAACCAGCAGCCCCCCAGCCCTATTGGTGCCCACTTCCCCAGACCAAGGCCCCAGCCCCCCAGGGTGTGAGGAAGGGGGGGCATGGGGAAGGGGGGTGCAGGCATAAGTGATGCATCTGGGAGTCATATGCCCATTTCTGTGCCTACAGTGGGGCACATGGCAGGAGCTGCTTCTGCTGCCCAGCAGATGGGATCCAACACAGGAGTGAGTGCTGTGCCACCATGGCCACCAAGGTGAAGTGCCCCCTGTTCTTCTGGCAGCAGAAGGGGCACACACCTTCATGCCACCACTGTGCCTCACCTTGGTGGCCATGGTGGTGTGGTGCTTCCTCCTGCACCAGGTCTCACCCACTGAGCCATGGAGGTGGCTTCTGCCCAGTGCAGATCCAGCAAGGTTGCAGCCCCATGCCCCACTGTGGGCACAAAAAATTTGAAAGGACACATGTCCTGCCCCCCTGCCACTTCACCTGTGCCCCCCTGCTGCACTGCCCATGCCTCCCAATGTGTCACCTATGCCCCCCACCCCTTCCCACATCACCTATGCCCCCCCACTCCCTGATGCATCACCTGTGCCCCCCATCCACATAGATTTGCCTGGAGGGAGCTGCAGAAGCTGCTCTCCATCACATGCCTGACTACCATGTTCATGTGTGTGCCTGATATGCATGTGGCACCCCCTGTATCCCATTCCCCACAGCCCCAAGCAGCCCCTTGCAGGCTGGAACTCTGCCAGCCTACAAGGGGAAACCCTGCGAAAATCCTTAAAGTAAAATCTTCATTTTGCCATGTTTTTCCACAGCAAATAGAAAACCCAGATCCTTGCACATGAGAGCACCTGGAAACTCTACCACAATGCTGTCCCAGCAACAGTTGACATAATATCCATGAACCATACTGTCCCAGGCTGCAACAGCTTGTTGCATCTAGACACTGTGGTAATGGATAAGGACAATAAAAAAAGTCCTGATGATCAACGTGACCATCTCACCTGAGAACTGGTGGCAGGCCAGGAGCAAAACCCTGACCAAATACAGGCTACTGGCTGATACCCTGAGGGAAAAGGGTTAGGATGTGACAGTACAGGCACTGATTATAGGAGCACTTGGTACATAGGACACAAACAACAAAAACATTATACTTCAGAGTACCTAACACTATGCAAAACTGATGAGGTACCTCATGGTATCCGATACCATCCAATGATCAAGAAACATGTATGTTGAACACAAAAGCCAGTGCCAATATCAAAACAGCTGGGTGACATCCAGCCAGAAGCAAGACAGAGGGGACAGACTGAAAACTCCCCTCAAATGCCACCAAACAAGAAAGACTTTTAGTGCCTTTAACTTTCCCTACGCCAGCAATTCTACACTACATACACATTGTTTAAGAATGTCTTGCCCCTCATAATTTTGTATGGATCATATTACCATACATAGGGTCTTGTTCTCTTTTCTGCATAGCATTGCACTGAAATGCTTTCTCTCCCTTTATCCCAGGCTAATATAGGCTTCATGACTAACTGCATGTTCTAGATTGCACCAACATATACCAAACATGTTCCATGTATCTACCATGCACTGATTTCTACACTTGCTTCAGTCTATGCAAATCCATGTAAATAACTGATTTTTCAATGTATACTAATAGAAAGTTTAAAATCTGAAAATGTTACCGCTTCTCTTTAAAGTTATGATTGCTTTTACTGTGAAGCAGTTTTTTCTACATTTTTAAAATACAGTTGCTGAACTTCTAGGACCTCTCCTTCAGAGAGAATCGTGATGCCTTTGTTGTTGCTACTATTTCTACTTCAGTTCTGTAGTGGAAGTAGTTCCACTTTCATCTTCATTTCATGGGGATGAGGTAAAAAGTTCAATGGTGCCAGTTCCTTCCTCTCAAGCTCCATTTACATTTGGCTGCAGCTAAACTAAGAACCTTAATGTAACTCCTACTTCAGCTTCTACAGTCAAGGCCCCTGAGTTAGGATGGGAAGAGAAATAGCAGCAGTTTCCTTTTGAAGCACAACTTTCATGATCTCGCTACAACAGCACTTCAGAAAGAAGCTGTCCCTTCTCCTTTCGGTTCAAATTATGCGCTCAGCAACTATGTGCAGCAGCAGGACTGAGTAAAGGTTTCCTAAAGAATACAGAAAGCTGACCTAGGAGCTAAATTAAGTTATGCTCTTTGTTTGTTTATTTTCTCTTGTAAATTAAATAGACAGCAAACATCTCAACATCTAGATGCCCTTAGCAATTTTTAAACGCCAATAATACAACACAGTAATAAATCTGGCAAGTAATCACCCCCATATTACCAAAAAAAAACCAGTAAGCAAGTACCAAAGAAAACTTAAAGGACCTCACCTTTCTCAGATACTAGTGTCATACATAAAGCTCCAATGCAAAAGCCAAGGAATAAACAATGTTGCAACAATGCCAAAGACAAAAGATACAGCTAAGATAAATTAAAGTGGAATTAAAATGTTGAGAAAGGCATGTAACCACCCATCTTTTTTCAAAACAAAAAGATTCCAGTATTGTACCATAAGAAAAAAAATAGGATAGTGTTGCTTTAAATGGAATTTATACTCATCCCTTTTCTAATTATTCATGTAAATTAAATTCTACAACTGAAAAAAAATTCATAAAAGTCATACTTATTCATCTTGGAGGGAGACCTGGCATATGAATAGTGCCCATAACCTCAGAAGGTGAAATGTAGAAAATATCACAGGCAACTCCCACATCAAATTTACTGAACCAAAAAAGGGAGATTCCTGATGTGAAGGAGACTTCAAGGAGATCCTCCCTAATCACTTCTTAATAGACTCACATTTCCAACACAGGAAACAAATCAAGAATTCTGAAGATGTGAAATTGTTAACCACTTACATTTACTCTCAGATCCAATAAAAGGTAAAAGTGCAGATAATGAACAACGTGTTCATATTTAAATAATAAGCCTTATAGGAAGGAATATTCATATAGATGAGTCCATAAAATTCTATAATGTGTTGATGTGCACAACAGCCCTGAAAAATTCACTCTACCTACACAATTCTCTTAAACTGCCTCCAATACAATAAAAAAAATATTCTCTTCATCTCCAATAATAAATAATTTTAGTATGTTTTCTTTTCTCACACCTGTCTGGTAAAATTCTGGTGATAATTAGATATGTATTTTACACTATTTGTTATACCATCTCATAGCCTGGGTAAAAGGAGAAAACATATTATATGAATATCAGACTGATATTCCACTATTGATAACATATTTTTCCTTCAGTTTTTGAGACATACTTATATGCAAATGCACAAATCAGCATTATGTATGTTGCATTTGTTGATCTGTCGAGAGCTTTTGACAGTATAGATAGAAGTAAACTATGGGAGAAACTGTTAAATTATGGGATTGACCCTTCTCTTTTCCATCTGCTGATAGAATATTGTAAAGATACACGGGCCCAAGTTAGGTGGGGCCTGAGGGGTAAACTTACTCAGAAATTTCCAAAATCAGAAGGGGCTAGACAAGGATGTATTTTGGCTCCCCTTCCTTGCACCCTGAGGGGCAGGGGCCTTACCCTTTATATGAATGACATTATTGGAAACATGCAGGACATTCATTTTCATCCCTCAAAATTATTAGCAACCCTGATCTCTATCTTAATGTACACAGATGACACTGTCATACTGTCAAGAACCCCCATCAGATTACAGAGAGCAATTACAATTTCTGAACATCTTTGTGGACAAAATAACTTAAATATAAATTATGATAAATCCAAAATAATGTTTTGGGGAAACCATTTGATAAAATACCCATAGAATATAGGGGGAATCAAACTAGAAGTTGTTAAAACCTATAGGTGCTTGGGTGTGATGTTTACAGCTTTTCCATCATGGAAACACCACATTCATTCAGTTAAAACTAAGGCAGCCCAATTGGCAGTGCCTATACAGGCAACCCCCGCTTAACACAGTTTCACTTAGCACAGTTTCATTATAGTGCTAATTTAAAATACCTACCTGGTTTCCCTTGTCACTGAGCATGTTTTGTTATATTGCTCAGAGCAGGAGTGTGGAGAAGCAGTGGCGGTGGTGGCAGCAGGAGCCCAGCAGGCAAGCCAGCAGGAGCCCAGGGCAAGATGGCAGGAGCACAGGGTCCTCTCTGACACTTGGTGCTGGAGTGGCCAGCGGGGGGAAGGAGCAGTGGTGGCAGCGAGAAGGGGCAGGTGGGCGGCAGGTATGCAGGGCCTGGGCCAGCAGGGCAGCAGGAGTGTGGGGCCCAAGGCCAGTGCAAGCCAAGCCCACAGAGCTCCCACGCCCCTGCCCCTGCAGCAATCTGGCTGTGGCAGCTCATCCCAGTGCCGGGTGCCCTGGAAGAAGTCTCCACTGGGCAAATCGGAGCACAGGCAAGTGGGTGGCCCCACCTCTTACACCATCCCTGCACTGGTGGCTGGCAGGTGCAGGCTGGCAGGGGCATCACAGCAGGAAAACAATGAGGCTGGGAGGATCTGATGCCTTCCCTGTCAGAGCCCACGTGGTGCCTTGCTGGGAGCAGCCTGGCCAGGGCCAAGCAGGAATGCAGGGCCCGGGCTGGCAAGGCACAGGGTGGGGCTGCAGGAGCAAGGGGTCTGCACTGGCAGGTGGTGTGAAACCAATTATCTTTATTGACATTAAATCCAATGGGGAAATGGGTTTTACTTAATGCTGTTTTGCTTAGCACTCAGTTTTTCCAGAACCAATTAAGGGCGCTAAGCAGGAGTTGTCTGTAAAGAAATTTTATGAGACCACAGCAGAATGATCAGTCCAAGCTCCTGTATTAGCATATAAAGATAGCATCTCTCCACAGAAGGTAAGAGTCTCTTTTCTTACAGGCTGGCTGACCTCCTACGTTGGGCTGCCCCTTTAAGACCAGAATCTATAGGAACATCAAGTACCAGAACAGTAGGGCTTAAAAGCCCAACCAGCCCAGCCAGTCAGCTGACAGGAAGAGGATAGGGCTCTGGGCACATATAAACCCCAGGGCTGAAGTAGGCAGGAGGAGGCCTCTAACACACTGCCAGGGGAAGGGAGGTCCTGCATGGCAGAACTACTCAGGAACACTGTGACTGCAGGCCAGACTGTTGTTATGGCTAATGAGGCTCCAGGAGTCTACAAGGTACCCAGAGCCTGGAGGCACTCAATACTAGAGGAGCGGTTCAGGGGTTTTAATGAGCCAGAGTGTGACTTGTAGGACTGGTATTATGTCCAGCTCAGGGGCTCATATCTATGTTGTTGTTTTATCCAGAGGACTGGGATGAGGCTATTGGGGAGGAGGAGTCCTTATGGGGGCATACTACTGTGCAGAGCCGCAGTGCCAGGGGACACAGCAACAGGGGGTGAGCAGACCCCAGTGCCAGGGGGCACAGTGCCAAGGGGCATGGTGGCAGGGAGTGAGCAGACTCAGTGCCATAGGGCACAGCTCAACATCTAGATACCGTCTGTGAGGCGTGGGCCACTACATGTTGGCATAGTTAATGGGCAGCCTTCCACCTGAGTAACATCATAACTATTGTTCCATCAAGGCATGGCAGGTAAGAAAGGTGGGTGGGTAGCCCAGACAGAGAGAGTCAGGCCTACATTAGACAGGCCCAGGGATGGACCCCTGTCACAGAAGGCTAACTTCGGTGTGCTTAGGAATCTAGTCAATGATGCACTGCAAGATAAGAGTATTGGTGAGATGGGAGTCCAGGAAGGGTAGTCATTTCTAAAGGAAGCAATCCTTCAGGAGCAGAGGGAAAGTATCCCAGTATGAGGGAAAAGTGGGGAAAGGAGCCAAAAAACTTCCTTGGCTAAACAGGGAAATCCAGGGGAGCCTAAGGGCAAAAAGAAGATATATAGGTGGTGGAAGCAGGGGGCGTATACCAAGGAGGAGTATATCTACTTGGCCCACACTTGCAGGGAGGCAGTTAGAAAAGCCAAAGAAACTACAGAGCTGAGGCTGGCAACACAAATTAAAGATAACAGAAAGTCTTTTTTTTAGGCATGTAGGAAGTAAAAGGAGGGCACAGGGCAGCATAGGACCCCTACTGAACAAGAAGGAGGAATTAGTGACAGCCAGGGGCAGACAAGGCTGAGCTATTCAATGAGTTTTTTGCCTCAGTGTTCCTGAACAGGGATCAAGATAAGTCTCCTAGTGAGTTCTTAGATGGGCATCAGAGGGACACCAGCCCATGAACTGTCAATGATGACTTAGTGCAGAGTCACTTGGATGAACTGGATGTGTTCAAGTCAGCAGGCCTGGATGAGCTGCATCCCAGGGTACTGAAGGAATTGGCCGGTGTCATAGCAGAACCACTGGCACAACTGTTTGAACACTCATGGTGCTCGGGTCAGGTCCCGGAGAACTGGAAAAGGGCCAATATGGTCCCTATTTTCAAGTAGGGGAGGAAGGAGGAGCGGAGTAATTATAAGCCAGTCAGTCTCACCTCCATCCTTGGAAAAGTCTTTGAAAAGATTATGAAGAATCATATTTGTGGGAGTCCAGAGGGAAAAATAATGCAGCAGGGAAACCAGCATGGGTTCTTAGCAAGTAGATCATGCATGACCAATCCGGCTTTGTTTTATGACAGCGTCACAAAATACTTAGATACAGTAATAGAGGAGGATGTCTTTTTCTTGAATTTTAGGAAGGCCTTCAATATGGTATCTCATCCTATTCTCATAAATAAATTAAGAGTCCGTGACACAGATGTTTACATCGTCCAGTGGGTGGCAAATTGGCTTAGTGGTCACACCCAGAGAGTGGTAGTAGATGGGTCAGTATCGACCTGGAAGGATGTGGGTAATGAGGCCCCACAGGGTTTGGTCCTTGGACCTGTGCTCCTCATCAGTGACTTGGATGTGGGTGTGAAGTGTACTCTGTCCAAATTTGCAGACAATACTAAATTATGGGGTGAAGTGCACACTCCGGAGGGTAGGGAACAATTACAGGCAGACCTAGACAGGTTGAAAAAGTGGGCAGTACATAATAGGATGCAGTACAATAAGGACAAGTGCAGAGTGCTGTACCTAGGGTGCAAAAATATCCAGCATGCCTACTGGCTGGGAAGTGACCCTCTCAGCAGCACAGAAGCGGAAAGGGAACTCAGAGTCATAGTGGACTTGAAGGTGAACATGAGTCACCAGTGTGACGAAATCATCAGCAAAGCTAACCGCACTTTGTCATGCATCTGCATGATAAAGAACCAAGGAGGTGGTACTTCCCTTCTATGTGGCATTAGTCAGACTGCAGGTGGAGTACTGCATCCAGTTTTGGGTATCGTACTTCAAGAAGGATGTTGATAGACTTGAGAGAGTCCAGAGGAGGGCCATTCGTATGGTTAAGGACTTACAGGACAGGCCCTATGAGGAGAGACTGAGGGACCTGGACTTCTTTAGCTTCCACAAGAAAAGGCTGAGAGGTGATCTTGTGGCCACCTACAAATTCATTATGGGGTGCAGCAAGGGATCGGAGATGCTCTGTTTACCAGGGCGCCTCTTGTCATAACAATGGTCACAAACTGCCAGAGAGCAGATTTAGGCTGGACGTCAGGAAGAACTTCTTCATGGTAAGGGTTGCCAGAATCTATAATGGGCTTCCAAGGGAGGTGGTGCTCTCCCCTACCTTGAGGGTCTTTAAGAGAAGGCTGGATAGGCATCTAGATGGGGTCATCTGACCCCAGCACTCTTTCCTGCCTAGGCATGAGGTTGGACTTGATGATCTGTTGAGGTCTCTTCCAATCCTAGCATTTATGAATCTATGAAAGCCAAAGATGCAACTCAGATCCTGTATGGTGCTTAAGTATGGGGAATGCTACCAGTAATGAAATAGATATACACCGAAATAAGTTTTCCCAGGGCTCTTCTGGGTCTTCCTCCTTCAACTCCCGCATCTTTCTTGAGATTAGAGACAGGATTAGATTCCATTTTAACTAATATTATTATTAGAATGGCAGGATTCTAGTTTAAAATCCTGCCTTTTCTACCATCTTGCTTGCTCAAATTGTGCTCATCAATAATCCCCCTTCTCTTCAATCTCTGGGATGGGACATTATGTCAAAGACAATGAAAGACAATGAAAGACTCTTCTCCCCCATAGAAAAGGTCTGGGTTTTCCAGAGGGTCTGAGATGTTGCCAGGCAGAAAGATTTTTCAGTGGTGAGGGCTACTTGCTTCACCCCTCTATATATTCTTTGGAAATTAGATTGTGGGGGAGAAAAATATTTATAGCTGGATCTCAACAACAAATGGTGAACCTCTTTCACTAGACTCAGGACTGAACAGGTGCCCATAGCTGTTTTGGCTAGACATAGATTTTCCATTCTAAGAGCTAAAAGATGTTGCATAGCCAGTCCAGGAGTTTTGAAAGATACTATTCACTATATTTTAGAATGTCCTCTATATAACAACATAAAGAGAAAGTATTTATTGCCGTTCTTGCAGACATTGACATCCTTCTCAAAAAGAGGGAAGTTAATATGGCACCTCCAGGAAACAGACACATATTTAGTAAATCCTCTTTGCAATTTTTGCTTACAAGGCTGAAGCAATCAGAATAAAGCATCCTTTACTGTTGATATGACCAATAAACTTGACCACTATATTTGTTTTTTACTGTCTTAATTGTGGACCTATGCACATTTTTATAGACTCATGATCTGATTTGTCACCATATTTGTACCTGGTTATGTCAATTCTAGGAGTAAAAACAATTCTTTTATAATGGTTGGCCCCATTTTATTTTTGTTTAAATTTATATTATGGTTGTATGTCTGTTATGTTGTTTTGGGGAGCATGACTTTCAGGCAGAATCCTTAATAAACTGAAACTGAATTGATATGTACTTCGGAACAGTTTTTTAATAAAGGAAAGGGGGATTTCTTAAAGGTAGCAGAAGCGTGAGTCTGAAAAAAGAAACAGATCAAGAGAAGAAAGTTTCAATTAATGAACCTTCCATTAACATACTGTACATGATGTGCACTAACTGGAATGACAGGGATTCTTTACAAGCTGAAGTTGCAGATTCCTTGAGATTTTCTCTGGTAATAAAGAAATGGAGCTGAGAAAACAGGCAAAAGAAAGCAAGCAGAAGGCTACCGGATAATCTATATGTACCAGGAAATGGTGGCATGATAAAAAGGTCCAAAAGAATGAATGAGAATTCTGTAGATCTTGACCTAGTATATATTTTATCTCATGCCAAAGCGCACACTGTCTCATATTGGTGTGACCTCTTTTCCAAAAGTTTCTCTGCAACAGTAATAACGAGGAAACAACAAACTAGGCTCCTGTCTACATACAAAGGTTGTATTGATAAAGTTCTATCGCTTTTCCAGACTTTGTCTCTAATAGAGTTTTCCAGTGGAGGTATGTTATACCACCAAAGCTGCCAGTGTAAATAAAGTTTACACCAGAAAAATCAGTGCTTTCCCAGTATAACTTATACCAGTTCTGCAAATAAAAGCTGTCATCAAATGCACTTTATGCCGATATCACTGCAATTACAAAGCTTTTCCCAGTATTGAAACCTAAAATATAAAAACACACTTTAACCAACATTATAGAACTACTACAGTAAAGGGAGAAGACTATATTAACATGCAAGTGCTTTCTACTGGAATAACAGGGCATATTTATAAGTGCTCCGGGGATAGGGTGGGGGGCACTTTAACTAGAATGGCTCTTGGGAACTGCTAATTAAAGCACCCACAATGTTTCAGGTATTCAACATCCCGTATTTCAGAATGGCAGCAGGGGCACTTTAACTAAAGTTTGTTCAACAAGCATAAGTTAAAGCACCCCTGGTGCCATTTTGAATTATGAGGATGCTGAATACATGAGACACCAAGGCTGCTGAAGAGTACTAATTAGCACTCTGTAGCAGACTCAATCAATACAGTCTGCTCCGACATGATGTAATTAGAGTGTGTCAGAGCAGACATCCCACATGTCTACAGACACACACACACTATACCAGTAGTTATACCAGCATAACGCAGGAAAAACATTACACCCTAACCAACACAGTTATAGAGGTATACATTTTGTGTGCAGACTAGGCTTAATGATGTGCTCCACATCAGGATATCTTCATATGAACTTGCTCAGAAATACATTTAGGAAACCACTGACTGGGCCAGGTAACTACATTCCATCCAGTGACTGTGGTAATGGTAGCTTGTTTCCCCAAAAGAGCTGATACAGGCTTTTCATTTCAGCCCCATCTTCCCTGTCTTCAATCTAATGGCATAATCTCCTAGGATGCCAACAGCTAAGCCAGCAGACAGTTTGGGGTCCAAAACAATCTTATATAGCAAAGTTGCCAAGGGATTTTCACCTTCCATTCAGTACCCAAGAGGCTCTTTTGGAGTGGAGGGGGGAGTTCAATTATAGTTCTCTCTACTTTGGCTGATTACAGGATGATTGGTAGTTTAGAAAGGCCAGTGAACTTCTTGGCATTCATGCAAAGCATTCTATATAATGGTAAGGAGTTATATATTTACATTTTGCATGGTTTGTGGACCACCCCCACCACCACCCTTCCCCCCACTTCACCTAAATATCCAGTGCGAAAAGTGTCAGGACTCTGACATTCAGTCACATGCCTTACCTGGCAGTAGAAGGGTTATGGCTCTTAACACTAATTTAGGTTTATACTACACTGAAAGGTGCTGGGGCCAACTGTAATCCTTACTGGAAAAATCTTACAAAAAAAGAGTGCTTGCAAGAGGTCGTAAATTATGCAGCTCCTGCATCTGACTGCAAATACATCTATATCAAAGACAGGTTTCAACTATACCCAAAACTATATCTTAATGTAGGTTTTGTTTCCTTGGTTTTTGAAAACTGTTCTGCAACACTGTGGGTGCATCTCCACGAGATGCTATTGCTGAGTTGCTGATTAACAGGGTTCCTGGTTTTCTCTGATAAAAAAAAAATCCCCAATTTTTGGATTAAAAAATGTAATCCAAAATCCACATTTTTCCATGATTAAAATGAAATGTCACTAATATATAGGTAATTGGGGGAGTGTTTTATCAGAGAAAACCAGGATCTCTGTTAATTAGCTCCACAATAAAGCATCATCGGTCTATATGTGAAGAGCTATTAGGCTGGAGTAAACTAATTAACTCCACCATAGGTTAGTACTGCCAGATACAAGATATTTACTCTGCTGCAACACACATGTAGATGTTAATGGGGCTGGCTGGGGTATGAGGGTGCTTCAGTGTGGGGGCTGCTTGCCAGCTAGCCCCACATTGAAGCCGTCTTATGCCCCAGCCAGCCTCTCTGCAGCACATTGAGCTGGGTCAGAGCAACCCTGGGCCAGCAGGCTGACTCCCAGGGTCATGAGACACATGTGTAAAGACTTCAACCAGGAGCAAGCATGTAGGTTGTAGCCGTGTTAGACTAAGGACATAGGCAGACAAGGTTCTTTGATGAAACTGATATCTTTTATTAGGCCAACTTAAATAGTTGGAAAAAATTGTCTTAGTAAGCTTTCGGGTTTAAAAACCCTTTGTCAGGCTGAGGAAGCATCTGCAGTTGGTGTGTGCTCTTCCTGGATGGCATGAATAGGAAAGAAGCCAGAGGCTGGTATGCATGCAAGAAAGGCAGTCAGTGAAGATGTAAATTGAGTCGTCAGTGGGCGAGAGAAAGGCAGGGGGTGGAGGGGGGAGGACGAAAGGGGGATGAATGTAGCAGATAAAAAGTGGAGAGGTACTTGTTCACCCAGGAGCAACAAACACAGACGTGAACTGCACTGGAGTTTATTGCGCCACATTAATATTCATGTGTAGACACGCCCTGTGACTATAGAACAGATATTGTCTTTGGATCAGCTGTATCAGGCTGACATCCTGGCACAGCTGATCATGCTCCAATTTATTAGTGTCTACAGACATCATGGGGACTGTTGTCTTACAAAATTAAATTCCTGATACTCCCAGGGCTTCAGGACCCACACCCTAAGTGACAATGCCCCAAGTGCTGCAGCCTGGCATGAGAATGAGCAGCAAGGCATGTGCCCTCCAGGAATCCTCTGAAGAGGATTCCCATAGCATGCATCTGCAAGCAGGGGAACCTACATGCAGGTTCCCCAGCTTGAAGATGCACAACCTGAGTTTGGGTGTGGCAGCCTGATATGTGCACCACAAGACTCCTCTGCACTGGAATTCCTGTAGCAATCAATAAGCAAATAAGCAGTCTCCCATTTAAGGTGTCACAAACTGACTGTCTTTGGTTGCAGCAACATTTTTGGGCACTTAGAGTACACAAAGAAGCTACGACTTCTGTTTATTCACAACTTGTGCCACCATAAACATTTTTATGGTGGCACATAGGCAATGTCTATTTGCACCCTATGTGAGTCATTACTAGCTTCAAAACCTGTCTACATAAAGTTAATAACCCGCACTAGTGTCTGTGTAGTAATACCTCTAAACAGTCAATGCAGTTTTTACCCTACAGATTCAGGCAGAGCTTTCAACTTTGACAAGGAACATTAAAAGGGTTATTATGAAGATAGCTTCACAATCATTATGATTTATGGGTTCTATAGATTTACCTAAATTATTTAGGTTCATATTAAATACAGCAAATAACTCCAAAATTAGCACAACAAACTTACCCAGGATAGTATCAGACAATTGTCCTGAGAAGGTCAATGAAATAAATTTGAAGTTTCAGCTGTTTGAATTACATTATTTATTTTTTTCAACAGCAAAAAACCTGTGTTTTTATTTTAAAATTCTCATTTCTGAATAATAGAATGTACAACTAACCCCAAAACTTCAAAATTCTCCCTTAATATAGACACATGATTATTTTCTAATACATTGATTTATTTTTGGTGTCGTTAGAAGGGAAATCAAAATTGGCCTTAAAAGTGAAAGCTAGTTACAACCTTAACTATGAAGAGACTAGCTGCTCTCCATAATTAGCCCATCAAACAGGGAATGTGCTTGTCAGCCACTGAATGAATATACAATTATTTAGCAATGTTTAAAGGAATAAACATGATCAAAGAGCATCCAAGAATTAGGAGTATATCATTTTAATCTCTGAAAATTGCTCCACACATCAAATGCATGACATACAGAATAAATAATATTAGAAATTTAATTTATAAAGTTAAAGATACTTTAGGGAGTCTGTTAACATCACACACCATAAAGAAATCAGAATTCCAAAAGAAAATTATAGTCTCAAAATTTGCCAATTTTTATTTTATATAACATTGAAAAGTGCTCAGAAAAAAACTCCCCAAATACATCATTCATTACCTTATAGTTCGATTCTGTCACTTCACTTGAGTCAGGTATTCTTGTTTTAAAGCTTTTTCTTCTATTATCTTGCTTAAAAATAGGACATCTCATTCAATGCCAACACAATGTAATCTAATTTGGTTTCAGGGGCTGCTTTAAACAATTCTATTGATATCAAAATATTCTGCCTACCTTAACTTCTCTGTTAATATAGCAAAAACCTAGTATTTAAAATCCAGTTACCTGGTCATTTCTACCTTTTAACACACAGGGTTTTTAATTGTGACATTATGGGTAAATACACTTTCTGCAGGAATTTAACATGTGTTAATGTTTTGCCTGAACATTCCTTATTTTAAAGGAACAAAAGCTATAGTAAGAGCATAAATTAGTCTTCTACAACTTTTACAAAGTTCCAATAGACTCCTGAACACATTCTACCTCATCACACATGTTTTAAAGTTCCCAAGACTGGATTCTTGTGATACTATGCCAGGCTCTAAAACTGTACAGATGCACACCACTTGGGATAATTCCCTTCATATCAGATTCTTTGATGCTGCATAAAATTGTAGATCTGTTCTGTTGACTCGTCCTGATTGCATGATCTGTGTGTGGCTGGGGAAGAGTGTATTAGCATCGGTGCTCCCCCTGCCTCCCCGCCTCCCCCAGTCTGCTAGTTCTTGGGTTTGAGGATGCAATCCCAGGAAAGCCAGGCTCACAAAACAAACTTTGGCATGAAACTTATGCCTGCTTTTGTTTAGGTTAACACAAAAGACATACCAGCTAGACAAAACATTGGGGCACTGCTGAATGTTTCTATTTTTGTTAAGATTAGGGTAATAATACACTTCCTTATGGCCTCTTGTTCACATTATCTTTCAGTAGTTCCAGCTTATGTCTTATTTTAGATGGTATGCCTGCCTTAGGAGAAGCTACAGACCTAGCTCACAAACTTGTTTGCAACTGCGGAAGTCAGTCCAGGAAGACAAAGGAAGGACTTGGCACAATATAATTCATGAAACGTCTTCTCAGAATATTCCACACAAGTCTTCATGGACTAAAGTCTGTTCACTGTAATACTGTGCTAAGTGCATGAACCTTCAATAAACAAATAAGTCTCAATGCAGAAAGACTTGTGCTTTACTACTGCATATGATACAAAAAGCTCCAGCATAGTAACAGCTTGTGGAACTACACCATTGTGCATCAACCAGATGCTTCTGTCTTAGCCTTGATCTCCCTATCCAAAGTTAATCTGACATCTGCTTATTAAAGGAACCATGAGTTATAATACAATCTACTTTTCATATAACTTACCTTGTAGTAGTGTCCAGAGAATCTAGTCAAGGTCAGGATATCACTGTGGTAGGGGTTGCACAAGCACACAAGAATATACAGCCCCTGCTTCGAAGAGTTCCGTACATCTAAAATAAGGGAGGGAAAAAAAGAAAGTCAGGTAATCAAGGAAGACAAGAGGCACGCAGCGGGAGCATCTACATGAGACACTACAGCGCAGCAGCAAAGAACTACTGTGGCATAGCTTGATGCTACCACTCAGTAGCATTGCCGGACACTAACTGTATGGCAACAATACAGTGTGGTAGTAAAGAGCTATGAGGCAGTAGCGCATTGCTATTGTGTAGCATTGGACAAAAACCATGTGGCGACAGTACCACGCAGTAATGCTGGTTACCACGCAGTCATTTAGTACTTGAGCAAGCACTAAATACCATGCAGTAACAACAGTGTGCAGCCACTGAGGTTCAAACTTTCTCTTTCCTCTTCTAGACATACACCAAGCAAAAAGGTGCAGTATTTACATATACTACATTTGTACGTACTACAAATGTGTAGGTGTTTTGGTCAGCATCAGGTAGAACTAGCTGTCCGTTTTCAATATATTCCATATACAGGGATACTGCTAATAGTCATTTCACAAGCACTTCACAAACTTGTATTTTTTTTTAATCTAAAATTCTTCCACTGAAAAAGCATTTGTTCAGTTGCCTTCAAATTTCCAGAAGTATTCTGATTTAGTCTTGAAGTCAGCTTTAAAATGTTAAGCATAAAAAGATGACACACACACACACATGCTTAAAAGGAAGTAACAGGGCTAAAAAACAATCATCTAACAAAAACTGCAGTTGCAGACTAGGTACATATTTTCATGTGCCCTCAAAGCTCCCTATCCTGAAAGCAGGCAATAAGCAAACCTTTAATATTGAAAACGATAGCAGAGTTTTCCTAAATATGCCACTGTTTACAGAGAACATGTTTCAGAGGTAAATTAATGGAGTGCTTGAGTGAACCATTTCTCCAGATTTAAGAAAGGAAGCCAAGGATTTAAACAAAAATGTTGATTACTCACAAGCTCAAAGGAGAAATGCAACAAGCAGCAACAGCACACAAAATGGCCACATGAGGCTGCTGCCAATTTTAAAGATTCAGTGAACAGAAAGGAATGCTTGGTGGGGGATGTCATAATACAATTTCATTTACTTAGGGCAAAATCCAGTAATATGTACCTTTTAAGTGCATAGCCCTCAAAGTGGAATATAGACGCCTTTGTTAGGTGGGTTCTTAAAACCATCAGCTTATAACATCTACAAGTAAAAACCAACTAATAAAAAGCAATGTAACCCCCTCTATTCCAAGATGCTTCAGTCTTAACAGACATTACAACCAAGGTCCTAACCATGTACCCTCAAAGCTCTGTATCTTGAAAGCAAGCAATAAGCAAACCCTTAATACTGGAAATGATAGCACTGCTTTTCTAAATATGCCACAGTTTACAGGAACATGTTTTGGAGGAGGAGGTGGATTTTGTGTGGGTTTGTTTCTCTTCATATCACATGTGATCTGCCGTTATGCTGTCAGCAGTCTAGAGTGCTCTTTGTAGTTATTCTGGTACTTAATGAGGCATAAGAAAGATTATTTTTTATTTTTCTGGTATGGTAAATAGGTAAAATATGAAGTATCAGCTGAAGCACAGAGGCATAGAGACCCCCAATCAAGACTGTGCCCAGGATGTCCAAAATCATTAAAACAGCCCTGCCGCACAGGAAAAATGCTGAAGGCTCAGTGATGTAGGACATGTTCCAAATACCTAATTTCAAATATGATTACAACTAAAACCGTAGCATATCATCATACAAAGAATTTACCCTGCAGTTAGAGGGGAAGGAACTTATTGTGCATTAACCGCCCTGCAGTATTTGCTTGTGTGTATGCTCTTTCCTCAGGGTTAGTGGAAGTTAACCCCAGGTAACTTAGCCCTTGGCGAAAGAGGACTAAGTTACTGTAGTTTAGCTCTTCTGTGGGGTAAAAGTGTGTACACAGGTTGTTACCAGGGAGGAATGCGTGATACTTGTAAGGCTCCATCCCTTTTATCACCAGGGTAAAATGTTTACATATCTATACCCTTGGACCATTTCTAATAGCCACACATAGACTACAAAGGAGTTTTAGCTCTTTTATGATGATTTATTTCACTAACAAGTGGTGCAGAACCGCCCCTTTCTTCTTTTAGCCCCTTTTTTCCTGTCCCTTTCCACATCTCATCCCAGTCAAGCTAAGTGTCTTCTGCAGCTCCCAGCAGCATCTGAATAACTTCCTCAGGTTTCTCCATCTCACAGCTCACGCATTCATGAAAATAAATCCTGCCATCAGACCTGAATAAAACTACTGAAGTAATTAATCTCTTCAAATGTTGGACATTTGCACATATTCACAAAAGACAGGTGCTTAAAATTATCTTTGAGAATACCTGTAGAAAAATAGTAAGCATACAGTTCACTGTTTGCATTCCTACCACACTAAGCACAGAGACAAGAAGCTTTCAAAATCCTGGCATGTTTTAATATTTCTGAAATAATCTCAAAATGGAACGTGTGGTGTGTGTGTTTCAAAACTATTCTTCCAACATCATACTAGAGAATTGCTGCCATTCTAATTCTTAGCAAACAGTTGGTCACCTGCTGAGTCCACTGTTAGTCTGAAGTTTTCTGTCATTTAAAAGCAGTCTCCTGCCTTAAATATAAAATCAGTGGCTTACACAGTGAATCATTACAAATCTCTAGCAACCTTTTAAATCAATCAGTCAAGCTTAGAATTCAGTGATTTGGAGAATCGTAGCTCTGAGGCTTTGGGGCCTTTCTGTGTAAGGGTAATAAATGTAAATGATTTTGTAGCTTGTAGGAACATTGGTTACTTCGCTTTTTACCTCCCAAGGAGCGACCCGTTTGACTAAGGAGGTTTACCACAATCCTGGAAAAAATCCATTGTATCATATTATTTTTAAATCCTAAGAGAAAGAATGGCACAAGGAAAGCACAGTTAATCTGTTGACCATAAAATCAGTTCTAAAATGAACTATACTCAACAAAATTGATTATTTTCTGGTGTATGTTACAGACTTGGGCCTCATACAGGCATTCAGTTTCTCCTGCACAGGTTGCTGCTATTCCAGGGGAAACCATGAGTATAAAGACATTCATGCTTTTTATTCCAGAATACAAATGGATACCCCAAGAGAAAAATAATCTGGAAACAAACAGGGTTAAATCACTCCCAGGAGTTTCTCCTGGAAGACTGAAGATCTATACTTGATTTTCTCAGAAGAGAACATAGTCCTCCAGCATCCTCTCTTCTCCCCTAAAGGAAATGTGATGCTTGCTGGACTCTGCAGCTCTAGCCTGGAGCAGGACATACCCCCTTCACAACTCTCACGTTGTACTTCAAGGAAAACACAGGTTAGCCACGGGCAGGTCTAGGTCAGCCAGTCAGGGCTGCCCTATGCACTGCTGCCATCTATCCCCAGGCAAACTAAGGGAGCTTGCAGAGCATGATGAGATATGTACACAGCCCCTTCTCTTCCCCTACCCCCCGCTCACTGCAAACTGTCCACTTTTCAGAGCTCAGGATTTGAATGTCTGCACATGTGGCTCTGGGTAAGTTTTTCTACCAGGCAAACAAACCTGAAAAAATTATTCCAAATTATTTGAACATGTGTGCAGAGTTAAACTAACTTCATTTCATTTCAAGAGTAGATGGAGAATTATTACCTAGGTGGCACAGGTAAGTAATCTATAACTAAGGTTACTTACACTCTCTAGTATAAATGCCTGTTTCCAATTGTTAGCTGTTTTGTACCACACTTAAAACTGTGAGGGCTGACATTTTTCATGCTAGTTGTTTTCTTCAGCCTGAATTTTTTGGAAAGTTTGGATGTTCTCAAAATGAGTTAGGGAAAGATGTTACTTTACCCTTAATGAAACGGACTGGACTGATCTCCCAAAGCACTTCATTGGGAAACACTAGTGCCTTCATCCCTTCAATCAGAGACTTGAAAATTTACAGAACAGAGATATCTTATTGTCAAAGGACAGGTCCAATGATGCGTGAACAACACGTGTCCCTGGTAGTTGGGGAGGCACGGCTGTGGCAGGAGCGCAGCAGCAGTAAGCAGGAGCTTCCGCAGATACCACCGGCCCTGTCAGTGGTGGGGAGAGGAGTGGTGAGCACCGACCAGAGGTCAGCGACCACTTGCAGACACCAGCAGCAGCATCCGGTGGGGATTACTGACCACCTGCAGGCACCACCAGCGGTGTTGGCGGTGGGGGGTTAGCAAACAGTGACCCATGCGTGCACCCCCTGTGCATCACCCCTGCAATGGTGGCTGGTGCCATTATTCTAAATATGCCCTGTTCAGGTACTGTCCTTCTAAAGCAGGGGTGACCAACCTGAGGCATAAGTGGCAACGGCAACCTCTGTGTGTGGCATGCAGCAGATCAGGGAGGGATCATGCAGCAGAGAAGCAGATAAGGTAGGAGCAAAAGGCAAAGCAAAAGATCAGGCAGAGAAAGGGAATAAGAGTGGCAGTCAAGGACAGTGAGATGCAAACTTGTGGAATACCTGCCAAAAAGGCTAGTTCCCACTGTTCTAAAATATTTACTACTTGCCACTGTCAGATGTACGAAACTGGGACAAATGACCACTCGTCTGCCTCACTATAACATTGCTAATATTCTTATGCAATATTAGACAAGTTTTCACAGGTAGTCCTTATGTGTTCCTCACTTTCTGCAAACTTAACTTGAGATACATGGCTCTGATTTGCACAAGTGCTGAGCCAACATAAACCTCAGTTGTGGTTTAAATTACACTCATGTGTGCATGGGTGTGTGTGTGTGTGTGTGTTACATATAATCTTAACATATAAACACTACAAATGCTAAGTCATCTTAAAAGTCATGGCCTAGGTTTCTCAAATTGACAATCAAAATTAGTTAGCACTTTTGATTATTTTAGCTGTAATTTCAGTGCCTTGCTTTCCTCTGTGTAAAACCTGGATAATAATACCACTACACCTCAGAGGGATGTTGTGAAGATTAATTAATGTTTGTCAAAAATGTTAAGAACTCTGAAGAGAGCACCATAGGAAAGACTACAAGGAAATTAACAGTTCTGTATTCCATGCAGAGTTTGCATGCTTTGCAGAAAATAAAGCATAGGACCAATAATGCAGAAAATTATGTTAGGATAAAACAAAATGTTGAACAGTATCAATTCAATGATCAGTGACCATTATGTGCATTGAATGAGACAAATATTTTTATATTGAGGTTATCACCAAGCGACCAAGCAGCATGTATGCCCTACTGTTCTAAAAACAGTAGAGCAGGGGTGCTTAACTCCCAGCCCGATGGAGCCAGCTAATCAAGCCCACAGATCTCCCAACAGGTCCAGAAATTTGATGGTGGAGGAGCAGTGGCAATTAATAACACCATTGCTCCCCCACCACCAAATTTCCAATCCCCATGTGGCTGGATCAGCCCCTGCTGGGCCAGCCCCAAGAAGAGGGATCAGGACCCATTCCCACATAGCTGGATTTGTATCATATCATCCCTGAACAACCTGGTACCTCAAACAGCTTTTTCTGATAGTTACTTACTGTTTCTTTCTCACTTCCTTATAAAATTTAATCAGATCCCAATTCACACCTCATCTGGCCTTGACAAACCACACAGGAGGTTTGACATTTTAAAAATGGGGACAAAAAAAAGTGAACCCTGGAAAAAAGTTTGCTCTGAAACTCCCCGTGTAATGATAATCAAGTCAAACCTCTTCCAAAATCCTAAATCATTCATAATAATCATTGCTGATGGCTGATTCCTGGCTGCTGAAGAGTTTAAGGATGGTATCAGCTGGTACCAGAGCATCCCCACTCTTACTCTATCAGCTCATATTTGCCTCACTACTGAAGTTGAGCTGAAAGCCTACATGAAAGTACTGATGGACATATGGTCACAATTCAAACATTGGCTCTTATGACCCATTCTCTTGTTTGCGATCATAGATTTCATAGACATTAGGGCTGGGAGGCACCTCAGGAGATCATTGAGTCCAGCCCCCTGCCCCAAGGTCAGAAAGTCATCTGGAGTCAAAGGATACCAGCAAGATAAGCGTCCATACACTTCTTAAAGAAGTCCAGAATAGGGGCTTGCACTACCTTTGGAATAAAGACTTTTTCCTTACGTCCAACTTAAAATGATCTTGGAGGAGTTTGTGACCGTTGGTCCTGGTCATCCCTTGGTGTGCTCTGGTGAACAGACATTCCCCCGGATCCTGATGTACTTATAGGCTACCACCATGTCCCCCCTGAGCCCATGCTTTTCCAGGCTGAAGTGTCCCATGGCTCTCAGCCTCTCTTCATAAGGTCTATTCTCCTGCCCTCTGATCATATGGATGGATCTCCTCTAGACTCTCTCAACCTTCTCCACATCCTTCCTGAATTGTGGAGCCCAGAATTGGGTGCAGTACTCCAGCTGCAGCCTCACCAAGGCTGAATACAGTGGGAGAATGACATCCTGAGTTTGGTTTGCTTTGCTTTACCAGCTGCAACATCATATTAGTGGCTCATGTTCATCTTGGGGTCAGTCATGACCCACAAATCTCTTTTAGCCTTGGTGCTAACAAGCGTAGCACCTCCAAGCCTATAAGCATGCTGCGGTGTTTTTTCCCCAAGGTGGAGTACCTTACATTCGTCAGTATTGAAAGTCATCAGGTTTGTATCTGCCCACTTTTTCAGCCTTTCCAAGTCAGCCTGGATCACCAGCCTATCCTCTGGTGTGGATGCTCTACCCCAAAGTTTGGTGTCATTGGCAAACTTGGCCAGTCCACTCCTGGCACCTGTATGCAGGTCTTTGATAAAGATGTTAAAGAGGACAGCTCCAAGGATGGAGACTTGCGGGACATCACTGGTCAGAGAGTGCCATGATTCACTTCTGTTGACTACCGCTTTCTGAGTCCAGCCTCAGAGCCAATTCTCCAGCCAACGGACTGTGATGTAGCTAAGACCACAGTTGGCCAGTTTTTCCAAGAGGAGATCTTGGGACACCAGATCAAAGGCTTTTTTGAAGTCCACATATATGACATCAGCATCTTCTTCCTTGTCCAAGTGATATGTCACCTGGTCATAGAAGGAGATGAGATTGGTCAGGCAAGATCTACCCACAACAAGCCCATGCTTGCTATCCCTCAGGATGTTGCCATCAGCCAGTTTGTCAGGAACAAACTTTTTGATGATTTTATCCAGAATCCTACCAGGGATTGTGGTCAAACTGATTGGTCTTTAGTTTTCTGGATTTACTTTTCTCCCTTTCTTGAAGATGGGCACCACATTGGCCTTCTTCCAATCTTCAGGTACTTCACCTGAGCACCAGGAGTTTTCAAAAATCTTTGCCAGTGGTTGGGCTATGACTCCTGCTAGCTCCTTAAGTACTCTGGGGTGCAATCCGTCAGGACCCGCTGACTTGAAGGTATCCAGCCTCTCAAGGTGTTCCTTTACAAGGTCTCCACTGATGCTGGGTATAAATTCACCCTCACCCTGGCTGTCCCATATCTTGCTAGGCAGGGCAGATCCTTGGGTTGATAAAAAACTGACGTGAAGTATTCATTAAGCAGGTTAGCTTTTTCCTGGGAGTCACTTGTCAGCTGTCCCATTTGGTTTAGCAGAGGCCTAATGCTACCCTTGCTTTTCTTCCAACTCCCCACATATCTAAAAACAGACCTTTTATTGTCCTTGATATATGTAGCCAGGTAGAGTTCGGTTGCAACCTTGGATTTCCTGGTTTGCTCCTACAGGTACAGACCAGTGCAGAGTACTCCTCCTTTGTGGCGATTCCTATCTTCCATACTTTATAAGGCTCTCTCTTTTGGCTTAGGAGGTCCGTGAGTTCCCTGCTGAGCCAAGAGGGTTGTTGTGCCCTTTTGCTACCTTTCCTCTGTGCTTCCAGGATTGCTCAATTAAGGCGCAACCACTCCTTTTGGATGCCTCTCCCTGCAAAGTCTTGGTTCCTTAGTGCCGTGATAACAAGCCTCTTGAACTTATCAAAGTCAGCTTTCCTAAAGTTGAGGACTTCTGCATTGCTGACTGACTTGCCAACTTTGTGATGGATAGCAAAACTGATAAACTCATGGTCATTGTTTCCCAGCTTTTCTTCGATCTTTAGATTGCTGACTAGATCATCCCCTTTAGCCAGTATCAGGTTCAGCAGCACTTTATCAGGTCCAGCAGCACTCTTGTCAGTCCATAGATTTCTTGGGTCAGGTAGAGTTCATCTGAGGGCAAAAAAAGAGGTGTACAAACAGTGGAAGCAAGGGGCTATCACCAAGAAGGATTACACCTTTGTTGCTTAGAACTGCAGGGAGGCTGTTAGTAAGGCCAAGGCAGAGATGGAGCTAGGGCTAGCAACCAGAATTAAGGATAATAAAAAGTCCTTTTTCAAATACATAGGAAGTAAAAAGAAGGCACCAGGTAACATGGGGCCCCTACAGGATAGGCTTGGCAATCTGGTGATTGCGGAAAATGAAAAAGCTGACCTCTTTAATGAATTCTTTGCTTCCATATTCCTGAACAGGGACCATGACATCTCCCCCTTTAGAATTGCGGATGGACCCAGGGAAGGCACTGCCATGCCTAGGGTCAGGGATGATTTAGTTAGGGAACTTTTGGAGGGGCTGGATGTGTTTAAAACAGTAGATCCAGATGCTTTTCACCCGAGGGTGCTGAGGAAATTGGCTGGGGTCATAGTGGGGCCCCTGGCATGGCTTTATGAGCACTTGTGTGGCACTGGCCAGGTACCAGAGGATTTGAAATGAGCCATTGTGGTCCCCATTTACAAGAAGGGGAGAAAGGAGGACCCTGGAAATTATAGGTCAGTTAGTCTTACCTCGGTCCTTGGGAAGATCTTTCAGAAAATTATCAAGGAGCACATCTGCAAGGGACCAGCAGGGGAGGTAATGCTCAGGAGCAACCAATATGGTTTCATTGAGGGCAGGTCCTGACTGACTAACCTGGGTGTTTTATGAACAAGTCACAAAGTCTCTGGATGAGGGTGTTGGGGTGGATGTCATCTTCCTGGACTTTAAGAAGGCCTTTGACACGGTTTCCCACCACATCATCTTAAAAAAACTAGGTAACTGTGCCACTGAAGCCTACACAGTAAGATGAGTGGCAAATTGGCTAGATGGTCCCACCCAGAGAGTGGTGGTGGATGGATCATTTTCAACTTGGAGGGATGTGGGCAGTGGAGCCCCCCAGGCTCGGTCCTGGGGCCTGTACTGTTCAACATCTTTATTAGCAATCTGGATGTGGGTGTGGAATGCACGCTGTCCAAATTCACTGATGACACCAAGTTGTGTGGCAAGGTGGGCACGCTGGAGGGGAAGGACAGAATCCAGCTAGATCTAGACAAGTTACAGAGGTGGGCAGATAAGAATAAGATGGAATTCAGACAAGTGTAAGGTATTGCATCTAGGAAGAAGGAACCAGCAACATACCTATAGGCTGGAAAACACTGTCCTTGTCAACACGGTGGCAGAAAGGGATCTTGGAGTCTTTGTTGACTCCAGGATGAACATGAGCTGCTAATGCGAGGAAACGGTCAGTAAGGCTAACCGCACCTTGTTGTGCATCTACAGATGCATCACAAGCAAGCCTAGGGAGGTGATCCTTCCCCTCTATGTTGCACTGGTCGGGCATCCAGTTCTGGATGTCGCACTTCAAGAGGGATGTGGC
>NW_017728906.1:129636747-129642731 GCF_001723895.1 Crocodylus porosus | reverse complement strand
TGTGGCTAGCATTAAGAGGGTCCAGAGGAGGGCCACTCGCATGGTCAAGGGGCAGCAGGGCAGGCCCTATGAAGAGAGGCTAAAGGGCCTGAACCTATTCAGCCTCAACAAGAGAAGGCTGAGAGGGGATCTGGTGGTGGTTTACAAACTCACCAGGGGGGACCAGCAGGAACTGGGGGAGACTCTGTTCCCCACGTCACCACCCAGGGTTACTAGGAAAAATGGCCACAAATTGTTAGAGAGAAGGTTCAGGACATCAGGAGACACTACTTTACAATTAGGGCTGTCAGGCTCTGGAATGGGCTCCCAAGTGAGGTGGTACTCTCTCCTACCTTGGGGGTCTTCAAGAGGAGGCTGGACAGATATTTGGCTGGAGTTATATGACCCCGGCACCCATTCCTGCCCAGAGCAGGGGGTCGGACCTGATGATCTGTTTAGGTCACTTCTAACCCTAAGCACTATGATACTATAATAGCTTTGCGACCATTTAGATTTGGCCGAGTGCTCTTCCCACAAGATGTCTGGGTAGTTGAAGTCTCCCATGACAACCATGCACTGAGAGCATGTAGCCTCAGCCAATTCCCTGGTGAATCATGTGTCCTTCTATCCATGCCACTTCAGAGCTGTTGTGGTCCATGAGTGAACTTGACACCTCCACGTACACCAAAAGGACAACACTGTGCTTGTGCATCCAGTCACCCATTCCTGTGACTGGTTCACCCAAACCTGAAGAAAGAGTGGGGTGGACCTGATTCAACTACTCTCTAAAGGATACCCCTCTGTCTCACCACAAGTTGAAGGAGAGAAATAGGGTTTAAGAAGTATATTATATCAATTATCCTACTGCTGGAGAGGCAAAGCCCTTCACACATATAGATCACAGGGACCACGATCTACCCAGTACTGTATTCCCACCTCAATGGCCATATTTCAAATGGAGATTATATAATGATTCTTGAAACAGCATTATTTCCCATCTGCCTTCTGTTGACAACAATCCTAGAACTCATGAAGCATTATAGCCACTGTATTGTAACTGCAGAGGCAGTGATGCTGAAGATGAAAAGGAGCCTGAGAAGAAAGTACTGGTTCAAGGATCAGTTAATTTGAAGCCAGAATTTCCTGTACCATTTCTAATCCCTGCAGTTAAAAGGGAAGAATGCACAAATGCTACATTGTAATTGATGGATTTTTTAATGTCTTTTTCCCATGGAGGGTGGGAGGAGGGTGTCTGCATCTGTCATAGGATATAATATTTATTTTAGAGATGTGCTGTGGAACTCAAACCAACCCTTGCTCTCCAGAAGTTAGAAAGAAGCTTCTCTCATTGGTAGATATTTCAAAATGGTCCAGTATGCAGTTTCTTGCACCTTGATACTAAGCCTCTGGTACAGAATTTCATCAAGGATAGGTTTCTGAAATAAGCTGCAAGCCTAACCCAATATGGCATTTTCTATGTTCTTGTGTTGAGAGAGGTCCCACATTGCATATATATAGTTGCATATCTACCAATGAAAGAAGCTTCTTTCTAACCTCTGGAGAGCAGGGGCTGGCTCGAGTCCCATAGCACGTCTCTAAAATAAGTGTTATATCCTATCTAGTATAATACTATATATTCTAGTTTTATGAATATGTTTATTGTATATACTTATAAATATCATCTTTATTCCAATACAAGACCCAGCTACAATGGAGGGGAAAGCCCCTTGTCTTGTAACTGCATACAAAGAAATCTCACTAAATATACTGCCTATCATTAAACTGCTGCCAAAAGCAGCATGTGCTCAGCAATGGAAACCAGCTATGATAGATTAAATGCAGCCAACACTGTGCATGAATGAAGCACTTGGCTCATAGAAGATGACCAACCTGATTGCCTTCTATGATGAGATAACTGGCTCGATGGATGTGGGAAAAGCAGTGGACATAATATACCTTAACTTTAGCAAGGCTTTTTATACCATCTCCCACAGCATTCTTGCAAACAAGCTAAGGAAGTATGGGTTGGAAGAATGGATTGTAAGGTGGATAGAAAGTTGGCTGGATTGTTGGGCTCAACAGGTAGTAATCAATGGCTCAGTGTCTAGCTGGCAGCTAGTATCAAGTGGAATGTCCCAGGGGTTAGTCCTGGGGCTGGTTTTATTCAGTATATTAACAATCTGGAAAATGGGATGAATTGCACCCTCAGCAAGTGTATGGATGGCATCAATCTGGGAGGGTGTAGTAGATGCACTGGACAGTAGAGCTAGGATTCAGTGACCTAGACAAATTAGAGGATTGGGCCAAAAGAAATGAGAATAGGATGGAATTCAACAAGCATAAATGCAAAGACCTGCACTTAGGACAGAAGAATCCCATGCACTGCTATAGCCTGGAGACTGACTGGCCAAGCAGCAGCACTGCAGAAAAGGACCTGGGGGTTACAGTGGACAATAAGATGGGTCTGAGTCAGCAGTGTGCCCTTGTCACCAAGAAGGCTAATGGCACACTGGGCTGCAGTAGGAGCATTGCCAGTAGATTAAGGCAAGAAACTATTCTGCTTTATTCTGCACTGGTAAGGCCACATCTGGAGTACTGTGTCCAGTTTTGTGTGTCCCCCCCAATATAGAAAGGATGTATCATCCATATGTTCTCCTTTGAATCTATTATCTCTCAACTTTTTCCACACATCTGACTTTCCATCAGATTCCCAACTATTGTTGTTATCTTTTCTTCTTGTCATATTAATCGCCTTCTTACAGTCTTTCAAGAATTCTGATCCCATTCCCTCATGTGTATTTACCCTTATGGAGCTCTCTAGCTTTGCACAGTGGGCCAGAGGGTGCCACACCCACAGCTTTTTCTAATCTCCCCTGCACATGCCCCAACTTCCTAATGTTCTTCCCACAAGGTAATGACAGAAACATGCAGTCTTCCCCACCCCCTCTGTTGTCTCTTTCCAGAACATACATACACAAAGCTTTCCAAATCTGGCATTCCCCAGCCTCCTAATTCCCTCTACCTAACACCCCTCTACCACCTGTACCCCAAATTTCTGTAAAATACCTTCATCTTTTTTCAAAACTCACTTCCGAACAGGGCACCCAGAGATCGCTGAAGATCACATCTAAGATCTCCTTCTTTCCAAACTCTAGCCCATTTGATGTTAATACAAAATCAGTACTTGCCATTTGTCTCCCATTTGGTTCCATCCTTGTAATCATGTTCTCACTGGTCCATACATCCTTTTTAAAACTTTCTTTTACTACATTAAATCAGTAATTTTGACAAGTTGTATAGCTCTCCCTCCCCTTCATCCCCTCTCCTATCCCCCTCCTCAATAACGCAGCTGAAATCCCCCATCAGAATTTGCTGCCCACCTCCACCTACATACACCTCTAATTTCTTAAACAATGCAATCTTTCCTTCTTTTTCTGCTGGTTTATATAGATTAAAAATCTCTAACACTTTTTTTCAAACTCCACCACCATCCATTGCAGCCTCCCTTCCAAAATCACCTGCACTTGGTGCATTTTCACTTCGTCATTCTTATTCTTGAGCAAAATCATGACTCCAGATGCTTTGTTTACATCTGACCCTGCCCACCATGATGGTTCACACCCCCATCTCTTTACAGAACACTTGTAATCCCTCTCCTATGGGATTCCACACCTGTAAACATATGTCTGCTTTTACTCCACTCAGTATTGGCACAATCTTAACCCACCTCTTCCACAATAACACGCTTCTGACATTTATGAATGCAATACACAATATTACGTTTGTCCATTTACATTTAACTTCTCTACCACTTTATGAGTCTTCTACACTGCTACTTAATAAAATCAGCTCTAATCCTCCTCCTCTTCACATCCCCAAAGGCTTTGCCAGTTGTTTTATTGCTTTAACATTTAAGAAAGTTTCCCCTTGCCCCTACCTTTCTGCTTCCCTCTCTCCTTTCCCTTCTCCATTAGTCCTAGACCGAATTTGCTCCACTGAGCTTTTCATCAGCCCATCTCCCTTCCCCACTCTTTCTCCACCTTCTTCTTTCTAAGCTTCATAGCATGTGATTCCTTCTTTTTCCCAAGTTGGCTCTCTTCTTCTTTCTCCTGTTCTATCTTCACTCCTCCTTCTTCTCCATGTACCATTCTCTCTTTTTTCCCTTCTTTCTCTTCTGTCCCGAAGTCATTTATTCCACTTATCTTTCCTGTTTTTTCCTCCTCTGTCACCAGCTGCACTACTTTGACTACTGAAATCTCATTCTCTTCCTCCCCGGCTCTTCCTTCTTATGGCGTCTTCTCCATTAGCATGCATTCCAGTTCAACACCGTTTTCCCTACCTTCCCTTTCCTGTCTCTACTGCTCCTCTGTAGATGTAGGTTTTTTGGAGAAGGACTATGGCCCTTGCTGCTGTAAGTGTCCCTCTTCCCCACAAAGAATGCAATTTCTTGGCACTCTGCCTACTTGCCTTACTTGGATTACTAGCAGTAAGTGCATTTTCCACCAGGACTCCTCTCATCTGCCCTCTTTACCACTTGAATTCCACTCAATCCTGTCTGTATACCATATTTATTTTACATCTTCTCAACATACATACTTTCTGTACATAATTCTCCAACCATTTTTCTCTCTCTCCTATCTCACGCATGTTTGTGTACATTTGAATAATTATTGTTCTTTCTCCCACAATAAAACTTATCCTATTTATTTCTTCTCTCTCACCTATTACCACATACATCTTCCAAAAGTCCTTACAACCTTCTCCACTTCAGTAAAAAAATCCCAAGATTTCAGGTTAGAAAAGGTGACCAGGCTATTCAAATGTTCTGCTTTAACAATATTTGCAAACAATATTTTTTCTATAAATTCATGTCTGTTCATCATCTGATTTGTTTCCCTTCCCCTGTTACTACTGTTCTTATTCTCAAGCCACCTGCTGCTTCATCTCTCACTTCATCCCATTTTCTTTCTCTTTATAGTTCTAGCCCAAGTGCAATCCCCCTCACTGCTACCTCTTTTTCAAGCCATGGTGAAGCACTACATTGTACATTTTTACTTCTTCTTCACTCCCATAGTTGAGCTGTGCCTTATTTTCCCATTTCCAATGAGTACTGTTTCTTCACCTGCTTTAAATGCCTGACAAACATCACCAAATGGGGCCCCAAACAGTTCACCCAGAATCCCTCTGTCACCCCCTCTCTTACCCTGACACATATCATTAGTGTGGCCCCACCATCCATGGGATGAAGACACCAGACAAGGCTGTCCTGCACCTTTTCCATCTATAAATTTTTGGAACATCAGGACTCATGACAAGAACACCCAGTTCCAGTCATGAGTAGGGGGCTAATTACCACATGAATCCTTTGTTGGAGGCATTTGGAGTACACACACATAGGGCTTGTCCACACAGGCAAGCATGTGCACTTGCAGCAGCTCAAAAAGAAGTGGTGCAAATTTACGCCAGAGCTTTTTGCTTCAGCGCACGTGCTCAGACATGCACTTTGTTGTGGAGCAAATTGTGCCACTTGGGGCAAAATAACCCTGCCTGGCTCCTCCTGGATCTGCAACTAAGGGAGCCAGGGCCCAGGGCTAGCACCTGTGCTGTCCCCAGCAGTATAAAAAGCTGCCCTGTACTGGCTCCAGCAGTACAAAAACCTGCCCTGGACAGCAGCTCAGAGTTACTTGACCTCAGGAGCTTCTGGGGCCTAGGTAATTGGTATCTGGGGACACTAGCCCCTTGTGTCAGCTAGACTGCTGAAGCAGCATCCCAAATTCACTTTCTAAAATACTCTAAAATCCTCATTCTTCCAAAATTAGAGCAAAAGAGAGAAAGAAACGGGGATTGATCAGATGGGCAATGTTTTATTGTTATAATGACAATGTTAAAGAAATTTGGAAGTCTATCAGTGTCTCTAGCATCATAATAAAATAAATACTAAATATCTATATGTTTTAATATTTGCTTTGGTTTTCCTTATCACATGGTGGGTGTGTGATTTGGGG
>NW_017728906.1:129568318-129636647 GCF_001723895.1 Crocodylus porosus | reverse complement strand
GGATGTGGGTGGGTCTGGAGGGATGTAGGGGGATGCGAGTCACTTTGTGGGTAGGTGTGGGAGGACTGTGGGTGTGGGGGCTGCTTAGGAGGGGTGAGTCTCCTGCATGAATGCCGTATGCCCCCTGTGGCTGGTGAGGCAGGGTGGTGCTGGTGCTGGTGGGAGTGTGGTGGCAGTGGTAAGTGGGGAACTCCCACAGACTCTGCAGGCACTGTCAGCATTGGGAAGAGGGGTGGTGAGCAGCAAGCACCCACAGACACCACTGGCAGTGACAGCAGTAGCCAGCAGTGATTGCTGAGTGCCCGCAGACACCACTGGTGGTGGTGGCAAGTGACAACCACCTACAGGAACCACCAACAGTGCTGGTGGCACCTTTTTTGAAGGGTGCACTGCCATGCTCAGAGAGTGTATGTGCACCCCCTACGCATTGCCAATGGTACCCTGCCCCCCACAGGACAGAACCTCCCCAGCACATGGACTACCCTGCCTGCAGGGTCTCAGGGCCCCCAGGGGTGACAGCTCCTCTCCTACCCACCCACCCACCTGCTGGTCTCCAGCCCCCTGCTCATTCCCATGCTCTTCTCCAGCCTCTGGAGGCTGGAGTTGAGCAGGAGAAAAAGCAGGAGGCTGGAAAGAATAGGAGAATGAACAGGAGGCTCATTGCCCCCACCCCTGTTGGTTCCCCCTGCTCCCCACTCATTTCCCTAATCCCCATTCATTCCACCATCCACTGTTCATTCCCCCTGCTCCCCATTTATTCCCCTGCTCCCCACTCATTCCCCCTGTCCCCTTTCATTCCCTCCCTCCTGTTCATTCTCCCCACCCTCCGTTCATTCCCACAGCTCCCTGCTTGCTCTCCCAGCACCCCTCATCCCCACCGGCAGTAGCAGAGAATAAGCAGGAGACTGGAGACAGCAGGGAAAGGAGCAAAGGGCTGGAAACAGCCACAGAGACATTCCCCTGCTGCCTCCAGCCTCCCCAGATCCCCTCCCCCCTCCTCCTGCCCCACAAGCCCCTGCTTACCTGGCAAAAGCTGGATCTGGGTCCCTGCAGCTTGCACCGCTGCCTGCCCAGCACAGGCAGGCAGCATACTTCAGGAGCGGAAAAAGGGCCAACCATAGAAACGCTCTGCCACTCTGGCAGAGTG
This sequence comes from Crocodylus porosus, assembly GCF_001723895.1. Classification (NCBI taxonomy): domain Eukaryota; kingdom Metazoa; phylum Chordata; order Crocodylia; family Crocodylidae; genus Crocodylus; species Crocodylus porosus. Next base: position 129,635,500 of record NW_017728906.1, on the reverse strand, counting down.
TCTCTGGAGTACTGAGCCTCTGGTTGCCTCAGCATGCCCTGACCCGGTTTTTCCCCCAGGTTTTTGTTTGACCCCTGGATATCCAGGGGGCTAATTTTCTTCCCACCCTGCAAGTTTGCAGTGTGGGGAACATTCTTTCATTCCTGCATGTGCCTCTTGCCCCGTCTCAAAGGGGCTTGAGATAGGACAAGAGGCACATGCATGCTTGTCTGGACCTGCCCATTAGGGGCAATACTGAGCTGTGAGGGGTCAGCATGGTTTGAAATGCTGCTGCCTCTGCTGGAGTTCATCATGAGCCTTTGGCATTGGATTAATGCCATGCATAGTTTGTACTACATATGAGTAGGTGCTCAAGTGCTGCTCAGAAGTGTGTCTATGAAGTACCTGTGCTAAAACTTGAAGCAGTTTCAAAAAAAGGTACTTGCATCAATTCAGAATCAACTAAGTGTATAGGTACTATATCAAATTACTATAGTCTTGTTCATTTTCAAGGTTATTGTTTACAAATTTGTTTCTCGCTTCCATGTGCTCAGGGAGAGCTGGGTCTGACAGTAAGGAGAGGGAGAAGGGGCTGGAGGTGGGGGGAGCAGAGAGCAAGGGGATATCTGACCCCCCAGATTTATTTTCTGTGCTGTATCAGTGGGAGAGGGGGACAATTTCAAGGCAGACTTCCAATAATTAGATCCTATACCTAAAAAATTACTGGGGGGTCATCTTATAATCAGGTTCGTCTTCAATTTGATTAAATATAGTAATACCTAGCTCTTGGCCTGATTGATACCTTATGTTAATTATGTGTTGCATAAAACAATACTTTTTTATTCCTTTCCTTTCAAATGTTGACTTTTTACATTATTGAGTGTCCTTTGATCTTGCATTATGAGGAGGGGAAAATATCAGTATTAATATACCTGTGATCCCATTGCCTTTAGTGGGATTAGTGAGAGCTCTATACTTCTGAAAAGCCTGACAATTGTGAAGTTAGGAAACTTATTTTGTTCACTTAGGTTTATGAATGTTAGTCAATGACCACAGGTTAGCATTCAGCTACATATATATCCAATAATATTTTTTGTGAACATAGTCTGCTTGCATGGACAAGGGCAGAGACCCCCCTGTGCTTTTTCTCTCATTCCTAGGTCTCCTTTGATCAATGTACAGTAGTAATAGCAGTAGTTGTTGTCTATTTCTCATAGAGAAATAAGGCTGGGATTAAACCTGCAGCCTTGTGGTTTTAGCATTATCTCTAACCAACCGAGCTAAACACCACTGTTTGCCAGATCATAAACACTAGTGCACAAATCTTACTGCATAAATTATTATAAAATACACTACTTGAAAAAGGGAGCTGGCCCAAAGCCCACTCAGTGAAAAAGCCCACGACTTCAATAGCTGTTGAATCAGGTATAAGGTAGGCAAGATCCTTTTGCTCCAAGAACACTTGTTTAGAATTTCCTGAGCTTTGTGCCCTTAAATTTTCAAACCTAGCACTGCATTAACACTTTTTTTTATTGAATTATATTTCTCATTCATGTTAAACTGAAAAATTAAGAGCTCACGGCAAACTAAATTCAGGTAGATATAACATCATAAGAGCTGTGTTTCAATGGAAGCATGAATCAGGTAATAAATAGCTCTCTTTGATCATTGTTTTTAAAATCTCTTGAACCATACTTTGATTAGTTCTATTTAATATTTAACATCTGGTTAGTCAATTTCAATCTGCAAGGAGCACTGCTGGAAAAATTCTGTGCTGACTAAATACATTTATAATACTACAAAGCTGACATGCAATTGATTTTAGTTCCCATAAAAGGATTATGTTAACTTTTCTTAATCCATATATTAGTGTTTTGTGAAGTCCAGTGAATTCACACCAGGGATACTAAGTGTTTATACCTTATCAATATTTTATGGGGAAGTGATGGAATTATATTTTAGCCTAAGTGCTGCTTTCTAGTTTTTTCCACTGAGCAATGGCAAACATCCGGGGGGGGGAAAAAGAAAAAAACCAACACTGCAGTGTTTCAATTGACTGTATAGAACCATATTGGACTGAAACTTGGTACAGATCTCAATCACTAGAGCTCCCTTTTCGACTGCTCAAATACGTAATGAGACATTCCTGATTTTATTTTTATAGTTTAGGTTGTAGCCAAGTTAAGGGATCAAATCACTAACACAGATCTTCAGACTAGGTAAGGGTTTATGGGGTCCTGAATACTGAAGGAAGATACCAATGCCCATTTTCCCCATGATTTTTTGTTTACTTGAACTATCTTGTGATTTTTGTTTATTATTAATTATATATGTAGTCTCTTACAGGCAAATTACAGATCTGTCATGATCACAGGACAAGTTCCTACCTATGCTGCTCTTGCCTTGTTTAAATAATTACAGCTATAAAGAGCAGGACCTCAGATTTAGATCCAAACTCAGCCAATTATGAGCCAAGCACCCCAGTCTAGAAAAGGCACAGGGCAGGGCGGGGGGTTCAGCTGCTTCCACCAATCCCATAGACTGGGAATGGAAGGGAGGAGCAGCCACCTTCTGCTCCTTACCCATTCCTCAGACCAAGGTCTCCAGTTTAAGGAGCAGGTCAGGAGGGAGAGGTAAGGGGCATTGCTGGGCTGTTCCTCCACTCAGCTCCAGCCACAGGGAGCCAAATCAAACAACAACCTCTTCTTGCTCACCACCTGCTCCTCAAACTGGCTTCCCTGGTATAAGGACCAGGCAGGGGACTTTGCCCCCACTGTTGCCCACACCTTCTGCAGACTGGGATCACCCAGTCTTTGGAAACACCAAGGAGCAGGAGAGATGAGGTGATTACAGGCTGAACACCTGTACTGCTTCCTCTCCCAGAAACATTTCTAGCAGTGGAAAATTTCCACTACTAGAAACAAATGCCTGTTCATGGCTTTGGACTTAGCTGGAATTTAAGCCTTAAGTCCTTTTATAGATCTGGACCATGCTGTTTTCACACCACTCTGGTTCTCGTGAAGTGTAAGCCAGACAATGAGATGGAACAATTGAGTAAAAAAATTGAAGGTAATACAGAAATTGTGTCATATAAATCAACATGTAGAGCTAATTTTATGTTTCCTTGTATTCGTGTATCCTTTTACCTTCACTTGATTGTATCTAAACCATAGTAATAACATCTACTTCTGCGATTAAATCTGCACTCTGAATTATTTGTCAGAATGAGCTAGGGATAATATCACTGGCAGCTATGAAATAGGAGAGCTTTTTGGATTAAAATCATCCAGAAAGCAAAGAAGAAGGCTCCACCATCTCACCTTACCTATACCATCTCACCTTACCTATATAGCCCTTTATTCTTTTGGGCCACACTGTGTGTGTGTGTGTGTGTGTGTGTGTGTGTGAGAAAAGACTCAAGAATCAGTGCAAATATTGTGATATCCAAAATTATAAATTTTCTACCTCTTTCTGATGAAACTGTTTAAACCCTAGATTTTGGCCACATAGGGTATGCCCTGATGAATACATACATGCAGTTTGTGGAACATGTAGACCCATTCGCCCCACTGCTAATTTGCAGCACGACAATTTTTTTTTCATCAGGAGGTCTCAGCACGATGCACACAGCAGCAGCATGTGCCACCAGAAATGAAGCTTGGAGCCATCCAGCCTCTCCTACCACACCCAGGTCAATTTGCCACTGCTCCTGGTCCCACAGGAAACATGTGCCTCTACACATGCATGCTTGTCAGGATGCACCTGTATAGGTAACAGTATAGAGGTAATAAGAGAAGTTCTCTTACTTACCAGGTGTGCTAGTAGTTACTGAGACTGAAGAGTCACTTTTTAAATTTAAAATGTAGTGTGTAAATCATATCAATTCAGTATACATCCAATATAAAATACATCCAATATAAAATACTTTTGGAAAAGCTGTTCTAGTGTCTGTTTTCTCTGACATTGTTGTTTTTTGTGGGGTTTTTTACACATATTCAGTTAGATTCCTCATAGCCCCATTTATCTACCAATATTACTAACCCATTAAGTGTATACTATATTATATGAACAACTTCTTTTTAATTGATTCTACAAGAACCATCCAAATGATAGAATTAAACAAACAGTTTGAACAGACTAGATTTTGTTATTGTATAAGGTATTGTTCAGAAATGTTAGCTAGCTAAATAGTTGTAAGACTCTCTCAAGCCATTGACCCTTAACTGACAATAAACCCTAGGTGGGATATTTAAATCATAAAGTGAGTGGTCAGTTAAGTGCCTGCAGAGGTAAAAGGACAGATAGCATATTTGGTATGCTAATAGAAATCTATTTACTGGAGGAAGTGACAAAAACATCAATCATATCAGAAGAGGCTATTAAGGATTGTTAACTCCCTTTCAGATGAGCAATGATTTCCATTGGGATGTAAATAAATATTCATGACAAGGGCCAGTGACAAGTTTCACCAAATTTAAACTGTGGTTAGCCTTCTACCCCAGACAGATCCTAAAAGACAGGTTGACTTCCAGCTTGAAGAGGGGGTTGAATATTTGCAGACAGCCCTTTTCTTTCTCTCTCCACTCTGAAATCCACTGCAGATGTTCTTTCTCATGGTCTACAAGTGACATCATTCAAAAATGATGTTTTAAAGGAGCTTCCTGCTTATTTCGGTGTCATTAAAGACCTTTATACACATCTTCGTATCAATATATTTTTACAAAGACCATTTCTTCTTCAAATCAGATTAGAAAAAAATATTTCAAGAATATAACCAGATACTCCTAGAGGAAACTGTGTTAAAAACATTTCAGTACATCAATACCCTGTGTCCAAGTCACATATGGCTGCCCCACAAACTTACATACTAGCTGGCAAGGCACAAGGCCCACCATGACCAGAAATGAGGACTCATTCAGCAGTGCAATAATTAGGTATAGAAAATGGTAGCAGAATGCCTCATTATGTTATGATGTCTATAGACTCTTTTTCGTAGTAGTCTTAGCATCTTCCAAAGATATAAAACATATGTCATGTCAGTAATACTTCTGCTCTAGTTCTGTTCCTAGAGTGGTGAAGTCTAGTGTGTGTATGAGAAGTTCATGGTGATAGTTATGGGGATTCCTTGGGTTAACTATAGTCTGAATGCAGGTGACTGGACTCCACAGTCCACCAGGCCCCTTCCAGTCCTAGGGTGTTCTTACAGGTTACATTTATGCTATACTAAGGGCTGCTGAGTGGTGATAATGTCATAATAAGCTTAAAGCAGTCAGATGTAAATGCAAGGGTAGGCAATAGTTTGGGCTGGAGGGCCACTTAAGAAGTATTGGTGAACTGTTGAGGGCCGGGAGGGTGGGGCAGACTGTTGACCTGACCTTGCCTCCCCTCCCCTCCTCCCCATCACAGTTGTTTATGCCACCCAGTCTGGCAAAGGGGTGGACCAGGGAGATGCCAATTAATCCTGTCTGGCCCCAGGCCTGTCTGCCCTGTACCCACTTCCTAGGGCACTAGACAGAGTAGGCAGGTAGGATCTCCATGGAGACCAGCCAAGGACCCCCATGGGCAAGGTACACTTGGCCAGGCAAATAGGATGGGACTGCAGGCAGGTGGGGAGCAGCATCCAGGAGTGAGAGAGATGGGCAGGGCTGGAGCTGGGATCTCAGGGCGGTGACAGCACAGGACCAGCACCTGTCACAGGGACATGCAGGGAGTAAATCACAGCTCTGGCCCAGGTCCTGATATTGCAGTGTCACCACTCCAGCCCCACACGTCCCATTCCAGGACACCACTCACTGCCAACCCAAGGCCCCATCCCATACACTCAGCCAAGAATACCCTGTTCACAGGGTCCCAGGCCAGTCTCCATGGAGACCCTGCCCACCCACCCACTCCATTCAGCACCCCCAATGGTGGATGCAGGACAGACAAGCTGGGTTGAGTGAGCAGCAGGGCCAGGTCTGGCAGTGGAGGCACTGGCAGCAATTGCTGGAAGTGTGAGGACAGAGTGAGCTGCTACCAAAAAGGCTGCTAGGAAGCTCAGTCCAACCACCATGTCACCCCCACCCCACTCCACTACCCCGCCCCACCCAGCTGCACACACCATAACCAGGGCTGCCTCCATGCCTGGGCTGGGTGGAGTCAATGGACCCACTGTGGGCTAGAGAGAATCCCTTGGCAAGCTGTATCCTCTCCATGGGCCACAGTTTGCCCACCTCTGCATTAAAGCTTAATGCCATCTCTGACCTGCACAACTGTGACTTTCCACTAAGGGGTTGGTGAGCAGGAGTGTGACTAGGAACCACAACTGAGACTACTTCTCACATTAGGGAATGATGGTCCTCACTGTACCCAATACTTTGTTGGCATCCCTGCCCCTTATATACTGTGACTTCAGGGACTTAATTTTGGTACAGAACTACACCCAGTCCTGATGGTGCCCCAAAGCCACCATCTGAGCTGAAATCTACTCCTAGACCACCTGATTCTGCCTGTTGCTATTCATGCCCTTGGTAGTGGTGGTGATGGTCCTCTCCTCACCCCAAATTGTGATGAGGTCCAACAGTCTGATGGAGTCCAGGGGGAAATCCTTTATTTCATTCTCTGCTTCTTGTTGATGAAAGTAGGTAGGTAAAACTGGCTTGACAGCTGCTTGCTTGCATTGTTGGCTGCTTGCTCTGACTGCATGAGATCACACCTCCTGAGGGATGGAAGTAGAGTTGGCTTGGTGCCAGTATCACCCTCTGGGCAGTAGAGTTTAGGGAACTGGAAAATTTGTCTACAAAGAGAAGGATCCAGGAGGAGGGAACAGTGCATTCTGGGATGCTGAAGGACTGAAAATTTGGCTATTTTATCTCCTCGGAGAGGTCACACATCACTGTAATATGAGCTAGGTAACACAGATCAAAGAAAAATCTCACCTGAAGTGGTGTAATTTTAAGATACCAAGAGGGTGCTTACACTGCTTTTCATATTTTAACATATGTACAGTTCAATATTAAGAAATCTTAGTATAGCCTAACAGTAGCATAGAACAACTTTATAGTCCTCATTTTTTATGGGAACCAGATATGCAGCCTAATACCAGTATTTAGATTTATAATTAGCATGGAGTGAGGGTCAGTACTTCCCTAGACGGATATCAGGGGTTGAGTTGTGGGAAGTAATCATCACCCTTTACCTGCTTCCAATTGCTTCCTTTTCAGTGGAAATGTTCTGGACAGCAGAGTCACAGATTTACCTACTCCCAGCCAACTTGTGCAGGAGGGAGACTATTTTGCGTGTCTTTTTTTTTTTTTTCAGGAAATAAAATCAATGCAGGTCAATAAATATAACACTTCACAATACATTAGTATATTAGTAATGTAACCTAAAATTAAATAACCTACTTACAAAAATAGCAGCCTTCTATGCCAAGTTTCAGCCTGAAGGCAATTTTTATAGCTAATTTATGAACCTCTAAAAACTGACACAGCCTTAATATACTACCTTACATATTATCTTCCTAGTGTTTAGTTATTTTTATATAAATTAAGGGACAGTTTTTGGAAAAATTAGCCCTGCATATACATGTGCAGCACCCACCTTGAGTGTAGTTGCTACAATGCTGTGAATAAATGCCCAGCTCTCATCTCCAAGCATCCAACACACAATGTTGGATTATAAAAGCAAGAAAAACACAATTCTTTAGGTTTGGAGAGAAAGGAGAAGGGGATAGGGAGGTTTATTTGCTCCCGAGTCATATTTTCTGTCCATAATGTACTTGGAAATCATGCTGGAGTAAGGAAGTGGAGAAAACGATGAAAGTTCTTTATCTTTTCCAGCTGCCAGTAATCTAAGCCAGTGGCTTTCAAACCTCCTGAAGTCATGGAACATTTTTATATCACTACTTCTACCACAAAACATCTCACCCCTGTGAACTGAGGCAAAGCCAGGAAACCTGGCCCAGCAATAGTTGCACACCACTTCCTGACTTTCTCTGCCATTACCCCAAATCTCTTTGCAGAACCCCTGATGATCTATCACAGGACTACAGGGTTCCATGGGATATCATTTGAAAACCATTGAGCTAGGGCATGCAAGGGGAAGGGAGAGATGATTGTCTCATGAGCCCCTTCTTTCTTTCCAACTTGTTGTATATGGAGGCTTCATGACATATAGCAGGCATTTTGCTCTAATGAAGGCATTGTTTAAATGGTGTTTCCCATATGCTATGGGGTTGACCAATTAAGCTGTTTTTAGGATCACAATCCTTTCCATGGACTGCCACCTTGACAGGATGGAAAGGTTTCTGTGCACTGATGACCATTGACAGCCATCTCTCAGAGAAGGCCAAAGTTGACAAAGAGATACAGTATTGGATCTGATGTGCCAGCTTTGCCTCTGGAAGACCGTATCATTATGTGTTCAATGATCACAACATCAGGTCTTGAACAAAGCTCCTATTATATAAGGCTGTGGTAATCCCAACTCTTTTATAGCTGTGAAGCTTGGCTGACCTACAGGGACCCCCAGAAAACCTTCACCAGCACTACCTTGGTATAAAGTGGGAGGATCCTTGCACAGTGTCTTTACCAATGCTAATACCACCAGCATAAAAATGCTGATTATTCAACATCAGCTGTGGTGGACAAAGTATAGTGTGCTCATGTCTGATGTACATTTACCAAAACACTGCTATACTCACAAATCAGCCAAGGACAAAAGACACATGGGGAACAGAGAAAATACTTCAAAGACACCCTCAAGGTGAACATTAAGCAGTGTGGCATTGACATCACAAATTAGGAAAAACTAGCCCAAAACAGGGCTACATGGCAACACCTTGTGAGAAGGTACATCTTACTTTGAAGAAAACCATCTCACTCTGGAGGCAGAAAAACAGCAGAAATGGAAGAAAAGGAAAGACCAAAAAATCCATGGTTCAGCCCCCTCTTTAACCACCACCTGTGGCATTTGCCAGTCTGCAGCTCTAGGATCAGGTTTCATAGCCATCAATGGACTCATTTACAACCCTTTACTTGACCCGTGTGTGATCATCATTGACTTTGAAAGAATCACTGACGATGATGCCTAGGATGAGGATCAGGAAGGATTTTTTTCCCTTGAGCCAAGACTGACAGAGTGTCTGGTAAACTTTACCTTCCTTACAGCATCCTGGAGTCTTTCGGTTAACAAGGACTAAGGACAGGATATCAACATGGAGAATTTGTAGATGAGTTTTTAATTTAATTGCCACTTGCAGCTTGTTGTCGACTACCAATAAAAGTTCAAGAGCCAGCACCCCCAGCAAACAGCAGACATGGGAGAAAACTGACAGACTTTATTAGCCTGGAGAGAAAAAAAGGAAGGACCTTAAAACCCGTTTTTGTGTCTATCTTCATTACTTTAGGAAGGGTGAGGGAGAGACCTAGAGATCTGGGATGACAATTAGAAGTGAAACGAAAGAGGTTCAATCCTCATCTTGGCACAGAGGCCATGTTACATTACACAGGGTCCAAGAAAGTTTGATATTTAGGATAATGTAGACTTGCAGCCTTCTACTTTAAAATTCACCCCTAAACAGCCTGTCTCATTAACTATATATGCACATGGCCCTATTCAAGGTAAATTAGGGCAACTGAACCCACAAATGCATGCGTCATTTAGATGACAATCTAACCTATAAAAGACCTCAGAAAGAAACAATGAAAATGCACACAACCATCTTCAAAAGGGGTGAGCAGAAGCATTTTCACACCTTGACATAAATAATTCTGCTCCTACAAATCCTACTATTCTTTCCAAATTTTCCTTCCATTCAGTATTTATTAGATGCATTACTTTGAGGCAGATTTTGAAGAAGGAAACTGCAATTTATTGCATATATTATATGTCTGCACATAATTAAATTACTATAGTTACTCTTATCATAATGGATAGGCAAGGGACAAGATGATTCAAACAATACCATATTTCCCCTTTTGTGTCCATTTCCTGGTAGTAAAAATTATGTTGTATCAGATGTATGTAACTGTTAAATCATTAGTCAAAGGAAGGCACCAAGTATTCTCTTGTCTGTTTACTGTCCTTATTGATATTCACTTTCAAGCAAGGGAATATATTTTACTTGCCATTAGCCAAATATTGATGTCATATCATATAACAGAATTTCTTTCTAAGGTGTTGCGTATGACCAATATGAAATATTTAATTCATTTCTTTGAACAAAGTATTAAAAATTCCCCCGTAAAATAAACCATCATTTTATGATATTACCAGCCATCCTCATTTTCTAAGCACTAGTTATGTGGGTTTGCAGGAATTAGAGCTGGTGCCACTGTGTGTATAAGAAGGTCATGTCTAATCATTGTGGTTGCTAAGTACCTCCATTTTTTCCAGAGTGACAGACTTCATCAAGACTACAGCTGACTCACTGGTCAAAGTCACATTTAGCCTTTGAAAACTGCTCAAAAGTTCTTATGTCAGTTTTTAAGTTTTTTGTCCTCAGAAGGCCTTAGAGATTGTTAAAAAACTAAGCCTAAAGGCCCCCTTACCTTTGTTTAAGGGACCAAGAAATCTCAGAGTTAGCATCAGTTTCCAATTTTAATGAAGAACATTTCTAGAGCTTCTCCTTGCAGCTGTACACCTTTGGAAATGTAAACAGATGTCAAATGTTCACTAGGCTGATGTATACCCCTAATTAATGTGTAAAAACATAGTTATTGTTAATCCTTGTTACCACCAAAGTAGAGCAAATTTCTTTAATCCCTGAAAACCAGAGACACTTTTTCCTTGATATTCTGGGAGAAACGCATCTAAAAATCATAACTCTGTGGGTTTGGAACTACATAGGCTGCTACTGCTGGCAGTAGGACTCTGTCAAGCAGTTTTTATTTTTCCTGACTCTTCTGCTTTCAAAGTAAACGTGACCTCTAGGTGAGAGCCAGGTACAGACATTACACTTTTACCGGCCTATATCCATAACAGACCAGAAATTTGGACACAGACTGGTTTAAAAATGGTGGAATCCATTCTAAGATTTACCACCACCCTCCTCCCTCCCCCCAGAGGGTGAATGGGTTCTGTTCACTACTGATCTAACCCATGCCGCTTAGGCTAAGTACAGACAGTCAAAAAGCCCAAGGCTGAATCAATTCAATCTTCTCAGTTTAGTCTAAGTTGTATATATTGGACCAATAAGCAAGTGAACAGACATTCTCTTTTGATTCCAGAAATGCAACCACATGTCTGCCGTGGCTCAGGCCAGAAGGTTGGCTGGATCAGACAGCTTGGGCCGAGGCTAGCCTGCCTACTCTGCAAGGGGGAGCAGGGTTTTATGGGAGAGATGCAAAACATCCTGGGATGCTGGGGGACTGTGAGTCAAGTTTAATCTGGAGGGGATCTGGGACAGAAATTCAATAAATTGATTTAACCTAAATCAGTTCCGTTTGATATTAGATCCATCCAGGTTTATCTTAAAATCAGTTCTGGCCATTTTGAAAGCAGCTTATGTGCACTGAACTTCTGTTCTGTTTCAGATTTGAACTGGTTTCCAATCACTTATACCAGTTTTTGCGTAACCCTAGCCTTACAGAAAGCCTCGTAATTTAGACTGATCCCACCTCAGGCTTTTTGAATGCTTGTTCCTAGCTGAGGAGTTGTAGCTCCATTACATGAAAAACAGCATGAGTCTGGCAGACTAAACATATAACTGAAAACAAGGAACTTCCATATTCTAACCCAGATTCTTTGTAAAGAGAGTCATAGGCAACTTCAGGAAAAAACATTTAAGTTCCTTGCTTCAATCTTTCCATCTGTAGAAAGGGGCAGATGTTTTTATAGACATGCAAAAGATTTAATAGGAACAATGTGAAACTAGGTAGAGGCAAAGTCAGTTCATTCATTCTTTTCATTTTAAAAGAAAAATGCTACAATGAAATTAGAGAAGAAATGTTGTCTTTCCAGGACTTGCAATTATGACAATATGCTTATAAATTATACATGTTTTAAAGAGCACTATTTCCAGGAACCCAAAGAACTCAAAAACAAAGAGTCAAATAAAAGTCTATTAATTTGGAAAGAAAACTATAAAAATAAAAGTTGATGTTGGAAATGTATACAGTATTATAAATGTAACCTGGGTACACCCAAGGTTATTCTCAATTGAATGGGATGAGTAGGCAGGAGGGGGTGCTGTGAGAGGGATGGCAGAATTTCAAGCAGATCCCTCTTTCCTCTATAAAGTTAGCCCAAGCCCTATGTTCTTAATTATATACAATTTATTAAGTTATAATATACATAAAGATAAAACTAAATATCATATACATATATTTACACAGTGAACATTAACTAATAACCAAGGTCAAACCATAAATAACACTATTTACAACATCACAATACAACATTTCATTTAAAAAATATAAGGCGCAAACATGAACAATCTTAATATAGTTCTTAATATATACAATATATAACAATCTTAATATTCCTTATAGTCCCTGACCCATGGCAAGAGATAGTCCTCCTTCCAATGGGGTCCTTTGAGGCGGGGTGTCCAGGAAGCACTAGGAGTCCCTCCCCTTAGGGCCTTGACTAGGCGGTGGGCTACTCACTCAGCCCCTTTTCTGGGTTTGCCTGCACCAAACGTCTTTCCCCTGTGGGACCCAAGGGCCCAATGACTCATGCTCCCTCAGGTGGCGGTGGTCAGGGTGCAGCTTGTTGGGGTGTCCTTTGCTGGAGCACCTCTCCAGACCTCTCCCACACCACTGGGCTCCTCCCCACTCTGTGCCCTGCTCTGGGCACCGAGGGCTCAGCTCCTCTCAGCTGCTGAACCACCGCTGCTGGTTTCTGGGCCTCATGCTGCAGCATTACTATTTCCCTGTGCCCTGGCTTCAGCACCAAGGGCTCTTTTAGCACAGACCAGGCCCTTCAGGTTCCAGCCGGCCATCCTCACGCTGGTTGGCTAATCCAAGCAGCCTCCATGGCTCCCTTGCTCCCAAGGCTTGGGCTCGTGCACTACCCTGTACACCGTGGAACCTGACCGCTTGCCAGAAGATGGGGCCTCAGCCACCTCACTGCAGCCACAAGGCCTTTGCCCCATGCACCATCCCACACACTGTGTGGCAGCTGGCCCTGCCGGGGTTGCAGGCTTAAGCCACTGCTTACAGCCCCCAAAGCCTAGGCTCCATGCACTGAACCATGCACTGTGATGGGCCAAAGCAGTCTCACACCACTCCCCAGGCCAGGTTTCCGTGCACCTTCCTGTGCACCATCAACAGCCCACGTGATCTCGCACTACTCCCAAAACTGCTCCTCCAGTGGCAGCTTCAGAAACCTTGGGCCTATTGCCCACTAGGGAAGAGCTCCCCAGCTTTTCTTGGCTCCACTCTTCTTGAGTCCCTCACCACATCTGCCCCTTGTGCTGTACACACAGCTCTTTTTATACACTCCAGGACTCTGCCTCTGAAGTCTTCTGGACCTGACAGTTTCCTGCTGCCTCCTGATTGGTGGATGGGCTCTGCCAATTAAAACCACAGGATCTCAAGCCTCGAACTCAACCCAAGCTCTGAAAGATGCTGGCACCTGGGACCCAACTGGCTGTGGCTGACCTCCTGGCTAGCTGTGACCATGAGGACAGGCTTTGACAGTTCAAAGTAGGCCACCACACCCAGAACATCTGCCCAGATGGCTGGGCAGGGGGTACACATGGCAGTAGTGCCACACAGAGGCCAACCCTGCAGCCATAGCCCACTGGCAGCTGGCCCAGAGGGGCAGATGTCTCTACTGGCTGTGCAGTCCCCATCGGGTCTGGCAGGTGCACAGCAGGTCACAACCAGGCAGCAGCCCCCACTGCCAGACCCCTGCAGTGGGTAGAGGTAGCAGGGAAATCTCAGTAGCTGCCCTCAGCTTCTTGTCAGAGCAGCTTTTTATACTGCTGGGGACAGCACAGGTGCTGGCCCCGGGCTATGGCTCCCCCTGGCTGCAGATCCAGGAGGAGCCAGGCAAGGTTATGTTGCCCCAAGTGGCACGATTTGCTCCACAACAAAGTACATATCCGAGCACGTGTGCAGAGGCAAAAAGGATCTGTGCTGTCCCTAGCAGTATAAAAGCTGCCCTGTCCTGGCCCCAACAGTATAAAAAGCCACCCTGGCAAGTAGCTCATTTTTTCATTCCCACACACGCCTGTTGCCCCACCTCAAAGGGGTTTGAGACAGGGTAAGAGGCACGTGCGTGCTCATCTGGACACACCCTATGAGTGCATGTTCTAACCACTAAGCTGAGATGCCTTACTCTGTCCAGGCACTCTTCAGGGATCAAAGATACGTAATACAGGGTTTTGAATTCCACTCTAGGGGCCAGGTCAGGCATTGCAACACCTAACTAACAGAAGCCTAAAAGTTGTATGGGTTATAGACCTCAGGAAATAATAACAAGCATGTCTGCTAACAAAAGAGAAGGGGAAAGACCAAGAGTGCATTAGTCTGTTAGATAGTTATTTAATGTATTAGATAACTACAAACCATTGGTGTGATGAACCATGAAAAGGCTAATGTGAACCTTAGGATGCATCACAAAAGGTAAGTCCAGCAAAAACAGGGAAGCATTAACGCCATTATACAAGGCATCAGTAAGATCTCACTGAATAACCTGTACAGGTCTTGTCATCTATGATCAAGAAAACTGAATTCACACTGGGGTAGGTGCAGAGAAGAGCTACTGGGACGATTGGGGAAATGGAGAGCCTGTCTCACCAAAGGAGACCAAAGGTTCTTTGCTTACTTAGCCTAAGAAATGCAGTGCTAAAGGGTATGATTACTTTGTATAAAAACCACCTGAAGATAAATGTGAGGAGGAGGGGGTGGGGAAGAACTGTTTAAACTAAAGGGCAATGTTGACAAACATAAATAGGCATAAACTGAATACATTTAGGCTGGAAATTAGAAGGTTTCTAAGCATCAAAGGAGTCAGGTTTTGGGACAGCTCTCAAATCAGAGTAGTAGGAGCACAAAACCTACTTAGCTCTGGTAATGGAGCTTGATCGTTTTATAAAAAGGATTGTTCTATAGGATTGCCTGTGTTAGTGGGGGGATTAAACACAGTGACACAGGAGGTCCCTTCCAACATTATGTTCTTGTGGGCTTGTTCAAATGTATATGCATTATTTTAGAAATGTGTCATTTTTTCCTCTTTACTGCAAAAACACATAATAGCACAGCTTCAGAAGCAAAATAATCTTCCAAAGGAAGAAGAATGGATTAATAAAGCCTGCAAATTACAGTCATTGACAAATTAACTTTCCCTCTAAGAGATCAATATCAAAATTATGTTGCAATGGGGGCTCCATTTCATGCTCCACACAAAAAGTAGAAACTGCTAAACTAATCTTTTTTTATGAACATTTAAAATAAATTACCATTATTATTCAGAGAGCTGGGGAGCACTTAGTGGATTTGTACATTTCTTCGTCTGTGAGGTGGATTTAATATGTACACATTTTACTTTATGTATATACATAACAATAAATATGTTTAAAAATTAAATTAGAAAACATTTACTATTCAATAAACGTACTGGTGAACAAGAGTTGGAGGCAGTGGAGCAGGCATGCAACATCCTGTTAACTGAGCCTCTTAGAGAACTGTGGAGAAAGAGGCCAGTGTGCTATGACAAGTTTCTTTGTATTCAGCTTTATCAGCAACTTTTGAAGCCACCGTGTTGTTATTTCTACTACTGTTAATAGTTCTAATGAACTTGACCCCAGACAGTAAGATCTGTCCCTAAAGCCTCTTCCTGGAGGCCAGAGGAGCTGTGCTGGGATGTTAAGAAATGGCCCCTAACTAGAAACCAGGAGAGCGGTGGGTACCGTCCTTCCTCACTGGTGAGGGGTCCCATGACTGACAGGACACTAAAGCATAGGAATATCCACTATCCTCCTTGGAATCAAAAGGAGTGTAAACCTGAAGCCCAAGCTGACAGTTCTTCTTAGCCTGCAAAATGAGGGACTTGCATTTCTGGGGACACAGTTTCTAGGGTCATGCAAGCGCCCCAGAGAGCAAAGGTACTCAGCAGGCCCAGTGGTGGCAGGCAGAAATTCACTGCAGGAGGGGCAGGGTTTGGAGACAAGAAAGCCATATGAAAAAAAGTCAAAGCATGGGCCTGCTCAAAATTAGAGGCAGGGAGAAGTGGGGTGGGGGTGAAAATAAAGGCTCACTTGAATTCCACAAGCTACATCAAATAGGCTACAACACCCACCATCTTCCACATAGAAAGTATAAAGGCAGAGAAAAGGAGGAGAAACAGGTAAAAAAGCTAACTGAAAACACTAAATGGTAAAAGTTAAAAACCAACAATGGAAAAGAAAGAGACAAGAAATGAAAAGAAACTTGTTCTGAAAAAAGTAGGTATTAGCCAAAGAGGCAATCTAGGTTGGACACCAGATGCTCTATGGTGGTGGAGAAGAACTGAGAAATGGGAAGTGCACGTCATGCTTTATGTTGTCAGTGCAGAAGCTGAGGAGAAGCATGGCACATAAATACTGTACATACTAAAAAGGCAAAAAAAGTCTCAGAGCTTGAGATGCCCATGTACCTGCAGTGAAGTGGGCATATGGACAAGCACTTGTAGGAGACTGGAATATTTTTTCTAAAATAGGTGTACAGAAGTTGAGACAGAAGTTATAGGCCTAATGCAAAAACCACATGGTGAAACAGAATGGCCTCTGTTCTGAAGGTTAAGTGTGTACTAGACTAGATGAGCATAACTATATCTTCTTGCCTTAAAATCTGTTAAACAAACTCATCTCATCTAGAAGCTACCAGACATCCATTTGACAGAAATAACTTTTAAATCTCTACTGGGCTGGGTTGGGCTGGGTTAAAACTAGTGACCTATGGGTAAAAGATCTTGTAAATCATTAGTGATGCCCTAAGGCATCCAGTCCTCAGTAAGCAATAATGTTACACCTTCAGAAATAAAGCTTACTTTCTGGAAAGATAAGTTTATTAATTCAAGTTCTGACCTTTATGGCATTGATGTGGACAGGATTGTCCACCTTCTGGACACACAAGCAAAATATTCAACACATTGCTTTTAGTCTCAAATACATCCTATAATAAAAGACCCCAACCACTTTCTACAGCTTCCATTAATTAGAATATACACAATACAAATGCAACACTACAGCAATTATTAACAGAATATCCAAATTAACTTCTAAATATGTTTGCAATTAAAATAATTATAATTATTTCAATTATAACTATAATTTCAATTATAACAATTACTCCAGGGTCCTTACACCTTTTCTGTATGCATGTGTGCACACAGACACACACACAGATATTTTGCCTGTCATGATCATTGTTTGAAGCCACATCTTTCATATCCAAACCACAGAGCTCTTTTACTCCAGCTATAAGAATATTCATATAACTGGGGAAGAGAAAGTGTTTTATCCTCTATAGAGAACAGTCCACAGAAAGATAAACCACACAATCTGCTGATAGATAGGCTATGCATCTATCTGTGAGATCAAAGTGGACATCTGGATTCTTGATTCCACAAAATATGGTCTGGGGGTTACAGATAACATATCCAAGTATAACACCACCTCTACTTGGACTGTTTGCAGGGGACTGAACCCAGGTTTTCATGAGTTTTTATCCAGAACTTGTGTGTCCTGAGACTCTCTTTACATTCTTCCATATATAGCTTGTGGTAAAATAAATCAATTGTATACAATGCTACTGCTGTCTCCATATTAATATCACCGTCTATTCTCTAGTAGAGGCTGACAGTCATGCAATTAACATGGTTTACCCAAGGACTGAGTTTTGCCTGCTATTTTCTTAATACAGGTTTCTAGTTCTAGGTCTGCCTCAGTTATATTACCTCAAAATGAATAACATCTTCCTACCTAAAGAGATGTATGAGGCATGATGTAATAAGAACCACCAAATAGGACAGAAACCACAAACTGCACATGTGAAATGTTAAAATGTGCCCTACACTGCAAGTTTGCAGCATGGAGTCAAAATTTACTACTTGGATTTCCTGGGTGCATCCAGATGTGCATGGACATTTGGTTCCCCAGGGACAAATAGCGGTGGTGTACTGTGCACGGCCACTTCTTGTCCCCAGAGAACACCTATGCCATATGTGCTTTGGCATGTGGCAAGTTGCCCCAGGTGGGGTAAGGGAGGCTGGGGCCAGCACTGGGCTGGCCCCAGAAGCCTTACCTGGGGTCCTGGGCACCTCCAGGGTTTGCAGCCATGGCAATTCTGCCGCACATAGTCTGGATGGCAGCAGAGTGCAGCTCTGGGCGGGCCAGCTCCGCTTTCCTCAGCATGCACTGGCCAAGCATGCATTACTCTGGATGGGGGTCTGGGGTTTTTTTTTTTTTGGCCCCTGAATTTCCAGGGGTCAATACAGCCCATGGAAAAAAAAGCCGACGGAAAAAAACCGAGTGCAGTGCACATTCAGCCAGCATTATTAATGGGCATGTGTTTGCAGCACCATATACCACATGACTGCGCTCATCTGGATGTGCCCTATAGTAGGAAAAAAAAAGAGGAGCATGGAAAAAAAAGTGGTGCAGCACACGCTACAATAGCATGCACACAGGAACAAATGGAGGACTGGTCCTCTAGCGGGACACTGGCTACCGGCCAAAGCATATCTATGCTCCATTTGTGCCCCAACTGCTCTAGCATGCCAGAAGTCAGGAGGAGATGGGCAAAGGCAGTTTGACAGCAGCAGGATAAAGCATCCCACAACAATTTTGTGCTACTACTATTTGATCCACTGCAAATGCTCACTCTGCTTGTCTGGACTTGGCCATAGGCTTCTAACTTACAGCTCAGTGCAAGATCCCTTTGAGAACAGATTAACAATAATGGTAATCTCTTCCATCCTGTGAGAATTTGTGGAGGGCAGGAGAAATCCAGAAAAACAAAGAAGGAAAATGTAATAATACTATTCTTTAAAATGGGAAAACATGAACAATTATAGACTAGGCATCCTAGCTTCAATCCCCTGAAAATATCTTGAACAAATTACTGAACAATTAATTTACAAGTACCTAGAAGATAATAAAATGATTTTAAAAAAAGCCAGCCAACATGACTTTGTCAAGAAGGGTTATGTCAAACCAATCTAATTTCCCTTTTTGCTAGGGTAATTGGCCTTGTGGATAAGGGGGAGGTGATAGATGTGATGTATCTTGACTTCAGCTAAGATATTGATGCTGTCCCACATGACAGTCTCATAAACAAGCTAACAAGGGCTACCATAGTTTGATTCCATCTGTCATAGATTAAGATTAAGTGTAGTCTAGGTATAATCACCATCAAGTAGATGCATAACTGCTTGAAAAATTGCTCTACAAGAGGTTCTAAATGGATCACTGTCAAACTGGGAGGGTATCTCAAAGGCCTTCTGCAGGGGTAGATTTAAGCCCCATTCTATTCAGTATTTTCAATTACTTCCACGGTGGACTAAAAGCTCTGCTTTTAAAATGTGTTGCAAGCCCATTGGACGATAGGATAAGAATTCAAAATGATCTTGACATTTTAGCAAGATGGTCTAAAATCAACAAGATGAAATTCAATAAAGACAAATGTAAACATTACATTTAGGAAGGAGAAATCAAGAATAAAGATTTAAAGTGGGGAATATCTGGCTGGCAATAATATGGCATTAAAAGTACCCAGGATTATAGTAGATCAGGGCTATCCAGCTTTTAAGTTGTCAGGAGCTGTGTGCCCTACAGACTGCACTAGTGGGGGCCATGGGCCCCCAAGAACACTGATATTGATTTTATGACATGATGATTTACCCGATTCTTGAAATTCTTCCTACACACTACAGGTGATAATAACCCTTCTCCTTTTTCACAGATCTCATTCTCCCAAATTTCTTTTCTTCCGCTAATCGTTTGCCTGCTACCCCTGGGAATTTCTCCCCCATCCAATTTCACAGCTCTAGCTACTATTCTTAACAATCACTGTGCTTGCTTCCATTTCCAGACCTGAGGAAGCATGTTTTGCATTCAAAAGCTTGTCTGGATGCATGGGATTGTTCCATCCAAAGTGCAGGACTTTGCACTTCTCTATATTGAACTTCATGAGATTTATTTTGCTCCCATCATCCAATTTGTCAAGATCTCTCTGAAGCCTAGCCCTGCCCACCAATATATCTACTATGCTACCTAGTTTGGTGTCATCTGCAAACTTGCTGAGAATGCACTCCATCTCATCTTCCAGGTCATTGATGAAGATTTTGAACAAAACCAGCCCTAGGACTGACCCCTGGGGCACTCCACCTGACACCAGCTAACAATTAGACATCAAACCACTGATTACTACCATTTGATCCCAATGATCCAGCCATTTTTCCTTCCACCTTATAGTCCATTCATCCCACCTATACTTTTTTAACTTGCTTGTGAGAATGTTGTGGGAGACCATACCAAAAACCTTACTGAAGTCAAGGAATATCACATCCACCTCTGCCCGCATCCACAGAGCCACTCATATTATCATTAAAGGCAATCAGGTTGGTCAGTCATGATTTGCCTTTGGTGAATCCATGATGACTATTCCTAATCATCTTCTTCTCCTCCATGTGCTCAGAAATTGATTCCATGAGGACCTGCACCATGATTTTTCCAGGGACTGTGGTGAGGCTGACCAGTCTGAAATTCCCTGGATCCTCCTTTTTCCCTTTCTTAAAGATGGACACTATATTTGCCCTTTTCCAATCATCCAGCATCTCTTCCAGTCACTATGAGTTTTCAAAGATAAGACTCAGCAGCTCCGCAATCACATTGGTCAGCTTCCTCAGCACCTTTGGGTGTACCATGTCTGGCCCCATGGACTTGTCCACATCCAACTTTTCTATATAGTTCCTAACCTGCTCTTTAGCCACTGCTGGCTGCTCACCTCCTCCCAAACTATGCTGCCCGGTGCAGTAGCCTAGGATCTGATGATCTGACCTTGCCTGAAAGACTGAGTGAAAAACACATTGAGTACTTCAGCCTTTTCTGCATCCTCTGTCATTAGGTTGCCTCCCCCATTCAGTAAGAGACCCACACTTTCCCTGATCTTCCTTTGTTTCTCACATACTTGTAGAAACCTTCCTTGTTACCCTTTATGTCCCTTCCTAGCTGCAACTGCAATTACACTTTTTCCTTCCTGATTTCATCCCTGCATGCCGAGCAATACTCTTATACTCCTCCCTAGTTTTTGTCCAAGTTTCCACCTCTTGTAAGCTTCCTTTTTATGTTTTAGCTCACTTGAAGAGTTCCCTGCTAAGCCAAGCTGGTCTTCTGACATACTTGGCAGTATTCCTGTGCAATGGGAATCAGAGATGAGAGAGACAAAGGGAAAGAGCTGTGACCCAGTATTGCCAAGTTCCATTTCTTCCTCCTAGCTGCTGTTCATTGATTCTTTTCCCCTGCTGATGAATTCTGGGTGAAGGGAGGAGGGCAAACAAGCAGCCATTTTCACAGCCTGGGCTCAAGAGCTATATGAAAATGGGGACTCTGGCCAAACCCTGTGTCAACCAGTTAGTGAGCTTAGAGCATGTGGAGCATTGGCAGAAGCTGAACTAACATGCCAGTAAACTCAGAAAGCTCATTGATACCTAGGGTCACAATTGGGTGGCAACCATGCTCTTTTTGGCTGCACAACTTATGTGCAGTGAGCGCTCTTCACTATATACACACCACACAGCCAAAACGGGCCGGCCTTTATCCTCTCACCATAATCCTGGGTCAGCCCATGGCTCCATGAGCCAGATCTGGCTGGCAGAGTGTAGGTTGTTAATCCCACCTCTAATGGCCTTTTCCCAACAAAAGCTTTCTCTTTGCATCGAATGGTGAATACATCCTTCATTGGTAGGACTGAGCAGATTACTTTGTGTCAGTAATGGTTCAGGAGGTTGTTAGCTAGTAAATGCATAGTTTTCTTTTTTTTCTTTTTTTCTTTTTTATAGGACGAGTTACTGCTTAAAATAAGGAACTAATGTCACAAAATCCTTCACCAAAGCTTTGCCAAAATAGTAATTCATTTTAAGAGCACACTTCGTTGCTAGGAGCATGCATGTACAGGCAATTTGCTTTGTGAGATTATGTTGGAAAAACGTATCTTAATTCTCCACTCTGCTAGTATTTTTATGGTGATCTTTTCTTTTCTAACAAAGATGTCTCAAGTGGGGCTTGTGCACTTAAAACAAAAAGGCTTTCAATTTTCTAAAAATCTTTAATCTTGCTTATTTCATAAGAAACTCCACACCACAGTAGCTTCTTCAAACAGTTGTTCTGATACTAAGGTAAATCCAGTCAAGGAAGGGAAATAATGCCACTTGACCTATGTGACCAATCGGCAAAAATTATGCAGCTTAATTTTCTTGTGGAATTAAAAAAAAATCCTGTGATCAATACATACATTAAAAATCATCAAAAATACAAGCAAATGCAAATTAATACACCTGACAACTGCAATCTCAACATTCTACTAGCTGAAAAGGAAGCTACATTCATAAAGCAGACTATTTTATGAAAATTATTTGCTTTATTCTAGTTGAGACATTCTCTGATTAATTCACATGAGACTAGTTAGGTAGGAAATGAAAATTATGCAGACAATATTTCTTATGGCAATAAGGAAAAAGTCTCCTGACTCCTTTTTTGGTCTTGTTGAGTCATAAAAGAGACCTCTTACCCAGCTCTTCCTAATTTCTTTGGCAATAGTGTAGCTGGAATAAGGAAAGTTGAAGCCACCATAGCTCTGAAGCAGAAAGAAAAAGGGAAAATGCAAGGCAACTGCTCTCTGATCTTGGTGTGCATCAATTATCTGCAATAAATTCCCTGCTGTTTGAGCTTAGACAGAATCTCAAATGCACATATACTTCAGCTATTAGAAAGTATAAACTAAATAGTGATGAATAGTGACTATTTGTTGTTTAGATTTATTTTCTGAGTAATATAACTGGGAAAAGAAAACAACCTAGTATTGAAGAATGTATCATTTTTAATCTCAGTGCTTTAGCTACAGCTAGCATCAGATAGAATGTCATATTGCAATAATTCAAAGATCTTTCTATTAGTTTCCCTAAGCCCTTAAAGTAAATGAAGCTGTTACAACAGGAGATGTTAGACACATTCTCTAATTCTCCTTTGCTCTGAGACCTAAATGTATTTCAAGGAGGAATTCAAGATAAACTAAATTTTACTTAACTGCATTAGTCTTCTTATCCATTAGTGTTTGATACACTGTTCAGCAATTTTTTTCCAATGACTGCAATAAAACGGTATGCTCCTTTTCACAGTTCACAAATATTAGCAGAAGCAGTATATCTGTAAGCCACTACTTACCACTACCAACTTTGGAAAGTAATATTCTCTAATTACTTAAAATTAGCACTTAAAGAAAGGGTTAACCAGCTGAATCAGCTAGCCTAAAGAACAATAGAAAAATCATTAGTGTGTTAACTGAAACAATACCATACTTTTCTCTTTGTTGTTTAACCTTTTGTCCACATTACAAATATCTCAATGTAGTTCTTATCTTTGACCTTGAAGGACTGTAGCTTTATCAGTGCTTCCTTTTAGATCACAGATGACCTTCAGCTGATATCATTGAGCCCTGACCTGCCTCAGTGATCTGCTCACACAGAATACATATGCTGAACAGTGCTGGTGTGTGCAGTAGGGGTAAGTGAATTATTTACAAAAATTTGAGTTGACACCTTTTATCAAATGTGGAAAGATGAAGACAAAACAGCTGCTATTGCTGTCGTAAGCAATCTGCTGGTGATTGAATAAAAGTGTCAAGAAAATGGCTGCTTGATGGCCTTTTGTTCTCTCTCATCCAGCTTGATGTTAGTTTGAGCTGTCAGTTAGGAATCACGGCACAGTGATTTATCAATAGGCTGAGTGACCTTCTATTTCAGTTAGTGATACAATGAGAAGACAGCACCCTCTATTGAGGGCATGCTGCATTTCCACATGCAGAGCCATTATTCCTAGGAACGGGCTATCACTTTCTAGCAAGACATGAATCTGAAAAATACAATTGTCTATTTCGCTTTTGTTTTATTTTTACCCAGTCTAAAATGCTTAGCTGTGAAAAACTGAAAAAGCCACAGACTAGAATGCAGATTCACAGGCCTTGTAACAAATGAGAGCATAACAAGCAAATCAATCACTGGTATTCAGTCCAAACAAACTTGCTGTAATTAGACAATAGAACCTGGAAATGTAAGGGGAGCAACACAAAGCTGATTTATGGCTTCAGTCTGAAATGTTGTAGTTATATCAAACAAAATAATCAATACTTTGCATTCATTTATTTTATGGTTCCCATCTGCATGGCTGTTTTCCCTCAAATAGTCTCACATACAGAAACTTACACCCTGCCATGCTGTTATCTGAACAAGGTTATGTTGAATATCAGGGACCAAATAATGACATCAGTGTTTGGGGTGGTAAGGTAGTGACAGCATTCTTATTCTTCTATGGGCCTGCAACTCTTCCTCAGCAAGCATTAAGCGTTTATTTGCAAAGACGGTTCTAACTTCTTGCACCAGTGATTTTACATGAACGGTTGATCCAAGCAGAGATTGTGAACTTTTACACACCACTTCAATCTCTGCTGCCTACTCTTCCAGGTGTAATCCTTGTTTTTAATTCTCTTCACAGCCACTTAGCAGCCATCTGAGGAGATATTCTTTCATCCCAAGGACAGGCCATATGGACACCTAAAAGCAGTCGGAGCAAACCCCTTCTGTCACTGCTGAAATACTCTCAGTTCTAGTAACACAAGTCTTGAAAAGCCCAAGGCTGCCCACAACAGTGCTGGCTGTGAGCTTCATTCTGGGCACATCTACACATGCAATTAATGCACACAATCTGGAGTTTATTGCTCTAGATTTTTTTGCTGCTGGGTGCACCATTTGAATGTGCATCCAGAAGCATAAAACTCCACAGTATTCTGATCCAGAGTTTATTCATTCACAGCACATTGAGCCCAGTCAGATCAGCCCCA
Organism: Crocodylus porosus; assembly: GCF_001723895.1. NCBI lineage: Eukaryota > Metazoa > Chordata > Crocodylia > Crocodylidae > Crocodylus > Crocodylus porosus. The sequence continues at coordinate 129,610,496 of NW_017728906.1, read as the reverse complement.
GTTGGCAGCAGCCTGGGCTTGTGCTGCAGAGTACAGAGGGACTGACTAAGGCAAAATGCAGCCCGGGGGCTGGATGTGGCCTGCCAGGCCATTTTATCAAGCCCATGGGGCCTCTAAAAAATTTTAAAAATTAATATTTATCTTCCCCTGGCTGCCTATCATGCAGCGCTCTATGGCTTGTCAAAACTCAGTAAGCGACTTTCTGCCCGAAATAATTGCCTGCCCCTGGGCTAAGGCATGAGAGTGCTTCAGCATGGGGCTAGCTAGCAGGTAGCCCTGCACTGAAACACCCTCATGCCCCAACCAGCCAGGCAGCATCTATGCATGCACTGCTATGCATGAAAAAACACGTACAAGTACTAGCCTGCTCTGGAGACTGTTAGTTTTGTTTGCCCTAATAAGAGTGCACATGTAGATGCAGAGACATTTACTGTAGAGCTAATTTGGCAGCTGCTCTGCAGTAATCATCTTGTGTAGATGTGCCTTTTTGATAGCTTTCAAAAGCACTTCCATAATGGGCAGCTTTCTGACTCATTTCTTGTTTCCTGAAACTTGTTTCCTTTCATGGACTTTTGTTAAATATTACTTTTGCTCAATTTTCCTTTATAAGAGACTTTTTTTCCTCTTGTACCCCATGAGGTTGCACTTCCTGTGGGAGAGTAAAGAGATATGAGTCCTTTCACTCCTGTCATGAATGAAAGCAGCCTCTCCCGCCTCCCTCAGCCTCAGATAGCATCTCATGAAGTAGGCTATCACCTATAAAACCTATCTGAACCAGTTAGTCTCTAAGGATATGTACAAATATTTGCCACACCCAGTCTAGGTTTAGATGGCTTTCCTTAAGACATCTAAATCTAGACTAGAAGTGGCATGTACAGATGTTTGTCTCTGCCAGGAGTGGTACAGGCAGTCCAAAGTAAATCAGGATGGCGGGGAAAGGGCTGATAGGACTAGGGGAGAATGCCTACACAAGTGGTCATTCAGACTGACCTAACCCTGGTTAGGAAGAAATAATTGTAACACTTGCACATACCCTGTCCTGCATTCAGCCTCAGGTAGTAATTGTGGATGCAATGGAACTTTTCTTTTGCTCTGACAAAATTAATGAATTGTTTTTCTTTTCAGTCTCTTTCTCTCTTTTGCCTTTGATTGACCTTTTTAGCCATTTCTCTCTAAGAGTTTCATTTTTTTTGAAAGGCAAAAGGAAGTTCAGTGGCTTTACAGACCAGTAAGGCCTGGAATAATTTAGGTTGCAAAAAATGCACTTTAAAAAGCGCATGTCAATAATTTCTTTCTTTAAACTGCTAAAATGACACTCAAAAACCCAGCAACTGCAAGACTAGCGAACAAATATTTCTTCAGTACCTTCAGTTTATTATATGCAAGGACAGCACTTTTTGTATAATCAGTTTTGCTGTTTCCCCCTTTTTGTCAGCAAATTAGTCAGTTCCATAGCTGCCAAGTTTGACTCACCTCCAGTCAAAGTAAACCATAGTGGGAAGATATGTTGGGGGAGGCAGCTCTGAAGCATAAACAGGTAGCTAGAATGAGGAGGAATAGGCAGTGGTAGCTGAAAACCAGGAAATACCTGGCGTTGCAGAAAGCTACTGTAGAGACTGAAGATGTGTAAACCAGATGTTGAAGCATGGCTGATTCTGTCGGATTGCAGTGAAACACAGGAGATACCTGGTCAGATACAACCACCGGATCCACATTCAGTGATCCTTCCACTTGCATACTGCCCTACTGATTCCAGAGGTCTTAGTCCCTTGATTCCTTCAGCAGCAGTTTTTCCTTGGGGCTCTTTGAGATGCTTGAATAAGGAATGGGTTTGTGCCTGAATAAAGGAGGTCAAAACAAAGGGTCCCCTGGGAAATGTCTGTTGAGTACAAAGGTAAATGAATTGAATGACAGGAAATTCTTTCCTTACAAAGAGACAGGGTTTCCTAGGATTCTCTGTCCTACCCTGACTACAGGAAACAGCTGTTTGTGGCCTAGCCAGGAGCTGAATGAGAAGATGTTATATACCATCTTATTACATCCTCTCCTTCTCTATTTTTTCAACAAACTTTTAAGCCTTTTATCTTCCATCATAAAACGACCCCCTGATTTCATGGGATTGATGCTTCTTTCTTATTTGTGTAAATCCAGAGCAACTCAACTGAAGTCACAGACTTCTGCTGAGATCAAGCTGATGGAAAGTAAAATTAGAATTGGGTCCTTTATTTGCCTGAGGGGGGAAAATAATCCTGGCTGCAATATTTTTTTTGCTCACAGCCCTGCTACTGAAGCAGCACCTTGATCATTTGTGTGAAGGTTATGGAACTGCAAACTCTGCACAGGTCTTAAAGCAAACTTACTTGAATTGTGAGAGCTTTAAATAGAACAAAAACTGGTGGTTCATTGACTGGGCATGTCTATACAAGATGTTTACTGCACTTTGACTAATTAGCTGATCAGTAAACATCTTGGCATCTACACATGTGCCCCTGAGATTATATTATGAGCTTTATTACCTAATACAATATTTCACTATAAAAAATTAGAAAATATATGCTATGAGTTTAAATTGCAATTTCTTTAATTTCCTTTTTGTTTAAATGATTTTCTTGTTAAAGAATGATATCTTGCTTCTTTCTTACCTCTTAAAAATTACTATAGCTGAAGGAGGATATAGATGAGTAAAAGTATATGGAGTGCTAGGGATACTTTTTGTTACTGAGGACACTTTGTTGAGAGAAGAGGTTATAATTTAAAAGGTAATACAATTTGCATTTGCATTTACATAGTGTCTTTCACTCAAGGATTTGAAATCATTGGAAAAATGTTAATTAGTGAAGTACACCACCTATGATTAAGATCACCTGACTCTTCCTGTTGTAAGACCTTATTTCAGTTGCTTAAAACTGACACATTTTAAACATTTTAAGCTAGATTTTTAGATACTGGGTGTCTGCCTCTTATTGAAATATGTGGAGCAAACTGGAAAAAGGAGGAAACTATACCTGGCAGAGCAGGCTAACTGGCAAATGGGGGAGGGAAAACTAGGCCTGTTAATCACAAAAGTCTGTGAGCTGGTAGATGGGTCAGAGACTCAAGCTGGATGAAGGCCTGAGAAGACTGACTGAATGAAAAGACTAGGATAAGATATGTGTTGTGGACATAAGTTAAGGGTGAATGACAAACTTGAGAAGGGATTTTGGATCTCAGAGTCAATGGGGATAGAGATTGGTCAATGACTGAAAGCTAGGGAAAGATTGAGGCAGATTAGATGAGGAGCTGAGATTGGAGAAAATGGGATGGCTGGCCAATGACAGAAGGATTGGGAGGGCTGGCTAGTCAAGAACAGTGCTGAAAGGGCCCAAAATGAAAAGCCTAATTAGTGGGGGTAGCTATATGAGGAGAAGGAAACTGGGATGAGGAGAAAGGACTAGAATAGGGACTGGTTGGAGAGGCAAGGCAGTGAGAGGTCAAAGATACTGGCAGAATAGTCTGAGTCCTCAAGAGTATACTCTCCTTCAGAGTCTGGAAAGGATGCAAAAGTCCCATGTGTCACCATTGTCCTGTGGTCAGTAAAGCTATGTAAAACTCACTGGTCAATCTCTCCGCATCCCCAAGGGTTGGCTAATATGAAACACACTTTTGACAAGTTACTCCATTAGCAGCCATGGCAGAAGTCAGAGAAATGAAATTATCAGGCCCACAGTCATCCCTAGGGGTGTGCAGTGCCTGGGGCATATCAGCCTCTGTGGGGCCCGGGGGGTGGTGAGCGGCTGTAGCTGGCAGAGCTGGCGGGGGGCAGCGGCAGAGCCGGCAGCTCTGGGCAGCAGCAGTGCATGGTGGCCAGAGTGGGGCTGATACAGCACTGATCACAGGGTCCCCCCAAATTTCCCCTCCTTCTTCCAGGGATGGCCCTGATGAGGCCTCAGATTTAAAACGAAGAAAGGGAAATGCTTTTTTATGCGACAAATGAATAACATAGATTCATAGATTCCTAGAGTTGGAAAGGACCTCAGTGGGCCATCTAGTCTGACCTCTGCCCTTGGCAGGCAAGAAAAGTCACCAACCCTGGGGTCATGTGATCTCAGCCAGGTGCCTGTCCAGTCTCCTCCTGAAGACCCCCAAGGATGGAGCGAGCACCACCTCCCTTGGGAGCCCATTCCGGATCCTGGCAAACCTGATCATGTAGAACTTTTTTCTAATGTCCAGTCTAAACCTTCTCTCCAGCAGCTTATGACCATTGTTCCTTGTTGTTCCATGGGGTGCTGTGGTAAATAGATTGTTGCCTACTTCATGTTGCTGTCCCCTTATGAATTTGCACGCTGTCACAAGGTCCTCTCTCAGCCTTCTCTTGGAGAGGCTGGAGTGGTTAAGGTCCCTTAGCCGTTCCTCGTAGGCCCTTCCCTGCAGGCCTCTGATCAGAAGAGTGGCTCTTCTTTGGACCCTCTCCAGGTTGTCCGCATCCCGCTTGAACTGCAGCATCCAGAACTGGACACAGTACTCCAGCTGCAGTCTGACTAGTGCCACAGAGAGAGGGAGAATCACTTTCCTGGACGTGTTTGTGAAGCACCTACAGATGCATGACAAGATGCAATTGGCTCTGCCAACTGCTTCATCACATTGACAACTCATGTTCATCCTGGAGTCAACGGTGACTCCAAGATCTCTTTCTTCCTCAGTGGAGCTGAGAATGTCACCCCCCCAGCCTATAGGTATGATGGCAGTTCTTTTTCCCTAGATGCAGCACCTTGCACTTGTCCTTATTGAATTGCATCCTGTTGCTCTCTGCCTACTTCCCCAACCTGTCTAGTCATCCTGGATCTAGTTCCTCCTTTCCAGGGTGTTAGCTTCACCCCATATTTTTGTGTCATCTGCAAATTTGGCCAGGGTGCTTGCCACCCCCTCATCCAGATCACTGATAAAGATGTTGAACAGCACCGGCCCCAGAACTGAGCCCTGAGGGACTCCACTGTGCACATCTTTCCAGGTTGACACTGACCCATCCACCACCACTCTCTATGTGTGACCCTTGAGCCAGTTTGCTATCCAATCTACTATATAATCATCCAAGGCAAACCTCCTCAGTTTATTTATAAGGATGGTATGGGATACCATGTCAAAGGCCTTCTTGAAGTCATGTGGAACTCATTGTGACAGAATGTTATGGAAGCCAAAAATTCAAAAAGGGATTAGACAAATGTTTGAAGACCATGCCCATCAGGGCTGGACACAACATGACACAAGAGTCAGGGATGTAACCTCAGGCTCAGGACATCCATCTGGAAGCCTATGCTGGCTGGTAACTATGAGGGCATGACAACAGAAAGAACAATTTACAAATGCCCTGTTTCTTAAACTCTAAAGCATTTGCTACTTGCTACTGTCAGAAACAGCATAGTGGGCAAAATGGAACTATGATCTGACATAGTGTGACACTTCTTATGTTCTTATGTAGCCCCTTAATGACCCATGTAATGTCAATATGATGCCACCTGACAGAACATGGGGGGTTTTTCAGTTTGACCTTTTTAAAAATCAAACAAATTACACACACAAACTGTTTTATAAGAACATTATTATTGTTAGGGAAAGTACAGACATACAACTGATTTACTGTGGCACAACCTGGAGAAGGGCTTTACTGGATATCAGCTGCTCTGTGGTAAATGTCTATGGGAAGGCTCTTACCCTGTGGTAAATGGAAGCTAAACTGTGGTAGATTAACTCTCAGTGAAACAGGAATAAGTTATTGTGGTAATTTACTGCTCAGAATGGGCAGTGCTCAAATAATGAGAAGCTATTCAATATTGTGTTCTCTCCCCTTTGTTCAATGTGTGGCCTTGTACCTTATTTACTGCAAACTATTCATACACTGCTCTAAATGAAGGATTATTAATTTCCTCATACTATAGTATCTGGGTGCTTCACAAATATTAATGAATTCATTATCACAGAACTCTTTTGAGATGAGGGGGGATTATTATTCTTATATTATAGTTGGGAACAGAAGCACAGTGATATTAATGTCAAAAGAGCCCTTTAATTTTGGGTGCCAAATCTGATATGCTTGAGACCTGATTAGCATCATATAGAACTCTTATATGTTCAAAACTCACCTCCCTTAACTCTGTACCTGTAGGTATTCAGTACTTCTGCAAATCAGGCCTCAAGTCTCCAGTGATACACCCTTAAAATAAGGATCACATAATTATTAATCACCCTTGAAAAGCATGAATTACCTAACACCAAATAGGAACACTGCAGTAGATGCAGAGATAGGGGAGTACATGAAGATAGAATCAGGTTCCTCAGAAGAGTATTCACCAGTATCCCTGTATCCATGCACTTGATCTTAGCATAAAGGCCAAGAAAAGACTTTCTGTTCTTCCTGCAATAGCCTGTCTCAGTCACTATACAACATCCAACTTCTGCACCAAATGAAACAGTAGTGACCTGCTCTACACAACTCAGATTTAGCTCCTGAGCAAGCTCTTCCTCTGCACTGAAATAGGAAGTTGCCATGGAAAAAAATAGCACAAGATCACATATTTAAAGAAGTCTCAGAAATTGCACTGGCAGTCTAAATCCTAGCATTCCCTATTTTCCACGTGTTTGATTTTGCAAGGTTAATAATATTCTTTTAACACAGATTTGTGCATATATTTGAGAGATGGGTAAACTGAGAAACAGTTGCCAAAAACCGTAAAGGCCGTGTCAGGATGGGCACAGAAAACAAGAACTCTGTCCTTACCCCACTTCATCATTGACCACATTGTCTCTGGTGTGTTCTATTCAATTTCCCAAAGTCCCTGTGAAAAGAATACAGCAGCATTCTTCATAGAAATGATTTCATGGGTTTAAAAGTGAGTCCTTCTCAAACTACTATATATTTTTATTTCATGCTGCCTGCTGTCTCTTCATATGCATGGATACTTGTCCCCCTTAAATCTCATGTGCGTATGCATCATGACTTCTTCATAAAAGGTCTGTGGAATGTTGAATACTATGTAAATTTTATGTTGTAATGAATTGGGTCCTAAGATCTTTAAAGGTCAGACACCTGATATAATACATCATGTTCTTTAATATCAACTACAAAATAACTGTAATAAATTTTTCCACCACCACATCCTCACACGCTGTTGCCCACAAGGAAGCACCAAAGGAAATGTGTCATTTGTCAAAACAGGTTGGAAACTGGCATGTGTACAAGTAATTTTAAAAGAGTTGCTAAGGTTAGGCACAGCTGTGTAAGTGAATATTACAAGGTTAACTTTTGAGTGTAGTAGCACACTAACAAGTGTTTGGAGAGAAAGAGAATGTTTCCACTGCATCTGTGGTCTTGGGGAGGAGGCACTGTAAACCTGGGAGAGCATGCCCTACCTACTTGCTCCCATAATAAAGCTGCTCTGGAGATGTCCCCAGCCAGAGATCAAGAGCAGCTATTGGGCTCAGTCCTAGAATGGTTTCATGGCTACATTTCCAGATTGGGCATGTGGGAGCAGGAGTGGGCATGCTCCAAAGCGGCCATGTACACATACTTGAAGGGTTAGGCACCTTGGCCACTTACCTCTTTCTTTGTGCAAACTCTCCAAAAGATGCAAGCTCTCCAAAACTGCAATCTTGTTTATATTAAAAGCCATCTTTAAGACTTACATACTTACAAACAATACTACTGTATTTACTCAAATATAATATGACCCTGAATATAAGATGATTCCCCCCCTTAATTACATTCTGTGTATATAAATTTGTTATAATTTTCAGGTATAGAATCTAATTATTAGAGGTTTCCCTTGAACTTTTCATCTTCCCACTGCTACAGCAGGATAATTAAATCTGAGGGGATCAGGTGGCCCTCTGTCCCACTCAACTCCTTCCATTTTCCATGCTACTTACTGTCAGACCTTGGTCTCCCTGAGCACATGGAAGTGAGGGGCCAATTAGAAATACTTATTTTGAAATAATCATGCCTGTAGTGATTTGCTATAGTCTTAGTTCACCCAAAATTGATACAGTTTATCTTTTTTGAAACTGTTGCAAGTTTTAGCATAGGCACAGAAGACAGAGGGATTCTGGGTGAACACTTTAGGGCCGTGTTCAGTGATTTTTGCCAGACATTTAAGGGTGGTGAAGAAACAAGACTCACTGTAAATGAGAAAGAAAGTTTCAGCTCAGCTGTTGGAGTGAAAAGAAGTTTAAAATGTTTTCAATGTAGTGGCTCATCATGACTTTAAAAAGAGTCAATGCCAAGGGGGACTAAGTACAATGAGCATTATCCTGTATCTTATTCAGGTGGGCTGCACTAGTTTATTTTTGTGGTGGATCAGTATATTTGTCCCATATGGGCCTGGTGTTTTATAGTTATGCTCAGTGTTGGCTGTATTGAATAATCTAACTTCATAGGTGGTTTCCAATGCTGCACACAAGCTGCTTTAGGCAGTAGTTTAGCGATGGACAATGTATTTAATGATGAGAAAAGATGAACATGGAGGAAAGATGAACCCAATACCCAACATACAATAAAATTATTGAGCTACCACCATCTCACCCCCCATGAGATTCCAAGAGTTTTCCTGTAGTGTCTCGCTTTTTCATTCTTTTATCATATAGCACAGGGGTTGTCAACCTGGGGTAGACATACCCCTGGGAGTACTTGGGAAGGCCCTAGGGGTATGTGCGGGTGGGCAGGGATGGAGCACCACCACTCACTACCCTGCGCTGATGCCTCCACGTCCCACTGCACCTCCCCTTCCTTCCCCTCCCCCCCCTGCATCCAGCCACCTAGGGTACACTTATTAAAAAAGGTTGAAAACCCCTGATATAACAAGCTAAAAGGAAGTATGCTTTTGGTAAGAGGGGAGTAGCCAGCTGGCAACATTTTATATTCTTTGATTTGTCACCTCCCTGGAAAATGTGCACGTGTACGCAAGGCCAAGTACAAGCAGTGCATTAAATCATACACTCTACCATTGCTTTATTCTCTCTCTGCGGATTGTTCCTGCCTGTGTGGCTTTAGAGACATAGAGCCACTCAATGGGCAAATGCACAGCACCAGATCTTGTAAGAGTGAGGAAAAATGCGAAGTCGCTGTTTTCAGAGCAGAGGCCAAAGGGATCTCAGGAAAGGGGTGCATGATTGTAACTATAAGATAGATCCCACTGGAGCAGGACTGCTATCACTGATAAACTGTTGACACATTACTAAACAAAGTTTCACAGTAGGAAGGACACAGGGATTGTTGTGGTACTACCACCAGCAGAACCCAGCACATACCTGTCCTCTGAGACAAATTCAGTAATTCCTCGCAAACTGCACGCAGTCATACTAACCTATGCATGATTAACCTTTGCCTTCACTCTCTCTTTTTGTGGATGAGAATATGAGGCATTTGATTATCCATGTCTGTTAGCAGTGAGCAAGGTAGAACAAGAGATTTATTCTGACTCTGTAGTGGCTTGTTAAATATATACAGAAATTATATATTACTCTTACTGCTTGCACCTGGCTTAGGTGTGCTGAGGGGGAACAATTAGTATACAGTGGACTCCTCAGTCTTATGTGACCTGTGCTGCATTGGAAGATAAAAGCATTCCTACAATGGGTGATGCAATCATTTTAATCAATTAGGCCTGACTGTGTCTTTAAGAGGAGCCCTGAGAAACACATGCCTCAAGTACAGATATCTAAAGGACAATTTCCTCCCTGTTTTTCCCTGCATTGGAGGAAAAAATAGTTTAGTGTTGTTCTATAGCAATATCTAACACCATCACCTCTTGCGCTGGCTTATTTCCATGTACTTCCCAGCCATCTATTCTTGGACATGCGTACTGGAAGGCTGAATTATTCCCATTTGTGTTTTCTGTCTTTCTCCCTTCCTTCACCAAGCTCTTGTCTTTCTTACTGTTTATAATACCCCATAGAAAAGGATGTCCACTTACTAAGAGTAACAGGGTCTGTGAGAGACATGTTTGTGAGACAAATTTGGGGGCCTGTTACATCTGTATAGGGGGTGCCCCCCACCTTCCACTTTGGGAAAAAATAAACTGCGTGATCTGATTTTAAGAGCCTTCTGAGTTTGGCAGCCTACTAGAACTGTACCCCCATTTCCCCTGTATCTCATAGGCCCTGAAGAACAGCCAGAGTACTTTAGTAGGAAAAGTTACTGGAACCAGTGATGGCTCAGTAGGGGAATTTCAGCTAATTGTGAGTCCTCAGCTGATAAGATCCAGATAATTTCCAGTTCATTTTGGATCTCTGAGTAGCACAAAGGGACCAGAGAACCTCATCCGTAATTTATGGCTTTTTAACAAAAATTACTTATTTAATATTTCTACAGGAAGAATGTGCTACTGCAAGTGCAGGCAGATAATGAACATATAGGTAATGCAAGAATTCAGACCTCTCCTGAATAATTTGTGGGGCAAATTATTTTAGCATAGTATTTTTATATAGGTCTTCATTAATGTTCACATATTGGTGGTGTTCTGTTCCAGATGTGACTGTAATTGACACTGCTGTTTTTTGTCATTATTAGATAGATATAATAGTCCCCTTTCACCTCGAGCCTTAAGAACAAAGAGGCCAGAATAAAACAAGCCTAAGAATCAGAAAGCAACAACTGCTGTCTGCTTAATGGGGTGATTATACTCACCTCACAAAAGTCTTATGAATATTAATTAGTTTAAGTTTGCACAGCACTTTGCAATAGATGATGACATGTGTGAAGTATTATTTTATACATCTTTGCTTTGGTATTGATGCTCCCCTTGATACAGGCATATAACTAGCATGTATTAAAGAAATAAGAATGTCCCCATTAGCGTAAAACAGATGTATAATATAGGATTAGCACCCGATGAATATAATTTTAATTTTGCAATTTCATAAAGAAGCCATAATTCATAAATATTAATGACACAAAGGAGTAACTGTCTTCCCTCTGGAGAGAGATTAAAACTTATGCTGGATTGTATATTTCTTGGACACAGTTACATTATTTTTTATTATCATGCACATTCAATGATTTTTAAGTTGATTTTATTCCCCTTACAGAAAATATTTTCCTTTACATGGAAATTTGGGATTTTAAGATACATGATACAAGGATAATATTTTTGATCACTATAATTTTTACTACACATTTCCTTTCATGTATTGGTGTGCACCATATTGGTATGTCAAATGAAAATGTTTTCCATATATACACAGTGGTGATGTTTACCGTAATATGTGATACACATTCCCCTAAAATATTTTTCAACACTTTAAATTAATTTTAATATAGGTTTATCAGCCCCTTGTTATGGTGCAGAACTTATATTAAATTCTGTGATCCATAAAATCTTTTTTTGAATGACACATAGTTTAGTTTTTCATTTAGAGGCTATAAAAGTGTTCACAAAAGTTATGTTGAAAAAAAATGATTGAAAGTGCTAAAACACTGTACAGAATATAAAATCCTTTCATAGACTTTTTATGACACATGAAACATGAGTCTTAAAGGTTTAATGTTACTGACTTTTATACAAGGCTTTTTAATTCTTGATTCCAGTTATGGTTCTGCAAATGAACTGTGACATTAAAAAGAATCAGGCTGGAACTGCCTTAGCTCTCTCTCTAGATGAGTTTCTCCTGGTCATGAAGGGTTCACTTAATCTGCCCCACCCTGCCCACATCTGGTTAGCACTAACTCGCTTTAGCAGCACTGAAGTGTAAATCCTGCACTGCATTAAATCTGCTTAACACATCTCATCCTCCTCAAACTCATCATTAAGATGAGGTGGGTTTATAAATTATTAAGAAGGGTGAAGTGTTGCTTAATTTTCCTTTCTCTTAATATTCAATAGTGTTCTGCAACAATTGGGTGCACGGTGTAATTGACTGAATACAGAACCAGTCCTAGTACATGCTTCCAACTAAAGACCAGCTCTACAAAAGAGACGAATAGCTCCGCTAGTTGCATTGGAATAAAGAAGTTCTGTCATCGGTGCCACACTGGGGGTAGGACCAGCTATACTATGGGGTAGACAGTCAGCTCCACTTCCAGCTACGGACACCTGAGAATTCCCTCCGTGCTGGCAAATTCTGGGATGACACAACAGCAGAGTAGGAATGCAGCCAGGATCCAGGGCACAGGGGCAGTGGCACCACAATCATGATCATGCACCTGCCAGCAGCCACGGCTTTCTTTTTCCTTTTTTTTTTTGGCCAAATCAGAATTCAGGGCAGTTGCCTCATTTGTCCTACCCTCCTTACACCACTGTGACATAAAACAGTGGCGCTCAGCCTATGGCCCATAGGTCAGATCTAGGCACCAAAGTGACTAGATCTATGCTGCAGCATGGGGCATCAGTGGCAAGCATCTCAGCCCAGCATGTCTCCTCCTGGCTCTGTGCCTTGCTGCTCTTCCCCTCTGAAGCCCTCCCTCTTTCCCATCCCCTACAGCAGGTTCTGCTTACTCTATCCTCACTTCCCACTATGGAAGGTCCTGTTAACTGGAGGTAAATGCTGTTCCTCTTTCCCTTCCCCCCTCTCTCATCAGCTCCCTGCTGGTTCCAGCATCTTAGAAGACAGAGGTGTAGCTTATCAACAGCTTTGTTTTGCCTATTCCCTTACACAACACAAGGAGTAAGATCAGTACACTGGGGGCCTATGACCAATATCAACATGGAGAGTCTATCTGCTACAGTTGTTCCACTCCTGCACTGAGAAATTTTGTGGAACCAGAGGATACAAGTCATTTTGAAACTGAGGTTAAAATCCAGCAAATTCCAAGACTTATATCCAAATGCTCTCTGCAACTCTGGAAATTTATGACAGTGATATCAATTATGTAAGAGCAGAGATCTTTCCTTTCACTGGCATGATTCACTGAAATATGAAGATACAGCATTTCACTGTAGTGTTTCTGTTCCTATTAGAGGACTGTCTAGTCCCTAAAAACCCTAAAGCTGGACCAGGAACACTTTGTGTCAGGTACTGTGCAAACACAGAACAAAAAAGAGTATTCTTGCCCCATTTTGAAAGACTGCACTTAAAAGTACGTTGTTTAACTTCATGTAGTATAGAAATGATAACTGTACAACACAAAATCACTTTGTGCTTTTCATCTTCAAAGCACTTTGTAAACATTTCTTGATTAGTCCTCACAGTTTCTGTGAAGGTGATGTACAAGTGGCACAAAGTGACATACAAAGAGTGATTTTGATCGCTCCCTGACTTCACAACAGTACAGGTTTCTTAGTGACTGGGCAGGCAAACTGGTTACCACTAAGCAAAGGACACGGCTTTTTAAACCGTCAGCTGTTGTGCTCTAATTGCCTAACCGCGTGCTTGTAGCCAACAGTAAATGAAAGCTAGCTCCTCCATGAGAGAGGGGTAAGAGAGCATTGGTTCGTTCTTTTTTGCCCTGGGATAAAAGCAGTTGTCACAGAGCATAGAATCATAGGGTTAAAAGGAACCTCCAGGGTCACCTGGTTCATCACTCTGCCTCAATGCAGGATGCATTATTCTTCTGCTATCCCAAACAAATGCTTATCCAGCTTCTTCTTGAAAACCTTCATTGAAGGGGATTACACAACTTCCCTGGGCAGCTTTTTCTACCACTGTACTGTTCTATCAATGAGATAGATTAAAAAAAAAAAAGATGAAAAGCAGCTGCCACACTATAAAGTCTCATCTTCCTTTGCCTTGTGGTAACTTGGCTGTGAGCCCATATCCCTAGTGCCAGTAAAGTACTCTAGACTTACTTTGGTGTAAATGAGATCAGGATTATGGTAAACCTGCGTTTTCTACAAGACCATTCTATTATTCAGAAGTAAACAAGTGTTAAAAGGCAGAGATTTCTCACTTCCAATCCAATGTTCAAACTACTAGCCTGTTCCCTTTTGCACATTTCATTTAAAATTGTTAAAGTTGAAGGGAAATTTCATAAAATTAAAGTGTGCATATTTCCTTCCATTTTTGGTTAAAATTTCATTTTTTTAAATTACTATTTGTACTGCGTGATAAATTACTATTTCACTTTTATCCAAAAAGTCATCAGCAAACATGTTCTTATAATATCATTATTGGAAAGTGGTTCTCTTCAGAAATCACTGTGCTGAGTATTACCAGTATTTTAATGCTAACTATATTGTATTAGTAATGGGAGAGCATTAGTGTTCCATATTCAGTTTTCTCCCTGTCTTCGTGTCATCAGCACCATACCTTCTTTTTTGCTATTTAGTGGCTCCTGCAGGACAGTTAGTCCATGTAATCTGTAAAATGATCAAAAATAGATGGCATGACATACTGGTTATACACCAGTTTCGGTGCATCATGAGATCACAGAATTTTCTCTCTCATTCTCTGTATTCTCATTATCACTCATCACTTGCTACTTCAATCACAAGCCTATTACATCTGAATCCATGAGCACATTACCAATTTCAATTCTTCCCTGATCCTCCATGTGCCAATGTTACTAGTAAATATTTCTCCATTCTCAATAGTCTCAGTTTTCATCAAATTATTAATCCACACACATATTTACAATAGTGCATAACTGTGAAATAATCCAGGTCATGAGTATTGTGTCCAGCAAATAACATGGATTATGTGATTCAGTTGATGATGAGAGAAAAATCCCTTGTCGGCTGTTTAGTATGTTGATCCATCCCTCAACAATTTTGCTCTTAGAAAATGTGCATATTTTCTTGGCCTAGGAGATTGCCAAAATTGCTATGTTTTGGCAGAGAAATACAATTTTCATTGTAATATTGTATCAATATTAACATACCATCTGACACAATCCCCTTAATAGGTTAAAGTTTTGCATCTCGCCTCTGCTGGATGGGTAAACGAAGGCTGTGTTTGTAGGACAGAACACAATTTGCATGTTGTGAAGGAAGAAACCCTGGGTGTTTCACAAAAAGCTGTCTGCTAGAAGTGCAATTTTCTCTACTGCCAGATACATTCTAAAATCCTTTTCCACACCCCCTCTCTAAACTCTAATGCATTGATCCAGGCTTTCTATTGCTTGTTTGCTCCCCAGGTTGATTATGAACTCCATAAAAAGTCTGAGGCATTGTAAAGTCTGAGGTGGTGTAAAGTTTCCAACAAGAAAAGACATATTGCTTATCCATGCCTAACATGAAGCAAAACAGCATTTTGAGCCAACCTTATTCCCACCCACTTGCCATTTCCACTAGGGATGTAAATATCATTTAAACAGTATTAGTTTAGCTGCCTCTAATTATATCAGTTAAACGGATAATGGATGACACAGCTACTGCTGGGAGCCCTTCTCGGGGCTCTTTGAAGGCTGGGGGGCGCATACGCAACTAGACAACACAGCCCAGGTAAAGCCCTACACTGGGAGGGAGGGAGAACTTGTGAAGGTGCAACTAATTCCTTAATTGTTGAGTCATTAGGCCACCTTCTGTTTTCTTCTTAGGCTATGGGTACTAGTCCCCATCCATTTTCCATTCCCCCTCCCCTCCTCCTCACTCCTCCCTCCTGCCTGCCCTGCTGACTTCCGATTCTTGCTGGAGCACCATGCAGCTTTCCTTCCTCCCCCTTCCCTTCCAGACTGCACCTCAACCCACACTGAACAATAACCGGTAAGATAACCAGATATCACTGGGCTTATTGGCTACACGATTAATTGTTTAGTCTTTCACATCCCTAATTTCCACCCCCAATGACGGAATAAAATGGCTCATTTCTGAGTATTTTCCAAAACTGCCCATTCTCATTATGGTTAGAGATATTTTCATTATCTAAATTTTAAGAAAAGTGACAAAAATGAAGTTGTCAACGTACCAAATTTAGACTGCCCTTTCACTCATCCATTCTTTAAAAATAAGACCCTGGCCCAGATTATGTCCTACTGTAACTGGTGCATCTCATCACTTTCAACTTTTTATTCAGTGGCCTGCTTCAAGCCTACTAGTGTTGGGAGCGGGGATTCAGTCCGTTTATGTTGGCCAGTTCCCTTTCCTAATTTCAAACTCCTCCACTGTCCTTCCCCTCCATTTTGTTCTTTCCCTGAAACTGCAGCTTCTGAGATTTTCATGTGCAGCCAGAATAAACGTCAGGTGGAAACTGGTTTATGCTCTTTTGAGAGAGATGTCTGCAGAATAGAAAGTGGTACTTTCTCCATCATGTTGAGAAATGGAAGGTTAAAAATGAAGCAATACTTACACAGCATTAAACTCAAAAGATTTTTTTATTTGGTTTTAAGAAATAGGATGTACAGTGAAAGACTAAATCTATTCACTGAAAGTATAGACTTGTTTGTTTTTGGTTTTTTCTTTTTGCCAACATTGCCCTTTAACTTAAACAGTTATGTCTTTACTGATTTATTTATAAACAGTATTTATATCCCCTCGCAGCTTTTGTTTTGCTGGGGAAATATACTCTTGTTTGATGGGGTCTCTACTCCCCTGATCATCCTAAAAGCCCATTTCTGCACCTATACTAGTCTGAACGCATCTTTCTTCAATATGTATCACTAGGATTGTATACTGCATTCAAGTTTTCTTGGGGCCTGGAACAAAATGGCATCCATATTTCCTTATTTCTATTGCTAATACTATTATTGTGACACAACCTAGTATCACATTTACTTTTCATAATGTCTACATCACAATGGTGGCTCATCGTTCTGATGTGAGTGGGTAGTATACCCTGGTCCTTTTCTTCCTCAGTTATTTCCACTGATGAGTTCCCAGATGAGAATTTCTTTTACCTTTACTCGTTTCTACTACATGAATTGGAACTTTGTACCACTGATTTCATTCCATTTCTATCACTCTAATCCTCAAGGCCATCCAGTTCTTCTTTCTAGATATCTTGCTCCTTATCCATATTGCAAAGCATCCTAACTCTGTCATCAGCAAACTTCACTAGCATAGCCAAGGTCATTTATAAAAAAAATATTAAATTAGACAAATCCCACACTTGATCCTTGAGGAGCAATACAAGTTATCTCAGTTACCTCTCTAGGCTCATATGTCTTCTTTCAACACTGCTCATTTTTGTGTAATCTTTAGTCAAATCCTTACCTCCCAAGTGGCACCTGATCACCCTTGTATTAATCCCCAGTTTCTTCATTTTAACTCATAAGTTTAGAATGTGGCAGAGGATCAAATACTTCACCGAAGTCCAGGGGGATTACATCTATTGCATTTCTCTTGTCTAGATACTCACTTATGATATTAAAGAAAGACATTGTGTCAGTCTGACACAACATGGGTAAATCCATGTTGCATTTTATTCCATTTACCTTCATGTCTAATTATTCTTTCCTTCAACATTTGTTCTCAACCTTGCATATCATGGAGACTAGAATAATGGCCCTGTAGCTCCCTCCTTCCCTCCTCCCCCCCATGCACCTTTCTTTTTAACTATAGACATTATATTTGCTATTTTCCAGTCATATAGTATCAACCTCAACTTGACAGGTTTGTTAAAAAGACTTGCTATCAAACCAAGGATTTCATTGTGCCAGTTTTTTCATAATTTTAGGCTTCAGGTTATCTGTTACTCTCTTACCACAGTTTTTGAGTTTTTCTTCTATCTCAGTTGCATTAATTTAAATTTCAATACACTTATTCCCATTAGCCATACAGGCTTTCTCCCATGCTCAGTAACATTATCACAGTTTGTTTAGATTTTGGGCTAAACAAAGATATCTTTAATCTAATTCCATCCTCACTGAATAGCAGTCCCAGTTCTCTCCTTGTTCTCTTTTTGCTTATATGACTAAGAAAATTTTTGCTACTTACAGAATCATAGAAAATTAGGGTTGGAAGGGACCTCAGGAGGTCATGTAGTCCCTGCTCAGAGCAGGACCATCTCCAACTAGATCATCCCAGCCAAAGCTTTGTCTAGCCAAGTCTTGAAAACCTCCAAGGAAGGAGATTCCACCACCTCTCTGGGTAACCTGTTCCAGTGGTTTACTACTCTCCTAGTGAGAAATTTCTTCTTAAAATCTAACCTAAACATCCCTTGCTGAAACTTGAGACCATTGCTCCTTGTTCTGTCATCTGCCACCACTGAGAACAGATAAAGTCAAATGCTCTAGGTGAGGCTTGAGCTCAGAACCTTGGCATCACTTCCCCACTACTGCCCTATAACTACCACATACTAACCCGTTGCACTAGTGGAACTACTATTGCTATTTGTTTACTATTCTTTGCAGGATTTAACACAGTGTCACTTTTGACAATTCTCACTTTGTTTATACCCTTGATCTCTAAGACTTTGCTGAATAGTCCTTTTTCTCATTCCTTTTAAGCTTTCTGCATATTCCTAATATCTTTTTTGAGGTAGCTACTTTACTGAGTTAGGTGTAGATATTTCCTACAAGGCTTTTCCTAATCTTTAGAATACAACATTCCAAATAATTTCAGCTTTCTTTGACTTAAAGCCTGGCATAATGTCTCTGAGCTCCTCAGTGCACCTGATTACACTGAACAGTTTCCTAGGTTTATCAATGTTTGGCCCTTTGAAATCAATATCTTTACTTCCAGAATCACTTTTGTTTATCCTGACATTTAATTGAAACTGAACCAACCTGCAAAACTCTATCCAAGGTTATTTTGTTTGATCATCCCTTCTAAAAATCTTCTTACTCTGTGCCAAAATTATGTCTAAAACAGAATCTCTTCTTCCTGGTTTTGTGACTCCTTGGTGAAGTTTATTGGCTATCACTTCCAGGAATCCAACTATTAGTCACAGTTTCTCCAAATTATATTTTGGAAGTTAAAAATTCTAATAATGATAATTCCAGTAGTACCTAGCTCTCTGTTACCAATACAAAAAACCATATTCATATGGAAATCTGACCCTGAGTCTTTAGGTTCTACCCCAGTGGAATCTCTTTTTACATTATTTCTACTATCATTGCACAAACTGATCTTGAGCCAAATTAGTTTGTTTTATCCATGCTTTCTCTTCTTATTTCTTTGCAATCTATCCTGTCATTTAATATACATGCTGCCCCACAACTTGTACCTTTCTATCTCTCCTTGGGCACATCTACAGGTGCAACTAATGATATAAAGTCTTAAGGTGCAGTAAAATACCATGCATTAAGCCTTTCCTGGGAGCTCATCTACACGTGCTTCCTGTTAGGGAGCAAATCAGCTTCCAATAGGAACAGCCCAGTATAAGGCTACCCCATCCCACTGTATCCCCAGCAGTAACCAGGAGAGCCCCAGGCTCCCCTTCGGTGCTAGCATAGGGGCTGGCAGGGAGCACAGGACCAGTCCCTATGCACACAGGGCCAGGAAAGCTCTACCAGAGAGGGGTTCTGATATGCATAGGGCCAGGAGACAGGTGCTGCTGCACAGCATTCCCACCCCATACACATGGAAACAAGTTCTGTGCCCAAGACCTGTGCTTAGCAGGGTTTCCCCACACAGCCCAGGGCTAACCAGGAACTGTCCCAGCCAGTTTGGGGATGCATAAGGATTTCTCCACCCAGCCCAGAGCTGGCCAGGAACTGTCCTGCTTCTGGGGCAGCACACAGCCAGCTCCAGGCTGAGTGGAAATTTCTGTCTTCTAGGGCAGCTCCTAGCCAGCTCTGGACTGTGCAGGGATTTCCCCATCCAGCTCAGAGCTGGCTGTAAACTATTCCATTTCTGGGGCAAGTCCCAGCCAGCTCTGGGTTGCATGAGGATTTCCCCAACCCAAGGGACAGTTTCCAACCAAAATGCTTAAACGCAGGAATTGAGGTAGATGTCATTTACTTGGACTTTAAGAAGGCCTTCGATATGGTATCTCATCCTATTCTCATAAATAAACTGAGCGGCTGTGATGTAGATGATTACATGGTCAGGTGGGTGGCAAATTAGCTTAGGGGGGGTCGCACCCAGAGAGTGGTGGTGGATGGGTTGGTATTGACCTGGAAAAATGTGAGCCATGGAGTTTGATCCTTGGACCTATGCTGTTCAATGTTTTCATCAGTGACTTGGATAAGGGTGTGGAAAGCACTCTGTCCAAATTTACAGATGATACCAAATTATGGGGTAAAGTTAACACATTAGAGGGTGGAGAATGAATCCAGGTGGATCTGGACAGGTTGGAAAAGTGGGCAGACTAGAATAGAATGCAGTTCATCAAACACAAGTGCGAAGTGCTGCACCTAGGGAGAAGGAATCACCAGCACACGTACAGGCTAGGGGAGGACCTTCTCAACAGCACAACAGAGGAAAGGGATCTTAGAGTCATTGTTGACATCAAGATGAACATGAGTCATCAATGTGACAAAGTGATCAGTAAAGCTAACCACACTTTATCATGCATTAGCAGGTACATGGTGAACAGGTCCAGGGAGGTGATACTTCCCCTCTGTGTGGCATTGGTCAGGCTGCAGTTGGAGTACTATGTCCAGTTTTGGGCACCTCACTTCAAGAGGGATATGGACAACCTTGAGAGGGTTTAAAGGAGGGCCACTCATATGGTTAGGGGCCTGCACACAAAGCTGTACTAGGAGGGATTGAGGGACCTGGATCTCTTCAGCCTTTGCAAGAGAAGGCTGAGAGAGAACCTTGTGGCTGCCTGAAAATTCATCGGGGGTGGGGGGCATCAATGAATAGGAAATGCTCTGTTTACCAGGGCACCCCTTGGAGTAACTAGGAACAATGGCCAGAAACTGATGGGTAGCAGATTTAGGTTGGACATCAGGAAGAACTTCTTTATGGTAAGGATTGCCAGAATATGGAATGGGCTTCCAAGGGAGTGGTGCTCTCCCCTACCTTGGGGGTTTTAAGAGGAGACTAGACATGCACCTGGCTGAGGTCATCTAACCCCAGCACTCTTTCCTGCACAGGACAAGGAGTTGGACTTGATAATCTACTGAGGTCCCTTTCAACCCAAACAACTATGAATCTATGAAATACCTGTCTCTGGAGGGTAGCAAGGTCTGGGCCATAAAAAGGGTGTTGAAACAGTGCCAAAGCATGGACAGGATGAGCTGGTGGATGAGTAGTGTTCTCCTATGAAGGGTAGGGGACTAGAGGAGCCCAATCCATGCTTACAGCCACTCAGACACCCTGACTTTGAGTTGGTCCCAGTTCTCTGATGGGAAGATGTAACTGGGGGATAAGTAGACCCTCATATAAAGCAGCAAGCCTGCATTGGTGGGAGATGAGACAACCTACTGCTCACCACCTACTGTCAGGCCAGAGCTCTTGGCCCAGTTAATCTAAGAAAGGGAGGCTTCAGAGTAGATGGAATAGCAGAGCTCTACCAGCACCTGGTCACCCCAACCTGTGTGATGAGGAGCACATCGTCAGTGTATGCCAAGAGAACCATGCTCATGGTTGGCTCCCTGAGTACCAGCCCTGTTATCTACTTGGACAAGAGGCAGAGGAAGGGCTTGAGGGTGACAGTATAGAGCTGGTGTGACAGTGGGCAGCCTTGGTGTACTGCCCACCTGAAGGGGATGGGCTTCATCAGCATCTAGGTGAGCTTGACCTAGCACCGTGCAGAGGTATACAGCACATAGAGAAACCACACAAAGCTGGGAATGAAGCTGTATTCCCTCAAAATGCCTGTCTAATACTTTTTGAGGGACAGGAGGGTGAGTGACAGGCCATCCTTGCAAGCAAACAGGTTGTCAAAGATGGTATATCTGGAACCCAGGTACATCTGGTTGGGATAGATCATGTCCACTAGAACTGGGGGTCTTTAAGGGAAGGTGAGATAGGCATCTGGCTGGGGTCTTCTGACCCCAGCACTCTTTCCTGCCTAGGCAGGGGGTCAGACTCGATGATCTGTTGAGATCCCTTCAAACCCTAGCATCTATGAATCTATGACTTCAGCCACAGTGAGATGGCTTCCACTATGATCTTGTAGTACATGTAGAGCAGTGAGACTGGGAGGCAGTTCTTCAGGTCATGGAGGGTCCTTTTTGGGCAGCAGGGTTAGCACAGCCCTCCTGCACAACAGGGGAAGCTCTCTGTCTCCTTTGGACTCAGCCCAGACTGTGGTGAATTGTGAGCTAAGGACATCCCAGAAAGTGTGGTAGAACTCCACCATCAGCCTGTTGATATTGGGCATCAGGTGGAAGGCTTCCAAGTACTTGGTCAGGGTGAGATGACCCTCCAGTAAGTGCCAGTCATGCATGCTGACTTATGGCAGTCCATCATACAGACTCTGGCAGGCATAAGAGTTTTCAGGATCCAACAAAAATAATGTGGTGTAGAATGCCCTTATTCTTGCTCACAGATCACCAGGACTGGTATAGGGGTGTGGGGGTACTTTCCTCTGCTAGAAGGCAGGTGATGTACTTCATGTACCCCTCCTCTTCTTCAGAGTATAGAAGAGGCAGGAGCCATGGGCCATCTCCTGGAGGACCTGGATTGGAAGAAAGCACAGTGAGCATGGCAGTCATTCAAAGCCCAGAGTTCTTCCTGCGTCTCTCAACACGCTGTGCAGAGTGATAGGTTGTCTGGGTCAATGACAAGGTGCCTCTCCAACTCTGACACCTCCCTCTTGAGCTGCTCTCTGGCCACCTTCCCTTTGCCAGCTATGCTGCAGCATGTACCTACCACAAAAGAGCCTGACACATACCTTCCCCACAGCCACCATTACCATGCTGAGGGAATGATCTGCTGCTGCTCATGGCACACCAGCTAGAACTCCTGGAATGAAGTCACAAAGCCCATATTCTCCAGCATGCTTCTGCTAAGTTCCAATAAACCAGCTCTGGGCACTAAGCCCACAGAGTGATCCAAGCGTAAGTTATATGATGGTCACTGAAGGGGGCCAACATAATGCCAAAGGCATGGGCTTGGGCAGTGTTTAGGAAGAAGTTTATCCTATCGATCTAGGAATGGTGTGCCAGAGGCTCCTCCATCTCAATGAAGGTGAAAGTAGTGGTATCAACAGGATGGTGGGCGCATCAGATATCTATCAGGGGCAGTCAGAGATACCTGCTTGAGGATGTCCACATTGCCCAGGCTCCACTTCTTGCCGGTTCTGTCCTGAACTTCTAGGATGATGTTAAAGTGCTCCCCAAGGACCAAACACTTGTGACAGCTGAGCAGGAAGAAGTAAGAGAGTAGATGGCAGCTGCAGAGACCAGTCCTGTAGCTGTAGACATTGAAAGTGATGATGGTGAGGGACCACATGGATAGAGAGCAGTGGGGAGCTCACTGGGGGCAACACCAGTTGCAGGCCTGTCAGAAACTCCACTGGCCTCCACTAGCCATAGAGGGCATTGTGGAAGTGGAGGGCTTGCTGATAGTTTTTAGCATTGTGTCGCCTGCGTCCCTTGCTCTCCCCCACCAGAGTCCTCACAGCACTAAGAACCTGATGGATATCTCCACAGTCATCCAAGGTGAGCTTTACCTTACTCCCAGAGCACAGTGTGCTCTCTAGAATAAGAGCAGCTCCTCTCTGAGTACTGGTGAGACCAAGAGATCTGCAGGCTCCACTGAGACCATAGATTCCCAGTCATCCTCTTTTTGGTCCTGGGGTTCTGCAGTGGGCTTCTCCTGGCTTCCAGGTGGGGATGATGTTTCCCTGTCCTCCCCCCTCAGTGAGGGCACAGGCCTGTCAGAACACCATCCAAACCACCCAGTCTGCTACATCTCCTGACACTGGTTGAAGAAGTAGTGCAGCCGTAGTGCAGCCCCTTGAGGTATGGAAGGAGTAGGTACAGAGGATAGCTGGGCAAGAGAGAGGGATGGGGGTCTGTGCAATGCCCCTCTCAGGGTTGGTTTGGCTTTTGGAAGATCCTGCTTCTCCCCACTCCATATTAGAGCCACAGGGAGTGTTGGGACCTGTGGCAGGGTGGCTTCCATAGGGTCTGGAGGAGACTATATAAGCACCATGATGGTGGTGGTACTGTCCTTAGTGTATGTCACCACCGTGAGCTTCACAGTGCCTCCCTCTGATGGTTCATGGGGCAATTCACAGTGCCCACCACTGGAAGCACCTCATCTCCCCCACCATAAAATGTATCTTTGAGGAACACCTGGAAGGGATTTAAGATATGAACAGGAACAATCAGGAACAGGTAAGTGGATCCAAGTCAGGGGTTTTGAGCATGGAGGCACAAGCCAGAGACAGCTTGCTGCTGTCTGGTCTGGGCCAGTGTGGGTGGAGCCTTCTCCCTGAAGGATAATTCAGCCTGATTCCCTGATTACTTCCAGGTGGGGCCTGGGACTAGCTCTGCCTCATCCAGGCCTTGACTCATTAAAGTCCTTATGTTGTGATATTGCTTTATCAATTGCCATGTACATATTTACCTAATTTTCTTCTTTCTGTGTGCTATAAGCAGACACAGAAAATATGAGTCTTTCCCAGCTTTCTCCCTTTGTTTGTTGTTTAAAGCTCTTGTCAGTTGTACAAGCCTTGATCCTAGATGGCTATTTCCCTAGACACAGGTGGAGTTCATCTGGCAGGACGAGTACTCCTTTGTGAATCCATTGCAGTAGTTACACATCATGATACCAATCCTTGAGCATGTAGTACCTATATAGTACCTACCAGTCTTTATTATCTTGTTACTCCTTTACCCTCAGTTTCTAGGGACCAGAATAATTCCTCTGAAGAGGAGGAACTGATGTACAAAGGAAACCTGGAAAGGAGAATACAAAGGAATTGGAGGATGAACAAGTATAAGAGGACTGTGGAAGGGATAAAAAAGAAAAATATTTCAGTATTCAATAAAGACTTAAAATATTCTTGACTGTAGGGCATTCTGTGGATTAAATATAACTATAGATCAAAGGTGTTTGAGCTTTTCAAGAAAAAAAGTATGCTAAGGGAAGAAGGAAAAAGAAATGCAGAAAGTGGCATAAGTGCAAAGAATTATCCAAATTAATATATCAAAGATACAAGAGAGGAGAGGTGGGAGAGGGCTTGGGCTCAGTGATCTGCCAGTCTGTTCAAAGAGAACTGACTGGGATATCATCGGGCATCTTTACATGTGCTCTGGGATGGTGGAGAGCACTTTGAACAGTTCCCCGGAGCCACTCTAAAGCACCCACAGCATCTTGTGTATTCAGCTTCCCACATTTCAAAATGGCAACAGGGGCTTTTTAACTAGAGTTCATTAAACTAAAGCTTTAGTTAAAGAGCTCCCACTGCCATTTTGAAGCATTGAGATGCTGAACAGACATGACAGGGAGGCTGCTGGAGTGATTAATTGAGTCTGCTCCAATTCATTTTAATTAGAATGCATTGGAGCAGGCATCAGACACATGTATAGGTACCCATTGAGATCAGTACGTATCTCTTGATCTATTTAAATCTGTGACAGAGGGCCAGCTCATGGCCAGTCATGGTACCAGCTCACCCTGTCTAGGGCAGTCTGCCCTGTCTCACTTTTCACAACTTGTTGTAATAAACTTGATGTTAGATGTGGGAGGCTTCCCATTTAATGCCCCAATGCCTAGGGCATTACATGCAGCTCTGACCTCCCTTATAGTGTACCCATGTGTCATGGATGCATCCAAAGTTCTTCCTCTCTGACCCACACTCAGCCTCACCATGTCTGGGGACTTACTGGGGTCCAACTCCTCCATCCTCTCACTGGGCAACAACTCATGCCTCCTCACTGGGGCTTACTCCCTGAACTACTTGTGGGGGTGGCCTATATTTAAACCTTTAAGTTGCTCTTGCGGCCCTACTCTGCATGCCCCCAGAGCAACCCTTTAGGCCACCCTTGTGGCCCTACCCTACATGGCCTGTTCTCTCGCTGTGCTCCTTCACTGGGGCCAACTCCACACCCCCTTATGTGGGCCTTGGGGTCTTGAACCCCACAGGATCAGGTGTCCAAAGATGTGCCTGGCCCCACTGCATGGGCCTACTCTGGGTTACCCACCAGGTTGTGGGGGCTGGGGCTTTAAGGTGTCTTATCCTCACCTTTCACTAGGGAGGCAACTGTCATGGCATTTCCTGGGGACCACCCTAGACCCACCACACCATCCTACCCTGGCAGGATGTAGTTTTACATCACGCCCCAGGACCAGGAGCCTCCTCCCATCCACATAGCTCCTGCCCTTACTTCCAAGAATGTTCCATGAGTAGCAGCTCAGCTAAGCAATGCTCTTCCTTGGCTACTTGCAGCAAACTGCTGGCTCAGCCCTTAGAACCTGGGTTAAAATGGAGGCTGCTCGGCCCCTTCCTCCTATCCCAGGGCTCTCCTGCCAGCTACCCTGCTGACTGTTCTGGCCCTCTACAGTGGCAGGCACCAAAGATGCTCTGCCACAAAATGTCTCTCAGGAAGTAAGCCAGCTGTGAGAGGCATAGACCTTCCTTCTTTACTCTCTATATTGCTGCTAACTGGATATGTCTGCATGTACAATTAATGCAATTTAGATTTACTGCACAGTAAAATAAGGCACAGTAAGCCTTCCCTGGGCACAGATTTGCTCCTTATGGATGGGGGACAGGTGACCTGCTTGGCACTTGCTGCAGGCAGTCTGCCTTCCCGGTCCCCATCCAGGCCAGACCAGGACTGCCTCCTGCCAGCAGCTGCCACAGCAGCTCCAGACCAACTCCCCGATCTTCTCCTCCCTGTATGTTGGCAGGGAACTCTGGGGGGCATGCAGCCCCAGAGTGGACAGATGAACTGGCACAGGCATGGGTGACCATGGCACCTCCTTCCCCCTGGCTCTCCTCCCTTTCTGGGGCTTACTGGTGGCAGGCAGGCCTGGCGGTCTGACTCAGTACCTGCTGATAGCAAGGTGGTATGGCTGCCTGCCCAGGCAGTGGCCCCCTCTAGGGAGGAGCTGGGGCTGGTCATGGCTGGCACCATCCCCAGCCTGCCCTTCCTGCTGGGGCTGTGCACTCAGAGTTGGTGCTGCAGGTGCTGGCCTGGGCTCCCTGAGCAGCCAGACAAGGCTAGGGGAGTGTGCCAAGACCTGTGGCTGGTGCCCTGAAGGGCCCTCCCCTGGAGACTACTCATCACTAGCAGGCCCTGTAGGAGGCTTTGGCAGGCCATCTCTGCTGGAGTAGACATAGCAGCCATGTTCAGGCTCCCTTAAGGCCAAGATGTGATCTAGCTGCCATATAAAGGGCACGATCCTGCAGGAAGCCCTGGACCGGCAGTTGTGATCCATGATGTGGACTCACTGAGCCCACAGGACCTTGAACTTTATGCAGCACTGCAGCCCATACCACTGGTGGCCATGCTTCTGCATGTGGGTCACCATGGCATTTGAGCAGCTGCCCTGGGGAAATTGCCTCTACACTTTGACATTGCACCACACCGCTATGAAGTTAGCAGTTTCTCCCCCTGAACAGCCCCAGGACACTGTCTGTGGCACAGTAGAGGCTGCCATTGTGGATGTTTCCAGAGACCTCAAGGGTGCAGAGACTATGGGTGCCAGTAGGGCTTGGCACATGCCCACAGTGGAGGGGCATGGTGCCCAGGAGGCAGGCAGCTTGTGGAATAGGTCCCAGGGGCCAAAGTCAGGGTCTGCAGGCCTGCTGCAGTCGGCACATGCCTACACTCCTGGGGTCCAATGCCCAAGGGCAGGCAGCAGTGGCACAGGCCCTGGGGGCCAGATCAGGGGTCTGAAAGCCAGGCTGGGACAGCCAAAGATCTATCCCTACTATGCAGCATGAGAAACTCCCAGCCCAAGGAGGAGGTTAACCCCGTGCCAGTCTTGCTAACCAGGCACAGATTTGCACCCAAGTCAGCATCTGCACATGTGCTACTGCATAGTAGCTACTGCATGGTTAATCTACTACCTGTATTTACACATAGTAGCCAACCACGTAGTAGACTAATTTACTGCACAGTAAATTCTGTGCATGTGTAAATGGTAATTCTTTATCATGCAGTAGATTAGTCTAGAGTGCAGTAAACCATCTCATGTAGATGCACCTGATGTGCCTTTAACAATAGTTCTTTGTGGATTATAGGGTTTTGACTTACATACGGCATTATGAAATACAGGGATTTTTATACAATGTAAGATCTCATGGTTACAGTCTTCTTGATGTCTAGAGCTCTGGATCAGGTCAGTGGTGATGAACTACTTTGCTTCCACCACAAAACTATGTAAATGTAAAAGATTGCTTCCTTATGCCAATATATATCTACATCTCTAACATGTGAAACAACTAAGTTAGTGTGATATCTGCATTGCACTGACTGAAATAATATCCTTTTCACTGCCATTATACTAGTACAATATAATTGGGGAATTGCCTGAGTCCCTATATTTAATTTTAGTGCCTTGGCAAATGATCCTAATAGCCTAATGGCTAGATGCTGCTGTTGCTAATGCTGTTCAATTGACTAGGTTTCAAAGTGTATCAATGAGTCTTTTAAGTATCCACTAGAGCTGTGAGGTTTCAGATTACAGCTCTTAAACTATATGTGATCTCTAATGAAAAAACGGGAAAAAAAGAATTGATAAAGCTAGCAAAGGCAGCAGCGTCAGCAAAAAAATGTGCAGGCTATCTAACTTCACACTATAGCAGGGTGAGCAAATAAATTAAATTTGGTCAGTAAATAATACACCAGGGAAGGTAAGCAACAATGCAAATAATAATCCATTTTTTTATAATTAAATCTTAGCCAGACCATCATTCGGTCACAATGATGATTTTTTTTATAGAACTATAAATATGATCATGGGATTTGTAAAGAAAATTGCCTTGTAGCATTTTTATGAAAATTAACGCGCGTCCAATATTGATCCTGATTTGCGCATGTTAGACTGAACCTCCTTGGGTAAAATATTCTTGAAGGAGTCAATAATATGCTGTAATCTCATGTGACACTAATAAAATAACACAAATGACAATTCATTTTTGTTTACTTGTCTCCTCCTTAATAGATTGATAAATTTTGTTAAAAAAAAGAAAACAAGAACTTGGTGCATAGTAGGCATATTTATAAAACAATTCTGATTGATTTTTTTGGTCATTTTTCAAAGAAACAATCAATCTCTGGAATTCTTTTCTGAAATGTTTTTTAATAGCTGTTGATATACATTGCACACACCACAGTGGTCTGAAATGCAGTTTTTGCATTGCCATTAAAGTTGGGGACCTTAATCATGCAAACACTCACATACATGCTTAAATCTACCTACGAAGTTAGTCCCATTGACTTCAATAAAGCTCAGTTGATTTCACATGCTTCAAGTTAAATATGCATCTTAGGTCCCCTCTACATGTTATATATATTATGCAATACACCGGTTATTAATTGCACAATTTAAGCCAGCTACATGTGCAAATTAACTATCATGCTATACAATGGTTCATCCAGCTATAAAGTTAGAGCTGGAACATGTGTACTAACTTTATGGCTGATTTCTATCCAGCTTTAATTTGCACATATAGCAAGGTATGTTCCACAGCTGGGAGCCCCATAAGCTGCAAGTAGCAGGCTCCTGCAGCCATAAATCCTGAAGGTGACAGGTAGGGTGGCCATGATAGAGGACAGTCCGATTATCCTCTGTCCTCTACTGATATGAAACCGGACTCCTTTATGTCCTCTATTTTTCCCTTCAAGAATAAAATTGTTTTCATATTTCACATGCTTCAAGTTAACTATGAAGCATGAAGAGAAAAATAGAGGACATAAAGGCATCCGGTTTCATATCAATAGAGGACAGAACAGCAGAAAACCATGGTCCTCTATGATGGCCACCATAGTGACAGGGCTCCCAGCTGTGAGGATGCACCATGCGCTGCCACAGCTGCAAGTCCCATCAGCTATAGGACTTCCAGCTGAAGGAACTTGCTATTAGCCAGTGTAAGGCGTGAGCCTTAGCTCCCCCTGCACCAGCAGTAGGACATGATTGGATTTGAAGCTGGATCCCACAATCATACCTCCTGCTATGCACACGTGGCATGGCAGGAGGCACGATTGTATGCATCATGCATCAGATCCTATCCTGCCTTTACCCAAACATCTAGAGGGGCTGTAATGGTTAGAAAATATACCCCCAAAGAAACTATAAAGCAATTCTGCTATAATGAGATCATAGTTGTATATCATACTAGCTCTGTTTACTTTAAATTGCCTGAATTAGGAGGACTAAAGCTATGTTCAGGGATAAAGGTTGTAGCCGTGTTGGTCTAAAAGTGAAAGCAGTCAGTGTGGTAGAGGTGATATCTTTTATTAGACCAACTAGACAGCTGCAAAAATAATTCTTTATTTGCAGTATTGTTTTGCAGTATTCTCCTTTGCCTAAGGAAGGGTTGCGTGAGCCTGAAAGCTTGCAAATAAAGTTGGTCTAATAAAAGATATCAACTATACCACACTGAAGGCTATTTTCATTTACTGAAGTGACTATATTTGGTAGCTTTTTTTTTTGGCAAAAGATAATTTTTGCATCTCATTAATTACATGAGGGGAAAATAGCTTAATTTGCCCATAGTTTAATATGCATTAAATATGAACTAGTGCTTTTGTAGCTCACTTTTTAATAAAATTAATTTTGACAGAAGTAGATGGTGGCTTCAGTCCATTTCAGAGGGCATGTCTACACAAGATGCTTAATGAGCAGTCGGCTAATTCCACTGCACATTAACACGTCACAGCAAAAGCTGTGCTAATGCACAGTAGAATTAGTCTACTGTACATTAAGCATCATGAAAAGACCATGCACCTTTGCCTAGTGTGCAGTAGCACCGGCTACTGTGCATTTAGCTAGTACTTCATATTACAGGTACTAAATTTAATGTACAATGGTGCTTTATACAACAGCACATTAATGCATGTGTAGACATGCCTGAGTGTCCAAAATAAGTTGTACGGTTATTGTTCTGGTTGGAAATCAGGCTAAGGAGTAAATGAGAAAGGAAACTAAGCTCAACAATGGAGGTGGGTCTTTCACATTGTTGAAACAGCCTGATAAACTAATAATGAAAGCAAGTATTTCCATGACTGATCTCAAAAACCCTGTTGAGTTCAATAGCAGTGGACACAGACCCAGACCATGGATAAATATGCCAGTTCTTTGTATGGAATATACCCTCTGCCTCATCCCATTTATTTCACACACAAATAATATTAAACAGCAAACAAACATAAAAAACTATAAAGTTACTCCTTCAACCCAAAACTATGTTTTCTTTCTTTCTTGTGATCCATGAACTTTCTGAAAAAGGCACTGCATGCATCTTGTCTTGTACAGTAAAGAGCCCACAGTCAGTGCTTAACAAGCAAAACAGTTGTAACCAACAAACCACAGATTTACACTATTAAATCCACTGAAAAGTATATTCTTAAAAATGGACAAAAATGGACATCTTTTATAAATTAAAAGTCTGAATTTAACAAATCCTGGCAACATCAAACTCTGTACATCAAAAAGGTACATCTTTAATACATGTTTAAACTGGAGAGGTTTTTAAGTATGGAAGCCAAAATCCATCTTTGTTATTGCTTTTAAGATATCAACAGAATTACCACAGAAATAGATTTGGCCATATAGTTTTTGGATAACTGTATGTATGCAGTCACTTATATACCTTTTTAGCTTTTAGTCTGGCACAATTTAAGAAATCTGATTATTTGACTTAGCATCTTACATAATGAATTGTTTACATTTCTTGGATGCCTTAAAAATCCAGTCTCGGGTTTCTACAAATTCCAGTCAGGATCTGTAATGTTCATTACAATACCCATTGTCTATTTTATTATTTGTAGTTCTGACATCTCCCTACTAAAACAAAAGGGCAGATTGTCTTCTACAAGGGACACCTGGAAGATATATGAAGTACAAAGGCCAGAATTCAAAAGAGTTCTCAGTGTATTCAACAAGCAATTACTTTTGCATGTGATAGGAGACTGTCAGCTTCAAACACAAGACATTCTTTGGGAAGATTAGTCCAAATTACATTTTATTACATTGGCCTGCTTGGATGGCCTAAACTTCATCTAGTTCTTATTCTAATGGAATTCAATCAAGGGTATTAATATATTGTTTATGACATGTTTGGAGTTCTTGTGTTATCAGCATGCATTCATGAGAGGAGCTTCAAACAGTATCAGATAACAGTGAGCTGGATGTTGGATGTTGTACAGCACAGGGGATTTTATCATCTTGTTGAACCAGTGGCAGTGATTAAATTAAACTGTCTGAACAAAGCTTTTGCATGTCAGACTGTTGAATGGCAAAATGAAAGAGTGACACACTTCAAAGATCAGAGAAAGTGAAAGCTGGAAAACCATAGTTATGTAAGTTCTTATTTACTGTATTGAATAAATGAACCATTTTGCTGCATGGACTTTTAGCAACAAATAATCAAAACAAAAATCCTTTAGTGCATTCTAGTTTTAATGCATTGCATTTGAATGCCATCCATCCTGCCATGTCCTCAAGCTTTTGGGTCCCTCGTGCTTATATTGTATATTCTTTCCTCTCAGTGGCTATAACACTGAAACATTCATTTTTATTAATTTCCTTCTGTAGGAATTTACAGAATATGTGACCTTTTCTAGTTTCCTTAACATGCCTTCAGGTAAGCTTTAAGAGCCTAATCCTTCAATTCATACTAATAACCAATACTCAGACAAGTAAGCTTATGAACATCAGTAGAAATATTTGCATTAATCAGGATTGTTCACATGAGTAAGGGTTACAATATTCAGCCCCAAACTCATGAAATTGAAAAAATAATAAATAACATATTTACATCACAGTTTAAGTGACAAATAAGAAAGAGTTAATATAGAAAGTCTGATTAAAGACTGGCAAACAAAAACATTTATATGTTCAATTATTCTGACTTGTCTGCTTCCTGAAAAGTTAGGAGAGGTCCATTAAAACCATTTTTAGCAAATTTTATCTGCATGTTACAAAGTTTCTAGATTATAAAACATATTTTACAGTGTAATATACAGCTTACTAATACTTCTGGTAAAAATGCAGATGTCTTCTTTCTACTAAATCTCACATACAACAAATATTGCTACCATTTCACTGACTATACTGCAATCTCCATAAAAATATTTTTCTTCTTAAATTCAGAATAAGAGCAGGCCCAGATTCAGCACAAACAGACTGAACTGGAATGCGATTTCTATTATGAGGTTTAGATGAATTTCAACAGAGAATTGAATATTGGTTAGACAGGTAATTTGCTTTTATTCATGGCTACAGTAGGTCAAATTTTGAAAAACAGCGCTATCCTAGCAGTGATGTCTTTAAATCTTTGTACAGCACCATACAGAATAGGTCCTCATTAAAAATAAATTAATTCACTGATTTTATTTTGCACATTTGAAAAAAAAGGTTTAATATGCTGTCCTACATAAATCAATTTATGTTATTTCTACTGCAACTTAATTTGTTTCTATGCAAAAAATAATGAAAGAATCCTTATTTTTATCAGCACTGTGACTTAATCCATTTTCTTCACAAGTTGTAGTGTTTTTATTTGATAGTAATATTTTTCTTTTTGTAGAGTCATAGTGCAATGACATCCATTAACATTCAAAACCACAGAACGCTTTTAAATTCAAATCCACTTGAGATGGAATAGTAGCAGAAATGAAGCCTGAGGAAAAGAATTTTGAGAATAAACAGAGGACAGCCTATTAGAATAAACCACTATGCATATAGTTTTATAAAACTGGTTATATATATGTACACAAACATACTTAGGCTTCAGTATAACCCTGCAAATCAGGTTTTTCTATATATAGCAAACAGCATAAAGATTAGTTTTTGTAAAGCAATATATTCTTTATCCAAATAACGCAAAATGCCTAATTCTGTAATGCATGCATATGCATATAGATATGTGTGTTTACTGAAGTAATATTATACAGCAGGCTTTGAATGAATGTTTTTATGAGATATCCCAGAAAATATCTGATATGCTGGAGAGATGCATTATGTAACTTTTTAGTCACTTTTTTCCTTTATTACCAAATAGCAATACAAAAGACAGCTTTATATGAAGGAAAGTTGTAATTTGTTTAGAGAAGGTGTGTCCAACTTCTAAGTGGCTAGGATAGCACACCCTGTAATGTTAAAGTGATAAAAGTGAAAAAGTTATAATTTAGAGACACTCCCTAATTTAGAACAGCTAAGAATTGGGAGATAGTCCCTCAGTTAGGCAGTAGCTGTTAGTTAAAGAGAAACCAAGGGTCTGCAGATGTTGCCTACTGTTCTATAATAAAGATCATTATTTGGTTCTTCTCATTGATCTACACCAGTGTTGATTGAATCCAGTGATCACTACCAACTGTCAGAAGTGGTGAATAAGAAAAAATCTTGAAAGAATTTGAATTTCAAACTGAAAAAGAAGTTGGAAATTGAAAGCAAGTGGAGCAAAGCAGTCATGTGGAAAGACAAGGGCCTCTTTATGTGATCTGCCTGCCCAGTTAAGTAAAAGGATAGTTAGTCATGGAAGTTTTGCAACCTCAACCTGACATTCTGGTTGGGATACAGACATTGTACTTTTCCCTGTTCAGGTGGTCTGACACTAGTCTATACCCATAACAGAACAGAAGTTTGGGACACACAGACTGCTTTAAAAATAGCAGATCCTGGTGAGCAAACACTGCTTCTTCTACCTATGTTCTTTGAAACTGTTTTTACAAGCAGTTTAGTTACCTACATCTTAGTGCAGAGATGGGTCAGACTAAGAAGGATCTCTCTTGCTA
Source organism: Crocodylus porosus (assembly GCF_001723895.1). Classification (NCBI taxonomy): domain Eukaryota; kingdom Metazoa; phylum Chordata; order Crocodylia; family Crocodylidae; genus Crocodylus; species Crocodylus porosus. Next base: position 129,575,899 of record NW_017728906.1, on the reverse strand, counting down.
AGTATGCAGCTCCCCTGAGTGCTAGCTAGCCCCAGCCCCTGCTCCTGCCTTGCCTCTTCTTGGGGAGCAAAGATGCACATAGCATCGGGGCTGGGGAACAGAGCAGTTCCCCAGAGCTGGTGGAGCAGTTCCCTGGTGTCAGCCCCCAGCCCTAGCCCTTGTCTCTCCTCGGGAAGTGAGGAGGCACTTTGCCCCAGCCCCAGCCCCGCCCCTGTCCCCGCTCCCACCTCACATTGGGGAGGAGCTGCTGCCTGCCCTATATAAGGATCTTACCTCCAGTAAGTATCCCACGCCAGCCAGGGTGCCTCTGCCATGCTAGGTGCCCAGCTCCTGTCTGGGCATGTGTGTCGCACAAAAAAAATTAATGCGTGGCAAGATTTTAAATTGTGCACGGCCATGCACATATGCAGCTGAGAGGGAACCTTGGTCAAGGGGGCACAGAGTGTCCCTTTTCTGTCCTGGTTCCACCTGAGCCCTGGGACCATGTACTGAAGTGGTTCTGGGAAGATCTTGCAGTATTCCCACCCCCACCAACCAGTGCTGAGTTCCCAGCTGAAGCCACTTCCATGTAACCATTGGGCTCCAGTCCCTAGGGGGGAGTGAGGCAGCTATGCCTTTGCAGCTGCATGGGAGGGGCTTCAGCTGGGAATTAGACACTGGCTCCTAATTTCCCCCGGGAGGGGAAATCCTCTGAGCCCTTCCTGGAGCTGCTCCAGTACATTGTCCAGAGTGTCCCTTCCCTCTCCCAGTTCCATCCAAGCCCCAGGACTGTGTGCTGGAGTGGCATGCAGGACCATCCCCTGCCTTCTGCCCTTAGCCAATGAAGGAATTTGCATGCCCTCCCACCAAAGGGCAAATATGAGTTCCATTCCCTCTTGATCTAATCTACATACCTTAGAGGAACCCACATAGATTGGATCGATCCATCTCGGGCTTTTTGAATGTCTGTACTTAGCTCTGATGTTGGGCAATATAGCAGAGAACTGGAGTGCATTCAAACAAAGTTTTGAGTGATACCTAGTAGCTATAGGGGCAGAAGACAAAAAATGACCAAGTCAATTCCTCAGTCTTCTTGTATATTTTGAGGAAGGAATCATTGGCTGTTTATAACACCATAACCTTTGAAAAAGGTCAAAATATGAAATGAAGCAAAATACTGTCCAAATTGAAGGAGTACTGTATGCCAAAAAAAGATTTAGACAGATTTTTTTATGTCCAGACAAACAACAGAAGAAGTTATAAATCATATGTTACTTAACTAAAGACAATGAGTAAGAATTGTACTTTTGGGAACTTGACAGATTTTTTGATTACAGATAGGATTATTTGTGGTATTGCAGACACTGATTACAAGAAAGTCTTTTGCATGAGGGAGACTTGTCCCTAAAAAAGTCCCCAAATATGCAGGACAGCAGGAACAGTGAAGGCCTAGACTGGAGATGTAAATACACTGAAAGGGATCACCCATGCAGTAGGCATGAAAAAATGGCCACAAAAAAACTTACAGGGTAGAGTCTTCCACTGGCAAGGAGAATGCTAAGGGTGAGAAAGCAAACAAGCAAATGTATACCAAGTGTGGAAACTATCAGACCCCAACCATTGTGATGCATTTGGAAAGATCTTTTTTAACCGTAACAAGAGGAACCATTTTGCCAAGTGCTTCAGATCCCAAACATAAAAGCCTCAAGTACACACAATTGAGCATAAAATGGAGATGATTTTTTTTTTTTATAGATACAGGTGAATCAAGCAAAATCAATGAAAGGGACTGGAATTTGCCAGTGGAGATAGAAGGAACAATGAGTTCATTCAAATTGCATACTGGAACTCAGGTTAATATTTTACCAAAGCAAATTAATATGGAAACTTAAAATTCAGACCAAAAATGAATGCAGCAAATATCAAAATAATTGCCTATTCAGGAAGAAATATACCATTGAAAGGGAGATGCGCTGCTAGCATCCACATGAAAAATAGACTATACAAATTTCTGTTCATTTTGGTACCTAGGGAGGTGACACCGATTTTATCTTTGGCAGCATGTGACAAACTGAATCTAGTTAAGTGTGTGCTTGCAGTACAAAAAGATACAACAGTCAGGCCTCTTGATGATCTCGGGCATCATGACCCAAACCTGGACAATCTTCTTAGAAACTAATTGTTCCAGAATACAAGAAGCAACTATGTCCCTATGTGAAGAAATGTATCTATGGACAAAAATGCAAATATCCTGCAAAAAGAGAAAAATCAGACTCAGTGGTCTATAGCTAATGAATTTTGTGCTATGTTTAAAAGCAAAGCTGCCAAAAGTGTAAGTTAATTGGTTCCCAGTATAAGAACTCAAGTCGATCAAAACTTGGAGGAAAAGCTTCATGTCAAAAACAAATCAAAACCTGGATCTGAAGCATCATCCATCCAGGAGAAAAGGAAAATCTCCTGAAAGACTCTCAGAGACTTATTCAAAGAGCTTCAGAAAAGGGAGAACAGGAAAATGAGTGCTAAAGACTCGCTTCAGAATGATGGACTGGTAACCTCTCCTTTGCAGATGAACATTAATCGATGTATATGTTAATTGACTCTTATGGTTATTGCTAAGAGGAATAATATAGTGATAAAAGTTATAATTTAGAGACACTCCCTAATTTTAGAAAGGTTGGGACTTAGAGATCTTCCCTCAGTTATGCAGTAGCTATTAGTTAGAGACCAAGGGTCTGAAGAGGTTGCCTACAGCTCCACAGTAAAGTTCATTGTTTAGTTCTTATTCATGTAGGCCTGTGTTTACTGAAATAAGTGATCACAACCCACAGGTTGCACCAGCACAAGCCATGGGCCCCCAGGTTTCATGATGAATGGGAACACTCCTTGCTGCACTGCACATGAGGGCACCCCAGACCCCATACTTAGCTTCCTGTCCATGGGTTCCCCTGCTACTCCATGCCACATAGGTGCCACAGGTTCCCCACCACCATGAGTTGTGCCAGGCTGCAGCACCTAGCTCCCTGGGACAGGGGCAGGAATTGGAAGCTGGAGGAGGGAGGGGGAATCCAGAGACCCTGTCTGCTGCTGTGGCTGGAGCAATGTAAGGAGTGGCAACTGAGTGGGAGACAGAGGGCTTCAAATTAACCTCTCTTGGGCCACATGCATCCTACAGACTGCTAGTTGGAGAGTCCTGGTTTAGAATATGGTATTTTAAAATATTTTCTGGAATAAGAAAATAGTACAGATCCATTATTTAAGAAGTAGGTGTTGTTTATTCAAAATATGATGGTTATTTTACTAAAAATAAATTCTATGGTTTTATTCTTCCAACTGGTTTCCCTCACATTCATTTTTAAATTAATTATACCTAAAATATGTATAAAAGTAAAGTAGCATTTACAATCATGGAGAATCCTGTGTCAGACTGAGAAGCACAGCATTCTACTAAAAATTAGGGGTGCACCGATAGAAATTTTTTGGGCCGATACTGAGAGTTGATTTTTAAGGAAGCGTATCGGCTGATACCAATCCGATTTCCAATACACAGCCCGGCAGCTTGAAGAGCAGTGTCCAGCCAGTAAGTCTGTTGTGGTGGAAAGGGAGGGGAAAGGTAAGGGACATGGGAGGGAAGATCGAGGCCCCGGTTGTGAGGGAAGAAGCGGGGCTGCCGCTGAGGCAGGGGCTGGGGCAGGTGCCCAGCCAGGGTGGGCCAGGGCATGGGATGGAGCCATGGCTCATTCAGGGGTGGAGGGGAGGGGCTTCCACCACTGCATGTACCCCAGGAGGGCATGAGGGGTGTGTGCCCCTGGATCTGCGTGGGGTGGGGTGGGGTGGGCTGCTGCTGTGGGCTGGGCTGGGGACTGCCTCAGACTCCTCCTGGTGGGGGAGGCTGGGCCGACTGCACTCATGTTGGGTGGTGGTGGTGCTGGGCTGGGCTGGGCTGCACTCAGGGTGGGTGGTGGTGGTACTGAGAGGGATGTTGGGGGGCTATGACACATTTTCACTACTAAGGCAGTGGTTCTCCACCTTTTTTAAGGAAGGGCACCCCTGCATAATTTTTTAGAATTTTGTGGCACCCCAACTGAGAACCACTGTTGTACTACATGAGGCCCTATAAAGTTTCAAGCAACCCAAGTCTTACTTGCTGTTTTTGCCATACAAAGGCGTACCTCACAGCAGTCTTTGAAAGGTATAAACTTGTTTTATTGTTTTACACTAGGGCTCTGAGGTGCTCTATTTTATTAGTAAAAAGAACCTGTAAAACCTAGGATCATGCTTGTAAATTATAGAGATGCAGACTTTTTACATGAAACCTTCAAAGCTGCCATGCCAGTACAAACCAGCGCCATTTGTCTTGTCTCCAACCACTCTAAACAAAATCATGAAATGGTAAAGAGGTAGCACACACTGAGAACCAAACTCTTCATGTAATAGGTTTCTACCATGGATAACTTTGCTGTTTTTAAAAAAGTATTTAAAAGGACAAAACAAGAAACAGAATATCTCCACCCCCTCTTCCTTCCTCCCAGTTACCTAAATCCATGGTTCTCATCAGAGTGATGCGCTGCCAACAGGTGGAGCTGTACAGTGCTCCTCTAGCAGAGCCAGGTCAAGAAGTGGTTATGGCAGCAGCATGTTCCCTTGCCACAGTCCTTCTCAGTTTGACTTTGCATGACATGTCCCAGAAAGAGAGGTGTAGGGCAGGTGAAACTGCCCTGTGTGCCTCTGTTTTCAGGAGACACATCAGAGTTGCATCGGAAAGAACTGCAACAGAAACAATGTGCTTGCATGCGTAATATAATGCAGGCAGGCATGCCTTTGTGTGGCAGTTGTAACAGCAGTTTCACCTGCCAGCATCTGCTGGCAGATTGTCCCATGGTGCCTCAGCATGCTGTAGTATCCCAGCTGAAAACCACTAATATAAGGAGTGTGTGGGGAAACTTCAACCTAAAAGAAAAGCAGGGGAGTTAATTAATCAATTAATCTATAAAGCCTTTAAAAACAAAGCTGTTTAATATGACATTCTTTGGTGAGTGGACACAATACCAGATATTGCATTGCTACATATATCACTTCAACTGAGATGACCTTGGAAGCCAGTAGCATCCTCAATATCTGTGACTGTGTTAATGAATTTTAATCACTACTCATTAACACATTGACTTGAGACTCAGGGAAAGGCAACCTGGAGTGAAGAAGGGGCAAGGCCATATTTTACAGTCTAAACTGTAAGCCTGTGCTAATACTTGTGGTTGAAATCCATCATAATGCATCAATTCATGCCAGGTTTTATAGAAATGAAGCACTACTCTAACTGGCAGCCATAGCATGGATCAAAAGACCAGAGTGATATGCTAATTTGGTTTAAGATGAATAAGCATGTCAGCTGCTGTATTTTATGTAAAACAGAACTTGTGAAGTTTTACAATCAGGTAGACACCAGAAAGGAATTACAATAATCCACCTTGCAGGTGACAGATGTACTATATGGATTAGCATTTCAGCCATGGCCTGAAAAAATATTATCCTCAAGCCAGCAAACGCAAACTCATGTAGTTATGACTGTGTGCAAATGGTCACTAAAGAGCTCAAAGAGAATGATAACTACGATTTTCTCTGGGAAAGAATACAGAAAGAAAGAAGTGGCAACAAAGGATGCAAAGGATCTGTTTATATGGCCTGAAACTATCACAGCACCTGAAACACTTTTGTAGCTTTATTTGGTGGCCCAGATTCAGCAAAGAGCCCAAGCACATGCTTTGATATGTATGCAGAAGAGTTGGCAAAATACGTTTTAGTGCCCAGATTGAAGATGTCTGACTGCTGTGTGTAACATAGCAATATAGTTAATGTGACATTAGTTCCTGAGGCACTCCTAAATGACTGAGTCAGCTGTGGCTCAAACTGCCATTTTTTTCAATTTGTACAAGATAAGAAGACTATGAATCTTCCTCTTTGAAATGGACACCACTACCATTGTCTAGGCTTTTGACATCTTAAGATTAGATATTGTTGACACTTAGAGTAGATTTGGGAGTCTTAAGGTTTCTTTTGGCAGCTTCTGTTCTTATGCAGCCTCAGTCCTTCAATGAAGTGATACAGAAACTGTGAGAATTCTCCATTACAAGTTTTTCTAGAATAACATAATACATATCTAGATCTACTTTTATGGTCCAAGCAAAATTATGCAGTCTTACAGTTTAGAATCTCTACAACTGAAAATTCTACAAGTTGGTAACAGGTGGCCAGTAGGGCTGTGCAAAGCTTTGGGTGCTGATTCAATTCAGAGGAGATTCTGCCCGATTTGGCAGCTGAATCTCCAAATCCAATTGGGAGACCAATAAAAAGGTCCAAATCAATTCGAAGCTCTCTGAATCAATTTGGAAAAGATTCGGAGAGCTTCGGAGAGATTCGGGCAGTCCCCACTTGCTGCTGCAGGGAGCTGAACCTGGACTCCATGCAGGTAAGTGGTAGCGGGGCTCCAGGAGGGGGGAGGAAAACATGGGGGACCCCACCAGGCCCCATCCCCTGTTTGCTTCTGTAGCCCCTCTGAGTGGCCCCCGCCCATTCTCCCAGCCCTGTCAATGGCTGCTTTGCCTAGCCCTACCGTCCTAGCTCTTTTTAAAAAAAAAGGAAAAAAAAGCCCCAAATTCACTGGTTGCTGCAGTGGCCATCAGGGCTTCTGGGGGCTCGTGGCAGAGCCCCCCATGCAGCACAGGGCAGTGGTGAAAAGTAGGCATTGCCCCCACCCTGCCTGGAAGCAGCCAGTGAGTGTGGGTTGTTTTTTGTAAAGTGACAGGATGCTGGGGCTGAGCAGGGCAGCCATTGATGGGACTGGGAGAGAGTGGGTGGGAGATGATGCCTGCTTGATTCGGAGATTTGGCCCATTTGGTGGCAGCCAAATCTCCAAATTAGATTTGGCCGAATCAATTCAGAACAGTGATTCGAATCACCAAATTGAATCACTGTCCCCCGAATCAGCTGAATCCAAATCCAAAGAGAATACTAGCCATTTCGCACAGGCTTAGTGGTTAGCCTGGCAGGGAGATCTTACCCAAATTCAGAGACTCAGTTCTAAGAGATGCTGGATTATATCTTCAGGCAGGAACTATAGCAAAGGGTGCCAGAGGAACCCATCTCAAATCATTGAGCTCCTCTTTATCTCTTCCTCAAACAAAGGCTTATAACATTACTTGATGGATACTGACAAATACGGTCAGAGAAATGTTATCCTGTTGGTTAAGCTAGAATGCACTGACATGAACTCATAATCAAGATCTGATGTCCTAAGACTGACTAGTCATTTCAAGAAGCTTCTCTTGCCTATGGTTCTGTCATGCCTATAACCCTCCTCAGCCTCATTTATGCTAACACGACCTAGCTTAAAATTAACACAACAAAAAACCTACGAAAGCTACGAGAATGCAAGCTGTCAAGGAAAAATCTTAAGTTTGGTGCTGCCATCACAGGGAGTTGAAATTACAGACAGGCCCCCAGAATGTGCCCTCTGGGTGACCTGGAGGCTTGTCAATCACAGAGCATGAGGTAATCTGATCTAACGCACATGCTCAGTTCACTGACTGCATGATGTAATTTGACTAG
>NW_017728906.1:129552886-129567953 GCF_001723895.1 Crocodylus porosus | reverse complement strand
GGACTAGCTAGTGGGCAGCCGCACCTATCCCTCAGGGGGTAGAAAGCAAGGGCTCGCTATTGAACCCTATGGGCCAACAGACCCCTTTGTTGTTCGCTATACTGTAACTGAAGAAATATCTGAGCCTCCGCTTCCCAAGCGTGAGTAAATAAATCATCTTTGTTTAAATTTCCTGTACAGCTCACACACCACTGCCGCTAATCCCACCTGTTCGTATTCCAATTGCCACCCCGGCCCACCGTGACCTTGGGGCCCGATTCACTCGGTGTTTGGTTACCCCGACACAAGCCAGAAAGATTCCATTTCATGACTAAGGTCTACAATGTAATGCATTTTGCCTGAGGTGAAACAGTGAGACCACTGGAAACTAAAATGAATACAGAATATGGCTGTCCATTAATATATTGTGCATCTCATGGGGAGCATATTATGCCACTGCACTAGAATTTGAGGTGGCTGTCTTCTCATTTGAAGTGGCTACCAATATATTTCCAGATGGAATTAAAGATCCTTGGTTTAACCACATGCTTGAAATGTTTTTCACTAGGACGATACTTCTACAAATCTAAGTTAGATTGGTTCAACACCCCCATCTTCAAATTAGATAAAGATGAAGTTTACTATGCAGACTTTTCTAGACTTGACCTTAAAAACTGAAACTGATTCTGAGTGTGCATTAAAGTATCCATGGTTTACTTGTAACAATATTTATTTGCCCTAATGTAAATGTACCAAATAACATCTTCCTATACTTCTGTGGGGCATCTTTCATTACAACTGGCTGTTGTGATTCTATAGTGCTCTTTGCATTTTAACCTTAAATGCATTCACATTGCAATGAACAATGATATGCAAAGATAACTATTATAACAGTATAGTTTTGTTCATGGCATATCTAGAGAGGTTTTTAATGGGACATCCTTCAAAAATGATCAGTCTGATTATAGCAAATAGAAATAGACAATTAATTGGGAAAAATGTTAGTATATATATTTAGTGTTGGGTAGTTTAATGGTGTTTTATGAGAAGTCAACTAAGTTTCAAAGTTTAAGCTCCAATTTTTATATGTTACAAAATAAAGATTAAGTAACTATATGTCACATGGTAGGTCATAGCTAAGAAAAAGTCATATAAAAGTCATAGCTAAGAATAGCAGAATTCTGGTAATGTCTGGTTAAATTTGGGCCAGAATTTCAGTTGTACACATACATGAAAATCATTTTCTATGAAATGTGAAATATGAAATGTGAAGTATTAAATATACTTCACAGAAATATATATAACATTTACTTGCCATGGAAAGCAAAATACTCTTTCTAGGGTATGCCAGGGTTTACTGCTGATTGCTAACACTGAGCCTTTCAATAACTATGCCATGGAAAGAGGTGAAATAGCTCCACTATATAGCCACATCTCACTGAGCCTGTCCCTATCATCTGTCTTGTCACAGCCCTTGTCAAGTCATAATTTAAACTGGCTTATAAATATAACCCCCTTGTACTGTCTGAGGAAACTTTTCAAAACAGAACCTGAGCATTGTTGACACTGGATTTGGACCCAGCACCTATAACTTTGTTCTGGGTGGGCACAACCCTCAGACTGACCACAACATCTGCCAGTTGATAATAGGCAAATTTATTGATACGGAGTAAGAACCAAAAAGCAACAATACAAAAAAATGAAACAATTCTATATCTACCAATCCTAGGGCTGTCATCAGAGTCAATGTACATCTGGTCAGGATGCAGGCTCCACTCTGAGGCTCTCTGTTAGGTGTCAGCAGTCTGGAGGTGGGATGCCAAGGCCCACAGCCCCCCCTCCAGTGGGGTGGATGAGATGGGCTGCTGGTGTGTGCCCTCTGTCCATGGTGGCCTTGGGGACCCTTCCCAGGGGATAAAGATGGGGACCCTTCTCAGGGAGGAGAAGGAGGAGGACAACAGGAGGGACAGACAAGACAAAGGGAAGGACCCTTTGTTAATCTCAATTCTCTGCTTTTGTATTCTCCTTCCCCCTTGATGACTCCTGATGACTCTTCATCCATGGCTATCTCTGGTTGGTTGACTCTCTGTGGTCACACATCCACGTCGACTTCTGGGCCTTCTCCTAATTTGGGCTGTTCCCCCTAAGCAGGACTTAGGCACCCCTGCTCTTGGAGGCGTGGTTGCTGGTGTCATTTATCTTGTGTTATGGGACAGTATGGTACATACTTTTTTGGTTCCCAGGCTGTTTCCTAGAATATGTGTCTTTGTTGGCCTTGTTGTATTAGACAATCTATTAGACAACAGCCTTGAAGGCTGTGATCTCATGTTATGGCAAGCCCCTCTTCATTCTCAGGCTGTGTCCATCCATTGGCCTTGCTGTGCTAGACCACCCATCTACTTCCAGGGCAATGAAAAGCTGTGTGTGTGTCTCCCAAGCTCTTTAGCAATTCATTTAAGCCCTGCTGCCTATCTTGACCCCTTATAATGCATATACATATACCTATAAGCCAATTCCCTAAAAACAGCCCTTTAAATAACTTTTCTAAACCAACAAACACGTTCAGTAGAATGATGGGTAGATACTGCATCCATCTTAGGAAGGTCAGACCTTCTTGAACATGCTTAGTGGGGCAATGTTGATAGCTGGCAGCCCTGCTGGATGTGCCACACATACCTGCGGGAGGAAATATGATGCTAGCAAACAGCTTCTTTAAGTACAGTGGATTCCTTGATATATTCAGTTCTGCCAGAAGCATTTCTGAACGGGGGACCAGTTTTCTGTCATGGAATTACCACAGCAGGAAGCTTATCTGATTACTCTTTGTTTTTTATAGAGCAATAAGACTTGAAACCAGAGTCAAGATGTCCAGGAATAGCTGTTTCCCTTTCATGGACTCAGAATACAGATTTGAACTTGGGGGTGGTCCTGCTTTGAGCAGGGAGTTGGATTAGATGACGTCCTGAGGTCCCTTCCAACCCTAATTTTCTATGAATACTAGGAGTTCTCCAGGACTGTGCATCTCTGGTTTATGGGATATCCTCCCTAGAGGAACAACGTTACATATATATCATGGTTATCAATGTTTTCTTTGTATAATTTTCATTTATTGTTATCATTTAGCTGTTACTGTAAAAGGAATTGACAATTTTAGATACTTTCTTTGTTAGTCACTGAGGCACATTAAATGAAAAGTGCCCAACAATAGGTGCTACTGGTCTATATACTAATCCAGAGGGGTGGTGTACTTTACTCTGCAAAACATTTATATAAAACATTTGGAACTGACATTGGGCTAAGAACAGACAGCCAAAAAGCCTGAGGCTAAATTGATTCAATCTTTGCAGGTTAGTCTAAGCTGCACAGATTGAACCAACAAGCAAGTGAACAGACATTCACTTTTGATTCCAGAAATGCAGCCATATGCCTGCAGTGGCCAAAGCAAAAGCTGACGAGGCAGGGGAGGTGGGGGGTGCTAGAGCACACCTCCCTGCTTAGCTGGAGAAAACAGCTTGGGCCAAAGCTAACCTTCCCCTGAGGTGGGGGGAGGTTGCAGGGGGGTGCAAAACGTCATGGGATGCTGAGGAACTGAGAGTTAAATTGAATCTGGAGGGGATCTGGGAGAGAAGTTTGCTAAACTGATTTAACTTAAATCAGCTAAGTCTGATACTACATCCATCCAGGTTGATCTTAAACTGCTTTCATAGATGACTCATAGGGGGTACACGGGCTGTACGAGGGTGCCTCCCCTGATGGGTCTGGTACCCCTCCTTACTGTTGACACTGATGCTGTCACTAGGGCTGGTGCCCCTCTGACAGGGCTGCTACTGCTGGCAGCTTCTGTAGGTGTACCCCCAGAGTCAGGAGGCACCAGGCATTCATGACTGATTTCAACCATTTTGAAAGTGGTTTATGTACACTGAACTTCTGTTGTGTTACAGATTTGAACTGGTTTCTGATCACTTATATCCGTTTATGTGTAATTTTTGTCTCTAGTCTGGAAGGAACTGAACAGATATTAGGGGGAGATCTGTACCACCAATGTGCTGTTTCTGGGAATGACACCAAGACACAGCCCACTGCTGACCCTTGGAAAAGATTAAGGAATCTGAGGGTTACTTTTGACAGACTCTTTTCTCAGTAAAGTAAGACTTGCAGTGCAGTCAATGGAAAAGCAAACTTTATTAACATTTTCAAATTATGAATATTGCTAACAAATAAAGAATAATACAATATCTCTCTACATACACCTTTACAATCCAAGCAGAAAGAAGCAGTCTTACAACTTAAAATCGCTACATCTTAAAATCCTAAGAATTTCTAAGTGGTGGCAACTCTGTTAGGGAGACATTACCCATATTTGGAGATTAAGTTCTAAGAAGTGTTGGATCTTCATTACATCAACAGATGGGAACTTCAGCAAGAGGAACGTATCGCAGAATAGTAAGCCCCTCCCCCCCCACCTGTATCCCCTTTCTCAAATAAGTTTTGCAATGTTATTTGATCAAAACAAAACAAATATGGTCAGAAATGAAATCTTTTTGTCTCATATTGGGGCCAGGCTAGAACACACTGATCTTCACTAATGTAGCTGAGGTAGCCTTTCCTAGAATGTTCTCTCACCTGTGACTCAATTCCTTTTATGCTTTTTGCTTTAGTCTCACTTATGCTAACTTGGCTTAATTTAACACAGCCAAAGATGTACTAAAGCCGCTATAATGTAAGCTAACTGGACTCAAACTTAACACAAAGGCCTACATCACCCATTCAGCATGCACCAAATCCCAGAAATGAAGCAATATAGCTGCCCTTACAGCACTGCTACTGCTGCTCATCTCCTTTTTCCACTACTGTCACTCTTTTCCCATGCTGCTGAATTCAGAAGGGGGGAAACGGGGGGGATGGGAAGAATAGGATGAATAGCAGTGGCACTCACTCCCTGGGTTCTGGAGCCATATGAAAACAAGAACTGTGGTCAAAGCCCATGTTAATCAGCTGGTGATCACAACATATGCAGAGCTCTGGTAGGAGAGAGATCTCCCTGCACGTGCACTAACCACCCCCCCCCCCCGCAACACACACCATGATCCTGGCTCTGCCTACTAGCATGCTCCTTGGAGTTCCTGTACTCCATCTCTGGTATGTTTCTTGGCATGTATTCAGGGCTACTCTAAAGAGGCTTTACTGTTTCATTTCCAGGATGTGGCTCGTGTAAAGCAGGAGGCAGTAGGCAAACAGTGCTGCTTGGTGGTGCTCTTTAATAATGGCATAGCTTTTTCTCTTTAGGTGACATACCAAGTAGACATTTAGGAATGTCTCTACCTTTCTGTCCAACCCTCTGAAATCAGCTGGAAATGTTGTATTTATTTCACTCTTTCATGTTTTCCAGTTAATTTTGGATAACTGAACTCTACCAAACCACATAATCTTAGCCTTCTCTCTCAGGCCATTTCCATACTTAAGTTTTTTGACACTAAGGGACCAGAGAGAGGACTCTCTTGGGCAGGAGGCATAATAGTGGATAGAGTGGGACAGCTGCAGTCTCTAATAGGAAGGTACTAAATTGGGAGGACACCAAGGGATGTGGGGGACTCAACTGGGTGTTAGGAATGGTAGTGGGAGCAGGTTGGAATGGGAGGGAAGACAGGAAGATTTTTTTCCCTATTTTTTCTTCTTTATGAAGGCAGTGAATGGGGCTTGGGAGGTGATGTTTGGTTGGGCAGGGGGGATGCTCTTCCAGGTAAGAGGCAGGGAAGCAAGAGTGGGCAGCATGGATTGCTTTTGAATTTGGGGGTATTTGATGGTGATTTGTTTTCTATCTTAATATTTTATTTTGTTTTAATAAGTTATTTTGTCTTTTATGATAAGCTGTCCTTAGCTTTTTCAGGATGGGCAGCATACATATCAAATGAATAAATAAATCATGTTTTTCTGATCACTTGGTATTAATTGTGCATTACAAACATAGCTAAGAAAAATATTAAATTTCTGAGAGATTCTTGATTTATGACAAGCCTCACTGGTGACAGGAAAAAGCTGCATCTCAGATGAGTCAGTGAGTGCATCTATACTGCACTAAGACACTGACTGCACAGTAGCCAAATAATACTGCTCAGCAGTATGTCTCAACACTAATAGTGCTAACACACTACTGCACAGTTTTATTAGGCTATTGTGCAGTAGCATCACTTAAAAGGCCTTCACTGGTATTACTGCATAGTAACTCTGGTTACCGTGCATTTATCTAGTACTTGATCATACAAGTACTAAATAAATGCACAGTAACCACTTCACAGTAGCATCTCATAGGTAAACACACCCAGTATGTCTTTTAACAACTAATTCCTATATAGTCCATGGAAAATAAATAGCAAGCCACTTGCAATTGTGCCATCTGGTGATTCCCAATAACATAACACTGGATATGTCATGCAGGCAGAAATAAAACATCCATTCGAGTTTCCAGAAACTATAGATATTATAGTCATTTAAACTTCTAGCACAAAAGATATTACACCCAACACATAAGAATTCTGTTTTGGACCTCATTTTAAGAGAAAGACAAATTAACTACTGGGCTAAAAAAGTGGCGATTCATGAGGGCCCAGTGACATGGCTTGACTACATTCAATCTAGACATATGGATGAAAGTCCAAAATGTATATATTAGCAGCACCATTAATACTGAAATCAATGAGATTGGCAAATAGCTTAGTGTAATTTAAATGGTAATTAATTTACTTATTAGTGTGGTTTGCACTGTATTTACTTCCAGGTCACTAAGGTACACAGTAAAAAGTTATCAGGCCTAGTACTGACCACTGCAAAATCCACTAGAAGTACTCTTATTCCATCCATTTTACATACACACACACACACACACACACACACACACACGTACGCATGTATATATGATGCTGCAAAGGCCCAATCTACATGTTACACTTAGGCTAAGTATAGTAAAAAAACAGAGGCTGAATTGGTTCAATCTTTGCAGGTTAGTCTAAACTGTGTAGATTGAACCAATAAACAAGTGAACAGACATGCATTTTTAATTCCAGAAATGGAGCCATATGCCTTCAGTAGCTCAGGCTTGAATCTGGGGGGGGCACTAGAGCATGACTCAGCTGGAGCAGACAGTTTGGGCCAAGGCTAGTCCAACAACCCTGCAAGGGGAATGGGGATTAATGGGTAGGTTCAAAGCATCTTGGGATGCCAAGGAATTGAGTTAACGTGAATCTGAAAGGGATCTGGGACAGAAGTTCAATAAAATGATTTAATCTAAATCAGTTAAGTCTGATACTACATCCATCTACGCTTGTCTTAAACCAGTTTCAGACATTTTGAAAAAGGTTTATGTGTACTGAGCTTCTGTGTGTTACAGATTTGAACCAGTTTCCAATCACTTATACTGGTTTATGTGTAATTTCTGTCCCTAGCCTTAAGGAATGATTAACCAGTTAATCACACTTAAAGTGGTCACCTGGCCACACATTCAGTCAATTAATGGTGTGACAGAAAAAGGAATGAGTTACAAATTTATTCTACAAGATATATGTAATAATTCTGTAGCTGCTCCTTATCACACCATTAACTGAACATGTGGCCAGGGTCCCTTTGGCTGGGAACTGTATCAGTTGATCAGAGCTTCTAGCTGGAGCTCCCAGGTCATGCTGGCTCCTAGCCCCCGTGAGTGGGAACCTCATCAGCTGATGGAGCACCCAGCTGTGCGGACACCCCAGTGACTGGGAGACCACAGCTGATACAATCTCCCAGTCGCAGAGGTGCTTTATCCATCCTTGTGGCTGAGAGATCATATCAGCTGTGGTCTCCCCGTGGCACCCCCATGGCTGGGACACTGCATCAGCTGCAGTCTCACTGTTCCGGGGACCCCTGGGGCAGTTCTGTGGCTGGAAGCCTGGGTCAGCTGATGTGTTTCCCAGGCATGACAGCTTGCTTCTTGCCAGTGCAGGGGCAAGTGGTAATAATGTTGGCAATAAGGTGCAATGGTATCTAATGTGCAATCACACAATCATGTCTCGTGCGTAGCAAAACTAATACTTTTTGTGCTAAAATTTGTGGGTGCTACAAATATTAGTGGAATAATGAAAGAAGGGGACAAGGCTGTTTGTTTTGCCCTTTCTTTTGCCTTTCTAAAACAAGGTGTGTATCTTGTTTGGGGCCTGTTTTATGAAAAAGGAATGTGGCATATGGAATCTGAAGCTATACGCAATCTGATTAGAAATAAGGCACTATTTTTGTTCCAGTTTGCCAACGTCAGTTCCCACTGGAACAACCTTGTAACATAAGTGATAGCCTCAACATTGTAATATCTTTAAATCAGGCCTGTAAGACATGCTTAGATTAACACAGTGGTAATGGAACGAAATTCAAGAGCCTCTAATATATATGAAATTAGACTAGGTCAGGGGTTGGCAAATTTTGCTACCACAGGCCACTATTGGTGACATAGCCTCCACCATGGGCCACACCCCTGAAATTCCCAGGAATTACTAAAGGCTACAAAGGACACAGATAGCAAAAGGCAGATGGCAGGACCCTAGGGATGCCTCTCTTGCAGCAGAGAGAATAACCTAAACACAGCAGCAAAGACCCTGGGGACACCGCCTCTGCCACTATGGCTGGAACATACTGCCAATCAACTCAGTTACTATGGGTTGGATTCAGACTATTCATGGCTTGGATCTGGCCCACTACTCATGGCTCAGATCTGATTGCTGACACCTGAACTAGGTAATCAATCAGCACTTCTTGCTTTAAACTCTATGGATCTCAATCAACTGCAACAAGAAGTTATAAACACCAAAAAAAGAAAAGTTGGCACTTACAGACTACAGTGGAGAAAGAATCATGAAACTTTCTTCTGTGTATTTTTATAGGACTCTTTTTCAGCTAATTTAAGAACCATACAGAAGGATAAATATTTCAATATAAAATTGTTTCTTTCATTAAGAACTTTCTTTGAATAATTTGGTTGTAATAGTAGAAGTTCCTGAATGAAGCCAGGTTTTTAATTGCACAAATCTCAGGTCTCTTCAGGACCGTAGCCTTCAAAACAATCACATACATGTTTCTTAAAGACACTTATACACCTAACTTAACTTTTGTTAACTTATAACATGTTTTTATAAATTAATTAAAAGAATAATTTCCAGTCCTTTATTAAAATTAATATTGAACCTATAGTGCCATTTATTAAAATCCATGCAAAAGAAGTGGAAGTGTGTTTTCTGGAGCCCTAATGACCATTGTAAATGTTAGTCTGCCATCTAGTGGAATATTTAATAATTTTCAATAACATTTGTAGTTCCCAATTTTCATTCTCTCCTTTTGTAATTTATCAACAAGCATTTTCAAAATATCGCAATTTAAAAAAAAAATCAAGGTGAAAATCTCACTTAAAAAATGTAAAGTCTATGACAAATTAATATTTACTGAAGTTTTGGTGGATAAAATCTCCAATATCATTTGAATGAAAAGGTGGGGCTACATAGTCATCTTATTTAAATTATATGTGGGGATTTAAGTTACAAAAGATGAACATGTTGAAAAGTACAGGAGAGATAATCATATAAACCATTTTGTTTTTTCTCTCTCTGAAATCTTCAGAAAAGATACTTTGGCATATTCAGACTTACCCACAAAGGCTAAACATGACACATGTTTCCAAGCATTCCAAGTGTTAAACTCTAAACCATTTATTTTCACAAGGACAATATAATTAGAAGTCATTGATATGCATTGATTTAACAGAAGCAAGGATATGTCAGCTGGCATTCATACCAAATATGCCTCTCAATGCAACAAGGTTTACACAAGTGTATAATGGAGTGCTAGTGAGACACTAGGACCGGTCAGAAACTTCCCATCCAAATTGAAAAACGGGTTTCCAAAGATAAATGTTCATGGAATGTAACTCCTTATCATGAAAAAATAATTGCCAGAAAACTGAAAAGTTTTGAATAACTCTCTCTGTGTCTCCAACAAAATCCTTCAACTGGGGAAAAGTTATGTCAGAAAAAGATCATCCAGAGTGCTAAATTCATTGACTGGACTGGGAGTACATGGCCCCCAAGTTAAATGAGACTCCATGATTTATGGCAGCAACACTTTGATTAAAAATATTTTAAATTTTGGTTCTAATATTATGGAGAATGTGGGGAAAAAATCTGTTTTGTGATTAACTCTAGTGCATATTTTTGCCACCTCTAGTGATAATGGCAGGAGCTGAACAATCTGGTCCACCAAAGCCATTTGCTTGTATCCCTTTACTTGCCCACACTTAAAACAAACATAAGATGATTTACCATCTTATTGTGAAGTTTGTTTAATAAATACTATAGAGAAAATCCTCTGATGAAAAATATAATGAAAACTATCATTTGGGCAGCAAGCAGGGACATTCAGATAGTCTAAGAGCATTCATTTACTAGAGCAAATGATCTGGATAACCTCAGTGTCACACAACAAGAAAAACGGAAATGAACGAGTGCAACTGGGTTTGCATCATCTAACACATCAAAAATAGGAGTGGTTAGACATAGAAGGAAAAAGCTAACCACAGCAGTGGCATCCAGAGTGGCAAACAATATAAATATGACAAGCCACAGCAGGCTCTTGGGAGGCTGGAACTGCATGTCCAAAATATCACAGAATGTGACATATTCCATGCTGATTTATACTCTGTACCATTTAACTAGTTTTAGTAAGGCTGCATGGGGTGCCAGTAAGTGCTGAATATGGTGTAAGACGATTAAAAATACAGTGGTAATTGAAAAGTTGACCAGCTGGGGCAAACATCCAACCAGCCATTGACAGAAGCAGATTGGCAGGTTTACTACTACTTTTTTCTCCTGTAGAGAAGAGCATAATTCTGGGTATCCTATGAACAATATTAGCCAGTTTTACGGATTAAATGTGCAAGGGCACAGTTATTGTTGCAGCATGTAGAACTGACTAGTTATGCATCTAATCTGCTAAGTCATTATTAAACCTAACCTGCCTTAACTCAGCTATATACAAGGGGTAAACTTGTACTAAACTAAATAAAAAAAGAAAGTAGATTTAACAGGTAGGATTAGTCTTAGCCCAATGGTTCCCAATCTTTTTTCACCATAACCCCACTTTCAGTCAACAGGTGGTTCCACTTTGAGTCTAAGCTTGACTTCTTTAATTTCTGATGGACTCATAACTCTACTCCTTGAGCGCCATGACCCTGTTTGGGGTTGTAACTCCCAGTATGAAAACTGATGTGTTAGCCCTTCATTCAAACTACAGCTTTCTACAGTACTTTGAGAACAACAAAAGGAAGTATGATATGTGTAAAATGGCTTTACTTCTTATTATTTAACTCTGCTAATGTAAGTAGAACATGACTTAGGTACAAAATTCTAGTATACTAAATGATTACCAATAAGGAATATGGTGTGTTTTCTTTGATTCCTTTTATCCTTATTTTGTTTGGTGAAAGAGAATAATATATTTGAAAGTTATCTCTACTGGAATAGCCACCCTACACACTGTAGGCAGGGTGTGTATAGTATGGTGGCATCCCCAAGGGTGGCTGTAAGCCCCTAGAGGCCCCCCACAAATCCTTTTTTGCCCTGCTTGCTCTGGGAACAGCCTCCCTTTCACTCTCCTGCCATGCCCTGATGTCTTTTATGGTTATAAAAAGGGGGCTACCCCAGGGCTTCCCAGACCTTGTCTTGTTTTAATAACCACCTGGTGACTGTGGTCCTTTGCCTTATGGGCTAATTGCATAGCTTCATACCTTCCCTACATCATGCCTCATGCCTCACATATGGCATCATCTTGGATGCTCTCTGTTGCATGTCTACACTCATGCAGACCTCCTCCCCCTCTGACCCTTGATCTCTCAAACAACTGTCCTCTGGTACCTCAAACTGCTTGGTCTCTCACACAGTGCTGCTTGAGTCTCCAGGTCCCTCAGTCCCACATTCAGTCACTCTCTTGGCTGCCAGACCCCTCGGTCTCTCATTCGACTACCCTTCAAACTGCCAGATCCCTTGGTCCCTCATTTGGCCCTTTCCTGGGTCCTCAGACCTCTCAGCCCCTCAATCAGCCTTTCTCTGGGTTGCCAGGCCCCTTGGTCTTTTCCTGTGGCCCCTCGATGGGCCTCACTCTATTCCCGGCCCCTTGCTGGACTGCTGGACCTTCCAGTCCCACTACACTCTTCCTGCCCTTGCTGAGCAGCTGGATCCATCTGGTTCCACTACTTCTGGCCCCTTTCTGGGCCTCTGGACCCTCCTGATCCTGGTCTTGCTTGGTCCATACCTGGGCCTCTGGACCATCTGGTCCTGCTCTTCCTTGGCCCTTGCCTGGGTCTCTGGATCATCTGATCCTGCTCTTGCTTTTACATTAGGGTCAAATCCTCTAGCCTTTCCCTGCCAAGGGGTAACCCACAAGGCACTGGGGGCTGGGGTTTTAGGGCACCCCAGACTTGCTCTTCCCAGGGATTTGTCCCTGGTGGCATTTTCTAGGGGCTGCTCTGCCATGGGCAGTCCCACCACCGTGACTCCAAACTGCAGTAGGGTGCAGTTTTTTCATGCCCAGGACCAGCTTAGGCCCTGACCTACATCCCCAGAGCCAGGCTATCCCTGTCCAACAACTGTGGCTACAAGCTCCTTGGCCCCTTACTGATGTCACCTGTCCAGGCTCCTGTGGCCCCAGCTCTCTATTTCTCAGCCCCATGTCTCTCTGGCTGTCATGCAGCTCAGCTCTCTCTCTAGGTTCAGCTCTCTTCTTCTTGGCTACCTCTGGCTGTGGCTCTCTTACTTCAGGGCCCTTGGTCTTGGTGATGTTTTGGACCCTCCTCTACATCTGATGGTCCTGTCCCAGCCATCCTCATTCTGGGCCTCTACCACTTTCTCTCCTAGGCCCTCCTGCTTTTTAGACAGCCCTGGCTTGACCATCTTCACTCTGGGCTGCAGGCCCCTGATCCACCTTCCTTTCTGGCAGTGGTCCTTCCTGACTGCAGCCTCTCCTAGGCCCTGGACCCCGCCCGGGTCTCTAGGAACCTCCTCTAGCCCCTTGGTTCCTACCCAAACCTCAAGCCCTCCTGCTAGGGTGATGTTCTCTTAGCAGGCTCCAGATCTTACTGTAGGGCTTTTCTCAGGACCTGGGCTAATACCTGCCCTAAGTCCAACCCTCCTGAGTCAGATAAGTCCCTCCTGAGTCAGGCGAGTTCCTCTACCACACCTAACCTCACCTGCTGACTTCCTGAGTCAGCTGTCTCCCTAATAGCTCTGTTCCACAGCTGCCACCAGCTTTGCAAGCTTCTTGACCAGTGTTGCCAAGTCCACTTATAATAAACAGAATGGGACGTGTTTTTTTTAAAAGTCACTTTAATTTTTTGAGAGTTGCAGATTGGAAAGCACCTCATTCCCTTCTCTTTGAAATGGGCTTGGCTTGTTTTGAAAAGCAGTGCCATTTTTTTTTCTCCCAAGACTTGGCAACACTATACCTGACCTCTTAAGGTGGCACAGACCCCAAGTGCTCTGCCATAGTGCGCTGCTATAATTGTTTGTACAACAAAGCACTGGAGTTCTTTCTTAATTTTGCAAGTTCTTCAGAGATCCATTCACCTGGATTTGATTATCATTACGTGAAAAGCAGAGAAGGAAAAACTGATTATTTAGGCTGCAGGAGGTAGGTTGGTCATACGCACTTTTCAGGATTGAATTGTTCATTAATAGTGCATTTGCTACCATCTTAGCTAGTATACTTTTAATGTACCAAACACTGCTTCCCTTGGAAGACTATTTCACAATTTAAATCGTCTTACTGACAGGATATTCACTCTGAATGTTCCTTTTCTTTATTTCATCCCATTATCTTTTCTTAACCTTTTAATGCTTTCCTATAATTGCATAGATTCATAGACCCTAAGGCCAGAAGGGACCGCTAGGAACAACTAGTCTGATTTCCTTTATACATCAGCTGTAGAATTTTTTCCCTAAAAGCTGGGTTAAAGCATATCTCTAAGGGGGAAAAATCTTAAAGGCACCATGTTATAATGAGTCCGTGCGTCCCATAGTAAGTTTTATCATCTTCACTGCTAGGAAGGTATTGCTTACCTAAATTCAACTTCTAGTCACTGGATCATTGTTTGCCAGATTTAAAAAAAAATCCCTCTATCACATATCTTTCCAACTAGGGGTAGTTTTACATGCTGATTAAGTCACCTCTCAACTTTCTCATCAACAGGGATCCGGGTTTTCTGTTTCCCACAGGAAAATGGAGAAAACCATGGATTCCGCGTTTTTATCGGAGAAAATGCAGATTTCTCTTTTTAGCAGAGAAATCTGAAGATTCTCTGCTTTTGCAAAGAGTTCTTGCAGGCTGGCACAGCTCCAGCCTGCAAGAGCTGATTGTAAAAAGGGCAGGAAACCCCCAGCCCTGCCCGGAGGTGGAGGAAGAGGGGGGAGGGCGGGGCCTGAGCTGCTGAGGCAGCCAAGGCTGGGCTCAGCCTCCGACTCACCTTCGTCCCTGGAGCTGAGGTTAGTGGGGCTGTGGGGCAAGGCTGGGGAAGATGGTTGGGGGCTGAGGGAGTTGGGGGTGCTGCTGGCCCCAGGTGGCACATCACAGCTGGGAGCAGGGCCAGGGGGTAAGGGCAGGGGTACCCCTCTGCGGGGGAGCTTTGTAGGCAAGTGATGTGGGGCGCAGTGTGGTGGTGCCCGCTATGTGAGGGCCACGCATATGCCATCTGGCTGGCTGCCCAAGGGAGGGGGAGAGGGAAGCTGACATGTAGCCGGAGCACAGCTCCATGGTCAGCTCTGCAGCCACAACGAGGGATGGGGGCGTGGGTTGAGGGTTTGGGCTCGCACGCAGCGACTGCCACAAGCTGTAGGCAGGGGTAGCCCAAGAGACACGTTCCTTTTTTATTTGAAAGTTGTTGAGGTACCTGCACTTCTACAGTATATACCCAAAACTAATCCAGACTGAATGTTTCACACATGGTTTCATTAGGGGCAGGTCATGTCAGACCAACCTGATTGCCTTTTATGATCAGGTCACAAAGGCAATGGATGCAGGTGTTGCCGTGGAT
>NW_017728906.1:129549962-129552365 GCF_001723895.1 Crocodylus porosus | reverse complement strand
AGGGTCCAGAGGAGGGCCACCCGCATGATCCAGGGACAACAGGGCAGACCCTACAATGAAAGACTGCGGGACCTGAACCTGTTCAGCCTTCACAAGCAAAGGCTGAGGGGGGACCTGGTGACTGTCTATAAACTCACTAGGGGGGACCAGAAGGGTTTGGGGGAGACACTGTTTCCCCTAGGGCCCCCTGCCATGACAAGGAACAATGGACACAAATTATTGGAGAGTAGGTTTAGATTAGACATCTGCAAGAACTACTTCACAGTTAGGGTGGCTAGGAGCTGGAACCAACTTCCAAGGGAAGTGGTGCTGGCTCCTACCCTGGGGATCTTTAAAAAGAGGCTTGATGCCTACCTGGCTGGACTCATTTGAGTCCAGTTTTTTTCTCCCGCCCAGGCGGGGGGTAGGACTTGAAGAACTACAAGGTTCCTTCCGACCCTACTTCTACGATTCTATGACTCCTGCATAAGCCCCATTGGGATCCAGTAACTAGGTGGAGCAGCACCCCATCCTCAGAAGGGCCTAATTCAATAGGAGTGATTTGAGCATACCAAATGTACACCCATAGCAATAACAGAGAGCGACAAAAATGGTGAGGGGACCAGGGGACATGACTAATGAGGAAAGACTGGGGAACTGGGTTTATTTAGTCTAGAGAAGAGGAGGCTGAGAGGAGACTTAATAGCAGCCTTTAACTACCTGAAGGGGGTTTAAAAGAGGATGGAACTAGGCAATTCTCAGTGGTGGTAGATGACAGAACAAGGAGCTATGGTCTCAAGTTGCAGCAAGGGAAGTTTTGGTTAGATATTCACAAGAATTTTCTCACTAGGAGGGTAGTAAGACACTGGAACAAGTTACCCAGAGAGGTGGTGGAAGCTCCATCCTTTTGGGTTTTCAAAACTTGTCTAGACAAAGCTTTGGCCGGGATGATATAGTTGGCGCTGGTCCTGCTTTGAGCAGGGGGTTGGTCTAGATGACCTCCTGAGGTCCCTTCTAACCCTAATTTTCTATGATTCAATGATTCAAGGTTAAGGACCAAACAGAGCATCCTTGGCCATTTTCATTTAAAAACATAGATGGACAATGTGCTGTTTTTCCATTTTTATATTATAGAAATCATAAAGAAATAAAGCTGGAAGGGCCCTCAAGAGATCACCTAGTTCAACCAGGGATCAAACCAGCAATCAAAGTGTTATCTAGCCCCATGCTCTAGCCAATTGTGCCAAATGGCTACACAGTGGAGCTGAACAGCCACAAGTTTATAGCCTTGGGATTATAAAAAACGCTTATCCAGTAAGGGGGAGGCCTGAGTTCAATGCCTTCCTCAAGTCTGAGGGAATTCAAATCCACATGCTACACTTTTCAGAACAGAGCCTTATCACCAGGGTACAGGTTAACTCTTCTTTGGATCTAGGCCTAGACCAGAGGTTGGCAACATACAGTTTATGAGCTGAATCTGGCCTGCGGAGCCAAAGGGCTTTGCCTCTGTCTGTGCTCACGCTGGGACTGGGCAAGGAGGAGCTACACTGGACCGGGCCACTGGAAGCTGCACCTGCATGACTGCCCCTTGTCCCCACCCTCTGCTACCCAGCTGCAGTAAGGGCACAGTTTCCAGCCAGTGGGAACTGATCCAGGGCTGAACAGCTTCCAGCTGGGCAGTGGGGAGAAGCAGCAGCAGTAGTGTGGCTGCAGCTGCCTGGCCCTGGCACAGCTCCTCACCAACTGCAGCTGGGAAATAGGGACAAGGAAAAGTGACAGCAGAAGCATGGGTAACTGATCCCAGCTGCCCAGCCACAGTGGATCCTCCAGTTGGAAGCTGTGCTTGTGCCCCAACTGGGGGGTGAAGGACTGGGAAAAGCAGCCTTGGTATCAGTACAGCCCCCGCTGCCTGGACCTGGAATGGGTGTAGGTAAATCCCCCTCACTGCTGATGTGCCCCCAAAGCCATCCAGCCTGTGTTGGACTGGAATCAGGTTCATCTGGCTCATCCCTTAAAAAGGTTGCTAGGCCCTGGCCTAGATGTTCTAGACTTAGCATTTACCTACAGGCCATATTGAGGCAGTTATCTAAGATGGTCTCTAAACCCTTCTCTATTCTTCTTTCCAAGACAGAGTTGCTCATACTGAAAGGATAACCTACATTCCTATTTCTCAGCTGTATTGCCTTGCATTTAACCTCATTAAATACATGACTTGGACTGTAACCACTTAACCAGGTGATTCAGAAGACTCTGACCTGTCCTCTTATTTACTAAATTATTGATCTTTGTGACATCTGAAAATTTAACTTAGAAGTTAAATTTATAGATTTCGTAGATTTCATAGACATCAGGGCTGGAAGGGACCTCGGGAGATCATCGAGTCCAGCCCCCTGCCCAAAGGGCAGAAAGTCAGTTGGGGTCATA
>NW_017728906.1:129532707-129549862 GCF_001723895.1 Crocodylus porosus | reverse complement strand
GTCCAGGTGATAGGTCACCTGGTCATAGAAGGAAATAAGATTGGTTAAACAAGACCTAGCCGCAACAAACTTGTGCTGACTATCCCTTAGGATGTTAGCCTGGGCCAGTCCATGAAGGATGGCCTCCTTAATAAACTTTTCTGTAATAGATATAATCTATATTCTATAGGTCTATATAGATTTAATCTATATTCCCAGAAGCTATAGTACTTATGACTAACAACCACAATTGAAATGTGCCCTGTTAAATCCATATAAAACAAGTACTTATCAAAATGTCATATGGTACCAAGTCAAATGCTCTGGAGAAATCCGAATATCTGTATCAACATAATTACCTTTCATAACTAGACCCCGTAACTTTGTCAAAAAAATTTAACAGGTTTGTTGTGAAATTGCTGACTGGCATCAATTGCATTTTTAACCTCTAAGTCTTCATTGATGGAGTTCCACATTAATTGTTCTATTTTTTTAATACTGAATTGACCTCAAACCAACTTGGACTACAGTTTCCTTGTTCATCCCTTCCACCCTTTTTAATTCTTGAAATTACATTATTAGCCATCCAATCAGTTGAAATATTCAGTTTTGCAACATGTGGTAAAAAATAACATTACTGGTTCAGATAACTCCTCAGCTAGTTCATTTAAATCTTCTAGCTGTACATTATCTGGGCCTACTGCTATGAAAATGTTTAATTTTTAGTAGATGCTATCTCATACCCTTCTTGCTACAGTAAACTTTCTATACTATCTAAAACATATAGCATACATCCTTGGAGACAAGCTCTTGTTTTTTCCATATATAGAACAGAAACAGCTATTGGACTTTACTGTCTCATTATACTGTATTAGTCATTCATTTTGCCCCTTATTAAAAAAAAATATATATTTTCTCATTGTCTTAAATAGTGGCCTGTTGGATGGTGATATTTCCTTGAAAACTTTAGCATCCTTTATAGTCATATGCATATAACTTGTAATCTATATTTGTTGCCATTATCTTTCCCTTATAGCCAGTCTTTGTGCAGAGTTTTTATCATCACTCTCACATCTCCTTTTAACCATGATTTATCTATTTTTTTTTTAGCTAAACTTTTTGTGCGTTAACATTTCATGGCATTTTATCAGTTTGGTCATCGAGTAAAACGTCCTTGACCAGTTGCCTGTTTTCGTGAACTTTTCTTCATTTACATATATGCTTCCAGTAAATGATGCTACTTGCTTTAAGCTTTGGGAAACTGTACCTTTTATAGTTTGGACTCACTCAAAAGCAGATATTTCAGCACCTAGAGAACTCTACTGACTGATAAGCCAATGTTTCTGGACATTTGGCACCTCAAAATTAGGTAGCAGTAGAGCAGAAATTTAGGGACCTACATTAGATGCAGTCACTTATAGGTAAGGTGTAGTGCCTAAGTCCTCTTGTGGAACTTTCCTGTGGCTCCTAGAGTTTATATACAAACCATTAAAATGATGATTCTGTATAGTTCCCTTTTCTTGGATTTCTCATGTACTTGACAGCTCATGTGCTTTTTTAACTTGATTGCCTTGTTACACTCCTTCCCCAGAATGCTCTTATGCCAAGAAAAGAGTGTGTTAATTTACTGGCCTCGTACTACAGTTGCTGCAAACAGGGCCAAAATGGGACCACGAATTTAATTCTTTAATCTTCAATTGTGAGTTAACTCCCAGGCATGTCTGATGATTTTGTTTCACTTCTCTGAACTCCCTCCAGTCTGCTTATCAACAACAAAGCAAAACAGATATAAATAAATAGCACTTCACTTGAACCAAACTAAAACTAAAAAACTTTCTGGCATTAGGAGTTCCAGCACTAAACTTATGTTTCTCTCCCAGGAACCTGATATTTTAATGTTGCTCAGAAACACAGAATCTTCATCTTCTGCAGGGCCTAGTACTTGGGGCTTAATGCATCAACAGCCTACTTTATGGTAGGGATTGGATTTACAGCCTCCTGACCAGAAAGAAGCCTGTATCTATCTTTCAGATGTCCCACTAGCCAATACCTTTATCCCAGCACCTGAATAGCCATTTATTTCGCCATGAATTATTTCCTCTTGTAACAAAATGAAGGTTTCCTATCAATTTGAATTATTATCACTAAATGCTAAAACACTTTGGACACTTGTGATATATTTGATACTAAAGAAGATACTCGGTGAATGTATCTGAAAAAATGTAGCATCACTACATTTAGCTCATACTTTATCAACAAATTAGGGATGCTGCTTATCTTTACAAGATTTATATCCAAGACACACACTTGCATTTATAAAAGGTCAATAAAAACAAACACAAAAGGCTAAGAGCTTGAATAGCTCCCAATTTTTATTTTTTATTTTTACTTTTTTCCAATTTTTAAAAAAGTGAAACATGAAAAAATTACCTTTGGATCCAGATTTCATTATGAATCCTATATTGTTTAAAATAAAATGGTAATAAGTACATATGTGCCTATATAACCCTTCATCTAAAAGTTCATTATTTAAACTTAAGCTATATCTACTTGTGCAGCTCTATTAGACAACAGGAAAATAATAAACTCTGCAGCAGGTTAGTACTTGGAAATACAAGTACTATTCTGATGCAGTTTTTTTGTGCATAGTAATGGGCACATTGGAGCACCCTCATGTCCCAGCCAGCACCTCTGCAGCATGTTGAGCCAGGTAAGAACAGCTCCAGGCTGGCAGGCTGGTCCCCGCCCCCCTGACTCCCTTTTAGCCAGGAGTGCTCTGACCCAGCTCAATATGCTGTGGTCCTGGGCACACATTCAAAATGTGTGCCCAGGAGCAATAAACTCCAGTGTGATATGTGCCAGTTTATTGCTGTGAATTAGTGACATGTGTAGACATGCCCACATTGTAGCAGCTTGTATCAATATCATTTGATACTGCTGCAATTGCTATGTTTACCGTTACCCCTATAGTGAAATACTTGCTAAATGGACGCAGCATGGAAGTGCTGCCCGAGTGCCCCCATCCTGTAGACTTACTGTTGATCTCTGTTTACTGCATAAAGGTAGGCATGTTAATAACATTTCAGTTTGGGGAAGTTAAAAGAATCCTTTAACATCTAACAAAAATAAATATGAGAATTTTTAGTTGCTAAGACTCTAATTCATTCTCTTCCTCAAGGGACTGATCCTAGGTTATGAACATCTTCAACTTCAACTGGCTGCTCAGCCCTAGTTGGTTCAAACTAACTGTGAGAGAGTGTAAGAGCACCACCTTGTGAGGGTTTAATATACTGAAAGGTGATTTGGATTGCAAATATAATAAGAGCCATTCAAACTCTTGTGTTTGAAGGTATAGAAAGATGTACACCTGGTAATTTCAAAGAGAGAGAGAGCTGTCCACCTAGAGCATGCAGGAGCTCTCTTACATTTTAAGTTTCATATATGCAAGCCAGAAGCAATATCAATGAAATAAAACAGCTCCAGCTTTAACCCTGGATGAATATTTGTGGTGGTTCCATGGCACAGGGGATTAAACGCAAATAGATGCTACGAAGTGTGTAGCAACTTCAGCATAATATAGCAACCTATAGTCCATGGGCCAAGTCTGGCTCAGAATGACCAACCTGGCCATGGGTGGCATGGGGGATTGGGCAGCACAAAGCTGCCCTGTGCAACCTGTCCCTTCTTCAGCACCTGCCCCTGCAGCCCTTCCTGCTGCTCTCACCTAACTGCAGAAGGGCCAAGTGTGTGCAGTAAGGATAACCAGACAGCTTGATCTTGGAGGGTAAGGGGGCAAAGGAAAGGCAGGGAGGAGAGATTAGAGACTAGCAGCTTGTGGCTGGTCACTGGGAGTGATGTTGCAAGCTCCAGCCTGTGGGGGGCAAAAGGTTCCCAAACCCTAGTGCAGGGGTGTCCAACCTTTTTTAATGTGGGGTTGGATCATGAACTTTTTATTGCCCAGTGGGCCAACGAGCCATATTCAAATACCTCACAGGAAGTGGTATCACATCAGGAAGTGATGTCACGTGACCTTTGACACCAATGAAGTTGTAGGGAGTGACAATGAAATGGGTCTGGAAATGTGGTTTAAAATCCAAAATAAAAACAATATAAAAGCAACAATTAAATAATACCAAACACTTGACTAAAATAAACACTTTCACATCTCCTCTCTTCTCAATGAATGAGAAAAGCATAAAGCAAGTCAACAGATCCAATGTGGAAAAGATCTCAGTAGAAACTAATCAAAGCTACAAAATATGGGCATTTTTGAGAATAATCTTCAAGTAGATTTACTTTTATTGTATTAACAACTTGTTAGTAACACATCTTTTACAAGTAGTAACAAGTTGAACCCCCAATCCCCCACAAAGAAACAGAAGCAAACACAATCCAAACGCTGGACAATATTTTTACAAAGATTTTTACCTGCTGGTTAGGGGGAAGAAATGTAGCTGCCTCCCTCCCATGTGCCCTTGCCCCGCTTCTTGGGAGCACACAGCAGCAACACCAGCCAGGCTGATGATGCAAGGAACTTCCAGCACTGCTGTGGCTGTTTGTTTTTATTCCTCCTGAGAATGAGCAGGGGGGTTTTGGGATGTGAATCTCCCGCTCTCCCCCTCACCTCTCTCGGAGGATGCAGGGGCATGTCCCAGCAGGTAAATCAGGTGGCAGGGAGCTCCCTAGCAGCTGCCTGGGGAAGGGGAGAGGGGGGACAGCATGGTGCCGGTGAGGAATCAGGTATGGCAGAGCTGGTGGGGAAAGGAAACTCCTGCCTGCTGCTGCAGCCGCTTCCTTATTCAACCAGTGGTTGCTCATCCTGAAAAATCAAGCAACAAGAGCCAGCAGCAGCCTTCTGTCCCAGCCCAGATGCTTGCTCCTCCCCACCCCCAGCAGCTCAGCTGGGCACGGCCACAGCTGCAGCCAGGTGCCTGGCTTCTCTTCCTCCTGTTGCTCTCAGGAAACTGCTCTATTTCTTATTTCTACTTCGTACGTGGGTACGTGCATGGGGTGCGAGCGAGAGAGAAGGGAAAGTGTGTGACTGTATAATTCATATTATTTTCATAAAACACCATGCATTGAGTATCTCGGCATCTCTGAAAGAAAGATACCAGTAGCCATTTTGTACTTTTAACCAAAGAAAAAGGAGCCACAGACTAATCTCACTTCAGTGACTGATGTTTTGCTACAGCTTTTGCAAGAGGAAATGGTGTTGTTCACAGACAAGATGGCCATGATCTCACTTTTTCCTATGGGAGAAAAATGAAGTGGTCCTCAGGGAAGCTGGCCACCCCTGGCTTTTATGGCTATGAAACCAAGTGGAAAAGTAGCAGGAAGTGCATATGTCAACATTACAGGTAGGTTCTTCAACTTTATTTATTTACTATGCTTTTCCCCCTGAATTCTTATCTGTATTTTCATGACCTTTTTGACATTTTTCCATCAGCGTTTAATAACGTACTAACACATTTTCTTATAGTAATATTTTGAAAGCATACTTTTGTGATATATGTAACAGGACGGGTGTCCTAGAGGTCACCATGCTCTCCCCTAGCACCCCCGTACCATGCCAAGTTGCCTAAAGGGCATCCTCCAGTCTTGCCTGCCACGTCTTTGATGTAATATACGTCTTATAGGGAGGCTGCCTTTCCGTTCTTTTGGCCACAGTTTCCTGTTGTACACTAGCTTGTTCTATATTGGGCGTTTCTGGGCACCCCCAGCCTTATGGGCTATGCGTGGGCTCCACCCCTTTACCACGCCCCAAGCCTTGCAGATGTAGCAGATGTTGTTTGATCTCACTCTGCGCCTCCCTGGTGCTCTGAATTTCCTCAGCCCTGTCTCGCTCTGTGCCTCCCTGGTGCTCGTCGAATCACTGCCCCTTTCCCTGGGGCTTCTCGCTGCCCCCCTCCGGGGCTCAGGGTCAGCACACCTCAATGCTGCGTCTTACCTGGTGCTCGGGTCGGCACCCCCCCCAATGTAGTGCCTTCTCTGACACTCAGGTTGGCACACCCTCCAATGCAGTGACTTCTCCAGCGTATGGGATCAGCGTGCCCCCAATACTGCGCCCTCTTGGGCACCCGGGTCCCCACACTACCGTGGACCCCCTATGGAGGCCTCCTCCATCCCCTTATAGCCTCACCCAAGCCACCAGTAAGACAGAAAACAAAAAACACAAGCCCCTGGGCTATAACATAAGCTCGAGCTGCCCGGCTATAACAACATTCGAGCCACCCCAAGGGTTCCCCATCTCTCACCAACATCACGCTGCTCAGGACATTCAGCGAACTGCCTGCCTGGCCTCTGCCCTGGGGTTTAAATGGAAGCCAGGCCCTGCCCCTTCCAGTCAGCTGACCGCTGACAGGTGTGGGCCCGTTGCCCTAGCAACTGGCACCTGGGTAATTGTCCTGGCTGTACCAGTAGCAGGTACATTAGTGCCCTGCTACAACATACCTTAGGAATTCCAAAGTTCTTTAAGAAAGGAAAATAATATTTTCAGTTAAAATGTCTATTTTTAGGGGAAAATACTCAAGTCAGAACTGAACTAAATTACAAAGGTCTCACTCGAAGATGTTATGTCAACTAACTCTGATACTACTAATATTCCAGGATAATGAACACACAAAAGCAAAGTTAAATTCCCCACGTTTTATAGTGAAATAGTTTATTCCATATATTTAAAACATCAAAAACAAAAGGTTCATGTAACCCAGGTAACAGGAGGCAAACATTAAACTATGTAAATTACTATTAAAACAAACTTCCCCCCCCCATTTTTCATATTTGTATGCAATTGAGAAAACGAACAAACAAACAACTAAACAGCCTGCTTAATGCATGTGACCTAAATTATTTATTTTGACTGTACAGAATACAAGCTTTCATTTTTTCAGGAAAGCAAGTCCCCCCTCCCCCCTTCTATGCCTCCAGGTTGCAAAGATAACACTGCATTGCTGTACTTTTGGAAGGCTATCTTCCCAAGTCTGTAGACAATTTGAAACAATAAACCAAAGTATAATCTACTGCATCCTACTCATTTCAATGCGAATACTCTAAATTCTTCTTCATAAGGACTAACTATTTCACAGTTAGTCAGTTTAACAGATAAAATGAGAAAGGTGTGGGAACTGATGACAGAAGAACAGGTGACACAAAGATACAAGAAAAGAAAAGAGAAGGATAAAGGGTAAATGTTCTACTTTGAATGTGGCTATACTCCAAATGTATAGCACAATCTTCTTACCATCTTTAAATATGGTATTTGGCCTTCTCCAAATGCAACTCTGGTATACTTAGTGTTACCTTCATCCTGGGTAGTCTATCTAAATTTCAAAGGTTTGCCATGGTTGGAATTATAAATTTAATTAAATAAAGCAGCAGTGAAATCAATACAACAATACTCTGTATAAATCTATATATTCCATAGCTGTTTTGTGATTGAATTCAGCTCATTCACAATTTTTAAATAAGAAATTATGCAGTTGACAAAATGAATTACTGATATGCTAAATAACTGGCTTTGCTTCACCTTCAAAATGAAATTTAAGGTAAGTGAAAATAATTTCTCACTGTTGTATAGTTAATAGGAAACCCGGGAATATATTTAAATTAAAGTTTATTAATTAAAAAGCACACATGAAGTAGTATTTTAAATTTCAGACTAGTGCAAAATAAACCATCTAAACTGTAATGCACAAGTCATTCAACGTTAGCATTTGTAATAGAAAAATTAAAAAGTTGTACATAATATATTAACATAGATTAAGTTTCTACATATTTTCAGCTGGGTTCAGTGATTGTATAGTACTTGACAGACTGTTTATAAAATTAAAGCTCTGATTTATAAGGAACATGTGTAACAGCTGTATTATTTCCAAACACTACTAGTAAAAAGGAAAGTGGTAAGTAATGAGGAACCACAAGATAATCCCATCAATAGACATTTCTAAACTCCTCATGATGTTTACATTTTCATATCTCATTCTTTTCCTTTTAAAGATTACAGGAATGTTCCAATACCTTCAGATACAGAAAAAAATTAGTGTCTCTGAACAGCAGCCAGTCTTCAAATACTCTGCTAACTCTAGAGCCTGACATTTCTCTCATCAGCAGATCTTCACACATGAAGTCAACTTGTCATATTTTCAGCAGCCTAGAAACAGAAACACTATTTATTATAATGAAACTACTAAAATAGGTAGTAAGGGATAAAGATTAGCTGTAACAAATATAGTCAATTTCTTGCAACTACTTTTACTTTGTCAAGAGTATTTGGATAGCTTAAAGATGCTCATAAATCTTTTGATATAATTTTAATCTGCTGCCAAATGATTCTTTAATGAATTACTTTTGTTTTCAAAATGTTTTCAGTTTTCAATATTCCCCATGAATTTAGTAATCACTTAGCAAATTTTAACATAGGTGAGGTAAGGCAAGAAGCTCTCTCAAGGAGCCATATTTTCATCTTATTGCTTGTGCGTGTTAGGCTAAACATAAAGGTAACATTAAGTTACATGATACCATATTTACCTGAATCTAAAGCTACCATATATTTAAGGTGAAACCCCCACCTACCCTCAGTAGTCAGTCTATACATGGAAAAATGTGTTATAATCTTCCATGCACAGAATCCAATTATTGGAGGGTAGCCTTAAATTCATCCACCCAAAGTAGCAGTAGGGGGGCAAAGGGCCAGACCCCTGCTTCTTGCTTCCCCTGTCTGTGCTGTGCTTGCCCCATGCGCCATTTGCTCTCTGATCCTCTATTTGCCCTCCCTTGCCACTCAAGCCCCCATTGCCTGACCTTTGCCTCCTGCACCCTCTTATCTGTGCCAGTCCCCATGCCCATCCAGGACTATTCCTACTGCCTGCCTTCCTCCGCCCCTTGCAATCCCCATGCTCGACCCCCCTCCACCTATCCCCCCCACTGTTTGCATCCCTCCCCATTAGGGTAGCTCATCACATTTAGCTTTAGTTGCACCTGCTTAAGTGGTGAATATTATAGTTTTATTTGAACTTTTCTTTTATATCACTGCTTAAGTTTTTGTATTACTGCATTATTATTTGAATATTTTTTTCATTTTGCCTGCATCAACACATCAGTTATCCTTGAGCTCACTTTCACAGACAGCTTATGTTCCACTGTCACCAACACACGCATGTGAAATATAGGCCCTGTTATGAGTTCAAATTAAACTGACACTCAACTTACTGAATCAGAGGGAGAATATGACTGGATATGTTAATGAAAGGTGCTAAAGAGCGGACCAGCTGGACAGTGCCCAACTGTAAAGCCCTTGGAATTTCTGGAGTTGATGGACAGACCAAACTAGGAGTCTGGGGAATGCCCAAATTAAGATGTGTGCATATGGTGGGTTTGTTGGAACAAAGAAATACGATGACAAGATAAAAACATGAACAGTACGGTGATCACAGGGAAACCAACCAATGGTACCTGGAAAAGAAGAGTCAGAGGAATAAAAGTTAAAGAAAAAGCATTAAAGAGGGGAACAAGGAAGTTGGTGCGTCTCATCATCCAACATCTGGACTGAAAAAAACCCAGCTATTACCGATAGATGAAAGAGCTGTGCGAAACGGCTATATTTAGTTTTGGTTTTAGCCATTTCGGAGGACAGCGATTAGTTTTGGATCACTGTTCCGCTTCAATTTGGACGAATCTGTTTCGAAATTTCAATGCTGTTTTGGATACTTGGATTAGCCAGACAGCTGCAGGTTCTCCTGAGGCTCCTCTGGCTGTGCCTGCCTCTGCCCTGGTGGGGGGAGCCATGGAAGAAGCCCTCATGGCTGCCCTGCTCGGCCCCATCTCCCACCCCAGCCTCTCAGCACTTGAAAAGGAGGGCTGCAGGGCTGTGCCAGACTATTTCCAGGGGGCACCTCCAAAACTTTTCTGAAATGTTTCGGTTTCGTTTAGTTTCAAAGATGTTTCGGAGCCTTCAGTTTCATTTCAGATTTGGTGTTTTGGCCACCAAAACACCTCCGAAATGAAATGGATACTGAAATTTTGCACAGCCCTAATATATGACCACCTCTACTTTCAGGAACCAATTAGCCACCTTTTCTGTGAAGCTGAGTAACACCTGGGATTAGGTAAGACAATTAAACTAAGTGTCTTTCTCTCTATGTAGAAACTATTAATACATTTAGTATGTTAATAAAGTTAGATTTTAGTTAAATTGAATGCTATTAATACATTTAGTATGTTAATAAAGTTAGATTTTAGTTAAATTGAATGATGCAAGGTGTATTGCATGTTCACTCTGGGTTGATTATGTTTTAGCAATCCTTTCATACCACGGGCACATAACATCCTCAATTCCTTACCTCTGGCTGTGGTGCTGTCAGCACCAGCAATGGTCCTTGCCTGGCCAGGGAGAAGCAGCAGTAGCAGCTCTGGGTCTAGGTGGGTCAGGCTCATAGTGGTTGGAGCCAGAGTTAAATTCTAAACAACTGGGGGAGCAGGAGAAAGCTATGCAGTCTCCCCCATGCATAACTCCTCTTCGCTGCAACTCAGCTCCAGCTTGGCCTCAAGTCAGAGGCTGCACTATCATCTTTCCTTGCTTTCCCCTCCCCCGCACTGGTGATTGGCAAAAAAACTTCTTCATCTTGGATTTGAGTACATACAGTACTTATGGCTCAGAGTGACAAGATCACACCCTTTTGTCATTTAGAAAGAAAGAACAGAACAGTTTGTATACAATTTATGCACACCTGCTCTTTTCCACATTTGATGAAATACATAGTGTTACATTTTAATACCAAATTCCAAAGTTTCATTTACACAAATTTGGGACAGTGGATTCGTGATAATTAAAAAAAAACACAAAAGGAAAATCTCTGACCACATGAAGGTGCAAAGCAAACATTTCTCCAAGATTATATTTGGGTTTTGTGTTGAAATTGTCCTTCCAAATAAATAACTTACATATACAGTGGATTCAATCACATATTTTCTGCTTTTCCAAAATGGCTGTGAAGCTCAAATAGGCTAGTTAAACTATTTAGAATATTCACAGTAAGTCTCTTTAAAACAATGTTTTTGCTGACCATATAAAGGAGGGCTGTCCAACTGGAAGTCCCTGGGCCTATTCAGCCACAGCTAGTCCTACAGCTTTGGCCATGGGCTCCAGGTTCCCCTTGCCTCTCTCAGCTTTTGTTTTCTTTTCCTGTCCCAGGGGGTGGTGTGGTGCAGCCTATGGTGCTGTGGGAGCTGCAGTGTGGTGCAGCAAAGGAGCTGGGGTGAGGGCCACCCATACACAGTGCACTGGTGGTGGGGATGCTATCAACAAGTTGGCTCACACTAGTGTGGCCCTGAGCTGCTTAGAGGTTGAACAGTTCTGATCTAAAATATACTGTGGTTTTAGAATACTTTCATATGAAAAAGGAGCATAGACAGTGTAAAAGAACATTATAAAAATTATACCCTTTTCTTAGATTTTTAAATAAACTTTGCATAATATTACTTAAGAAGTTCTTTCTTAATTAAGAGTAGCTAACCTAGATACAGAGCTGAAGTAGCAAGGCGGCCAAATTTACACATGACACAAAATTATGCTAAGTGGTAAAGACCAAAGCAGGTTGTGAGGAACTACGGAAGGATCTGGCACTACTGAGTGAATAGGTAACTAAATGACAGATGAAATTCAAAGTAGATAAATGTAAAATGATGCACATGGGCTAAAATAACCCAGACTATATCTATACTACAATGGGCTCAATATTAGCTGTTACCACAGAGGAAAGATCTGGGAGTCACTGTGGACAGTTCACTAAAAACATCAGCTCAGTAGCCATCAAAATAATACTTAATGTTTTGTTTGACATTAAGACAGGAACTGTATATAACACAGAAAGCATCAACATGTCACTTTATAAATCCATGGAGCATCCACACCTTGAATATTATGCTCAGTTCTGGTTCCCACACCTAAAAAAGGAAATACAAGAACTAGAGAAGATACAGACAAGGACAACAAGGAGAATTAGTGTTCTGGAGAGCCTTCCATATGAGGAGAGACTAAAGAGGCTACGCCTATTTATTTTGAAGAGACACACTTGTGGAGGGTGGGGGGGGAGACATAATGAGGACTTACAATACTAAATGGTGAAGAGAAAGTAAACAGGGATTTATTATTCACTCTCTCACACAATGCAAGAACTAGGGGTTATAAATGAAACTAGCAGGTAGTAAGTCAAAAAAACAAACAAACAACAACAAAAAGGGAATTCTTTTTTACTCTGAATGCAATTAAAGCATAGAACTTTTTGCCACCAGATATTGTGGATGATGACAGTTCAGAGATTTAGAAAGGGATTGGACAAACTCTTGGAAGAAAGGGCTAATAGCTACTTATGTTGGTGGAGTTGGGGATACAGTCTCTGAATCAGAAGTTCCTGACCTAGATCCTAAATGCTGGAAGTGAGAGAAAACAGTGGAGAAAACCCTGGCCATACCCACTTCACTCTCCCTTTCAGCATCCACTCTCTGTCTCTGTGACACAGGATACTGGGCAAGAAAGATCTACGATCTGACCCAGTAAATGGTAATTCTTATCCTACTGGCAAAAAACCTTACTAGTTACAGCTGTTTAAGTATAGCCAACAGAAATTTGTTTCCTTGGGTTTTTAATTTTTAATGAGAACATACACAATTTTTACATGAAAAGACAAAAGCATAGTATTCCGAACTTCTAATTACTTGTAACTTTTTTTTTTAATGAAAAACATGGAGTTTTTTTTTTTTTAAAGATGGCTTACCTTCAGAGCTTCTGTAGCTTTACGCAGTTCTTTAATAACAGAGGATAAGGCCTCTGGGTTTATCCCTTGTTCGCAAAGCCGCACACAAATAGACAAGGTTTCCATATCCAAGCCAGTGTTTAATATTCTTGAAATCTCAAATAAAACTACAATTATTAAAAAAAATTGTAAGTTTTTTTCTATACATTAAGAGTGCTGCACCATCCAGCCCATATGAGGAAGTAAAAGCTTCCGTTTTCTAGCCAGGGACCATTTGCCTGCCCGCAGCTAGACAGGCACCTCGGTCTCCTCTGGAGACTGCTGTTGTAGTTGCCCTCCCCTGCTCTTCCCGCAGGGTAGCTCCTGTGCCAGCTGCCCCAGTCACCAACATGAAAGACCCTGAAGGAGCAACCTCAGCATTTGGGAATGCCCTTGTCCCATCAGGGAGGAATCAGGAACGGGACAGGAGCAGACAGTGGAAACAGCAAGGCAGAGTAAGATCCTGCCCCCTGCTCTTACCTGGTACCAGGTAGACCAGTGGTTCTTAACCTTTTTAACATCAAGGCATGTAGAGTATAGCTCAGTGATTCTACTGGGGTAACAATTCTCAAAGATTACGGAGGGGTGGCTTGAGGCTAAAAAGGCTGAGATACACCGCTATAAACAGAGCTGCTACACATGGTGCACAGAGTGCACAGCTCTGCTGCATGACCAGGCTCAAGCACGTGTTCCACACCCCAGGCTAGAGTGGGGATGGAAATGGAAGGTAAATGGCAATGATGGGAAGGGGTGTGCAGACGTAGCAGCTCTGACCCTGACTGTGGGTCAGAGCCACAGCAGCTGCCTGCTAACAACAGCTCCCCCCACCCCCCAACGCTAAAATCAGACCCCGCCTGCCCCCCTCCCCCCCAAAAAAACCCTTGTCTTGGATTTGAGCAAATTCGGTACTATTCACCTCATATTTCACTTAGAGAACTGAAGCAAAGCAAAGGATAAATTCTGAAAAGCTGATAAGTAATTCAGGAACCTTATTTTAAAACCACTCTAGTGTTCATGACTGAAATTACTGGGAGTTAGAACGACAGGCACTTTTGAAAATTCCTCTAGGTACCTAAATACTTTAAATATCTGGGCCTATTGTAGCCTAAGCTTCTTAGAAAGCCAACAGAACTAAAGTCCTTACTGCCTAGGTCACTTAAAAAAAAACAAAGAGACAAACAGACTTAGGCACTTGCACAATGTTATCAAAAACACTTTGGCAGGGGCACACATGAGCAACTTACACGAACGAAATTCTACAAGTGTCGTAAGTTTTGCCAGCAAAGTTCTCCGAGACCTAGAGTTATCTCTGTAGGAATGCTCAGAACTGTCACAAATGTGGCAGAACTGGATAGCCTGGTGCTTATGTCCTATTTAAGCATGTCAAGATTCACAAACTTGGGTATTCCTGTGCTTAAGTCCTCTGAGGAGCCTGGATCCTATACACGTGATAGCAATGAATTCAGACAGCACAGCAGACAGCTACTTAAATTAAAAAACAGAGCCAGAGGAGGCAGTGTCCACCTTTTATGCAATATCCTAATACAGGGGTGTTCAATTCAAGGCTTCTGGCTGCCCAGACAATCCGCTTCTGACAGCAGGGTAGTGGCTTGTCCCAGCTCTGGAACCCAACAGGTAAATTCTACCACTGCTCACCTTCCCCACACTGCCCTCCATTTTCTCCCTGTCTTGAACCTCAGTTGCCAATGGCAACCCATAATTCCCTAGCAGACGGACAAAGATGCACGTACGGGGAGCAGGCAAGGGCTGAATGGTGGTAATGTTCATCCTGTGACTTCCAGAACCACATCGACACAGCGGCGCTGAAACCCAACTCAGGAAAGCGGTACTTCAATTTACTACTCATTCTTACTCATTAAGTGTCTTTGATTTCTTGAGAACAGTAAAACATTAAAATAGAAGTTGAATCAGATAACCATTGAATCAAGAACCAACGAATAAAAACTGGAAGTAAAACAACATGTTAGGATGGAAATTTAGAGGAAAATCTCCAACCATTAAAACTAAGTAGCTCAAGAACAGCCTTCCAACAGCAGTAATGGGTATGAAGTTCTTACTAGGCTTAAAATGGAGCCTGGACAGTTTATGAAAGTGACTATATGACATAATCAATTTTGATTCTAGGGCACTGAACATGATCAAACCTTCTAGACCTATGTTCCCAATTAATGTTTGAAACCCTCTGTTGCCACCCATTCATGCAAGTAAATGTGAAGTGTTTCTTCTTATTCCCCTTAAACAAGAAATTTAGCTCTTAAACTAATTAACAAGTTTGAAGGAAAGACTATTTAGCAGTCTCTCTCATATTTTATACCACCATTGTGAGTTCTTCCCTAAACTATTGTTTACAAAGGTCGTTTCAATAGGCCCATGTAGTTTTCATATGTGAAAATTACTAATGCACACAGCTGATGAACCTAAAAATTCTTTAGCCATTTTCCTGTAACTCTTACTGCTGACAGGAAAAAAAAACAACATCAGAGCAACACTAAAATCTATTTTTACTCTGAATTTTTTAAAAGTACCTTCAGGTTCCATTATTATTGTATGGAATTTTCCCAGTATTTCACTATGTCTAGAAAGAGATTAGACTAATTCTCTAGACAAAGACTGGGTACTGAAGGGTGAACCTCATTCTGCCCCATTTGTGCCTGGTCACAAAGAAAAAAAACGACTTGTGAATAACTGAAATAGTCACAATAAAGTTGTGCTGCAAAATAACAAAACAGAACACAATTCTGAAAAACAAGACAGTTATGAAGAGACAGCATCTCGAGCTCACCCTGCATACTTGATTTGGTCAAGCTACAGAAAATCACTACCTTGATTATGTAGTGGAAAGAGCTTATTTACATTGTTTAACAGAACAACGAACAGGAAAATTTGGGGTTTGGACACAAGGAATGCTCAGATTAGTGTAACTGTATTTTGAATCCCAGACAGATGTACAGACCTGTTATAACAGTGCAAGGCTGCCTTGAACAGGTCAAAAAAGTGGTGCTTGATTTTCCAGGTACCTTCTGAACCAGTTCACTGTGATATTAGATGTGGATACATAATGTTCCATGACACTGATCTGGTCAGTCCTCCATTAACTCCTCATTGCATCAACCTCTTCCTCCCCAAACTCTATTACCCCTCACCTGTCTCCCCTTGTGTTGGCATTTTCATCACTGAGCTCTCTTGCACTGCTCGTTCAAACAAAGCTATCCAACAACCCTGCATCTTCACTCCCTCTTCTACTGTAGCCCCTCATTATGCCTCCCCATGCCCTAGGAAGTCAGAAGTGCAAATCTAAGCACTTTTCCCCCCTTCCTTCCCCCAGACCACCCCAACTGAGGCAAGCAGATGGTAAACTTTGCACCACTGCGCTCGGGTTTACAGAAAGGAAAGCAGAAAAGAGGCAAATGTCCCTAGCCACAAGTCCCTCACCATTTGGACCCTGAAAAAAAAGTTCCAGATATACTGGGCTCATTCCTGCCTCCTGGTGATGGAGTCACAGCACTTCATAAGAACTGTCAGTTACATACTTTCATCTTACCCAGCATCCATCTGCTTGACCAGGAAGGAGGTTCTGGCCCAGAGGACCCCCAGTAATTGCAAAGTCATCTTCCTGCTTCTCATTCACCTTGCTCGAGGACCAGTGGGCACTGTCCAGTGTCCTGTGCTCACAGCCCCCACCCCCCCATTCGTTCATTTGTTGTGAACTGAGATCCTGGTTTTCTCTGATAAAAAAAATTTCAATTTTCAGTTTAAGAAGAAAGTAACCCAAAATCCACATTTTTCCATGATTAAAATGAAGCACCACTAATATCTAGTGGATTTGGTCAAGGTACAGATACACATCTATATATTAGTGATGTTTCATTTTAACCACAAAAACACGTGGATTTTAAGTTACTGCTTTAATCTGAACATTAGGTTTTATATTTTTTTTAAATCAGAGAAAACCACGATCCCTAGCTATGAACTTCTGACCTTCACTTCCAGTCCCGCTTTGTAGTTAGCTGGCACCTACCTAATACCTCCCTGTGATAGCAGTGGCCCAAGACCTAGGACACCACCGTGGGTGATCAACAGGCCCATCTCTCATCCACACCAGCCTCTGGGCAGTCCTGCGGGCTCACTCCTTGGGCTCACGCAGGGGCCAACGGGCACTGTGTCCTCCACCCCTTGCAGAACTCGTTACCAGTCTCTGCTCTTCATTCCTGCCCCGTCAGGATTTTGGAAATCTGTCGCTGAACACAAAAACTACCCCTGGGCATCTAACGACTGGGGGCGTTGAGCGAGGCTCTTCTTGTCGGGGCCCGTGCTCGTGTTTCCTTCGTGAAAATGAAGCGCGGGAGGGAAATCTGAAGGCCCGGCGT
>NW_017728906.1:129499577-129532607 GCF_001723895.1 Crocodylus porosus | reverse complement strand
CTGGGGGAAGGCAATCAGGGCGGCGCTTGTTTCCTCGGGGGAAGAAACAGAGCTACCCCTCCTGCTGCCGCAAACTCCTGCCGAGGCCGGCCCAGCTCCAGACCCTTCCGGCGCCCGGCCCGGCCCGGCCCAGCGGCAGCGACAAACAGTAGCGGATCCAACTAGGTCTGCAACGAGCGCCCGCGCCCAACTCACCGTCCATGGTCTCCCGCACAGCGTTCAAGTTAGCCGCATTACTTGCCATAGTGACACAGCGCGCGCCTGACCCGCCACCCGGACGCAGAAACCCGGAAGCGGAAGTCCTTCTTAACAGGGAACTATATTATATTTTAAAATAATAATTACAATTGTTTTCTGTGAGTATATTTCCCTGTTAGGAGGAAAAAAATAAAACATAGTTTATTTTTTATGTAAAACAAAACAACCCCAACCCACCTCTCCCCAGCGCATGCGCAATTACATCTTTGGAGCTATTTCCGCTTCCGCCTGGCCCGCTGTAATGTTTCAAATATGCCCCACCCACTCCTGCGTGAGGAGTGGGTGGGGTTACTCGTTCGAATTTGTTAAGCAAGTCCTGCTCCGATTGATCCGTTCGAGAGCGGTCGCCACGCGATTGGTCAGACGGGTGAGGCAGCGCTCGATGATTGGGTAGCAGCGGAGCGTGGGGGGCGGGCCAGTTAAAGAGCTGCCTGGGGTTAGGCAGAGGTGTCGCGGACGTGGGTGGGTTGAGGTGGCTTCATAGGGATCCGCGGGCGGAGGCAGGTACTCTCGACTTTAGGCCCTTTATTTCCCCCCCTCTCTCTTCCTCTGTACAGGCCTTTCGGGGCTAGTGTGGGCTAGAGCCCGCATTCCCCTAAACTGATTGCTGCCTTGGGGAATCGTGCCTTCGCGCATGCACGCAGCGGGCCGGGATTAGGAGGGAGTCGGAGTTTTGAGGGTTCTGACCCTACGACCACGCATGCACCGAGCATGCTGGGAGTGAAGCATCGAGGGGCTCTAAGGATGCAAAGCTGGAGGAAGGGCAGAGCAAAATAAAGTTTCAGTGGCAATAGTGTGGCCCCAGACCCCGTGTGTCATGTGTCACTTGACTTTCTCTGCCAGCTTGAAGGGGGAGGAAGAAGTTCTTACTTTCTGGGATAAGCAAGTAACTAAGGCAGTGCTGGGTCTGGGGCCATGTGCCCAGTTGGGATATTTCTCATCTGCCCAATCTGGTGTGATGGATTGAAGGGCATTCATTGGATTCAACCCCTGCCTGTGGTAGTTGGGGGCTAAAGTTGCTCTCTAATCCTGTGCGCTTGCTCCAGTTGATGCTAGGGCTGTGTCATCTGACTCAGGACTCTAGTTAATACAGGTACTGCTTTGCCCCACCAAATTTTCTGACCTGAGGGAATCATTATCAAGGCCTGGGCGGGGCTTCAACTGACGAGAGTGCACAAAGCTAGTTGAACACAATGTGCAGCGGAGGAGGGTTGTTATGGGGTCTGAGGTACCCCAATGGTTGTAGCAGCCTCTAGACTGACTTGACTTGGGGATCAGTGTTTATTGCATATAATGCACATCCTATTTTCCCTGAACTCATTTTGGGGGCTGGGGGTGGGGTGGAGGATGCAGGTTTTATCCAAGAAAAGGCACTGCCTTCTCTGGGAGAAGCATGGTTTTGAGTCGTACCTGTACACATTGTTATGTTTTGCATAT
Source organism: Crocodylus porosus (assembly GCF_001723895.1). NCBI lineage: Eukaryota > Metazoa > Chordata > Crocodylia > Crocodylidae > Crocodylus > Crocodylus porosus. The sequence goes on along the minus strand of NW_017728906.1, from coordinate 129,530,912 downwards.
ACAGCCTTTCAGTAAAGAGTTTTCTTAAGACACTCAAGGCCAGATGCTGCTTCGTCTGTTAAAACAGTGCCTAGGCGTGATTCTCTTCTACTGTGAAAGCCCCAGGAAAATTTAAACCTTGTTGGATTCTTCTCCACCTCCTCATTGCTACTTTTTTGTGATGGAGTCTTAAGGTTGAGATCAGTGCCGTTACAAAGCAAAATGTATGGGTTTGGATGATTGTCCAGGAATTCAAACTGGGTGGAATAGGATCACGCTTAGGATATAAACAGGCATCTCATGTGTCCTGGGAGCAGTTGTGTTGGTAATTGTCCTGGAAGAGAAAAGTCACGTGATAGCTGTGTGCATGTTGCCCTTCCAGTTGGAGTTTAGTTAGTGGCTGAATGCATGGCTGCTTTTCTGGCATTGATCCAATGATGCAATCCCCACATGTTTGTTGAGATGCTCTTCAAAATATCTTGGGGCATACTTAGCTACCTTATCTAGTAAACCTTTTTTGGGGTCTGTACTGGGTCAATGAAAATGGTGTCTGAATGATGATTCACTCAGGTTCATGTACAAATTAAAGCCAGGTATAGAAACCAGGTATAGAGTCATTATCTTGTGATAATTACAGTGTACTTGTAGCTGGTCTAAATTTATTAAGCAATTAACCAGTTAATTGCATGATAACTACCTTGCACATGTAGCTAGCTGGTCTACACTTACTACACAATTAACCAGTTAATTGCATAACATGTCTCCTGTAGCAGGGGCGTAATTCTCATTCTGGTTTATCTGAAACTGATCAGAAAGCTGACCAAATTTAAACTTCTTATACTTTCTTCAGTTTGACTAGATTTTGAATTGCTAGTGTTTCTCTAAATGATGGTTTCTTACTGCAAAACGATGGGGTACTGAACAATCTAAAATTATAACTTATTTTCCTTCTAGGTATTGTACTGTATTATGGGTGATAGAAAAGAAGCTAAAATGCAGATAACACCGGAAACTCCAGGACGGGTTGCTGTTCTGAACCCTTTTGAAAGTCCAAGTGATTACCATAGTCTGCAGGAACACGTTGTTTCCAGTCCTTCTGTCTTTAAATCGACAAAAGCCTCATCAGTAAGATTTAATCCTTAGTACATGAATGTGGAAGAAATAGCAATACTTGCACATACAAATTTTTCACACTTTGTAAAGTACATATTATGTGTAATACAACTTGAAATATTTTTACAAGAATTTAAACATAGTTCCTTCTGTGGAAACTTACAGTATTACTATGGTTTGTTTGTTTGTAGTGCTGTGTAACTGTTTTGAAAGTCTTGATGTTACTAAAGTTTTAGTGATTTTCAGAGAACCCAGCTAGTTGTACATGACACTGTTCTAACTGTATTGTTGACTTAAAGATGAACAGTATTGGTTAACTAGGCTTTCTCTAGAGAAATGCTATCTGCAGTAACCGTTGTTGCAACCTTTTGATTCAAGTAGGCTGGGTGTAAGTTTAAACTCAATAGTCATAATGCTGTCTATTCCGTGCTTTATCTGGCCCTGTTTTAAGTCTTGAACTCTCTCTTATACAGTGCCCTAGTTTCAACGTGGAAGATGGGAAGTGTCTCTGCCTCAGAACATATGGAGTCTGGTGGTTACCTGAATAAATCCATAGGGAGGTAGCTGATGTAGGTTTGATTCTGGGTCTCTGGTGAGGTGTGTAGCTACCGAGCTATCACATAAGATGGACACCACTAGCACCTTCTTTCCCTTTTTAAAAAGAAAGCAGCCATAACTGCATTTTTGTATGAATGAAACCTTGTATGTGGGTGCATGTTTGGTGTGCTCTGAAGACACAGATCATGCCTATCAGGGGACTTAGGCAGGGGAATTCTAGGTTTTGAATTTTAGCTGGTCTTTGGTATGTTTTTGACCCCAAGTTGTTCAGACAGGAATCAGCTCAAGCCATGTGTGGAGATGTAGCTCTAGATGACATACTTTTTTGACTTTAAAATTTTCTAGGCACCAATGACTTCAGGTTCCTACAGGGCTAGATGGCAGCTGAACAGGTATTTCTGGATCTCAGTTTTGAATTTAGGGACCAAATTTCTGAACTGGATTTGATCCTTAGATGCATCATTTACCTCCTTCATGTCCATTTCTCATCTGTGAAAGGGGCATAGTGGTATTCTCATAGTAGTTCTTTGAGACATATTTGTTAAGAACTTTGATAATGGAAAGCATCAGTTAATGCAAAATAGTAGACATACTTTGTTGTTTCACTTCCTATAGTATTGGTACTAGTTATTAAAAATAAAATTATTAAAATTTAAGTACTCACTTTCTCCTTTTTTGTTGTTTAAATATTTAGCTTACGCTGATTGAAACAATTGCTGTCATCTTAGGGAGGTAACAGAAGTGCTGTTCCTTTTAAAGATCTGTGAGTTTTTTGTTTCCTTTTGCTTGGAATAGTAAGCACTATGCTCTTTGTTCTTTTCTTAGACCCCAGGAAAATTTAGGTGGTCTATTGATCAGCTTGCTCTAATAAATCCTGTGGAAATTGACTCTGAAGATGTTCGACGTCAAGCAATGTATTTAAGTCATGCCAGGTATGTTGCTTTTTGTTTTACCTAGTGAACTGAAGCAATACCTGAAAGTTGTGGTTACACATGTACATTTCTAGTGTATCTCTATGAAGAGTGAACATTTTCTATTAAATGATAGTGCATATAATATTGTTTTTTTCCTGCAGTTATTTAGATTTTTATTTTGTTTTTTTAAGTCTCTGTTATGTATATAAAATCTTGCCTCCCCATTATTTGTCATGCCAAGCTCCATGGAACAATCCTGTAAAGAGGCTGGATTACCTGGGGCAGATTTTGGGCAGAAGCACACCTTTCAGTCACTGGTACGTGGGGAATTTCCTCTAGTTTGTTTTTGCTGCCTTTACAGGCTGACCAACTCTCCTACATATCCACAGGTGTAGGGCTTTCTTAGGTACACATATGTGATGAGCACATCAGGACTCTGCCAACAATTTTAACCACTTTTATTATTTTATGGCATGGGTCTAGTATTGCAAGCACTCCACTGTTTCAATGCTGAATGGGTTGCAAGCCATTAGTGGAGTTTGATATTTCTTGTAGCAGTCTTGTTACCACAATGCAGTCTGGCTCCAGCCGCTGTCTTGCATTTTTACGCAAGAGACGGTCCAAGCTTTTGCAGTTTATATATGCAGCAGCAACCATAGTGGTATCATAAGAGTTATGTTTAGGGAGCTATCCAGGGCAAGGTGGCAGCCAGCCAATTTCACGGGCAGGTTGCGGGGCTGGCTCCCATTTTCATGGGCTTATTGCGGTGAGGCTCCCTGCGCCTCTGTTTGAGGGACCCTGGTAGAGTTCCCCACTGCTTCTGGTGCAGGGGACTCGCTGGCATATGGCTCTCCCTCTTGCTACTGATTGGAGAGGGGCAGGGCTGCATGACAGGTAGCCCTCTCAGCCAGTCAGCAGTGGGGGGTGGGATTGGCTCTTTCCTGCTTGCCGTAGTGCCAGCAGTTCCAGTAGGCGTGGCTAGGAGGACTGCTGGCTCGCACTGGGGAGCTACCATTTTATTTTTAGTAAGTTTTTATTTTATATTTATTTATTTATTCCTGTGGATTTCACAACATCTACAGTATCCATGAAATTGTGATTTGAGTAGGTCCCTAGTTATGTCACTGCTGATGCTTTCACTACAATGGCCTGCCACTGGTTCTAGCTGCATTTTTAGTTACATGTGGCAATTTTCTGGAGGTATTGCAAAACTAGTCAGAAAAATAACTGGAGAAAGGGAGATAAGAGAGGATGAACATACTTATAAATAACCAGGTTCAGTAATGCAGCAAACAGCTTCTATATAGTGTTTTGAACTAACTTATAGCTCCATCAGTTGTTTAGGTATTTGTCCCAAATGGTTTCTAAATATAAAAACATGGTCTGAAACTATTCACATATAATAACCATATACAAATACTTGAAATCCTTTTCTGTACAAGAGGTTATACAACTAATTGTCAGTACGAATTTCTTCTGGTTGTGGATTATACTGTTATTAATTACTTAAAAGGAGAGTTTTCTAATACATATTTTGTTGAAAGGGAGAAGAAACTGAAAGGTGCAGTTAAATTATTTGAATAATGGTTAGAAAATTGAACTGGCGGAAAACTATAATATAATTTAACATGATTTCTTTGGAATTACTATTTTGTATAAGATTATATAAAAGGAATGCACTAGACAATTCACACTGGAAATTTTGGGATTCTTGTATATTGGCTAGGATAAGATGGATAACATACATACCATTTGAAGAGGGGCACTGAGGACAAGTAGAAACTGTCAGAAATAACTACATTTACATGCATATTTCTTTGTGCTTTCCATTGGCGTTTTCTCCCTGTCTACCTGGTATTATTCCTCATAGTGAATCTCTTTGTCATGTTTAAAATAAGGATGTATTTAACATGTAGTAAGTTTAAAAATAGAATGTTTTTATAAGCAAAGCTCTATTTTAGTCCAGGATTTAGATGGAAGAAGCAGATCTATTATGAAGACAGTATTTTTTTCCAAGAGTTGCTATTAAAATTGTCTATTGTGGAACTTAGTTTTTTGGTTTTTTTTTAAAGTAGGCAGTTATAGAGGAACTGCACATAACAAGAATTATTCCTTGCATGGATTTATTTGGTAAAATTTGATACTTATTTTTAGTTTAAGATTATAAAATGGTGTACACTGAATGAACTTCTAATTTCCAGAACCTCAGCTATAATAACAGTATTTGTAACTTACTGCTTTTTAATTTTCTTTATTAGACTAGATAAAGAGATGGAAGACAAAAGACAAAAAGCAATTGAAGAGGTAAATAAGACTGATATTTATATTCAGTTGTATATTAATATTATGCAAGTAAAATGAACAGTAGTGAAAACCTAAATAGTAATTACTGCCCAGTACCTTTGCAGAATGGTAGGTAAGTTTTAACAGGGCATGTGTGTTTCTTTGTTTAAAACATCAGGCAGCGTATTACTTTTCTCTTGCTGTTTAGAATATAAATCTCTATTGCCTGCTTTTATTTGATTTTTGCTTCCCTCAATCAGGATCCAAAGAAGCAGAACCTTGGACCTTTATGTGATCTTTAGTTACTTGAATTGGAAATATATTTTGCTTTTCTTGTAGTACTTCACAAGAATATCAGTGACAAGCATTGTACAAAGAATACTCCAAAGCTTACCTTTTAATAAGTTTAGGAGTGAATCCGCATGTTCAGTCCTGGTGGTAACTGTCATGATGCTTGACAAATTCTTGTATTTTTCCTAAAGATTTTTGAAGAGATGGCTGGACTTTTTACTGAAATAAAACTATTTTTTTTAAAGGAAATGCCATTGGGGGATATTTGATCCCATACAGTATAACCTGATAAATCTGGTGTGCTCGGGACCAAGCACCTGACAGAAATTTGAAGATGTCATATTTTTGAAACGGGCATGGCGGCCGGTCTTGGAGTGGGAAAGAGTGATAACGGTGGGTGGCCCCAGAGCACCGGCCACATGCAGATTGGTGACATATAGTGGTGAATGGCAGTGGCAGCTGCCGTGTTCAAGCTTCCCCCTCCACATCCAGGAGGGCAGGGAGAGTGGTGGCTGATCCTAGAGTGGCAGAGGGCAAGTGGCAGGTTTTTGAAAAATCCAGATTTTTGATATCTGGATTTAGGAGGTTATACTGTATTATAAATGTCATGGTCTGACAGTTTAGCAAATAGCTTCTCTCAGAGTCTCAATTTAAATACATAGAGGTGAAACTTGGTTTGTTTGTTGTTGTTCTGGGTTCTCTAGTACTCTTTGCACTTGCCTATTGTTAGTTGTAAGAATGATGACAAGGCATTTACCATCCTGTTGTCTAACTCTATACTGAGAAGAAAAGTACTGTAAATCAGGATTAATATTCTTATAAAGACTCACCTGTCCAGTGCATCCTTCTTCTTATATTGATAAGTGCCTCTTAAAGTGAAGGCTTATTTCCTACCTCTGGATGTTTAGGAATTAGCTAATTTGATTGCCTTCGAAGGAAGTTGAGTACTGCATGTTCTCATGAAACTACCAGATAGATGCTCTGAGGTACTTGGCTTGGGCAGCTTACTCTCTAAAAAGACTTTTTGTAAGATAACATGTAGTCACATCAAGTATCTTAAATGCATCCCTATGAAGGTAATAAAAATCTGATCAAAGAAGCTACGTTTTCTAAAGGTAGCATATGCAGGAGTATTTATTACTTGGAACTTAGAATTCTGCCTATCTTTTCCTAAAGGTTTCCTTTGTCCCCAAGGTGTATGCATAGATGCCAGCAGTGTGAGTTAGTCAAAATGTTGTACCTTGTATTTTACGGGTTGATTTGGGAATTCTCTGGCTGGTTTCACGGCAGTTAATGAAGAAACTCCTTGCAGACTTTGTTTCTTCAGAGTGTTCTGCTTCATTTTGCTTTGGTCCTTCTTTTTATATTCCTGATTTCAAGTTGCACCTGTCTCTTCTTTATTTCATTTTTTCTATTTGTCGTCAGGGTGTGTGTTAAACTAGAATTATCAATTTTTAAAAGAAGTTTTTTAGTACCTTTTTAATCCCAGAATCCTGTAGTTTTCTCCAGAACTTTTTTAATGCATTGGTAAAGTTTACCCTTGTGCTTCATTTCCTCTGTGCATTTCTGCAGAGCCTGTAAACACCAAGCGTTCTGAAAGCTGTGCTGCTTATTCTCTTGTACTTGAAAATAGGAGTCTTCAAGTCAGGAAGAAAACCATACTAATCCATTTTTTTCTAGTCCAGTTTCTTTACTGCAGGCACCTTACATTAAGTGCTGAATTATTTTGTTTCACAAAACACCTTTTTAAATTTAAAAGGACATTAATGGCTTGAGTGTCTAAACTTAAAGAACCATCTGGGTTTCAGATTAAACAAACCTTAGGAGGATGAGAAATACTAAGTTAAGTTTGTCTGTCTATTTTTCTTGAGCCATGCATCAAAGGTCTCTTATTTTTTATCTATACCTGTACCCTGAGCAAATAAGAAATCTGTGTTACTGCATGTATTTCACATTTCATTTTCAGTGTGCATGTCTACATGTACATTTACACCAAATTAAATTTACTGCATAGTAGGTTACTGCGCGGTAAGCAGGAATAGTCCAGCATCTACACGTGCAGGTATTAAAGCACAGTAATGTTGTGTCGGCTGACTTCATACTAAAGTTAGTCCCAAGTCAGTCCACTGTGCCGTAAGGCATCTACACTTGCATTACTGTGCAGTAACTAATTGGGCATGCATTTGAAACCTGCATGAAGTAGGTATCAAATTTACGCTCAAGTCAGAGTATGTTGCAATGTTTACTATGCAGTATGGGCATGTATGTGTAAACGCTTGCCTGTACTGTGTATTAATTTTGGTTACTATCCAGTAAATGCACACATGTAGAAATGCCCAGTGATTTAAAAACCAAGAATGTCTAATTTTGGCTCCCTTTAGGGCTTTATGGTTATACGTAGTGATGATTTTGCAGATTTCACTGAAGTTGCAAAATCGGGCATTTATTGTGGAATTGGGCAATGTCAGCAAAATCCGCAACAAGAAGGGTGGGGGAAGAAAAAAACTTACTAAAAATAAAATGCTGACTTCTTTCATGGCCACTGTGACCTGGGCATGTAGCCTGTTGCCGGGGGGGGCTGCCAGCACAAAGGGAAGCAGCCAAGATGGCTGCACCCGAATTGGCAACAAGAGGTGGAGGGGCATGTTGGGTAGTCCTAGGCCAGTTGGTGGTGAGGGGTGGGGCTGCATGATGGACAGCCTTCTTGGCCAGTCAGTGGCGAGGGGGAGGACCCTGGTTTATCAGAGGTGTGAGGGAGGAGGTTCTGGGATAAGCCCTCAAAAATGGCGGTCAGCCCCATGAACTGCCTACAGAATGGGCTACCTGCCTCCTCAATTTGGGTAAATTCTTAGTTGTACATACTACACATGATTTTTCTTTTTTTTAAATAAACTGATTAGATAAATTGTATTCTAAATCTCCTACTCGCTAAGTCAGGCTCCAGCTCTGAAGCTTCAAGTGTCTGTCATTTGTCCAAGTACCAACAGACCAGTGATTTATTTTTATTTTTTTCAGCCTGGGTGCTATGAGATTATTTTTATTTTTGTCAGTCTTCTGGGGTGCTATGAGATCCTTTTGAAAGTGCCATGCAATATGAGCACAGTTGTGTATTAGCACAGGCTGTATGAAATTTCACCAGCCATTTCTTTTCACAGTCAGACATTTTGATGGTTGAAACACCGAATCCAAAACGTAATGCAGAGCTCCAAAACGAAACGGGCCATCTGAAACGTTTTGGAAATTTTCCAAAACGTTTCAGAACTCTTTCAGAACCAGGCTTGCGGGGAAGGGGGAAGGATTGCTTTGATATTGACATCTGTAGCTGGTGGCCAGTGACAACGATCTGTCCCGTGCTGGGGAATCAAACCGGGGCTAGGGAATGAATCTGGTAGCTGGTTTGTTTCCCTAGCTCCCTGATCTTTTCACTAGCTCTTCCTGGGGTTGCGGGCTCTCAGATGATGTGGGTTGATAGCAGGCTGCTGCTGCCAGCTGCTGATGGCAGCGGCTCTTGGCTATTTCTCCAGCTGGCAGCAGCAGCCTGATGAAACTGCACACAGATCCGGGGGTCACACCCCTGGGAAGAGCTGGGGGAATGATCAGAGAGCTGGGGAATCGAACTGGGAGCTCCATCTGACAGGCTGATCCACCCCAGCTCCCAGGCAGCGTGCAGCGCCCTGCTGAGCTGCGTTGCACCCACATGATGGTGATGGTGTGGATGCAAGGTGTGGTAGGGGTGGCAATCCCACGCTGCGCAGGGCAGGGGCTCTGCCACAAGCCCTCAGGCCCCAGTCACCGCTGCCAGAGCCAGTAAGTGCAAGGTTTTTTTTTTTTAAAGCTCCTCACTCACCGGCTACGGACCACGCGGATGTCAGCATGCTGTTGCTGCCAGCTGGGGCCAGCGCCAGCACTCAAGTCTGCCTAGGGCAGCTTGCACTGAGTGCTGGGAAGAACCCAGTGCTGGCGCTGGCTCCAGCTGGCGGTGGTAGCCTGCTGTTATCCTGCACGCAGATCCAGGGGGCCGCACCCCCCAGGAGTGCTGCGAGGCTGTGCCAGACTCCTGGGGGGAGCAGGCCCCTGAATCTGCAGGTGGGATGACGGCATGCTGCTGGCAAGGGATACTAGTTTTGCTTTGAACAGCTTGAGGTGCAGTTTCCCAGAAACCCCTGGACCTATCTCCTTGAAACTTAGTAGGCTTCATGGCCTCAGAAGGAGCTAATATCCCTGCAAGTTTAATCCTAATCAAGCAAAAAATGACAAAGTTATAGGCAGTTTTATGATTCCCCATTATAGCCTATGGCTGAAACCCCCAAATACCATCGAAATTCCGAAACAGCTCCAAAATGGTTTTGGCTGAAATGAAATGGGATACCGATTCGAAACGCTGTTCCTCCAAAATGCCAAAACTGAATCGAAACATGGGTGTTCTGCGCAGCCTTAATGTGTATAGAAACAAGCACCTATACATAACTCCATAGATTTCAAATAGGAATTCATAGTGTCAAAAATGGTTTTGGTCTTTTGGAGTTCTTTGTAATTGAAGAATTGTTTTATTAATTTCCATAATCAAAAAACAAGTGAAAACCAAGAACTGGCATATTCTGAGGAGTGTCTTGGGTCTAATGAGAGGTGCCACAGCAATAGAGACACAGTGTGTCTCTAGTTGTACATTTTTATGTCCATATCATTTAGATTGAGAACATTTAAAAGAAAAGGAAAACCTTCATGGAGTGACACAGAAACAAACTTTTGTTTTTAAAAAAAAAAATGTTTTTGTATGCAACAAGTCGTATAAACTTAAGATTGGTGATGCTGATTGTCAAAACTTAATGTGCAAAGAAGACTAAGAGAGGAGGTGATATCTTTGCCTGCCTGATTTCTTAATGCATTTCCAAGTTAAAAATACTTTTGTGTAAAGGTTCAGAAGACAATGAGATGTTGGACTTGCGCCATGTAGTAACGGTTTGAGATGAAGCAAGCCCTTGATGTCGTATATCTCATTAGGCAAATCTGCTATTCACTTAAGCCCAAACCCGTGAGACCATGTTGCAGTATGTTATTTTGACATGTCTGGGTTACATAGGCCATGTACAGGTGTTATATTTCTATGGGGACAATTCCCGCTCTCTCAGGAGAAACTATGAACATACAAACTTTTAATTTTTCCTTTAGGAAATATGTCCCAGGAAAAACTAGGTCAACACTTAAATGATCTTGTTTGCAAGAGAAGCTCTTTCGCCAGTAGGACAATGCTCCCTCCATTTTTCCCAGACCGAATGGGTTGGGTGGTTTGCCCTACTGCTTGCTCTTCCAGATACCTGGTCTGGAGAAGGTGCAAGGAATCTTTCCTTGTGGCTCGAGTCCTTTTGGGGACCGTGAAGATTAGAACTGCTGCTGGTTCCCATGGCTTCCCCAGACTGGGATCGCACTGATCTAGTGAAGGTGTGGAGAGCAGTAGGAGTAGAAATGGGGCAGGTAGCTGCAGACTGAATGCCTGTATCCTCCCTCTCCCAGAACGATTTCTAGTCATGCAAATTTCTCACAAACATGTCATCCTAAATTAGGCTCTGTAGTGCATGGGGATAGGTAGATGCTTCTAAGTAGGATTCATGAGCACCATCATGTTGACCAGGGAGCAGCCTAAGTTAGCCTATAGAAAATGCTGATGCTTGGTCTGACTGTTAAATCTAGCTGCTTTTCAGGGCTTAGCTAGCTGCTTTACTCACACTTGGAAGTCATGATCCTGAGTCCACAGCAGAAGGTAGCTGCTTAGAACCTTTCTTTCAAAAAACTGGCAATGGATTACTCTTTTCTTTTAAAATGTGACTGTTAGAGATGATGGTAGTGCTTCCCCCTTATTCAGTAGCTGGAACGCTCATAAGGTGTGTTGTATCATATTCATTAAATAACTAGGTTACCTTGGACTTTACCTCAGTGAAGACTATTAAAAACATGACTGAGAACTATCATTTGTTTCAAGGAGAACTGAGGTTTTTAAATAACTTGCATAACTCAAATTTAAGACATGTATCTTATTTGGTTGAGGTATGAATCTATAAAATCCCAATTTGGTTTGGGAGAATGTATGATTTTTGTTTTATTTCCCCCTCTAGTTTTTCACCAAAAGGCTTATAGTTCCCTCTCCTTGGACTGATCCTGAAGGGAAGCAAGTTTCCCAGTTTCATTCAACTAAATGTAAGTAGGGTTTGGGGAGGGGAGGTACAGTGTGCATGTGTGCGCACATACATTTTGAAAAGTATCTGCTAGAATACATTTTGAGATCTCCTACCACTGTCTTTATCAGCTGTAGTTGTTTTGCCCAATGAATGCACGTATGTTTCAGTTTTAGGAAACCTTGTGGGAGTTGGGGAATTACTGACAACCTGAGTTTGTGGGGAATGTAAATTTTGGGTTTGAAGTAGGTTTTGCCCACTGCCTCTCACAGTACTATGAATTTGATTCTAACCACACTCAGTTTTTGGTCTGTCAAATATTTTCAGTAAACTCTTCACTCTTTCTGTTTCAATGACAAGGGCATTGGCAGTCCTCTTGTTCATAGGTTTAAGCAGAGATTTTGTAGTGTAGGAGGAGACTGGACTTTGTGACTGAGGAGGACCCCTTCCAATCCTACCTTCCAAAAATGCATTTAAAATTATTTTTTCAAAATCAGCCTAATTTTATGCCTTTTGACTTTGGTGAAACTGTTTTTTCACATGGAGAAACTGAAGTACTTCAGACCAGCAATAACTATAACCTTCTTCTGGCTTCCCTGCCTGCCCCCCCTTATGCTCAGTACCACCTTGTAACCCAGCCCCACTGCCAGCTTGGGCCCCACCCTGGCTCCGGTCTCACCCATCGGGGCTGCGCATGGTGACAGCAGCTGCGGCCCTCCTGCTTGCTGCACCTGGAGGTGTTTGCCACTGTCGCCTCTGGGCTGATCAGTGTGTGAGCTCCAGGTGGGCAGCAACAGCCAACACTGCCTGGCGCAGCAAGCGGGGAGGCTGCAGCTGCTGCCACTGATGGGCGAGCTTGGAGCCCAGGGCTGGGTTACAAGCTAGTGCTGAGTGCTGGGAAAAGCGGCCCCTTGCTTGCACCATGGCCGGCGCCCCACACTGTAGCTGCTTGCAATGCGTGTGGGGCTGCCTGTGCCTGCTCCAGACAGCACCGCATGGGCTGTGAGCTCCTGCAGCAGGGAGGGCCGGCCATGGGGCCAGTGAGGCACCGCTTTTCCCTGTGCTCAGCACTACCTTCTTCCCTGCTGGTGAGCAGGGGGTCGGGGCTGTGCGCTATCCCCAGCCTGTATCACAGGGCTGGGGGGCACTGGGTGTGAGTGGGCATGGGAGCCAGCAGCCTACACTGGTGTTCCGGTGGCAGGAGCGCCAGGTCCTAGCTGGCAGGGGCTCTGTGGAGCTGGGCCAGGTCCCCCCTCTCCCTGCTGGTGTAGCCCAGCCTGGCTTCACAGACCCCCACCGGTGCTGACCCTGAGACATTGGTCCCAAGATATTGGGACATTGGTCCCAAGATGGTAACCAGGGGGCAGGGCACCTGTCAAGGGGTGGGTCTACCCATGCAGCCCTTGACAGCCTGCCAAAACTTTGCCCTCCGCCCAAAATAATTACCTTTCCCTGTTCTAATAAAAGATATCACATCTACTCAAAGAACCTTGCCTGCCTATGTCCTTAAGACCAACACGGCTACAACCAAAAACTCTGTAAATACATGAAGAATTTTTGAGAAATTCCTCAATGCAGTCGCTCACTATATTTTTACAATACTGCTATTATGTTTCAGAATTGTAAAAAGTTTGACCTTAAGCTGAAACTGACTTCTTATTTGTTTGTTACTTTTGCAATGTTATTTTTAAGGTATAGATCTAAGCAACATTTCACCAATCGGAAGACAGTTAACTGTGCAATCTGGAAAAAACAATGGTTGGTATAAAATGAAAAATGAACAGATAATCATAAATAAGCCTTTTTTAATGTTAACTCTACTCTTCTTTTTTTCTTAAAAAAAAGTATTTGACTTTGATACAGTAACTTGTGTTACTTTTTCTATAGGAGTAAGCATGTTGGAGTATGCTTGCTTGTTCTTTGAAACGCAAATTGCAAACTAACTTACTTGTATTGTGTAAAAAGGTCTTTTGCTACCTTTTTTTAGAAGGGAAGAAGTGTCTACTAGGCTAAGAGCCTTGTATTAAGCTACAGAATCTTTCTGTAGCGTTGTTCATAGAAATGTTTTGAGTATAGTCAAACAGTTTTTAAACTTAGTACAATTTTCCTTCGAAGTGATTTGTTTGCAGAGTAATGTGCTTAGATCGTATCAAATGAGACTGAAAAATTCTTTTTTTTTCTCCTCCTTTCTGGAAAGATATATAAGGGGAACATTTTAAAGTGTTTCATCCATTTTTGCATGCAATCCCCCCGGAGGCCTTCTGTAGATCATTCCATTTTCATTTTGTCTTTAACCCCCTTTTTTCAAAGTCTTTGCTTCCAAATAGGAAAGGCTAGACATGGTAACATCCTCACCTACCTTTGGGTCTGAATGTACTCTTTCCGGTATTTAGTATTGCTAGTTCAGGGAGCTCACGTTGATTGTTTTATCTTAATTTATGTAACACTTTCACTCTAACTTTTAAGTAATTTTCAACTGTAAGCAATTTACCAAGATAAATGATTTAATATTCTCTAAGCTAATTCTGTTTTTGTTCCCTGCAGCTGCTTGTCAAACAATATTGTCTTTGCCTGTGGACTTTAACTTAGAAAAAATATTAGGTATGTCACATACTGAATTTTAACAATTAATGTGTAAAATGAAAATCTCTTGCTTGATGTTTAGAAATAGAGGAATAGTCTATTGGAAAGCTGGTGTGTAAATTACTTTTGAGCAGTTATACAGAGTATGAATATTTTAAGGGAGATAACATTTCTTTGGTTGTCTCGTGGCATCTTTCATCTTAACTGAACATGGTTCAGCCAGGTGGAGGCACGGTAGTGAAAGGGTTACAAATGATATATGCTTACAGTAACAGAAATACTGTTTCTATTTCTCAGTAGAGAGGTTAGTTACTTTTACAGTAACTTGTACTTTAGATGTTCTTGCCATGCAAATTGCAGTTCATGCATCCTCTTTATAGGAGTTAGGTTGGGTTTTTTTGGATTTTTGTTTTTTTACCAGAAGTGTCCTTTAGGGACCACACATGCCACATTCCTTACTCTCTGCCTCCTAAATGATGGAAGTTGAAGAGATTCCAGCTATCACTTGATTTAGGGCAGCCAGTTAACAAGATTATCTCAGCTCTTCAGTGGATAGATTTATTTATTCTCCTCTCCCCTTTTAGGGGAGAACAGGAGCTCTCCAATTTGAGACCATTTTCTGTTCCTGATGTAGTTTAAGAATATGGCTCTTGAACTTTATCTGACTTGCTCTCTGCTTTGCAATATTGGGTACATCCTAAATTACTATTTAAGTACCCAGATATTTTTCATCCTTCCCTTTGAAGGAGTTGCATGCTTTTTGTTGGCTGCTTTCTGCCTGTTCATCTTTAAAGTGTCTAGAATGTGCAGTAACCTTAAATACTTTGTCATAGTTTGGGAGAGGTAGCTAGGGAAGAGGAATAAGAGATTGCTTGGAATGATTTGGAACCCTGGATTTCATTAAATCTTGGTGTTTCAAAGTGACAGTTGTTCTCAAACCCTAAACAGCTTAACACTTGTGGCTGAACTGAATTAATCTCTTCGGCTCAACCTCTGTAGACAGGAAAAATAATGTTATAACATTTTCATAAAACTGTGACTATAGGGGAGAAGTTTACTTATTTTTATTACGTTGCTTGTCTGTCATCTTGTAGTCCCTTCAGTATTTTGACAGTTTCAGTTTTTTTTAAAGTTAGCTGCTCTGGGGTGTTTATAGGCAGGGTCCTGGCCTCTTTTTGCATTCTTTTTCTGAAGACAGGTGAAATTGGGTGGCTTGATTAAACTTTTTTTTTTTTTTTTTTAATTTTTAGGTGACTATTTTAAGACTGAAGAATTTGCAGATCAGTCTCAGGAAAACCTTAGTTCCTCATCACTTAGAAGAAAATTATTTTTAGAGGAGAATGGAAGTGTATCTGAGTGTTTATCCCCTTCTTTGCAAAGTCCATGTAATAATCAGCCACCATCACTTGGAGTGCTCTGTTCAATAGATATATCTCCAGTCCGGTGCAGAAGCCCTCTAGAAACATCTAGCTCAGTAAGAAGTTTATTTGTTTTCTTTGTGTATATACTGATTTAGCTGGTATAAGTAAAGTGAGTGAAGTATATGTGCTTCATAATGTTTCACAGGCTGGATTACAATTTTTGGACTAAGACGTGTGTTAATCCAAAGTGTCCTAGTCAAATTCCACTTTGGTATAGATATTCTGCCTAACTAAAACTTCATTTTCAAATTTCAGTGTTATGCTGTTGTTTTACTACCTATCGAACTGTTGTATATTTGGTGTTTATTGTGAAGCAACTATATTTCTTTGTGGAGAAGTGATTGTATCTGAGCAGTATTGAAGAGAAAGTGTGCAAGTGATTTTACTCTATGTGCATCTTGTGATGGATATGGGATCATTTATTTCAGAATACCCTATCCAAAAAGTATTTTAATTGTTGAGAATATATTAACACTGTCTTTTTTTTCCCTAAATTCATGAAGATTGCTTAATAAAAATGTGAATCCAAGGACTGTTTAGTATTTAAAATGTCCTTTAGTGCAAACAGCTAATCTGATGCTTTCACTTAAAGCAAATCTGCAAAGCAGGAAATTTGTTTTCTGGAAGGGTCCAGATGATCCGGTATGCCAAAACTGCTGCTATATGGAAAGAAGAAACATCCCCCACTTTTTGGAAATCTTGAGATAAAATATCTTCCCTGGATTTTCAGAGAAATCTGAAGTCTCAGATGAAGATTAGAAGCTTTTTTAAAATCTTGAATTGAAAGAATAAGTAGCTGACTCTGTAACAGGTGTTAATTCTCTGAGAGTCAACAAAAGGTGTAATAATCTAATAAAAATTACTTCTCAACCAGGTTTTGACATGTGTTTGTCATAAACCTAATTAATTATCCAGGGACTCTGGACTTCCATGAAAAAGTCAGTCGCACATGAAATAATTCAGCACTTGAGTCCTGTATGAACCTTGCTTTTTCCCTTTAGGGTAAAGAAAGCACTTGAAAGGACAGTGTTGAGCAATAAAACTGCCATGCTTAGTGTCATGTATCTAAATGTGATCTTTTCAGAGCTGGGAAATGCAGAACACAATACATCTTGAAAGTCCAACACAAGCTCACTGTAAATGAACTGGCAAGGTTCATACTGTACTAGATGACTACATGTGAAAAACTATTGCATATAAGATCATAATTATGGAAATAATGGCAAGTGTTTGCTGTTTTCCTTTGCTCCCAATGAAGCAGTCCAGCTCTATTCTGAAATGTCCAAATATAGCTTGAAACTGAAACCAAGCTTACACTACAAATGTTTCCTGATGTATTTTTGGTGAGAAGGAGTGATTTGACTGACAGAGCTGTGCCACGAGAGAAGTCATACCAGGAAAACTATTTTTCACTTGGTATAGCATAGTCTGAAGATGGAGGTGGTGGGGGAGAAACCATTTTGGCAGAAGTGTAGATTAGCTAATATAAAATGTATTTACAATTAGGAACCCTGACAATAAAATAGGAATATAGAGCTATACTGGCAAAAGTACTCCTAGTGGAAACCTGGCATTAGAAGAAAACACTTCTACTGCCCCTTCCAGGGGAAGGATTTCTTTTGGCTGGCTTATGAATTGACTTTTTTCAGATTTTATATATATATAATCTGAACATATGTAGGAAATTTCTATCCATATATATATATGTTCAAGCAACTCTGTTCAAAGGTGTGAGCGTCAGTGAAACAGGGGTAGAAATTTCCTCACTAGTGCCATGTATTTCAAAGATTCGGGGTGGGGGGTTCTCACCTGTATATTAATCTAAAGTTATGCTATGCTTATTCTTTGTTTTAAAGGGTCAGTTTTCCTCAAGTCCTATCCAGGGAGGTACAAGGGCATATAGTCTGGGGAGCATAACCAGTCCCACATTTCCAGAGAAGTCTCCTGCAAATATTGCTTCTCCTACTTTTTCTCCAATTGCTTTTCAGATAAGAAAAACACCACTGTCAGGTACAGTTTAACTATATGCAGATTCCTTTCATGGAACTTGTATTTTTTTGTTGGAAAATGTTTTTATTTTAGTGGTAAATTTGTCCCCATCTAGGGACAGGATACCAGACTCATAGACTAGTGATCTCTTCTGGTGTGGCCAATCCTAAATTTAGAAGTAAAGCATGTTAAATATAAAAAATGTTAACCTGAATATAAATTCAAAGCACAAAAAATAAACGTGTGGAAAAAGGAATAATGAAGCCTTATGAGAGGAAAGAGTCTGCGAGGGATTGATCTGATCGGAGGAGGGACTTTCTTTTGAAGCTATATGTCAAAAACAAATACGGCTAATCAGGATTGTAACTTAATTAAAAGTTGGGACTAGAATGACAACTATTAATCGGTAATCCCTTAAATTTGAGCTTGGTTCCCCAAAGATGATTTGATCTGAAATGAAATAAATTACTAATTTAGAGACCAAGAGATGCTTATTATAATAAGACACCCCAATTGCTTGTAATTTG
This sequence comes from Crocodylus porosus, assembly GCF_001723895.1. Classification (NCBI taxonomy): domain Eukaryota; kingdom Metazoa; phylum Chordata; order Crocodylia; family Crocodylidae; genus Crocodylus; species Crocodylus porosus. The sequence continues at coordinate 129,513,084 of NW_017728906.1, read as the reverse complement.
GCACTTGATGTTATTTATACTCTGGAAGGACTTTGGCCACTTGCGTAAGTGATTTAGACCTGATTTGCTGTGTGATAGTTTGATATATCTGTGTATAATGATTTCAAAGATACTTCAATTCTAGGCCTGATTGTAAAAAGTTTTGTTAATTATTTTACCCCAAATATTCTGTAAAATATATATATATTGTATATTATATTTTACAGCTTTCTTTTTAACATTTAATGCATATAGTTAAAACAAAAAACATGATTTTGTATTATTGGACTATATTAGAGCATTTTGAAGAAAGACCAATTTATTTTGGAAGCTATTTGGTACTCGCTGTGCTGTAAAACAGGCCATGGAAAGCTAATCTTTAGTTAGAGTTGGATATTAAATTGCATCTATGAAAATGAAGTATAATGTAGAATGTACTTCTTAATGGAGCAAGGTAACATCTTAGACTAATTCAGAGAAGTGTGTGTTTTCATAGACAGCAACCTACTTCATCAAATGCAACAAATGCTAGTCGATTCCTAGCATCTGCTGGGCTAGGGACAGACATTCAGAAAGCCTGAGCCTGAATTGATTCAGTCTTTGCAGGTTAGTGTAACCTGCAAAGCTTTAACTGATTTGGACGTGGATAGACATTTCCTTTTCATTCCAGAAATACAGGCACATGCCTGCAGTGGCTCAGGCTAGAAGCCAGGGGGCACTAGAACAGCCCTTTCCTTTCCCTCCATAGTGCTGAGCTGAGGTGAGGTGTGGCCAGGCCCCAGCAGGATGCTCTGATTATGAGGGGTTTAAACCCCTACCCTGGCCTGCACCGTCTCTGGCTTTTCCCCAACTTGCTGCTCAAGGGGCCGGAGTGTTGCCAGGCCCCAGCCCCAGGCTAGCACTCTGAGACAAAGAGGGAATGTGCAGTGCATACATCTGTTGATGGTACTGAGCTTTTCAATCTCCCTCTTTGTGTCTGCCAACCTGACAAGGCTGCAAACCAGCAGGAGGCTGATAAAACCACAGTGTTTATCAGCTCATCAGCAAAACAAAATCCTCTCTCATGAGTTCACGCTCTTCTTAACAGTGTTTTCCAAGGAGGGACATTACCAGCTGACTTGTTGATTTTTAGCTCGAAAAAGTCCTAAGTCAGGGGTTCTTAAACTTTGTGATACTGTGATCCTGAGTGCTGGATGGCAGTGGCGGGAGATGGGGAGCTCACATGTGGCAGCTGCTGCCACCATCCACCACTCCATGCACTGCCTTGCTGCGCTGCCATGCACATCCTCTTGGAAGTTTGCAGTCCCCTTTTAAGTTGCTCACAACCCACAGTTTGAGAACCCCTGTCCGAAGTGGATACTGTTCTGTCTGCCTTTGTCCTGTCCCAGTTAAAGTGGACGCACACCCCCTCCCCTCTCAGCATTGGCTAGCATACCACATGCCTAAGGGCCATGGGCTGGATTCCAGCTCCCACAGCATGGACGGTGGGGAATCCCTGCTTGAGCAGTGAGGGAAGCCAGGCAGAGCTCTGGCTAGAGAGAAGAGGGGTGGAGCCACCCTCTTCTCTGGAGCAGAGAGCACAGCCTAGCCCAGCCCAAGGCTGCAAAGCATCTGGGATGCTGGGGGGACTCTGGTTTAACTTGAACCTGGAAGGGGACATTGTATAAACTGATATGACCCAAATCAGTTAAGTCTGATACTACATTCAACCAGGTTTATCTCAAACTGGTTTCAGCCATTTTGAAACTGGTTTATCTACACTGAACTTATGTTCTCTTCCAGGTTTAAGGCAGTTTTTGATTACTTGAACCAGTTTATGTGTAATGTCTGTCCCTGCTGAAGTAAATTGCTGCATATGAAAACCCATGCTTCTCTGAACCTTTTAGTCTCTAATGTGCCACCCAGCCCTACTTTCTACCTAATCTCAGACTAATGGCTAACCATCTTTGTTAAAGTGTGGTAAATAAAACTTTTGAGAATCTTTCTTTCAAAAGGACTATTCATTTTTTTTGGAGATAGCATTGTTTGAAGATAATGCTTTCCTTGTGTACCGTCTAGTTCAGTTGTCATATTTCTAGTTAAGAAAATGTCAGGTTTTCTTCTATGTAGTATCTAATAGATTGGTTTATTTTTATTTCTATCACGGACAGAACAAAGGAAGTTTATGTTTCGTTCTCCTGATGTTCCTTCTTCTTCAAAATCAAACATGAGGACATCTCCCAATACTAGGAGTCCTTATATAGATGGCTGCTCTCCAATTAAAAATTGCTCTTCTATGAAACTTGGAGCATGCAAAGGGAGTGCACAATATCAGACCTCCCTCATTAGGATACCAATTACACTTGAAAATCACAATCAAGAGGAAGATAATAAGGAAAATGCCCCACCAGCAGAAGGCCTGTTTCCAAAAATGGAAAATTCAATAAATCTACGACACCAAGATGGTGATACTTTTGCCCATGGCACACATTTGGTTGTGGCCACTGTGTCCATTGCACCAGATCTCTCTGAAGCTTGTGAGCAAGGACTGTCATCGTTGCAGGAGATAGAAGGGTCAAAGGAAAATAATACTGTAGATATGGTCGATCCAATTGAGGCGTCAGATGAGAACGCTTGGGTAAAGGAAACGGTTGGTAATAGCAATATGCCAATGACAAGCTTCATGACAGGAATTACCTTCAGTATTGAAAGTTCCCATATGTTCATGTCACCTCTTGCGGAAAGCAGTGCAATTCCTTGTGACAGCAGTAGTATTCAGGTAAAATTTTTCTGGTTTTGTTATAACCCAAATTATCTTTTTGTGTTCACACTTTTGGCTCCTATTCTAAAGCTGTCATCTCTTATTGAATGGGACCGAGTGTTGAAATATAAGACTCTATTTCTTTTTCTTTCCTTGTGACCAGAAATACAACAACTTCAGAGACTATCATTTTTTTTTTGCTAACTGATAAATTTAGGTTAATCCAAAACTAGCATTCTGGCTCTTGTTGCAGTAGATTCATTAGTAATTGGAAAGAACATGTTACCAGTCAGCCTTCTTTTGCTTTACAATTCATGAATAGATATTTCCGTTTTATTGTTAAGCCTACACTTGTTTTATTTTGTAAAAAAAAATCAATCTTTACTGTATAGCCAAATCAACTGGGTTCAACCTTTAGCAAGTTTGCTAGAGGTGGGGGAGGTAGTAGTTCAGCTAGATGGTTTTGATTCAGACTAATCCAGCGTGGTATGGGGGCACTATTTATCTGAAGATGTTGATACTTCTGCTATTAATGGTCACAGCTCGGTGGGATTTTATTTCAACTCTGGTGTACTTCTGATGCATTCGTTGAATATCTCCTTGAAGTTTGAGCTGGAGGTTAAACCTTTTAGGATTGTTACAGTATATTGATAAACAGCTGTCATGTAGCATTTCAGGTTGTATTTCAGTGGTGAGTTAAGCTGCCTAATCACTGACACATTCAGATTAACTATATGTGCTGTTCAAATATAAAATATATCAAATATTGTAGAAGAAATAAATGAGCTTTATTTGAAATAAAGTACATAGCATTCTAATATTTAGCTTTTGTTTCAAGGTGGACAGTGGCTATAATACACAGACGTGTGGAAGCAGCCTTATGGACACTGTTGGAGCTGAAAGCAGTTGCAGAGAAAATGATCCACATGCTTATGACGTTCCAAACAAATCTGAGCTTCTCAAAACAAAAGTAAGAATAATTTTTTTCCATATCCAGCATCCATTTTTGGAAAAGCCCTGACAGTTATTTCCTCCTTCCCTAATGATGTGATAGTAACTGAAGCATACCCTGACTAATTGCTACAAATTGTTTAAGGTCCTGTTTTACTGTATGACGCACACAGTCAAGATGCCTGAGGATGCAGGAAAAATTTTAATTCTTAATTATCTTGTGCCCATAAGTGCCACAGAAACATTCTGTAGCCAAACTCAGATTTGCTGCGTCTCAGAGGGTAGGTGGTGGCTGACAAACAACCAGTGGAAAGAGCTGGTTTTTGTGGATGTCCAGAAAATACTAGTTGAAAACAGAAAGGAGTTTGCCACACCCACGCACAAAGCCAAGAAATTATGTGTTTGAGAAAAGCAACATCGCTTTATAGGCTGCCAGATTCCAGCTATTTTTCCATGGTCTTTAGAGCTAAAGAGCTCAGGGCTGTTCGTTTCTGTTAGAGCATATCTGGCAACGAAGTCAGGTCCTCAAATCCCTGATGCCTCTTAAAGTCTCATACTGTTTTCTTATGCTTTGTGGTACATAGCATCTTAAGATTACATTCAAGCTTTTCTCCTATCCAAGAGCTTCCTCCTCCTTGGGAACATAATGTGTTCAAACCAATGTACTCTCCTTTTAATCCTCTGGTATAGGAGAGGGGGCAGTACTTTTGGGCAGAGTGCCAAAAACACCCACAACCTTGACTTCTAAGATTTTGGTGTGCCAGGGTGGGTGGTGAGGACCTCTGAGAGGCCTGATCCTTGTTGTGGCAGCACAGCCCCAGCTACTTCCACATTGTCTGCCTCAAGGTGTGCATGCCAAGCAAAATGCCTTTGCATGCCACAGTCTGGCGCACATGCCAGGGATTGCCTACCCGGCTCTAGCAGTATACTAACACTCTCACCTATCTCAAAGTAAGCAAATAAGCAATTTGGTTCAATTTATTTCCTTTCCTACGCTTTAGTCCAACCAAGGCAAAGGCAGGTTGCACATGCCTTCCCACCCCCAGTGCTCATTCCTGCCCATGGCAGGGGGTCAGGCTTGATCTGTCTAAGTCCCTTTCGACTCATTGATTCTATGTGACTGCAGTTTTTTCATTATAAGTATACCTGAGACTAGTAGTTTCCATCTATCTTATAGTCTCTGAGGATTTTCTTCCTACATAAGGACTAGGACTCAAGTCAAAATGATGGCTTAGCCCACAGTAACTGTGGTTCTTTGAGATGTTTTGACCATATGTGTTCTGCGACCTATACACTCTTGCTGCCGTGGGATCCTGTAACATCTAGATTCTGGACTGAGAAACTGAAGTAAGCCACTTCCTATGGTTGAGGGCATCTCTAGCTCACTCCACAGGTGTAGGCCCAACATGTACTGCTGGCCCAAAATAGAGCAACGGTTCTCAACTAGGGTACCATGGCATCCTGAGGTGCCTTGAGATCCTTTCAAGGTGTTGCAGGGTGCCATTCTATTAGCACTGTTAGGTGTACAGATATGCACAAGAAACTCAAGAGATTTCAAAGAGGAATCCATAGTGTCAAAAACATCCTGAGCTGTTGTGGTCTTTCTGAGTTGTTTGCAACACAAGAATTGCTCTACTAGTTTTCTGTAGTCAAAAAACAAGTGAAAACTAAAGGGCTGGTATTTTTTGAGGTGTCTTGAGCTTAAAAACGTTGAGAACCAGCGGTTTAGGGTCTGACTCACATACAGTGTTCCAGAAGCATAATACCTGTGGACAGTAGGCCTGTGTGAATAAGTAGCTATTTGATTTGGCTTTGGATCCTGCTGCTTCAGATGCCAGGGATCCGATCTAAAGCTCCAGGTGGGTTTCCTGCTTCAGCTTGGCCAAAGCAGCTCCGGAGATCCAGCCATAGGATATAATGCGGAATCAATGAAATATCTATGTTGTTTTTTGTCTGATTTGGATGAAACTTTCAGGGGTGGTAGCCTCTGCTGAGAGCATGAAGCCTGCCAAGTTTCAAGAAGATAGGTGCAGGGGTTTGGGGGGAACTGCACCCCAAATTCTTGAAAGCAGACTCATGTCATGTCTATGTTACACCACAAGGGGACAAAAACTGCAGGGGTGGTGGCCCCTGCTGGGGCCACGAAGCCTGCCAAGTTTCAAGGAGATAAGTGCAGGGGTTTGGAGGAAACTGCACCTCAAGCTGCGGACAAGCAGAACTCATGACATGAGTGATACTGTGTGTGTTTAAGGCACAGCAGGGTGAAAGCTGCAGGCCTGGTAGCCTCTGCTGCAGCCACAAAGCCTGCCAGCTGTCGAGGAGATAGGTGCAGGGGTTCTGGGGCCCTGCACCTCTAGCTGCTGACAGGCAAAATTCATGACATGGGTGCTTGTGCAACTGACTGTCTAGGGGCAATTGATTGTCTGTATTGATTATTTCCTTTCCTTACTCTGTGTTTTTTGTTGGTGTTAATCCTTGCTAATTAACTTGTTTTATCTAGTAGCTACTAGTTCCTCCAAACCCCTGCAGTTATCTTCTTGAAACTTGGCAGGCTTCATGCTCTCATGCAGAGGCTACCACCCCTGCAAGTTTCATTCAAATCAGACAAAAAACAACAAAGTTATAGGTATTTCATTGGTATTTTCCCCATTATACCCTAAGGCCTGATCTCTGAAGTGGCTCTGAAGCTTTTCTGAAGTGGTTTGGAAGCTCTGAATTGCTTCAGAAAGCCTAAAGAAGCCAGCACTTCAATCCAGACATGCTGCTTCAGACACCGAAGCATCCAGATCTTCTCCAGATCCAAAGCATGGTCCAAAGCCTCGCACAGCCGTAGTGGAAAACACTGAATTTTGTAGGCTGAATGAGTCTCTTAGTTTCCATTAAGCTAAAGAACGAAGGTGAGGCACACTTATTTTACAGTAATGACCTGAAACTTGTAGGTTCTTTAGAATTAGTTTCATTTTGGAGAATTAACTGTTAGTTACTTGAAATGAGCATTTTCTTGACAGAATCACAAAGTTTTATTTGTGCATCTAGGAGCTTCCTGGTTTAAACCATAAGGACAGTCATCTACTGGGAGCAAAATCTCCAGAGAAGCGACCATGTTTCCATAAAGTGAAAACCTACAATACAATATTCAGTCAAAATGCAGCTTGCAATTTTGCTACTTGGAAACATACCGGTGAACATCAGATTCAGGGATTACACAGCAATGGTATGTAATTTGTCTTGCAGAGATCCTGAAGAGTGTCATATGATACTTTTTAATAGTTTATGTTGTATGATGAATTTATTCTTCTTATGATAACTACTAAGAAACTATGGAAGTCAGTTCAGAGAGCAGATTGTGCTAGCCACATCTAGTATCTTGACCTAGTTACTGGGGTTCCCAACCTTTTTATGCTGAGAACTGGCAAACTGTGGGCAGGTAGCCAACTCTTCTTTATCCTCTCTCTGTAGGGTTGGCTGCCAGTATGCAGTATGCTGGTCACTTCCAAGCCACAGTTTGCTGGTCCATGGTCACTTCCGGTCTGACAGCCAACCCTCCTGCAGACTGGCAGCCAAACCAGCAAAACCCATGGCCCAGGGGTTGGGAACCCCTGACCTAGTATCTTCAGCCCCTTTCTGAAACTGGAGAGGCTGTTGGCTAGCATTTTTCCTTGGAGGTCTTTTTGTGAACTGTGGTGGCTTCATATTGTTCCAAAAGCTTGGCTGGATGTTCAGCTTCTGGAGAAATATGCTTTGAGCAGACGGCGTTTGTATTTTAGTTACTTTAGAATCACGGACCCTGAATATGCTATCTTATAAATTGCAGTACCCCAAACTAGCGTTCAGGTTTTATTGTATATGAGCATGTCCTGTATCCAGTTTGTGTGAATAAAAATCATCAAGGGAAGCCATTGTCATTATCTTCAAACTTACTGAGCTTAGAGTTCTATCAAGTAATGCTTGAAGTAAACTTTTCAAATCTTGTAACTGCAGCTCTTTGTAGCCTATTGCAAATAGCATATTTTCCTTGCCTGGTAGTAGTGCTTCTAGTTTTCCCTCCCCCCCGACTTCATCCAGATATGGAGCTTCAATGCATAACTTAAGATTTTATCCAAGTATTAGTGTATGCCTTATCAAAATATCTGCTGCAATTGCCAGGTACATTTGAATGGTTGCTAATTACTAAAGGTGCAGTTAAATAATAGGGAAGAGTGATTAACATAACACTTCCCGCTCCTTCTTACACTTTTAGCACGGCCTGTTCCGGGACAGACTTGAGAAATGTTTTTTGCCCTCTATAGTCTGGTCTAGCTTATCACAGCACAGGATAGGAGTGCAAAATGTGCTCCTTCCTCTTCTGACACTTTCTCATTTAATTCATAACTAAACTAGTACCACCTTAACTCCCTGTCCTGTGAGATAAGTCCCCCTGATTATATGATTACATCCTGACTGATAGTTCATGCTTGTGCTGTCATTCTCTCTAACTAGTAAATGTCACTGTAAGGCCTCCTTTTAAGCTGACTCTGTTTCAGTTCTTTTCTTGATAAGTTTACTTTTCCTTGTCTTCCATACAATAGTATTCTGGAGTACTACTTTGGAAATAGTGAACTTGTTTTATTTTCCATTGCACAGAAGTCATTGCTTAGTTGGATAATTACCTTACTTACCTGCATATTGCATACTCTCCAATTTTGAAGGCAAAGTGCATGTTTTAAGCAAGGAAGCTGGTATTTCCAAACTGCTGGAGGCGCTAAAATGGCTGCCAAGCACTGCACTCTTCTCCTGTTTCTGGCTATATGTGGCAGGGGTGGGGACTTAAGCACAGTTCTGCTGTCTGTCTGTCTCACAGGAGCAGCACAGCTTTAAGTTTAATATTAATCATAGCTAAATTGGCAATAGTTTTAAAACTGCGTAGCATGGATCATTCAACCATGGTTGAGTCCTTGCTGTAGCAGGTAAGATCCTAGAGATTTTTTGTCATGCTGCTCTCCCAGTACAAGGTGTATGTCTTACTTGAGAGCACAGGTATGCAGAAAGATATGGTTTCTCATTTGTTCCTGCTAGTTAACTTTCAGTACTCCTTGAATACAATTTGAATTTTTCAGTGAATCTCAGTGCACTGTATTATCTCCTTAGCAAAGTAATTGGCTAATTATGTTATCCCTAGTACCATCAGAAACTGGAATTCCACAAAGATCTTTTCACCTATATCTTTCCTGTTTAACAGCTGCTTTACCCCTAATCAATCTTTCATTCATCACCAAGACCGCTATATCATTTCTAACCTTTAACTTACCTCCCGTGCCTTCACTTCACAAGTTTTAGAGATCATGTTGTCAAGCCTTCTGCAAAATTGTTGATTTTTTTCAATACCTCATATGCTGAAACTCTTTTAGCTGTTATCTGTTTTTCTTGCCTTCACTTTACAGCCTTTTTATCTATAGTAATCCTTGTCTCACCTCTCTGGCCTACAGTATTTTCAGCAAAACCTGTTATTACCAAGTAAACCACTTCATTAGTATCCATATAGAGCAGCTTCACTAATTATTTTACTACAAAGTGAACTTCTTAGTTTTGGATGCTTCCTATGGACTTTCCCTAGGCATGTGAAAGCTGTCTGCATTGCCTTTGGGGTGTGACCCCCAGAACACTGCTGAGAACCATGCCCCATCTCTGTAAATCTTGCTCAACATGTGCCCAAACTCAGAAGTTAGGCAAGGTAGGAGGTCCTGAGCATACACCCAGAGCCACTTTCAGGCTCATGCTCTAAGCTGTGCTTCTAGGTGTTGTGCTTCAGCCACCCTAAATCAGATGGTGCCTATTATCTGGATTTGGGGGCATGGTAAGTATGTGGGAATAGACAGGGAGTTGGAGGAAGACATACCCTCAGGTGCATCTTAACCCTTTTACTTCTGCAGTACTGACCTCTATTCCTGTATACAAAATCTATATTGTTGGCTGGGTACTTTCTTCCCACAGTTGTCTCAGTTCTCTTCTTTGCATTAATTTGCTTCTATTTTATCCGTCTCATCTACAATTTGTATAACAAATGCTGTATACAGATGTTGTAGTCGTATTGTATCAAGTGTTAAAAAATTAAGACAGACTGAGGAAAAATGAATAGTAGCCATCACCACATAGTAAAATCCTAAATGAATAGTGGAGGCTCAGTGAGACCAGTTTTCCTGAAGTAAAGTTCCTCTATAGCAAAGTTTCTGTTACTATTAAAACACTGCAACTGGGGGTTCACTAGAAAGCATTTAATTACACCTAATTCACAGTAGTACTACTAGTAATCCAGAACCTGCAAAACTGTGAATCAGTAAATATACAGACTTGATTAGGTTTTGTGAGTGCCGCTAGATTTAAATATGAAAGAACAGTATCCTGAATGTCACTTCAGTCTACTAGTGAAAAAAAGTTTAGAATTTAGCCTCAGCAGATCATATGAATCTTACCAGAAGTTTTTGTCCAAAAAACAACCATCAGAAAGGTATCAGTTCCTCTCTTGAATACTTCTAATAAAGTATTCTCTCTCCTTCCCTCCACCCCCTTTTTCTTTTTATAGCAAGTATACCTAGTCCCAGGACTCTGGATGCAATATCTACCCATCATTCCATGCAACAACCTACAGAAATGCCTCTCTAAAAGTGATTAGACCATGGAGGAGATAGCATACCATACACCTACAAATGAAATTAAATTTCTAGGTTAGAACATTGTATCAATTACATTATGAACACTTGAAAGATATGTGAAAAATGATTTTTTATGGCAATAAAACAGTGCCTGAAGAGAGATGTTTAGGCAGACTAGTGTAAGGAATGTAATTTAATTACAGAAAGCTGCATTGTTTTTATTACCTCAGGAGTGATAACTCTGTAAAAATGTATATAGAAATTAAACAGGGAATTTTCTTACTACCAATAAAATGTATGCCCTGTTTTTTTTTTTTTCAAACTTGATGTTGCAATTTTTTTTTAAATGACTTGTTTTTTAAATGTGTTATCAAATGGATATACTTTTCAGAGCTTCCAATACTTTTCAAACGTCAGGGTTAGTTTAAACAATCTATGCATTATATAACAAAGTAGTACAGGGATTGAAAAATACACTGAACTAATGTGCTGGACCACTTATGCTTAGTCTTGAAACTGTGCCGCATCCCCAGAAACTGTTCTACTGATCGAGACATAGAAGTCCAATCACAAAATATCATGGCTATATAAAGATACTTTATACCACCGGGGGGGGGGGGGTTAGACTAGATGAGTTCTGGAGGTTCCTTCTAGCCCTACTTCTCTAGGACTTTTTTGAGGAGATGCTGCTTTTTTGTGCTATGAAAAACAGCATGTCATGCAGTGAGAAATAACACTTGCCGTTTTACTTACCACTCCTGCTTCTCGTATTAGAAACTACTCTGTTAAAACAGTCTAATGTTTCATGTGATTTGAAGACAGGGATTTCTTTGATATATTTTTTTGTGATTAACATCAAATGGATACTCATGTGCACACCCACATCCACTCACCCAGCTCCCAAGGTAAGATGGGAGAAAAGGGGAAAGATGATGATCAAAATTTTGTTAGGGCAAAGCTGGATTTCTGACCTAAATTAGGTTTCGAGTCCCACTGGTAGATCATTATGGATGCTTTCAGGTCAGATTTTCTTTTCAAAGCAACCCATACCAACCATCAAATTTTTCCCTGTACTGTCTGTAACTTTTAGACTCCTCTGTATGAAATAAAGGAGATTAAGAATATGGTCTTAACATTTAATGTTACATTTTGTTGAATTCTTTTTATCTGCATATTTCAGGATCAGAAGTTTAAGTAGTTTCAAAAGAACAATCACTAACATTATTTAATTACTTCATAAAATAAGCAGAAATGAAATAAATAGTAATTTGTAGAAAACTGTGTTTAGTCACACAATTGTGCTATCTGTCCTGTTTTACTGTTTTAAATTAGATTATGGCAAGAAGAAACTGCAACTATTTATTTTCCTTTTTTAAGGAGGAAAAATCCTTATTAAATATTTTTAATTATGTTTTTAAGTAATCATTTCATCTAGATCTACTGTATAACTTAACTGCAGTAGTCTTGTGACCATCACCGTCATCTCATTTTACTTAAGCATATGGCTGACACATTGCACAAAACTGTCATTGTTTACATTTGAGAAAAAAAATGTTTTAGCAAGGATTTTTATATTATGAATGACTGTATAATTAAATGATTGAATATAATAAAGACTTATTTCTCTTAAATACCTAATTTGTTTTGGATACTTTATATCCAGTGTTATATATCAAACTACTTTAATACACTCATGCTCGAGAGAAGAGATTATGCGTGTGGGGGGTGGAAAGAACCATTTGAATTAAAAGTTGATTTTGGTCTGACAGTAACCTAGTATGGAAGGTACTGGGGTTTGATGTTTTTTACCTTGGAGCACTACATTCATCTGTGGTGCTGCATGAAGATCATAGCACAGGCGTGGGCAAAACATGGTCCATGGGCCAGATCCAGCTTGCTGATTGTAGCTGCCCCCACAGTGCTCCACTTGAGGCTAAGCGCCATCCATTCCTGCCCACACCCGCCCTACTGCCAGCCCTGGCCAGCATGCACAGCTTCCTGGTAGCCTGGGTACTGCTCAGCTCCCCCAACCTCCAGGGGCTCTTCCTCCTGCCTACCTACTGCACAGAGCAGCACAGTAGAGTGCAGGAAAGCAGCAGCAGCTGTGGGGATGCATACCAGGTACATGCCCAACCAGGCAGCTCCTGCCCCAGTGTGTGGGGCTCCAGCTCCAGGCCATCTGGCACTCACCCTGCAGGATGATCAGTCACTTGGGGGCAGCCAGGAGCTGGAGTTCTGGTAACTCAGCAGGCATGCCCATGGCTGCTGCTGCTTCCCTGCACTACCTGCTGCCCAGAGCAGTACAGCTGGGACAGGAGGAGCTGAGCAGTACCTTGGTTACCAGGAAGCTGTGCATGCTGGCAGTAGGCATAGGGCAGGAATAAGTGGAGCTAGGCCCCATGCAAAGCACTGGGGAGGGCAGACTGCACCTCCACTGCACCACCCAGGTGAGTTCTGCTGCACATGCCCCCTTGCCCTTTCCCCCTAGTCTGCTCTTAAGACCTAGCATGCAGACAGGCCCTGCCCTCATCTCCCCACCTCCCCTACAGATCTACACCCACAATATACAGGAGTAAGACTTTATTTTGAGCTCTTATGCAATCACCTTTATATATGCTACTCAAATCAGGACAAAAAATATTTGAAATAAAATTAAAATGTCATATGTTTGATTTTTAGCATAAGATTTGTTTTCATCTATAATTTGTTCAAACAATTAGAAAGATTTTGCATGTGCAGCTTGACAGCTCACCAAAACTCATTAAGTGGCCCACCAGCCAAAATAACTACCCACCCCTGCCATAGATTCATAGTTGTTAGGGGCTGGAAGGGACCTCTAAAGATCATCAGGTCCAGCCCCCTTGTGTTTGGACAGGAAAGACTTATGGGGTCAATGACCCCAGCAATGTGTGCATTCAATCATTTTTTTAAGATATTCAGAGTAGGTGATTGTACCACTTCTGGGGGGAAATTTATAATATGTCATAGTGCATATTACAAGTTACTTTTGTTATTCATTTACTTTTAAAGCATACCTGTATGTAGCCTTTGCAGAAGCTTCTCTTGGAAGAAAAGGGCTGCTTGTCATGATTTCCCTCCCACTCCCCCCCAACACAAAAATGTCACAAACCTAAAACACACCCCTTCCTTTAACAGTAAAGAGGACATTTTGGAGATAAGGAAGGGCGTTTTGTGCCCAAAAGCTTGT
>NW_017728906.1:129496637-129499477 GCF_001723895.1 Crocodylus porosus | reverse complement strand
TACCACACACACACACACTATATTACCAAAGTAGGCTTCTTGCATATTCCCTATATCAAAAAGGCTATAACACTGCCTGGAAGCATCTCTCTTTCCCTATTGATGTCTGAATTAAGGGAAATAGGTATAGTCTTAAAAGGTGGGCTATTTGAATTGATCAAAAAATGGGAGCAGAAGACATATAAACAACAGCTATGGGGACCAATGAAGGAAGAAAGTAGGACTAATATTGTGAGAACTCGATAAAGCTATCAGTTTATGGAGGAAAATACCAAAATATCAGTGAGTTGAATAATTTAAGTATTTTTCAAAGAATACAATTATTGAAAGGAGGGAGTCCAATTTAATGAGCTGCTCAATGAGAAGTTTGCTAGGATTGGCCCTCTTAGCCATCCATGGATTCATTAACAATCCTTTACTTAACCCCCGGGAGTGATCATCTTCAACTGCAAGGGATCATTACTGCTAAGGACTGAAAAAATATATTAGCATATCACAAAAATTGCTTCTGCTACAATTAAAGAATGTGGAATCCAATACAAATATTAAAATTTCAGTGTTATTATCTGAACAACTTTAAATTGAGTGAAACATCTCCCCTATTAAACTTAATTATAAAATTGATATAGATAGATGCACTATTCCAGGTATTTAATGTGGATAAAGGAAAATTGATAATTTTTTTTTTTTAAATCTCATTTTGCACTGAATGTAAATAGCCTGCATCAACTTTCTGGATATATAATATAGTATGAAGGTAGTTGAGACTGGAAATAAGACTAGTCAACAACAACAACATGCCTGGTTATAAACCAAAGAGAATAGCTTAGATAAGATTCCTGGCTGCTAGATGACTAAGATATCAAATCAGGCAATTTACATACTACGAGAATCAATTTCTTCCCTCATCTAATTATTATTTGTAATTAAGAAATCTCTATTTTTCTCCTTAGGAATTTTTTAGCTCTAAGCAATGAAAAGGCCTTCAGAAACAGGAAAATCAATTAAAAGGCATACTTGTGTATACCAACTTAAAAGAAAAGAAGAAAAACTAAATATGGTTTAAATATGTTACTTAATTCAAGTGGCTGTAGGGGAAAAAATATATAATTGGAAACTGCAGGGACTAGGGAAAAAAAACAATGACCTCATCATAGGACATATCATTGAGGTAAAGGAAAACAAAGTAGCAGTTTCTTTTATAAGGCCTTCATGCTAATCAAGGAGAGTATGGAGAAATAATGAAAGAGACTAAATAGAGTTTCAGTATGAAGCTACCAACAAACAGGGTGAGCTTACAAGACATGAACTGCACAGTAGCTGAATAATACTACACAGTAGCACGCCACAACACAAAACAGTGCTAATATGCTACTGCACAGTATTACTAGGCTACTGTGCAGTAGCGCACCCACAGAGCCCTATGCTTGACTAAACTTTGGTCTGTTACCCCTCAGGGAAATGTGCTAAATAAGTAATGGGTGTGGGGCATGGTCCTCTAAACTTTTTGGACCTGTTCCAATTTTTCATTTTTATACAAATTGCCAAAGTAGAGTAAACAAATGAGAATGACTCCCTGAACTGCTGTTAGGTCATGCTACTAGTATGCAAGTAACAGACTTAAATTCCCTTAAGTAGTAAGAGGGTATTTAAAACATCTTTTCCCATTACCCCTAGGTAAGTACACTAGACTAGTGGTTCTCAACCTTTTCTGTAATCAGGACCCATTTGTAAAGATCGATAGCCAGTCCCAATCCACAGCCCCCTGGCCCTACCAGTGCCCCTCACTCCCAACCCACTGTCCCCTGCTCCCTCAGGCCATGCTAGTGCTTCTCATTCCCACTCCCCAAGGTATACAGTCCCACTACAGGGAATGCCTTACTGGGCTTGGTGTTGGCTACAGGGGAGGACCTGGTAGGGAAGCTTCAGATTCGTGGTCACTTTGGGGACAGTGACCACCAATCAGCTGAATTCCCATACGGTAAGATAACTAGTAGGGTGGAAGTCCTTGACTTTAGGAAGGCTAACTTCAGTGTGCTCAGGAGTCTAGTCAACAATGCACTGCAGGATAAGAGTATTGGTGAGATGGGAGTTCAGGAAGGGTGGTCGTTTCTAAAAGAAGCGATCTTTTGGGCACAGAGGGAGACTATCCCAGTATGGGGAAAAGGAGCCAGAAGACTTCCTTGGCTAAACAGGGAAATCCAGGGGAGTCTAAGGGCAAAAAAGAAAGCATATAGGCGGTGGAAGCAGATGCACGACAAATAGATCCAAGGAGGTGATACTTCCCCTCTGTGCGGTATTGGTCGGACTGCAGTTGGAGTACTGCATCCAGTTTTGGGTGCTGCACTTCAAGGATGTGGATAGATACGAGGGTCCACAAGACGGCCACGCATATGGTTAGGCACTTACAGGACAAGCCCTATGAGGAGAGACTGAGGGACCTGGACCTCTTTAGCCTCTGTAAGGGAAGGCTGAGGCGACGTTGTGGCTACCTACGAATGTGTCAGGGGGATGCAGCAAGGGATCGGAGATGCTCCGTTCACCAGGGCACCTCTTGGGGTAATTAGGAACAATGGTCACAAACTGACAAAGAGCAGATTTAGGCTAGATAATTAGGAAAAACTTCTTAACAATAAGGGTGGCCAAAATCTGGAATGGGCTTCCAAGGGAGGTGGTGCTTTCCCCTACCTTGGGGGTCTTTAAGAGAAGGCTGGATAGGCATCTGGCTGGGGTCATCTGAACCCAGCACTCTTTCCTGCCTAGGCAGGGGTCCGACTTGATGATCCGTTGAGGTCCCTTCCGACCCTAGCATCTATGTGTGTATGAATCTATGAAACCCA
>NW_017728906.1:129473844-129496312 GCF_001723895.1 Crocodylus porosus | reverse complement strand
CACACCCCCATTCCTTCCACACCTGCACCCAGGCACCCTAGGATAGTCGTAAGTCCTGGACCTCCCATCCCCACTCCCCATACACTTACCTGCACCCAGCTGCTGGGGCTGCTTCCATGACCCTGTCTGGCTGCATGCTGTCCATGTGTGTGTGCGCGTGCAGATACACGTGCGCCTGCTGCCTCATCACACCAAGCAGCTGCTTGCAGGCTGGAATGCTGCCAGCCTGCAAGGGAAAACTCATGGTTTCCCACATTTTTCTGGGACTTGCTTGCAACCCTCTCAAGTATTCTTGTGACCCACAGGTTGGGAAACACTTCACTAGACCCTAGGCCCCAGAGGCATTGTCATTCCTGTTTTGGCACAATGAACCTTCAAATTCCTGAATAAAAGTAGCAGAAACATGAGCACTACAGCACAGCTTATATTTAAAGGTCTACTCAATTCAAGGAAACCATGAAATCCAGAACTTTCTGCAAAAATGAAGAGGAAAAAAAATGCTGATCTTCAGTGGGATCCAAAAATCTTTGTTGTGACTGCAGCCCAGCCCTGCCTGTGTGAAGTATGATTTCATTTGTCTTGTACTAAGTCCTATTCTAAGGCAATTACCATGACTGGATTAGGTCCCAGCAGAGAAAAGTCAAACACTACTAATGCTTGAATGCCGACCAGCTGCTTACCCAAAGAACCTAGTCTACCAGCTACTTAAATATCCAAATTAAAATATAGAGCTTCAAAACCCCTCTCAGATGCTGCTTAAATCCCCACAGAAACTGAAGTCCCTAGGTACATAAATGCTAATGCAGGGCACAAACAGAACCACTTACATACCTTGACAGTGCTGGCACACTGGGATTCACAGACAAATTATTCCTGTTTCCCTCATCTACTCAAACAAAACAGTTTCAGGAAAGACAGACAGCTGCCCCTTTTAATCCAGTATACTGAAGATTAAATCACTCGCTTGAAATAGAGTTCAAATAGATATTGTCTGAAAGAATCTGAACACACGCCCCAGATGATAATTTAATGAGCAATCTGCAGCATACTCTGAGCTAGGGCTCTCCCAGTCCTTGTTGAAAAGGTTCAACTTTAAATGGAAATAAGCGTTCACTGAAGCAGTGAATCAGGCTCCTCCTATAAACAACTGTACTAACACCTTGCAAAATTTGGTATATAGATTAAAAGACTCAAAGATTTTTTTGTACAGTAAATTACTTGCATCCTGAAAATTTCTGCCCTTTGATTTCCCATTGTTGTTACAAAATGAATTAGTAAAAGGAATGTTCCTTCACTTTGTACAAGTATTTATTTTCACCTGCCAGATGAAAACATGGATGTATTTGGTTTAAAAACTTTTACAAATATACTTGCATGTTTAAATAAAAATGCAAATATTTAAAAATTACAAATGGATACCTAAAAAGAAGGTTTTAAAACTGTATGATGTTTCTCAGCATTTACACAATTTCCTCCTCAGACACAAAATACAAGAAAATAGTTGTACTAATCAGCTGCTAAAATGCAGCTATTCCTTCAGTTTTTTCTTCTTCTTCTCTGGTTCATCACTAGCTTTCTTCTTCAGCGTTGTCTGATCTGGAATACCACTTCCTAGTATCTGCCACATAAAACAGAGTTAAAAGAATTAACTTGCAGTCTTCTCAAAGAGAAAAATAATTTGAGGAGTTGGCTTTATCAGATTTAGATAAAACCACATACAGATACCGCTACAAGAACACTATCTGACCACAGGTATTCAGAATATGTCAAAATTACTATGTAAATATCAATGTCATAATGATGCTACTGTAAAACTGGAAATAAAAGAGAATAAGAAGTGGAAAAACAAATTTAGAGTAAGGACAAAGACCAGTGCTGAACCTAATGGATGTTCAAAGTCTTGTATTATAGTTTAAATAGGAGAATAATGTAATATTTGAAAACAGACCCAAGTCTTTTCTAAATCAATGTAAATCTCAGACATGTAGAATGAGAAGAAATCTTCAGATGTTTTAGTTCAACTCCCTGCAATAAGGTAAACACACAAACTTGGGCGGTTTGTGAGAGAAGTTTTCTGGCTTGTTCTTAGTGTCTAGGAGATTCCACCATCTCCCTACGCTGGAGAAAAAGGCTACTTAATTAGAATGCTTTCCCAATATCCAACCTAAATCATCTTTGCAGCACATTTAGCCAATTCTTTCTTGTCCTTCCATAATGGCCACAGAGAACAACTGAATGCATCATAAAGACTGTATTTATGCAATGAAAGAGAGACAGAAAAAGACTTACGTCCCACCTCTCTTCTGTAGATTAAGCAAACCCAACTGCCTTAACTGTTCTTGAAAAGTCATGTACTATAGCCAAGTACAGCAAAAAAATTGCCTCTTATGTTTTAATGGTATATCTGTTATTATACATCACGTCATCTGCCTCAATTTTCAACAGCATCAACTGCCTGATCATCTCTCAGACCCTTTTCTGTCATACTTCTGCATTTCCAGATAATCCCC
Source organism: Crocodylus porosus (assembly GCF_001723895.1). Taxonomy (NCBI): domain Eukaryota; kingdom Metazoa; phylum Chordata; order Crocodylia; family Crocodylidae; genus Crocodylus; species Crocodylus porosus. The sequence continues at coordinate 129,493,802 of NW_017728906.1, read as the reverse complement.
ACTTCGTGTATTTGCATTTGATTTCTCCTTAAGTCTAGCACTTTGTATTCATCTATATTCAAATTCATTTGGTTGATGTCAAAATCCTTTTGGATTTTGATTCTGCCCTCCAAAGCACTTGCAAGACTTCCTCCAGTTTGCTATCATCCACAAAATGTTTTAATTCTTACAACATAGTATTGCTTTATGAAATATATAGCTCTATATAGCTATCATTTACTATATTTAATATATTTTAATAATCCACATACAATTGGTAGTTTAAATACTGTCAGTAAGTGTGCATGCATGTGTGCACACAGACACGAGCCTACACGCTCTTTTATTTCTCCAGCTTTTGCCTCCTACCCCTGGGAGTGCGGCAGCAAAGCTCAAGTAGGACCAAGGAAGCTGTGGCTGGGAGGAACTAACAATCCCATGCTCTGAGGCAGAGCAAGCCCGGCCCAGAAGTAGCGGGGGATGGAGGGGGAAGGGGTAGGCAGACGTGGGCCTCTGTCCCACCCCCCAGTCAGTCATTCTTGACAGGCAATGTGCCAGTTGTATATCAAAATAGCTGCACATATACAGAAACAAAAAGGAACTGCTATTCCTATACTAGATTGCGCTTCACAGAATTCTAAAATTACCACATTTATGTAGCACTTGTGCTGATCAGAGAAGAGATTCAAATATTTTCAGATGGATTCTCCTACCTTTAAACACATTTGATTTGTCAGAGGTGCTAAATTCTACAAGACTCTAATCTAAGATTTGTAAACTGAAGCTAAACATTTCAGCCATATCTATAAATCATCCCCATCTGTGGAATTTCCATTAGTGAATTTTAATTTTAGAAAATCTTTACTCAGTGATACTCATTTTAAAGAGTTCTGGAGCTTGCAGAAGCCCTATAAGAGTTTTCTTTTTTTAAATACTGTCAATGAAGTTGGACTGTTTTTGCTAAAGTAGATGTCACTTGAGAATCACTGTTCTCTGCTACTGAAATAAATACCGTTTTTAAAGTCAATATCAAGTTCATTATAACAAGATTTAAGATTACTACATGGTAATACAGTGCTGTGAATTGTGAAGCTGGTTTTCTTACCTTAGGTTCGATCAGTGCCATACGGATTTTCTGGTGTTGGATATTGGAAGCATCTAACACGATGTTCACTTTAACTTTGTCAAACGTATAAAACGTTGTATCTTCCACAGTAAGAGATGGTATCTAAAATTCCAAATTTTTTTTAAACATGGCATTTTGTATACAAGTATTCAACTTTTGTAGTTAATCCCCAGCCATTATTTATTTTCATCAATTTTATCTTTTCCTAGCTTACAGCAGACAGCACTTGAAATTCTCAATATCAAAAGTTATACATATCAAGACAAAATGTTTCTGCAGTTTAAAAAAAAAAAAAAACATACCTAAAAAATACCAGTTAGAAAAGAATATTGTAACCTGTACGAAGTATTCCAGTATTAATCTAAAACTTTTGTTTTGCGGTATTTTTTTTTTCTTTCATATACAGAGATATAAATATCCATCTATATAAACACTGAACTTCAGTAACAGTTAGTGAAATCCAGCCATTTTCAGAATCTTTTATATCTAAACTTTCAAGCCTGAAAGCAAATTCCTTTTTCTACAGATTAGTTTAAAAACTATAAAAAACCCCTACAATATCCCCTGCATCCAACAACTACAATACAAATGTAAGTCATTATGCCAAATTATTGAATCAAAATCCAAAACTACCTCACTGTAACATACCTCTGGATTGTAACTGAGACTTGGTTTTGGTTTATCTTTTTCTTCAAAGAAGACTGTTCCTTCCAAACCAAACTTGGGAATTAAAACAACAATTGCATTCTTTCTTACAAATAAAATGTATGCTTCCTCATTCACCACTCCTTTGCTTTTGAAGAACAACTGGAACAGAGATGGATTGTGAGAAAGAAAGAAAGAAAATGTTAAAAAGTACTGCTTAAAACAGAAAATGTAATGGCTTGATATGAAGACAGTATCAGCAATCAAAATATCAGAACAACAGTATCAGAATTCAACAATCACAAGTACAACACATTCATATTAAAGTGATCAAATGTAATTATAGTAACGAATAACAATTTAACTTTTTTTCTTTCTGCTATTCAGCAGCGATTTGAATCATAATTCCAGGCTATATTCAACATATTAAAATAAGATAAATTAGGTGGCTTTTTAACAAGAATCAACACTGTATTTGGTAGCGTTTACAGTATTTCTAAGAACAGGAAAAATGTATTAGAATTGTTGAAGGCCTCTCATCTATTATCCTGAATATATGCTCTTCAGAACCAGTTACAATACCCAAATCCCTGCACCCTGCAAAGGGAATATTATTGTAGCTTTAATTATTCCTTAAATATTTCATACCAAGTTCTCTTATTACCCTATACATCCCATCAGTATATTCCCTGTTGATATCCAAGTGTCTCCTACAGTCTGAAAAAGGAAAATGCCCTAATCTGAAAACTGCTTACCTGTGTATGGAATGCAACCGATGCTCTTTGTGCATACTGAGCCATTTTATGCCGATAATTGAGATTTTTACACAGGTCTGCTAGCTTATGTTTATCTGTGAGTTCTGGATAAGTACCATCTGCCCCTATTGCCACAGCCAACAGTCGGTGTACTATTATATCAGCATACCTGCAGGGATTAAAAAGGATTAGCCTTGTATCAGAAAAAACTCATTTCTTGTACATTTCTGAATTCTATAACTGAATGCACATAAGCTAACTTTTTTTGGGCAATTATTTAGTTGGTCTAATAAAAGATATCACCTCAGCCCCAAGAGTTTTGTCTGCCTATGCCTTTAGACCGACATGGCTACAACCGATATCCCTGCATTTAAGCTATTTATTTTACAGATCTTGACCAAGCCTCAGGTTTTATTAAACTGCTATTATGTTTACATGCAGTACAAACCAAAAGAACTATAGCTTAGTTATCACATAGTATCGTTTTAAAACTGAAAACAAGATGATAGATAATTAGTTTTAATTGATATACCACTTTCTTTCTTTTGAAAACTTTCATAACGTCAAGTACCTTCTGATTGGTGAAGTAAAGTGTGTATAAATAGGTGATGCTAGACCATAGTGATGAAAATCATTGTCCATTCCAGAACAAAAATAGACCGCTTGCATCATACAGCGAGTGGCCAAGATTCGCAACAGTGTATTTAGATATGGAAAATCAGGAGTTTCAGCTTTGTCCAGAGAGTCAGCTAGAGCCTTTGCTGAATCTGTCTTAATTTCTAAATTCTGTTAAAATAGAAAAAAAAAAAAAACAGATTACTTCTACCAAATCCTTAAAATAATGTTGTATATTATGTAAGCACATAGCTGCATCATCTTAGCGCTTCAGACGAAACCATGCATATATTATCCCACGACTTAGCAAAAGGAAGTTGTACCTAACCAACCTGATTTCCTTCTTTGACAAGGTGATGTCTTTGAGGGTGGGAAGGAAGCAGTAGATGAGAGCCTTGACTTCAGCCAAGGCTTTTAATACTGGTACACCATGAAATTATTAGAAGTTAAGGAAATACAGTGTAAATGAAACTACTCTAGGATGGGTGTACAACTGCTTGTATCATTGTGCTCAGAGTGGCCATAGATTCATAGATTGTTAGGGGCTGGAAGGGACCTTGTAGATCACTGGTAATTCTAGTTAGGAACAGGTACCAAGGAGGATTTCTGAGGCATCTGTCCTGTGTTGTACTATTCAAATACCTTCATTAAGAACTCAGGAAATGGGACTGAGTGCATACACAGTAAACTGGCAGATGACACTAGGCTGGGTGAGATAGCAGACACCTCAAAGAACAAAATTAGAATTCAGAATCACCTTGGTGAAATTGGACAAATGGTTCCAAACTTAATTAGATCAAAGTCAATAAGGATCAGCACAAAGTACTGCACTTACAATGGAACAAGCAAATACAAACTGGCAAACAACTGCGTAGACTGTAGTACTACAGAAAAGGAGTTGGAGGTTATAGTGAACTGCCAACCAAATGAGTCAAAAGTGTCCTACAGAGACAAAAAAGGCAATGGCATACTGGGATATATTATTATGGAAAAATGTTGCATACAAATCATCAGGGATCCTGTTTTTTGCTGATAAAAAAGTCCCCAATTTTTTAATTAAGAAAGTAACCTCAAATCCACATTATTTAAAAAAAAAAAAAATCCCAATTTTCAGATTTAAAAAAGTAACCTCAAATCCACATTATTTAAAAAAAAAAAAAATCCCAATTTTCAGATTTAAAAAAGTAACCTCAAATCCACACTTTTCCATGATTAAAATGAAATGCCACTATAGATATAACCAGGATCCCTGCAAATCATTCTATTCATCATTACTTAGGTCAAACCCAGAGTGCTGGATTCAGTTTTAAACACTGGACCTCAAGAAGGATGTGAAAAAAGAAGTAGTAGTCAGAAAGCAACAAAAATAATAAGTAGTCTAGAAAGGATGACATACCAGGAACAGCTGGAAGAACTAGGGCTATTTAGTCTAGAGATGATAGAAGGTGGATTTTAGAACAGTCTTCAAATACAAAAAGGGTTGTTGTAAACAGGATGGCAACTGATTATTCTCTATTCATAGCAGACAGGCAAAATAAATAAAGCTTGATCTGTACCATGAGAAATTTAGTTTGGGCATTAGGAAGAACCTTTTTGCTATGAAGGTGGTTAAGCACTGGAACACACCTCCTAAACAACTTGTAGAAGCTTTTAAAGATTCTAAATGCAAGTTAGATGCTTGGCAGGGATGGTTTACACAAGGATGTTCCTGTCTTGAACAGGGCGCTGAAACCAAGCTGGGAGAAAATCACGAGATCAGCTATTTTTCTATGATGACACCTGTAAGTCATCCCTGAAGTACTAATAGCCCAATGGAATGTAAGTCTTACAAAGACCCTGCCTGACCACTGATCTCTGATGAAACACATGGCCTTTGGTGGGCCAAAATATTCAACTTCTGACATTGTTTAATTTTTAGATCTGATTAACCCTGTACTGGGTTACGTTGAGTATATGTTTTATGATTTCTTGAAAGTAGACTCATTTAAAAAACAAAAACAACCCTATAAGAACCCAATACAGGGAGGCTCCCTTAACAGAAGGCAAAATTCAGTTGTTCAGGTCAGACCTCCTAATTCCAGTCTATACTTCTCTTCCGAATTAACTGTGCATTTTTCATATATCTATCTATTTAGAGAGAGAGAGAGAGAGAGAGAGAGAATATATGCATATGGACACACATGCAAGTAATTTTAAGGCAGCAATTCTGGCATTAATTTGCACCTTAGTTGATTTGAACAACTACCTTTTATTACTTGACTCCAACAGCAAAATTTATTTCAGTACATATTAACCCAGCAGCAACCTTCTGGGTCAGAGATGGGTGGGGGCTAGGACTTGTCACTGCATCTTCCTGCTGAATGTCCCCAAAGCCCATGTCCACAGGAGTCAAATTCAATGGCTCCTTGGGTTAAATTTATCCCACAGGCTGTAGGTTGTCAACATATCCATGTGCTCTTCCTGAAACTGTTTGTGAAACATATTCCAAGTACACTATTAATGTAAGCAAAAATTGTTCCCTTAAAGAGTGACCTGTGACAAGAAAGGGGAAATATAGCCACCTATAGTTTACAAGGAATGAAAATGCAAGACTAAAAGATTATATTATTTCCCTTATCTGAACATAGGTCTTTGGTAACAGATTGCTGATTCTTTTGAAATTAGACTACCTACTGCAGTAGACAAGTAGACCCAAGATACAAGAAACGGTCTTTCAAGACAGAAATGCAGAGTATTTTACATATACTTTTCAAATTTAAGAGGGCTACAAAAGATTTAAAAAGTGTAATTAGTAAAGCACAAAGCCTTTTAATTAGAATTATTTGATTCCGTTGTATTACAAACTTGCCTTGGATTTTGCTGCCTTTACAAGGATGTCATAATTTGATGGAGGAGGAGCCGGGTGTTTTCGGAGCAAAGCACATTCTGAGAACTCTTCATAAATTTTCTGTGCAACAGAGATATTGGCAAGCAACATAAACTCTTCAATCATGGAATTTGTTTCTCTGTCAAGAGAAGACACTTTGTAATTTTGTAAGCACTATTATATTTCAGATTGGCTTAAATATATATTAATATTAAAATGCTGTTTCACCATCTATAACACAATTACAGAACAGAGCTTATTAGAACTACTAATGTTGATTATTGCTACAACAAACAGCAAATTTAAAAAAGCTATAAACATGAACCTAACTATTTACAGAGGCCCAAAGACAAGGGAGAAAATAAAGCAAAAGAATAAACAATTTTATTTTGGAGTTAAACTAGGATTTAATTTTAAAATGCAATTTTTTCTGAAGTCAAAATAGCATTGCTTATTTAGGACTTAGTACAAACAATACTTCTAGATGAGACTTTCTACATTATCATAAGTTGGTTAATATTACTGTCCTAAAACTAAAAGCATGCTAACAGGAGAATACCACATATGAGTACAAGTATGCAAAATAAAGCTGAGAAGGACTCAGGGGATTTTTTTGACTCAAAAGTTAAGTGGGATAACCAAGAAGCTGGCTCAACAGATGAGCTTGATGCCTCACTTTCGAGAAGGCTTCAGTATTACCATCTCACACGTTCTATAAAATCCCTCAACATCATTGTGCCTCCGTACATGTAAGTTCTGTATTTTTCCCTGATCTTTGTATTCCTCATCCAGGCTATATCTACTGCTCCCTCCAGACTCTGGTCTAATGCCCCAGCCAAGGCTCTCAGTCCTCCTTCCAAAGGTACTTTTTTCTCTTCATCATGGGGACAAAGCTAGCAGACGTCCTTTGTCTAATTCCATAAACTCTAGTCCTTTGGGAAGGGGACCCATGAATGCAGCAAGCTAGTTCATCCTGAGCTGGGTCTGAGGCTACCTCTGCCTAAACTGTTGAGCTGAACCCGTACCTCTGTTCATCAATGGTTATACAGCACCATAGCAGAAAGGCAGGAAGAGGGAAGTGTTAAGTTTGCTGCAACACTAACTTTAGGCATTTAATTGTTTTTAAAATGTGGTTTTAAGCTCATCACATTTTCTAAAGCAATCAAATTTCATAGACTCAACTGCCCAGACTATTACGTGAACTTGGCACTTCTACCAAAATGCACAATACATACTTTAGTTCCTTAGTCTGCAAATCAATAGGATCATGAGTTTCACTGTCCATATGGAAACGGACTTCAGGTGAGGAAAGTGTCAAGGCCCTGTAAAGGATAAATAAAACTGAAAGGGTTAGTTTATACACTTCCGTTGAAGATCTGATTTTTCAATAACTGCCATATAACTGCAATTTGTATTCATATTGTCAAGTCACAGGAACTTGCTTTGCATGTCTCAAGAACAAAGATACCATTGTATATCTATTATTGTACTTTTTATTACAACTGTAATGGATCTACATTTTTGCATCCTCTTTCAAGGATAAAGAAAAATTAACATTTATTAACATACATCTATTTGACATGCATCACTATTATTAGATGAAAAGTGGAACTACAATCCTCCTTCATATGCTTCCTGTATGTTGAGGCACTTAAATGATTCCTGGCAGTTTTAATAAATATCATATTGTTTCAATTTTCCTAATGGCTTCTATGTTCTAGGTTTTCTTTTCTTGCCTTTTTTTTTTTTAAGCAGCGCATTGGCATTTCTTTATCTCAAAAACAGATGCTTAAAACATTAAGCAAAGCCACTTTGCCAGACTTAAGTGAAAGTAAAGTGTGATAACAATATTCAACTTTGTAAAGGGGTCAGTTGCATATTTATAGTGGATAACTTTTCATAAGAATTATCATCCATGCAACACTTAAAGTGACATATCCCAATTTCCACATATAAAAGAAAAAATTCACATACAAATCTCTCTTTTAAATAGTTATCTTAAGCAGACAAAAGAAAAAAAATTATTGGTGAATTAGCATTCTGTTTTATAGTCTGTATTATTTCAAAATGACAACCTGGCACACTTCCTTGCAACTTAGTATTTGTAGACAGATTTAAGACAAGTGATCTCTCCTGATCATAAGACTAAGGGCATGTACACACAGAAAATAAAACAATTTACCCATTATCTATTCTTCTCTTCTTCAGAATTTTTGCTAATTTATTTAGCCCACGTAAGCTAACAGTGATATCATCATTCATGCTTGTTGAATCAATTCGCATCTGTGCTTCAGCATATGTAAGAGAAGCCTTGGGGAAAAACAAACAAACAAACAAACAAACAATTTGACAACGCCACATATAAAATAAGTATTGAAGTAGTGGATTGAGTTTTTATGTCTTCTGGAAACATAAGGTATGGTACATTGTCAAAAATCTCCTGAAAACCACCACAAAGGAGACAATGATCACATGCTGAATTGCACTCAAAACCCAAGTACATTTCACTATCATCAGGGAACCACCAACAAATGGAAGACCTGCATAATGAGTTATGCAATAATTAGTAATTACAGTGAAACCTACAAATAAAAACAACAATTGTTATGTATGTAGGGTCTGATTTCAAAGGTGCTGACAACCAGCAGCTTTTGCTAACTCTAGCTGGAGTTGTGGATGTAAAAAAGCAATGAGTAAAATGACTTTTCAAAGTCATTTATACAAGGCCTTTTTTTAAAATACTAAGTATTATTACTTATGTCATCCAAATGCTACAATAATCAAACCAAAGCATGCATCAGTCTTAACATTTATTTTCCACAACTGAATTAATTTAGTTTAGACCTTTGGTGCTTTTAAAAGGCCTTATATAAATGAATTCGAAAAGTCATTTTACTCATTTAAAAAACAGAAGCTTGAAAAAAGAAATAAAGTAATAGGAAAGAAGAAAATATTTGTATTTGTTTGAGCCAATGTTTGAAAAGTTCAGTCTCTGGTACAACTTTGATGCTTATTTTCACAGCAATAAAATATTTGAATTGAATGAACATAACTAACCTTGGAATTAATAGCGCTTTTTGTAAATCTAGTTTTTAAAATTTCAGCTCTGTGGTTCATTTCCCATATACATGAAAATGCAAGTCTTTAAAAAAAGAAAGAAAAAAGGAAAAAGATGTTAGACAATCTATGAGAAAAAAAAATACTAAAAGGACAACATTTGGTAAAGCAGCCAATATGAAGGATGTACAAATACCTGTCCACATTTGATCTCAGGGAACACAAGTTGGAACTAAGCAACTCTGGAACCATATCAATCCTCTGTAAAATAAGGGATAAAAGTTTGTTTACTAATACACAAATGTATATTTTTCTCCACATGATACTCAAGTATTTAATAGCATGAAAATAGAACTGCTATGGTTTCATTATGTAGTTCTTTCATTAATTGTTTCATGAAAAATGAACTATTTCCCAGGTTTTGAAGACAGAAAAAAAAATAAAACAAATACAGCGCTTCAGAGAAAACTTACTACCTTATGACATGATATACAAAAGTTTCCATTCTCTAGTTGTTACTCTTGAAAAACAATGATGGTCCACAAGAAATATTACGCAATAAGGACCAAAATAAATTGAACCAAAATAGATAAAAGTGACTGTGTGATGCTCAAGTCTCTGTAGACTCCAAAAGATTTGGCAGCCAGCAAGGAAAGATGGAAGTTTAATATATTATATCATGATGGCCCAGCCTTGACAGTCATGTTACCCATGAGTGCTACACTATTGTACTTATTTTAGGACCCTGTTCTTGTGTCCAGTTGTGCTTCTGTCACTACGAATTGCTGTCAGCTCTTCTTTTCCTGGCTCATGACCAGTAAAAGTTAAGGAAATATGTCCCCGGTCCTCTCTTTTCAAGTTACTTGCCAATTAGACACAAATAATATCCCAATTTCAGAAGCAGATGTGCTATATCCCAACTTTGAGTTAAGATGGGTATTCACCTTATAACAGACTTCTAAATTTAATATGCTTCCTACTACTCTTAGAGCTGCCCTTTAAAACAATCCTGCCATGATGGCTGGCAGTCTTCTGATACAAGCAAAGTTTCATAATAAGTTACCAAAAGAAGCGTAAGTGTAAGCAAAAGGTCTCCATTTTATTAAAACTGGAGATGCATTTCCATCCCAAAGAATTAAAATGCATGGAAAATGTACCTCCCATGTAAACAAAAAATCTCAATGAAAAGAATAATTACTTTTTCACACAGATACACCGTTGTTCCTCTTTTTGCTGACTCTTGGTCTAAAGCATTTCCTGGTCGTATAAAATGGCTGACATCTGCAATATGCACACCAACCTTGAAGGAAAACAAACACAGAGTTTATAAGGGAGCAATGGTTCTCAATATAAAGGATCCTGAGGTTCACATCTCTCTTTACCATTTCATCTCTACAGCAGTTAATGTTACATGAACAAGGATAATTAAATTAATTTGAAAATGAAGGTATCGTAAAATGTAGACATGAATCTATTCTCTTTATGGACACTTAACTTTTATCAGTGTGGTAGCACCCCACCACCCTCCACAGCTCTCTTCCATCTCTCCAACCAGTTTGTTTGCTTTTCCTCCATTTTCTTGCCCTCTAATGTTGGCACTCTCTAGTATTATGACCATAAGATAATTTAAAATAAAAACTACTAAAATTAAAACAGAGGTAGAGGTGGAAATAAATTATTTTAATCAAAATTTAAATCCCCCCACAAAAAGATCTATACACCTCTAGAATAAAGCCTTTTATTTTTTTCCAGTTTCTAGAAATTTAGGTTTGATTTGTGAGTCTTAACATTAAATTTCAATTAATGTTTCCACATTCATTTGTTTAACACACAAGCACTTCTCCCCATGCAAACAGGTACCAGAGTTTACTAGCTAAGAGAACAGTAAGTGCTACCTGACAGATGCACAGTTTTCAGATAACATAAAAACCTGTGTGTATCCATACATCCTACGGGACAACTCTGGCCCTACAACAGGATCTACCCAGGTGATCATTAAGGCTGAGTGGAATGCCAACGACTTTACCTGAATGGTTCTGGATGCAGGGTTGAAGCCTTTTAACATACGCTGTTAGTATGAGGTGCGCCAATATATCAGTCATATATCAATTCATGTTATCAAAAATTAACTTCGCTGGCAATTGGGTTTTTTGGCCAGTGTAGCCAATAATGTCACTGATAAATGACATTTATGCACTGATGCAGCATGCATGTGGCCAGGAATGCAGCCCGGCAGCTTGGAGAGCAGTGTCCTTGCCACTAAGTTTCTGAGGGAAAAGGAGTGGGGTAGGGTAGGAGCAAGGGCAGAGGCTACCCAGCCAGGGCAGTGCACACAGCAATGGGGAACTACCCATCCCCACCCTCCCTGGATGAGCTGCCTGTGGGGTCACATTCACCATCCTGGCCAGACAGCGCCTGTCCCTGCTCCTTTCACTCCCTCACTGTAGGGGCCTCAGTCTCTGCCCACTCCCTTTCTCTCACAGACTTACAGGCAGGAGGCTGCTCTCCAAGCTGTCAGGTGGCATTTCTGTAAATCAGCTATCAGATTGGTATTAGCTGACACGGCTGATCAGCCATCAGTATTGGTCAAGAAAATCTTTATCGGTGCACTCCTACTTAGTATCAAGGAAACGTGAACTATGTACACAAAACAAATAAACTAATAAAAATTAAAATAAATCAAGTGGAGGGCCAAGGAGAGAGATTCTTGATTGTTCTGCAATCTTTCTGCGGACCACCAGAATGGAGCTCATGTACCAGCGGTGGTTTGCAGACCACAATTTGAGAACCTGTTCTATAAAACATCTTATTTTACCCGTGTACAACGAAAATAGTACCCGATCATCATAAATAGGTTGAAATAAAAAACAAAGAGAGAATGGAGATCATGTAATACCTGTGGGCACAAGTAAGTATGAAGATCTTTTTCTGCGCTGAAATAGACTAAATCTTTTTTACTTCCTAGAAAAGCTTTCTACTTGTCACTATGTGTTGCCATAGGTTAGTACATTTCTTTAAATGCTGATTCAGCATGTACATTTCAAAATAAAGATCTGCTTCATGATTTTAAAAGAAACATTCACCTTAACATTTTTTAGAAATATCTCATCTAATATCACATTTCATTTTAACAAACTGACAACAGTAATTCTGTTTATTTCTACTGTTGAAAACAACCCCCCCCCGTATTAATGCTGCACACTAAACAAACGCTATAACATTTCCTTCTACCCAAATAGCAAGGGCACAGGATAGACTAGGAATACCAGGGTTCAATTCCCAACTCTAACAGAGGTTTGCAAGATGAAGCTTCATAAAAGGTAGTTAACACCAACATTATTTGAGAAAAAGGAAACACATGCATATACAAAATATAAAAGTAAAGAATCAAAATACCTCAAGATTTCCATTTTCCAGTTCTCTACAATGTAATGCATCATCAATATCAGTACAGCTGGGTGGATCCACGCTACAGACACACAGATGCCTTAAGTCTTCTCTATAGCTCATATCCTGCAATTTTAAATGAGTTGTTTTCAAACATAAAACAAAATAGTAATTTGGAAAAAGCGTATATAAAAAGTACCCAAGTGATTTAGAAGCACAAAATACATTATCCTTCTCCATATTAAAGCAGCATAATGGATACACAAGATAGACAGATGTATAAAGTATTTGTATATCATTAATAAATAGGAAAAAAGCCACACATTTTTCCATTTATTCAGAATCAGCATAGTTCAAGGAAAGGATCAGGAACTAAGAAATTCATAACTGAAATCCTTGTTATGAACCTGATCCAGTCAAGTGTTTCAAGGTTTAGAAAAATTAAAAAATTAAATGCATGTAGTACGTGTATAAAAGATCACAGAGGCTAGTTTGTAAAGTGCCTTAATGATTACAAGTAGTTACTGTATTTTACGAGGGTAATTTCTCCATATTTAAGCCATCACAAAAATGTACTTAAGTTTTGTTAAATAGGAAGTTAATTGCTCTTTGCTGAATCTGCTTTCAGAGACTTGAGACAGGTAAGTAACACTTTGAAAACCTCATGGCATGAACATACAAATTTGAGGGAAGCTGCTCTTCCCAGTTTCTGCTGCACAGGGCTCTCCAAGAGCAAAACAGTTTAGTTTGGTTTTGAAGGTTAAACTTGCAATAGTCACTGTATTCACTGAAAAACAAATTTTAAATTTACCTTTTCTGTAATGCTCCATGGCATTTTTGGTAGGAAATTAAGAACAGCCTGAGAGAAAGGTTGATGGGGCACATCATGTTCAAGCAAAAGAACTTCTGTCTCAGTCTCTTTATCCCCAGCAGTTCCCAAGTTCTTTACAAAATGACCCTAAGAAACAATATAGGTATGTAGCTTACTGCATATCTTGGATAGGGTTGTCCAAACAAACAAAACAAAAACAAAACCTTGAGATAATAGCACCTTAGACTATTAAACAGTTACCCCATATACAGAGTGTCATTCTCCCCTCAGCTCTATTAGCTTGGAGGTCCACTAGTATGCCATCTGCAATCTACATATTTCCCCAGAACTGTTTCCCCTTCCTGATCAAAAACATGCAATTTGAAAGACAATTCCTTCCACACCTGAAAAGTCAGAATGACCTTCCTCACTTTTGATATGCATTGACCACCCAGCAATCAGCATCTTTTTTTCTACTGTTTGTTTGTTTGCTACCCCAGGGAATTTCCCTCCCCTGCCCTCTTCTCCCCCTTTACAAGTGTTTAGTAGGCTGTGATTACTTTAACTGCTCAGACCTGAAGAAAAATGTTGTACATTATTTTATGTAACTCTACCCCAACCATGCAGTTGGTCCAATAAAGAATATCATCCTAAAAATTCTCACGTAATTCCTGGACCATCATGGCCACAATATCACTCTGACATTACCCTTCCATTTAAAGAAATTTGACCCCACTCCTAAATTTGACCTGACATGTCAAAAAGTCCACTGTATTCTTTATGCAGCAATGGTAATCTTTCAACAGTGGCTAATAATTTTGCTTCAAAATTCTGATTCCTACACTCAAAATTCAGTCTGATTGGTATAGAAACTTAGAGGAACTTCATATACCTAAATGAAGCACCTCAATCCAAAAATAATTAGAAATAACTTTCACTTGGGAGTTATGGGTTAGTAGCAGCTGGAAATGTCCACCTCTTCTGTAAAAGCTAGCCCTTTTAAAAAGCACCCATGACTGAGAAGTCTTGTTTCAGTTCCTTTACAAAATATTATGACTTAAAAAAAAAGTAACTTCATCAGTTATCACTGCTAAAGTATGTGAAACTTATTATTTATTGTAAATTATCTACCATAATACTATTATTAGTACATCCAAGTTAAAACTAGTATTTTATAAAATGCAAGTGGATACATAATAGAAAAAAAAAAAAAATTTTGTATTTTAAACTCACATTAGGATACCTGGAATTTCTAGGCCAACCGTCAATAGCAACAATAATTCTTTGTCCTTCTAACGTGGAAGCTTGTCTGGTTTCTATTCGAATTCGAGGGATTCTGCGATCGGCTGGTGTAAACAGATGCCGTCTTGCCTGTAAGCAAGGAAAGGAGGAAAAGGAATAACTATTTTGCTCAAAAAAAAAAAAAAAAAAAAATTGCACACTAACAACAAACAAAAGATCTGCCTACCTCTTTTATCTGTGATTTGGAAAGCATGCCGCAAAGTGGTCTCCAGTTTCTTTTTATAATACCAACTACTCTTCCTGTTGGTCTTGACATGTTCTTATTTATGGAAGTCTTGAGCTGATGTTTAAAAACATGAAATTATATTTGAATTCATGATCCTGATATGTATAACTACAATATGCAGTCTAACTGAAGCTTCGGAGTTAAACAATTTTATCAGTCTGTGTAATGGTCAAACTCTACTATGACATCATAAACAGAACAAGATCTTCTCCCACTCCACATCCTTTATACCTCTTAAATGTCTGGCTAGTGTGACAATTTTCTCGTGGATCAAAACAAGTTTTCACCCTAAATTTAAAGATATGACACAAACAAGATGCAAAGAGAAAACAAAAACTGTGAAGCAGGGTTGTGCACAGAAACACCCTTGAAATCCAGTGACAGTCAATTCACAAAACTTACAGAAGGGTGTCTCAAGTTCAAAAAGGCTGAGAACCACTGCGTTAAAAGACTATTGTTTGTCACAATGTTAGTCTTTGCCCTTTTCAAGCAAATACTGATGTATTGGTTGTAGACTTATATTATCTAGACACACATGCACTTTACATAAATAAACTTCTTTTTCTTTTCATCCATACACACATAAGAAAAGAAAAAGAAATGTAGATCCTTTGGTTTACCAGGCCATAAATTTGAAGAAAGCTTTTATGAAAAATTTAATTAGGAATATACAAAGAAGAAAGCATGTTTCCAATGCTTAGCAACACTGTGGTCGTCATGATTCTGAACACTAGGGCTGGCTGAAAACTGAGGTTCATTTACATAAAAAAAAAAATCACCCCTTTTGTGTGAAGCATGGAAATTTTCAACTGGTTCTACTGGACACATCTTTAGCACTGTCTGAAAACAAATTTTATTCCAAATGCACCAAAAACAGGAACACACAAAGAACAAAATGAGAAATATAATCTCAGTTTTTTCATACCATGTTTTCCTTTTCCTCTTCTTTTTCAGTATCTTCTTCATTTTGGCCCTCATCTTGCAGAACCACTGAGGATAGTGCTACCCAATCACTTTTTTCCAGCAACTCCACAGCAACAATATCTTCATGAACAGCTCGGTTTAAATGTTTAAGTCCTTGTATAATTATCTGAAAAAAATAAAGTAAAATAAAAATCAAACATGCCTTGAATGTTAAGTCATGAAATGTTGAAGGCAACCCTTAGAAGTCCTCCTGCAAGTAGTAGATCAAGGCTCCTCAGTATCAGGCACAGCACATACAGCAAACATATGATAGAAAAGGACGTTTCTGACCCAAATGAGTAATAACTCATTGCGACAATAATTATTACTTTTCTTTCATCCAACATGCCTTTCAATTTTCTAGGATTCTCCCTTCATGCATAGGTTTGTATGAAAAGATTCATTATTAATTTTTAGTCTCCTGCTGAGGGCTTGAATGTCTTCTACATACTTTAAGTGCAAATCATGTGAATTATATGGCTTTCAATATAGTCAAAATGATTTGACGACGGCAACTATTCTGCACACATCCATAAGAGTACTTCATGCATAGCTCCTTGTCTTACGCAGGTGAACTACAACAACAGTCAATTAAAAGGAACCTTTTAGATTAAAAAAAGAATTAGACTAATGATAGAGAAAACCAGGTGGAAAAAACAGCCTCACATGCACATTTTTCATCAAAAAGTAAATAAAGAAGCCATTGATGATACTTAAAATAAATGAGGAAAAAAAAATCTAACTTAATGACAATGGGGTAATCAAGATTAGTTCCACTTTATATAAAAGAGATTCATAATCGTTTAGAGCTCCAGTATGAAACTAGAGACAGGCCTGTTGAAAGTCTCCAGGTTAGAGTCAGATGCAAGAGCAGCATAGGTGATGCTGTGGTGGGTATGTTCTACAGACCACCAGCCAGCTTCAAACAGCTAGCAGAAGTTTCCAGATCACAGGCCCTGGTTCTCATGGGGAACTTTAATCACCCTGACATCTGCTGGGACAGCAACACAGCAGTGCACAGTACTCCAGGAAGTTTTTAGAAGAATGTTGGGGACAACTTCCTGGTGCAAGTGTTGGAGACATACTAAGGTCTGTGCTTTTCTTGACCTGCTGCTCACAAACAGGAAAAAGCTGGTGGGGAATGTAGGAATGGATGCAAATTTGGGCAGCAGTGACTACGAGATATTTGAGTTTAGGATCCTGAGAAAAGAAAGGAAGAATAGCAGAGTAAGGACCCTGGACTAAAGAAAAACAGACCAACTCACTCAGGGGACTGATGGACAAGATCCTCTGGGAGGCCAGTCTGAGGGAGAAAGGAGTCTAGGAAAGCTGGCTGCAGTTTAAAGAAACGTTACTGAGGTGTAGGAATGAGCCATCCCGATGTGAAGGAAGACTACCAAGTATGGCAGCATTTCAGAACACAGTGGGGTCACATGGCTCATCTACGTAAATCCTCAAAGCTAAGGAAGATTTAAGCACATTTCAAAACATGACATCAAAATGAAAAACTTACTTCTTTGTTCTCTTCAGCATCTCCATGAACCCATACTGTAGCTTCAAGATAATTCTCTCTACTGGCTCTGAAAGTTCCTTGAAGGAAAGTGCCAGATTTTATGCCTTGCTGCAGCTTGCTAAGGGGAAGATGCTCTGGAAAAATTACTCTTGCATTTTCAATTTCATTCTGTTGATAAAAAATTCAGTTAGTTGTTGGCTCACTGAAATCAGTTATCATAAATCTAAGCCTATCAACCCCAAATTCAGGCTACCAAATTCTAGTCCAAAAGCCAGACACAACAATTTGCTGACATAGCAATCCAGATTCACATGCTGGATAATATTATAAACTACATTAGTGCCTCAAGTGGATGCATAAAAAAGAGGCAGCTGAAACCAACTCATACTGGAAGTTCCTATCTGCCAGCAGATGTATACCAAAGATACAAACTATGCGCATGTCCAGATGAGCAGGAATGTGTGTTTCCCTGGGGACAAGCAGCAGTGGCACACCTTGTGCAAACCCTATGATCACAACATTGTAAGATAAATCAGGTTCCTCAATTTTTAAACTGGCACTAGTAGTTCCTGCACTTAAGTGCGACATAATCATACTCCAAACCTTTTACATTGTAAGCTCTTAGAGAAAA
Source organism: Crocodylus porosus (assembly GCF_001723895.1). Classification (NCBI taxonomy): domain Eukaryota; kingdom Metazoa; phylum Chordata; order Crocodylia; family Crocodylidae; genus Crocodylus; species Crocodylus porosus. Next base: position 129,475,926 of record NW_017728906.1, on the reverse strand, counting down.
GAAGAAACAACATACCTCTGCATCAGATATGCAAGCAAGACGATCTACGAGATCAGGATTAGCTATCAGGCTCTTAACATACTCTTCACCTATAAAAATGCACATAAAGATATGTAATTATAGAGACATCAGTAGAATTTTTATGTCCGGAACAATTCAAACACTTCATTTAATTGAGCTTACATGTATAAGCAGTTATCCCTTCTTCTAGAGCCTTCTCTTTATTTTTTCTGTCATTTGTTAGAAAGATAACTTGTATCTTCTCCTCGGTATTCATTTTCTTTAGATGTTCGTTGTACCATTTTACTGCTACTCTGATGGCTCTATCATTGCGGTCATTAGAACTTTCCCCTTGCTCTTGTTCTATATAAGTTTCTCTGTAAAATAAGAATAAAAATTTCCAAAGCCTTGTCACCACTTAAAAAAAAAATATCAGAGTAGAACAAGTTGAAGAGTGTGACGCCTCATGAATCACACTGTTACTGTTAATATCTATAACATACCTAACAATTTTGAAATTGGAGGAAGACAGTAACAATTCCAACAGTCTTGCCACTGAAAATTAAGATGGATACTAAGGAACTCCAGATGAATTTCATGAATTTAGTTAACTGAGCGACATGACTGCAGATAATTAGCATAGATGCATACAGCATAATGAACTCCAGAAATAGGACTGGAATTTACTTTGGAGCGTGAATAAGTCCAAAAAAGGGCTGTGTGAAATTTTAGCTGCCGTTTCGTTTTGGATTCGGACATTTCAACGGTCGAAACACCAAATCCAAAATGAAACACAGGGCTCTGAAACATTTCAGAAATTTTCCAAAATGTTTTGGATGTTTCAGAGGCAAACTTGCAGGGAAAGAGGGAGGGGGAAGAGGGACTGCTCCAATACTGACACCGGTAGTTGGTGGCCAGTGACAACGATCCGTCCCTAAGGTCCCTTCCAATCCCACTGCTGGGGAAATGCTCAGGTCCCCAAACATTTCCCCAGTTTCCAGTTTGATTTCCCAGCACCTCAATCTTTCCCCCAGCTCCTCCCAGTGAGCACGGCCCCCAAACGATGCGGGATGACAGCAGGCTGCTGCTGCCAGCTGGTGATGGGGAAATAGCTTAGAGCTGCCACCATCTGGCGGCAGCAGCCAGCTGAAACCCCACAGGCAGATCCAGGGGCCGTGCTCCCTGGGAAGAGCTAAGGGAGATGATCAGAGCTGGGGAAATCGAATTGGGAGCTCTGGCTAACAAGTGGATCTGCCCCAGCTCCCGGACAGCAGGCAGCACCCTGCCAAGCCGTGCTGAGCCCTGCGATGGTATGGGTGCCACATGGGGGTATATCCCTGCTGCCCTATGCTGCATGGGGGTGCTCTGCCATAGGTGCCCAGAGGCCCCAGTTGTGACTGTCAGAGCTGGTGAGCGCGGGGCTTTTTTGTTTTTTTAAAGCTCTGCACATCCGCCGAGCACTGGGAAGAACCCAGTACTGGCACTGGCCCCAGCTGTCAGCCTCCCGTCATCCTGTATGTAGACCTGGGGGCCTGCACCACCTGGGAGGGCTGCAAGGCTGTGCCAGACTTGTTACCTGTCAGCTCCATGTTCTTGGGGAACCCTGACACAGGACACAGACTGTCTGACTCACAAAGACTCATCCCCCCCAACCTAAACAGAAAACCTGAAGCAGAGACTGCAGTAAATTCTGGGATCAATGAAGCAGGGGAGCACTGCATGATGGGGAAGCTGTGTTCCAAATGCTAATCAACCCTTACACCCAGCTCAGCATTTATCAAACCAGTTTTAATCTGGATTTACAAAGGACTTTCCCCCCCCCACACACACACACAACTCTAAGCAAAAGTAAGTTTAATAGGCATCTTGGGCCGTACATTCCCCGGTCACACTATGAGAGGCCTATGTAAACTTAATTGGCTAAAACTCGGTTGCCAGGTTAGGGAATTCTGAGGCAACAGACCGAGTCAGGGGGTATGGGCAACATTTGAACAATGGTACAGGATTCATCACAGCGTCCAGCCCGTTGGAGCCCTGACCACAAGTGTTGTCATACTTTTCCCGAGACGACTGGTGGAAGTC
>NW_017728906.1:129460833-129473744 GCF_001723895.1 Crocodylus porosus | reverse complement strand
CCACTGGGGGGTGAGGGCTTGCAGAAGGGAGAGATACAGCTCCGTATGAAAACACAAGTAGCACATTGATAGAATTACCAAGACCCTAGCCCTAATAAATGAGCACACCCCAAAGTAGCGGGCAAATCTGGTAACAGACTCCTCTGGGGGGAGCAGGCCCCTGGATCTGCATGTGGGATAACAGCATGCTGCCGCTGCCAACAAGTGATACTAGCTTTGCTTTGAACAGTTTGAGGTGTAGTTTCCCAGAAACCCCTGCATCTATCTCCTTGAAACCTGGCAGGCTTCGTGGCCTCGGAAGGGGCTACCATTCTTGCAACTTTCATCAGAATCAGGCAAGAAATGACAAAGTTATAGACAGTTTTGTGACTCTCCATTATAGTCTATGGCTGAAACACCATCAAAATTCCAAAACAGCTCCAAAACAGTTTTGGCCAAAACAAAACAGAACAGTGATTTGAAACACCAAAACAAATCACTGTCCCTCCGAACTGCTGAATCCGAAACAAAACGAAACAAAACAGACATTTAAAATATAAAAATGTATTTCCCCAGTTTTCAGCCTGCAGAATGGTAATAATACTTCCTCCCAAAAGAGAAAGTTTATCACAATGAAAGAGGCTGAGTTTTGAGAAAAGAACCACTGCCATTCTTGTGATCTGGTGCCTGATATATATATTTGATCACTGAATTTATGTGCTACACTTCTTAACAAAGAAATAATATTAATTATTATTCTCAGTTCATCGCTGCCTACAGGCTACCAGAATACAAAACAATCCATAGAGCATCCCATAATATTTACAGGCACATGCATTATTTTTTCTTAAAAACACAAGTAAGAGAGCATAAATAATTATGCTGAGTTGCAGCAAACAGTATTAAATATCCTCTAAATGGGATATAAAAACAACCCAAGGGATTCAACAGTTTGTGCTATTATTAAATTACCTAGCTTTGCAAAGAAATTAGCTTTTTTGGGCCTGAGCAGGAGCAGGAAGCTATTAAAATCCATGGGTCTAATTTCAGCAGGCTTTGGGCCTGGACCTCGGTAACTGAGAAAAACAACTCATTTACATTTTGTGCTACCTTTTATCCAGAAGGATAGCAAGATGCCTTACAAACCTCACATAATATTTATAAACATTTTAGTGAGGTGTAAAGTGAGTCTAATACTCATAGAAGCAAAATGTACTAATTATTTAGTACAGAGGTATAGCAAGCTCTTTTAGTGCCCAGGGCAAACTGAAGAGTGGGGAGTAGGTGGAGGAGTTAAGGGTCTCAGCAGCTGCGGAGAGAGAAGCCAACAAGGAGTGGGGCGGGGGCAGCTTTAAGGTTTTGGCAGTTTTCATGGAAGGTGCCACCCCAGTGAAGTTATTACATCTTGTCTACTCCTATGTAGGCCCTACCAAATGTCATGACAAGCAAAAAAATAAAAAAAAACCTCACAGAATCAAGATTCTGCACTTGACCAATATGCAAAGTGCTGACAATGGCTACAATATAAGCAACAGGCAAAAAAAATAGGACCAAGCACTATGTTATGCAGTTAAGTAAATTATCCAGTTAAGTGAATTACCCAGTTTGCATGTAAATAGATTATACTGAAAAACATTATACTACGCATGAAAGAAAAATAAAGAAACTGATTTTTAGTTCATGCTTCTAAAGCTTTAAAAAAAGTCAGATATTTTGTGTCATTTGTAATGGCAATGCAAAATATCAGTTTTGGGGCAGAGATGTAGGAGAAAAAGGTTCTGGTGGCATAACAAATGTGCACATTGATAAAGCAGAAAAACACCAGGTGAGGTTTCCATGCCATGGGTCCAGACTGAAGGGCCAATCAACTGCCAAAAAACACAAATTCAGGTAGCAAGTTAGAAAATAATAAAGCTGGAAGTTCCATGTTCAAAACCAATCTTTTCTGTTTGGAAAATATCATTCTGCAGAAACCTCATTTATCAAGGGACAAATGTATCTAAGAGACTCCAAAACCATTTGACTTTTAGCCTTATGCATCTTTTAAGCAGTTCTCACCTGATGAAACTACACCTGCCCTTTTAGTAATGCAGGGGTGCTTGATCTTTTGGCTCTGAAGCCAAATAAATACTGTGGAGCTGGTCCATGGGCCAGACTGGACCATGTGTTTCAGGTGCAGACCCACATTGCTCTTTATGCCTGGATCAGGCTCTGCGCAGCCTGGCTGGTCCCTGCATGCTAGGATCAGGTCCTGAGGGCCCACACACTGCAAATCAGGCCCCATGCATTTCAGCATGTCAAGACCAGGCCCTAGATAGGCTTGCCTTGACCCCCACAAGCTGGTATTGGGGCTCCAGGGATTGATCCTGGCACAGGGCCCATATGCTGGGATCAAGCCCCATACTGCCATCCACTCCAGTATGCCCATACCAGGTCCATCGTAGCCTCTGCTCGTCTCCCACAAGCAAATTAAGTAGGTCCCTAATTATATACAGGTATAGGTAGGGACAACTGGAACTCACATAGGAAATATGCTGCGCACTAGCTCCTTTAATCTTGCAGTTTACCCTACCTGCTAGGGCTGAGCCTCCTGTGCTGGCATCCTGACACAGTCTACTGCACTGTGCCCAATCCCTAGGGCCCTATGCACACAGACTGGGCCCCACACAGTCCTCACCCTTCCACCATACCCTGTGTGGCCTCGGTTTGGCCCCCAGGTGCTGGGATCAGTCCCCGAAACCCCATTAGGCCCTGCACAGATCAGTCTGGGCCCCATAATCCTGGGATATGGGCCCTGTGCCCCTCCAAGCCAGCAGCAGGGGCTGAAATCTGGCAGTCCCCTCCTCATCTCCACTGCCAAGTTTCCTGAGGTGCGAGAAGCCCTACCACCACCGCTGCCTGCTAGAGCTCCAGCACCTCTGCCCCAGCGCAGCTTTGCAGCCCCCCCCCAGGCAAGATTCTGTGTCATGTGAAAGCAATAATATATATCCATTTTGGGGCAGAGATGTGGGAGAAAGAGGTTCTGGCAGCACTGCAAACAAGAAAAAAACCCCACAGGGTGAGGTTTCCATGCAGGGCCCAGACTGAAGGACCCATCAACAGTCAAAGAACCCAATCCAGTGGCAAAAAACGATACCAACTGTTGCCTGCACAAGCGACACGGGACAGCGCGGGCCCGCCTCACCGGTGATGCTCGTTGGTGAAGGAGTAGAAGTGCTTGTCGGGGCTGGCCAGAAGGTCGCGCAGGCGCTTGTAGACCGGGGCGCTGCGGGCGCGCACCTCCTGCAGCACCGTCTGCAGCAGCACCACGTTGCGGATCGCCGCATCCTCCACGATGTCGATCTGCGGTGGTAGGGAAGACGGGGCGGGTCAGGACGCGTCACCTCACCGCGCCGCCCCGGGGAGGAAGAGCGGGGTTGGGGGGAGGAGTACCTGGTGCAGCAGGAGGTTGGTGTCGGGCACCAGGTAGTGCGGCGCGCTGCAGAGGCTGCTGGCGGCGCCAGGCTCGGGCTGCAGGCAGGCGGCGCCGGACGGCGGCGGCACGCACAGCGAGCAGGCGGCCGCGCCGCAAGCGATGTCGTCGCGCAGGTAGTGCTCGCGCACCACCTTGCGCACGGCCCCCGCGCGCGTGCGGTGCAGGAACGTCCGCGAGGTCAACATCTCACTCGCCAGGCCGAGCGACGGGGCCGCCAGCAACACCAACTTGGCCCACGCCACAACTCGTCCTAGAGCGCTCCGGAACCGGAAGGAAGCCCGCGGGCGCTCCCGGCATGCAGCGCGGATGAGGCGGGAGCGAGGCTGCGAGCAGTGTTGCCGTGGCGACAGTGGGCAACGCTGAGTCGTGGCGGAGGTGAGTGTGGGGGACAGGGCGGGTCTCTCTGCATCTGAGCGGCGCCAAGCCCCCTCCCTCACCTCCCGCTGGGGGATGGTCCCGAGTGACCCAATGGGGAGCGGGGCCCGGGATGAGTGTGAGGGTCAGCGCTAGCCGCACTGCGCTTGCGCAGCTGCAACCCCCATCTTTTGCCCTCCCAGGGACCGCCTCAGTGGGCCCAATGGGAGCCGAGGGGAGAGGTCCCCGCAGCGGGGGGGGCAGTGCTTTGACCTTGGCCTTTCCCTCCCCAGGCCCTGGTTGGCAGTTGAGCCACCCCCTGCCACGGGGGCGGAGGGCGATGTCGCGGCCGGGCACCAAGGAACCGCGGGTGATGAATGTGTCCAGTTCCCTGGAGTTGGAAGACATCAGCTTGGAGACCACAGTGCCCACGGATGACCTGTCCTCCTCGGAAGAGAGGGGCAGTGGTGGGAAGGTCACGAGGCAGCTGCTGGAGCGCAAGGAGCTGCTGCACCGTTTGCAGGTGCTGAAGATTGAGCTGTCGCAGAAAAACCTTATGCTGGACAACCTGAAGGTGGAGTACCTGACCAAGGTGAGTGCAGCCCCTTGCTTGCCACCACTGGTGCCCGGATAGTAGAGCAAAAAGAGCGTTGGATGTGATCGTCATTGTTGTGGCAAGGCTTGAGCAGCTTTTGGTTGCTGAACAGCTTTGGTTCTTGTAACGCAACGGTGATCAACTTCTGGCCTGTGGAGTGGTGGTATGCGGCTTGGGCTGTCCGCGGGTCAGAAACTTTGCTGACGGGGGAGCAGGGACAAGTAATCCTGCCACCTTCGCCTTCTGCCAAATTCCTAAGCCCTGCACAACCAAGTAGGGACCAGGCCATGCCCCTTTCTTCCCCCTGCACATCTGCATCGAGGCTAGGCTGTGCTGTGCCTCCTTAGCTCCTCCCCACCACATGGCTGGGTTGGGGCCCGTCTGTGTCTTCTTATTGCCTTCCCCCCTGCAGTTGGATTAGAGCCAGGCCGTGCCTCTTTGCTCCTATGCAGCTGCATTGAGGCAAAATTCAGCCCTGCCTCACTGCCCCACATACCAAATCAGGCCCACCAGCGGGATCCAGCCTGCAGACAGATTGAGCACCATCTGTCTGGCCTAAGGGGACAGAAAAGGTCTGGCACCACTGTTCTCACTGAAATCAGGATAGGTACAGCAGAAAAGGCATGGGTGTCAGTTCTGTCTTTCTGTGTGCTTCAGCCATTCATGGATTTCTACTACCAAAAGAAGAAGACATCTTCACTCATAAATTAATATTTTTAGTATTAGAAATTGTTAGAGGGTTGTGCTTATTTCAGCTCTCACAAGATCCCTGCAAGCTAAATGCTAAAATGTTATTTCTGTTATTAAAGAGTAAAGAAGATGGGGGAGCTGAAGTGAGGAGAATTAACTGCTGTATGATTAGTACAGCAATTAGCCAGTTAAGTGAATTGCCCAGTTTCCAGCCCCTTTGTAAGTGGACTATACTGGAGACTATAGTTAGAGAGGAGGTTAGGACTTGAGAATCCTGGGCTTTTTGTTTTGCATTTATTAAAGTTTGAGGTGGGGAAAAGATTCACCCTCCAAAGACTCTAACCTCTTCAGGTCAAGTAATTTATTATTAATCTCTCAGCACACCCTATGCTATATAGATTTATTGTTATAATGGGGGATAATCAGGCAATATATGGGAGAGGATTGAGAAATACTGACAGTGGAGTAGACTGGGGCTGTCAAACCAACTGCAACTGAGGGGTTAACATTTCACCTATATACTCCTGCCCAGATGCCACTTCACATCTTACAGTGGTAGCCAGGTTCTCTTCCTTCTCCAGTTTCTGGCTCCTGCCCCTGCTGCTGGCACAGTGAGAAGGAGGCCCGACTGCATGTGTTATGTGCAGGGTAGGGGAGGGAGCAGGATCATCTCAGCTAAAGAGGGAGGGGAGCCAAGTTGCCAGTGCTGTGTGGGGCAGGCAGGATGCCCATATCTGCACACCTGGGCAAGCGCTGGGAGTGCTGTGCATGCTAACCTGTGCTCAGCACATGTGGCTGGCAAGTGGAAGCTGGGTTGTACGCACAACAGTGGAGAGCTGAGCTGCACGCACAGCATCAGGGGCCTAGGGGAACAGCCCCCTAGCTCCCCAGTAGTTGAATTGGCCTGAAGTAGGCCACTGAGTGGTCTGAATTACAGCAAGCTGTAACCTGTCCTGCCTCCTGTTTCCTGGAAGTGCAAGATGGAAAAAGACAAAAGGTCTTACTCCGTTTGTGTGCATTCTTAATACTGCTACCTTCCTGGTGTTATTTGCACTTGTTTGTCAAGCTGAATTTAGGCTTGATCATGCAGTTTGATTTGAGAAGGCAAATGTCTCCCCCTGCACAGCTCCAGTTGTGGAATCTTGAAACATTTCTTTGTAGGTTCTTTGGGGCAGGGATGGTTTCTTGTTTTGTTGAGGTACTTAACAGATTCTTTGAATTCTCATGAAATGATCTTGATTCATTTAGGTCTGTATCATTTTTCCCTCTAAATCCTTTAAAGAAAATAGGACTATTTTTTTTCCTGTGAGGAAAATGACCTGTTTTTATATGTTTTTATCCATATTTAGATTGAAGAGCTAGAAGAGAAGCTGAATGATGCTATCCATCAGAAACAGCTGTTGTCTTTACGATTAGATAGCCAATTGGCATTGCAGCAAGAAGATGCCAGGTATGATGGAAAAATAAACAGATCTCAATGAGATGTACTACAGTGATATGCAACAAAGGGCCTGTTACCGGCTCCTTTGCCATGGCAACACCACACGCACAGCAGGGGCCTGAGAACCGGGGCTGCCATGGAGATGTTGGGCTGCATGCAGGTGGGGTAAGGCGCCGTGTGAGACTCATTCCATTCTACCAAGCACTGGGTACCTTTACAAAACCAGCTTCTCCCTGATGGCCTTGGGAAGTTGACTGCACGGGGCCTGCAGGCGCTGAAGCAGTGGCATGCTCTGGGGCTCCAAATGCACCTGGCACCTCTGTCCACATGCAAGTCTACCCTACCTGCCCAGGACTGCAGCGCAAGCTGCACAGGGAGTGGGGCTTTGGGTAGGAGCTGCGGGTGAGGGGTGACATGGGAATAAGCAGTCACCACCTTTCTCATTGAGGGTCAGAGCACGCAGGATGTGTGTGTGTGTGTTTAAATGCAAAACAAACAGAAAAAGGTTTATTTATGTCAGTAGTTTACAATCCCTTGCACTATTGCTAAATATTGGTTATCAGATCAGCATTGGCCGATATGGTTGGCTTCATAGTTTCATAGTACGGTTGGAAGGGACCTAAGCAGATCATCGAGTCCGACCCCCTGCCATGGCAGGAAAGAGTACTGCGGTCAAACGACCCCAGCAAGGTGATTGTCTAGCCTTGTCTTAAAGACCCGCAAGGTAAGAGCCAGTACCACTTTGCTTGGAAGTAGGTTCCGGATCCTAGCCGCCCTGACCGTGAAGTAGTGCCTCCTGATGTCTAATCTGAATTTACCCTCTGCCAGCTTGTGACCGCTATTTCTAGTCACTCCTGGTAGTGCTCAGGGGAATAGAGACTCCCCTAATGCCTGCTGGTCCCCTCTGACTAGTTTGTAACAGGCCACTAGAACCCCCTCAGCCTTCTCTTGTGGAGGCTGAACAGGTTCAGGGCCCGTAGCCTCTCCTCGTAAGGCCTGCTGCCCCCAATCATGCAAGTGGCCCTCCTCTGGACCCTCTCCATGTTGTCCACATTCCTCTTGAAGTGCGACACCCAGAACTGGATGCAGTACTCCAGCTGTGGCCTGACCAGTGCCGCATAGTGGTGGGGGGATCACCTCCTTGGACCTGCTTGAGATGCATCTGTGGATGCATGTTAAGGTGTGGTTTTCCTTCCTAACTGCATTCCCACACTGCCGGCCCATGTTCATCTTGGAGTCAATGATGACTCCAAGATCCTGTACTGATGAGAAGGGAGTTCCCCAGCTTGTAGGTATGGTGCTGGTTCTTCCTCCCCAGGTGCATCACCTTGCATTTGTCAGTGTTGAATCGCATCCTATTCTCATCTGTCCACCCCTGTAACCTGTCTACGTCTGATTGTAGCCTATTCCTTCCTTCCAGCGTGCCCACATCCCCCCACATCTTAGTGTCATCAGCAGATTTGAACAGGGTGCTTTTTACCCCTTCGTCCAAGTCACTGATGAAGATGTTGAACAGTGCGGGCCGGAGGACCAAGCCCTGTCGAACCCCACTGCCCACATCCCTCCAAGTCGAAAACGACCCATCCACTACCAACCTCTGGGTACCGCCCTCCAGCCACTTGGCAACCCATTTGACTGTGTAGGTGTCGACACCACAGTCCCCCAGTTTTTTAATGAGAACGGGGTGAGAGACAGTGTCGAAGGCCTTCCGGAAGTCCAGAAAGACTACGTCTACTGCTACCCCTGCATCTAAGGATTTAGTGACCTGGTCATAGAAGGCCACCAGGTTGGTGTGACAGGACCTTCCTCTAATGAACCCGTGTTCATTGCTGCTAAGCATAATCTCCCCTGCTGGCCCCTTGTGGACATGTGCCAGAATAATTCTCTCAAAAAGCTTACCCAGGATTGAGGTAAGACTAACTGGCCTATAGTTTCCTGGGTCCTCTTTCCTCCCTTTTTCAAAGATGGGAACCATATTGGCCCTCTTCCAGTCCTCTAGCACCACACCAGAGCACTACGAGTGCTCATAAAGCCATGCCAGGGGTCCCGCAATGACTTCAGCTAATTCCCTCAGCACTCTGGGGTGGAGATTGTCCGGACCAGCTGATTTAAATACATTCAGTCCCTCAAGAAGTTCCCTGACTAGATCCTCACTGACTCTTGGCCTAGATGCGCCTCCCCTGGGGCCTGAGGGGGACCCAGCAGGGGGCTGATCCAGTCCCTGCTCAGGAAAATGGAGGCAAAGAAGTCATTAAATATGTTAGCTTTGTCGTCTGGTGTGACAACCAAATTTCCTAGCGTGTCGTGCAAGAGCTCCACGTTACCGATACCTTCTTTTTACCCGCTATGTATTTAAAAAAGGACTTCTTGTTGTCCTTGATCTAGGTAGCTAGTCCCAGTTCCATCTCTGCCTTGGCCTTCCTGACTGCACCCCTGCATTCCCGAGCAACCACAGTATAGTCCTCCCTGGTGATGACCCCTCCCTTCCATTGGGTGTGCGCTTCCCTTTTAGCTAGGAGACATTCTCGGATGCTTCTGGTGAGTCATGGGGGCTTTTGCACCCTCCTGCTCCCTTTGATCTGTGTTGGGATTACCTCCCTTTGGGCTTGGAGGATCGTCTCCTTAAGGAGCGACCACTGTCCTTGGACACCTTGGCTCCCCTCCCCTCCGGGACCTCAGTGCCTCCCTGACTATTCTCCTTAACTCATTGACATCCACCCTCCTGAAATCTAGGGCTGCTGCCTTGCTGCAGGCCTTTTCCACCTTGCGCTGGATGGTGAAGTCCAGCAGGCGATGATCGCTGTCGTCCAGGTGGTCAAGCACCCGCAGCCCCCTCACCAGGTCATCACCCGTGGCCAGCACCAGGTCCAACAAGGCATCTCCCCTGGTGGGGCTGTGCACCTCCTGGGTTAGATGGAGGTCCTGCATTTTGGCTAGGAACCTATGTGAGCGGTCAGACCTGGCTGACTGCTCTTCCCAGCAGAAGTTCGGAATGTTCAGGTCACCCATGATGACCACATCCTTTGACCTAACTAACTCCGTGAGCTGACTTAAAATTTCTGATCTAGCTCTTCCCCTTGGTTGGGTGGTCTGTAGTAGCCCCCCAACGTTAAGTCTCTTTCCCCTTGGCTGCCTTGTATTCTAACCCAGAGCACTTCAGTGTGCCCCTTCTCTGACTCTGTGCTACTTGATGAGGATGTGTGTTCCTCCTTAATGTAGAGTGCCACACCCCCACCTTTCCTTCCTGTCCTGTCCCTCCTGCCTTTGATATTCACCACGTTTCACGCCCCACTATGTCTGGGTTGGTGTCGGCTAGCAGGAGGGTAAGTTCCTTCTGCTTGTTACGCATACTGCGAGCTTTTGTGTAGAGGATTTTGAGGCCTCCTGAGGCTGTGTGCACAGGCCCCCTATTCTCAGCATTGCCCTGGCCCCTGTAGCTTACCTGTGTATATGTTCCGTTCGTCAGTCTAGGGTGGGCTGTACTTGTGGGTGCTGCTTGGTTTAGCGGTTCAAGGCTTCCACCACCCTCATCTTCCCCTTCCCCTAATAAGCCTAGTTTAAAGCCCGTCAGACGAGATCTGCTAACCTAGAAGAGAACGCACACTTACCTTTAGGGAAAAGTTGGAGCCCATCCTGTCTCTCGTCGTGGTGTGCGGGTCATTTTCAAGGAAGCCAAAGCCTGCCTCAAGACACCATTCCTGAAGCCGCCAGTTGGTCTCTGTGACGCACATCTCATGCCGTCTTCCATGTCTGCTCACTGGTAGGACAGAAGAGAATACCACCCGTGCACCTATTTCCTTCAGCACGCCCCCCAGAGAGTGGTAGTCCGCCATCAGGTGATCAGGGCTTCTGGCCGCATTATTAGTACCCACATGGATTAGGACCATGGGGTAGTAATCGGTGGGCTGGATCATGGCCTGGATCATCCCCGTCACATCCTGAATCTTTGCTCCGGGCAGGCAGTAGATTTCGTGTGTCGCGGGGTCCTGGTGACAGATGGGGCCCTCTGTACCTCTCAGGATGGAGTCACATATGACAATCACTCAATGCTTCCTTCTTCAGAACTGCTTAGCTCTTTTGGCCTGTTTGGAGCGTGTGGAGTTGCCTCCTCTCCAGTTGTCTCCTCTCCTTCCTTCTCCTCCAGTGTTGCTAGGGCCTCGTACCTGTTCTCCAGCCAGACTGGAGGAACTCTGGTACTGCTGTGTTACAAGCAGCCCTGGTTAATCATCAGTTATTGTTATTGGTGCACCTCTACTGGAATTCATCTTGGAAGTGCACTGTGTGGCACTTTTTTTAATCTTGCAGTTTTCCCAAATGCACCCCCTTGCCTTTGCCACTTGCTCTTGATGGTGAGGAGGCAAAAACCAGTTTTAAATATGCTGCGGTTTTTGCCTCCCATCTTGTCAGCAGCAAGTAGCAGAGAGACCAGGTCCCCTCTTCCAGTTGTCAGCAGGAGGCAAAAACTGTGTTACATTTAAAACTATGGTTTTCACATCCCCTCCGATCAGGGATAGATGTCAGGGCCCCTCCGACAGTCAGCAGCGGGGGACAGCATGCGGGGGAAAGTGCAAAATTAAAGGAGCCACTGCTCAGTACACTTCTGGTAGTATGGGAAACAAGCAGGAGGAACTTACCCTCCTGCTAACAGACACCAACCTGGACATAATGGGGATCACTGAAACGTGGTGGGACTCAATGCATGACTAGGCGGTGAATGTCAAGAAAGGGACAGGATAGGAAGGAAAGGTGGGGCATGGCACTCTATATTAAGGAGGAATACACGTCCTCGTCAATTAGCAAAGAATCAGGAAGGGCAATCTGAAGTGCTTTGGGTTAGAATACAAGGCAGTCAAGGGGAAAGAGACTTAACGGTGGGGGGCTACTACAGACCACCCAACTAAGAGGAAAAGCTAGACCAGGAATTCTTAAGTCAGCTCACGGAGGTAGTTAGGTGAAAAGGGTGTGGTCTTTATGGGTGACCTGAACTTTCCAGATATCTGCTGGGAAAAGCAGTCAGCCAGGTGTGACCGCTCACGTAGGTTCCTAGCCAAAATGCAGAACTTCTATCTAACCCAGGAGGTGCACAGCCCCACCAGGGGAGACGCCTTTTTGGACCTGGTGCTGGCCACGGGAGATGATCTGGTGAGGGCGCTGTGGGTGCTCGACCACCTGGGGGACAGTGATAATCACCTGCTGGAATTCATGATCCAGCACAGGGTGGAAAAGGCCTACAGCAAGGCAGCAGCCCTAGATTTCAGGAGGGCAGACTTCATTGAGGTAAGGAGAATTGTCGGGGAAGCACTGAGGTCCCAGAGGGGAGGGGAACCAGGTGTCCAAGGAGAGTGGTCGCTCCTTAAGGAGATGATCCTCCAAGCCCAAAGGGAGGTAATCCCAACACGGATCAAAGGGAGCAGGAGGGCACATAAGCCCCCATGGCTCAACAAAAGCATCCGGGAATGTTTCTTAGCAAAAAGGGAGGCATACACCTAATGGAAGGGAGGGGTCATCACCAGGGAGGACTATACTGTGGTTGCTTGGGAATGCAGGGGTGCAGTCAGGAAGGCCAAGGCGGAGATGGAACTGGGACTAGCTTCCCGGATTAAGGACAACAAGAAGTCCTTTTTTAAATACATAGCGGGTAAAAAGAAGGTTCCGGGTAATGTGGGGCCCCTGCAGGACACGCTAGGAAATTTGGTCATCACACCAGACGACAAAGCCAACATGTTTAACGATTTCTTTGCCTCCATTTTCCTAAGCAGGGACCAGAACAGTCACCCCCCCACTGGGTCCCCCGCAGACCACAGGGAAGGCTCACCTAGGCCAAGGGTTAATGAGAAACTAGTTAGGGAACTTCTTGAGGGGCTGGGTGTATTCAAGCCGGTCCAGACAATCTCCACCCTAGAGTACTGAGGAAATTGGCTGAAGTCATTGCAGGACCCCTGGCACGGCTTTACAAGCACTCGTGGTGCTCTGGTGTGGTGCCAGAGGTCTGGAAGAGGGCCAATGTGGTTCCCATCTTTAAAAAGGGGAAGAAGGAGGACCTGGGAAACTATAGGCCAGTTAGCCTTACCTTGATCCTGGGCAAGCTTTTTGAAAAAATTGTTCCAGCGCATATCCACAAGGGGCCAGCAGGGGAGATTATGCTTAGGGGCAAAGAATATGGGTTCATTAGAGGCAGGCCCTGTCACACCAACCTGGTGGCCTTCTATGACCAGGTCACTAAATCCTTAGATGCAGGGGTAGCAGTGGACATAGTCTTTCTGGACTTTCGAAAGGCCTTCGACACTGTCTCTCACACCGTTCTCGTTAAAAAACTGGGGGACTGTGGTGTTGACACCTACACAGTCAAATGGGTCACCAGCTGGCTGGAGGGCCAC
>NW_017728906.1:129446559-129460733 GCF_001723895.1 Crocodylus porosus | reverse complement strand
GACCAGCAGGCACTGGAGAAGTCCCTGTTCCCCCGAGCATTGCCAGGAGTGACCAGGAATAACGGTCACAAGCTGGCAGAGGGTAGCTTTAGGCTGGATATCAGGAGGTGCTACTTTGTGGTCTGGACGGCGAGGATCTTCCAAGAGAAGTGGTGCTGGCTCCTACCCTGGGGGTCTTTAAGAGGAGGCTAGATGTACACCCTGCTGGGGTCATTTGACCCCAGTACTCTTTCCTGCCATGGCAGGGGGTCAGACTCACTGATCTACTCAGGTCCCTTCCAACCCTGGAAACTATGAAACTATGGTGTGAATTCCAGTGGTCCCTGGCTATAGGTGCCACCCTGCCTTGCCTTTTGCCTAACTTCAGGCTATCCTGGCTAACTACCTCTCATTGAAATTTGCAGTTTCTGACCTGCCTAAATCCAAACTTTATTTTGAAACTTGTCCAAATGGCATATTCAATTCCTTAATCTTCTGAAACATTACAGATTGGACTTTATACTGGCTGACCATAGGACAGTTTTGGTATGTGGACTTCCTTTAGTGAAGTCTTATGTTGGAGAGGATTATGATTTGTGGAAGTCTCTCTCTATAGTTACAGGAAACCTTAGCTATTTGTGGGCTTGGCATTTGCGGTTTCAAATATTTGCAAACCGCAAATGCCGAACCCGCATTTTAAATGCACTTTATGTACTTACAGGTGCACCTCGGGAGCTCCACACTTGCTTCAACTGGGCTTCCACTGCCACTGCACTCCTGCTATCACTGCTGGAGCCATGCTCCCCCGCCCCTTCTCAGCTGCCGGGATGCACTGCATTCATAAATACAGTGTGCGTTCATATTTGTGGATTTTGCCATTCGTGGGGGATATGAGAACATATCCCCCGCGAATGGTGAGGGTTGCCCGTACTTTTATATTCCAACCCTGGTTTGACCATAATCTCAGATCTGTTACAGTCAGGTCTTACTGCAAACAGTATAGCAACTCTTAGAAAAACATCTCTAAATAGTGTCTTAATTGTACAATCTGCAAAGTGGAGTTACTTAAGGGAAATAGAAGTACTGTAATATCCGTAAGGTAAAGTTCTATGTACCTTGTAAATTAGTATTATTTTTAAGCCTAGAGTCATAGAAAGGTTGAATTTATTTTTTTTCACATGCATAAGCCTTTCTCTTTGCAGTCCTGTTCTCTGTCCCCTGCCCTGCATAACCCACCCAGACATAACTTCTATTTACCCTTTTAGCCAGATATACATGTAACCCTTCTGCTACGGTGGACTTTGGGGCCTGCTTTGGTAAGCCTCATGAAGTATGTTGAATCAAGGTTGTTCCTGAGCTCTTGTCATAAGCAAGTCAAAACTTTTTATAGTATTTAAATATTTAAAAATACTACTTTCCAAACAAAACCAATCATATTAGAACTTCTAAGGTTGAAAGATGTTTTCACAGAGTTCAAGTAAAACTCAAAAGAAATGTGGGTTTCTTTATAAAAATTTTGGGTCTATAAAAAGTAACTTGCTTAAAATGTCTGGAAATGAACAAGTAGTAACATGTTAGTAAGAAGTCTAGCTGATTTCCACTGTCATTTGATCTTTCATCACTCATGATTAAACCAGCCTAACATCCAGTAATAACACCATATTTAAAAGTTCCCACTGAAAACAGACCCCCCCCCACAGATTTCCTCTTTTACCAGAGAAAAACGCAGATTTTGCATTTTAACAGAGAAACATGGATTTTGCTCTTTTGCAAAAAGCGCTCTACAGGCTGGCAGAGTTCCAGCCTGCAAGGGGCTGCGGGGAGCAGGAGGAGGGTTATCGGGCAGGGGGTGCCATGTGCATGTATGTGCACATGGCCACCATGCAGCCTGGAGAGCAGCTCCCATAGTTAAGGGAGCAGAGTGGTGGGGAATTGAGGCCCCCATAGGGAGGGAAGGGGTGGAGTTGGACAGGGCTAGGGCAATGCATAGGGCTTGCACAGTTGCAGGGCCCTGAGGAAGAGCGGGATAAGGCCATGGATGGTTTGTCCAGGGGTGGGGGTATGTGGCCGGCTCCCTGCCGCTATACACACTTCCAGGGGAATGTGGGGGACGCATGCCCCCAGATCTGTGTGTGGGGGTTGCGGTGGGCTGCCTGCTGCAGACTTGGGCTGCCCACCCTGCTGCCCTTCCCTGTGGCCTCTGTGGTCCAGAGGGCGGGACCCAGCACAGCAGGAAAGACTGGTGCCAGGCAGGGAACCTCATTGCGGCCGCTGTGAACCCTGCACTGCTCTGGGGACGTGCCCCCTCCTACCACGGAGTAGTGTGGGAGGTGGTGTGGAGTCGTGCCCCACACTGCTCTGGGTTTGGTAGGGGGTGCGTCAGCAGGACAGCGTGGAGCTCACACCAGCAGCAACAAGCTTCCCTGTCCAGCCCCACTCTGCCCTGCTGTGGCCACTGGGCTGCAGAGGCCCTAGGGTGAAGGCAGTAGGGCAGGGAGCCCGAGCCTGCAGTGGGCAGCCCACCCCTGCCCCATGCACAGATCTGGGAAGCATGTGTGCCCCCTGCCCCTCGCCTCCTGGACTGTGCACAGCAGTGGTGAGCTGGCATCACCGCTTGCTTAAGCCTGCAGCTGGCAGCCTAGACCACCCCCCCGACTCCCCATGGGTTCCACTTCAGCTGTGCTGTCTGCTGGGGAGGGGGAGCCAGGCTCCCTGCTTAGGCCACAGCTGCTGCCGCTGCCACTGGCTCCCACGGGTGGCAGCTGGGGCTTGGACACTGATGCAGGGGGCAGGGGGCTGCAGACCCAGGTCCCTGGTCCCATTGCTTAGGCAGCTGGGGGCCCACTCCACAGAGCTGTTGTGGGTGGGGAGTGAGGGGCACCTGCAGGGCTGTGGGTGCAAAGTGAAAGGCCTGGACCTGCATCTTGGTGAGCTAAAGGGGCAGGGGGAACTCTCATTTTTCCATGATAAAAACAAGGTCAAATACCTACACTTACAGGTACTTAGAGTTTATTTTACTAGTGTGATTGAGGCACTGGTAGGCTTCCAAATCACTTTAAAATTTAAATATATCAACAAAACATTGCGTGCAGTTGATACCTCTGTGTGTGTGTTAGAGAATTTACCATTTTTTATTACAGAAAACCAGGATCCCTGCTTTTTAGTATGATTTTAGGGAGCTGGATAAGTGCATAAAAGTGGTTGTATGTTGGAAGTGAAAGGAAATTTGTGCTATGGTGTGTGGGAGAGAAAAATATTGAAATTCAAGTTTCAGTTGAAATTAGTGTTGCTTTAACTAGTGATTTCTTAGTTTCTTGTATTTGTGCTTGCTAGGAATCAGTTTGGCAGTTGTAATTCCATTTAACTATGTTTTTTAGTTTGAACATATTAAAAATGAATACATCTTAGAAATCTGCTTGAGCTGATCATGAAATCGCTCACGGATGCTAAGCTTGCCTTTGATATTGACTTAAATTTCTGAGCAAGCCACTTAACTTTTATCTTTGTTCTTGTTTTACAAGGAAACTTTACTCATCCCCCTCATTGGTATTGTGGGGATTGATTAGTTATTTAACAACCATTTTGGTGTGCTTGTTACAACTTTTTAATGCACTTATTCAGAAAACATCAGGAGCTAATGAAACAGGAAATGGAAACCATTTTACTGAGGCAGAAACAACTAGAAGAAACAAATCATCAGTTGAGGGAGCGAGCTGGAGATATCCGTCGTAGCCTGCGTGACTTGGAATTGACAGTAGATTCCTATGAGAAACTGAAGTCCCTTTCTGAAGATGAGCTTTCTATCCCTGAATATGTTTCTGTGAGTATTTAGTGTTTATATTACTGTTCAAAATTACAATTGACATAACTTTTACACATCTTCACCAAGTCCAAGGCATGGGTTCTCTTCCTTCCCTCTACCCCCTTCGTGAGTCAGATTCAAACCAGCAGCCTTAGTGGAAGTCGGTGTTAATAGTTGTTGGACATTCCCTTGAGCTGATTAGGTCATGGCTACAATGCTTTTTCTTAAATCCCTGTCATTTGTTTTGTGGGTCTTGGTTGGTGCTTGTATTTAGAACCAAACTGTCAGGAGTGTGGGTTTTTTCTTCTTTCTCTTTTTTTTTTTTTAATACTATTCATAGATTGTTCATAAGGACTAGGCTGGAAAGACAACTGGAGTCAGGTGACCCCAGCTAGTTGACCGTCCAGTCTCTTGAAGATATCCAGAGTAAGTGATTGCAGCACCTCTGGAGGGAATTTATTCCACAGTCTGGACACTGACTGTGAAGAAGTTTTTCCTATTGTTAAGCCTGAAACGGTCTTTGGGGAGTTTGTGGCCATTATTTCTGTATTTTCCCAAGAGCGCCTTGCTGAAAAGTTGTTTACTGAACCCTTGTTGTATTCCTGTGATGTAGTGGTAAGGTGCTACCAAGTCCCCTCTCAGCCTTCTCTTTTTTAGGCTGAAGAGTCCCAAGTCCCTTAGCCTGTCCTCGTATAGCTTGCCTTGCAAGTCTCTGATCATACAGCTAGCCACACTTTTACCTTCTCTCATTCCTTGGATGCTCAGACCAGCAAAATCTCCCTGTGCCTGAAGAAGGGTGACTGCGCCCAAAAGATTGCTAAGAACTTTTTTCCCAGCTACTTAGTTGGTCTAATAAAAGATATCACATCTATTGAGAACTTTACCATTAAAGCGCCATGCAATTTTTGTAGATCAGTGGTTCTCAACCAGGGTGTCCAGAGATCTTTGCTTGCCATGGTGAGGTGAAATTACTCTGTATATCTCTGTTTCAAGGAGATGCATGCAGGGTTGGACTAGGAAGCAACTGGGTGCAGGTGCTTCTGCCTGCATTTATTCACCAATGCTGCTTGCACATGTTAAAAAAAAACAAAAACAAAGAAACCAGCCCAAGCCCCCTTCCTCCCCTTCCCCTCCTACCCCTCACCGCCCCCAAAAAACCAAACAAACAACAACCTGTCCATTATTGAAAGAAGCAGCATGTTACTTTGACCCAGCTTGAGAGTGTATATATAGATCAGGTGCTTCAGCAGGGCTTTTTGGTGTTTTTAGTTAAAGTTGATTCGATCAGTTGTTAGATAAAAGCACCAAAAAGGCTCCACTAAAGCACCTTATCTATACAGATGGTAGGTGAGCTGGGTCCAGCTGAGGTGCTGCCTCTTTTGGGCATATGCAGGGTCTATGCCAAGTTTAAAATGCTGGGTTTTTTTGTTTTGTTTTTTTCTAACATCTGCAAGCAGCTCTAGTGGTGGCACAGCAGCCTGGAGATAAATTTTTATGCTTTTTTTGGTGCTGTTGGGCAGATGTCCATATGCCAGGGCTAGAGATCAGGACAGGGATACTTGTATGCTGTGTGTCCTGGAGGGGCAGAGCAGGGAGCTTCATAGACAGTAACCAGTAGCTGCTGCTAATAGAGTCAGAGCTGGGTACGTCTAGGCCTCCTACCCTAGCATAGCGGCCTCTGTCATTAGACCAGGCAGATCAATACAGTAGCCTCAGATGAATCTTTGGGAAGCTGCTGCAAGCAATTCACTGGCCAGAGCCTAGCTGAGATGGGGTGGGACAGCAGGGGACCTCAGATTGCAGAATAGGGAATGTGTGCATGATCTGTGTGGACAAAGGAAGGGGGCTGTATGTGTATGGAGGACCAGGTGTACCCTGTGTGTCTGTGTTGCAGAAAGGCTCTGCACATGAGTGTGTGAGCACACAAAAGAAAGGAAACATGCATGTCTGTGCAGGGCGCTGTACTAAATCTGTATGAAATGGGCATGCTACTAAATTCAGAAAAGTTACAGAGGGGGCTTTGAGTCTGAAAACCACTGTTCTAGAAGCAAGGCACAAATAAACACAAAACATATTTTAGATTTGAAAATTCTGTACATCGGGCTAAACAGCACAAAACTTTGGGGGGATTCAAATTTGTTTTCATCTATATTTTGATTAAATGGAGTGCATGTGAAGCACTGTAATTACTTGCACATATTTGCTGTTATCCTCTTCACGAGGGCTGCCCCCCACATACAATTTAGCGTAAGAGTTTTATTTAGTGACAAATCAACATGTTTTGATAGTTATCAACCAATGGGAATCTGTGTTTCTTAAAGAAAAGTAAAAATCCAGAACAATATTAGAAGTGATTATTTTAAGCAAGTTTTCTTTTTTGCTGATTTAAGTCATGGTATAAATTACTTCAATTTAAATGTGGTAGGGTCACTAGTGTTGTAGCTGTGATGGTCCAGAAAAAAATGGAGGCAAGGATTTTTATGGGTGATACCTTTTATTGGACCACCTTCAAGGTTGGGGGAGATTTCAGTAAGCTTTATGGTACAAAGCACCTGATGAAACATGCCTTTTACTTGAAAGCTTGTCTTCTATTCAAATATAATCTGTGTAATCCTAAAAGGATCCAAAAACTTTAATATTTTATACTACAGTTAAAAGATTAGGTATGTCCTAAATATTTTGAACAAGTTTTCAAAACTGCTTGAAGAAAATGGATGACTGTTGCAGTTCAAGTGGAAAGAGATCTGCCCTTCCAAGCAAATAATGTAATCATTATCATTTTGGAGTTAGATTCAATAAACTGATTTTTTTCAGGGGGAAAAGCAAACAATAAATCTTCGATTGCACTTCTGTTCTGAAAAGTGCTTGTGTATACATGACATCTTTGTGCATCTTTGTGCACTGTTTTAATGCAATGTTTTCCAACCTTTTTCACCCCACAGCACACTTACCTAAATAAAAAAGTACCATGGCACACTGGACGTTGGGGGGGGCATGCGGCCAGCCAGACATCAATGAGGGGGAAGGGAGTGGTGTGTGGCCAGCCGAACACCGATGGGGAGGGGTGGTGCGCAGCCAGCTGGATGACATTTTGAGTTGGAGCCACAGCCCCTGCCTGATGAGCCACGCTCCCCGTCTGTCTTTGTCCACAGCAGCAGCAGGCGGTGGGGTGTGGCTCCAGCCCAGTTGGGAAATGCTGTTTTAATGACTAAAATATACTCTTCTTTCTTATTTTTGGAGATTTCTGTTCCTTGATATACCTAGTCTGCTGTACTGCTCCTGATTTATACCTGTAAAATATTGTTTTCACTTGGCTTGCAAACAAGCACGAATACAGTAGGGTTAAACAGCTGAAGGTAGAACTTGTCATACAGCATTTTTATGATGTGAGCAGAAAAAGATGCAGTTTTCTTTGTCTGGGCTGCGGTCCTAGGAACATCTGACTTCCCATTAAATTATACATTTTACATATATGTGAAACAAAATAAATGTAGAATGCTACTTGTATAAGTTATGCTAGTGTATGTTTTGTCTGTTCATATCTATCCCAAAGTAGTGCTTTGCTGCCTTCCACTGCATACTAGTGAAGTACCATAATAACTACCCATTGTAATTAGCTATCCTGGGATAGCTGCTGACCTTGTTCCTGAACATTATAATTTACACTGGTTTACAAGTGGATATCAGTTATACTTATCCCAGTTTGCATCTGTCTGTGCTCTTGCTCTCAGCAGAAAGGCTTTGTCATTTATATTCCTCCTCTGTATCTGCACAGCAGTGCTTTTAGTAGTGATTTACTGAAAAGCATTATGAATTGTACTTTCACCTTTCTTCTGGGAGGATGAAAAAATATTTATTTGCAGATTGTGTGTGGATAATATTGGTTTTTAAATTAATGGTTGGTTGAATCAGTGTGAAATTGCGTAAGAGAAGCAAGTCTTGTACTTGAACATATTGTATCTAACCAGTATGTGAGTTCAAGAAACAAGACAAATAAAAATCAAGAGCAAAAATTTAGCTGAGACTGTTGGCAGCAAGCAGTGCATTAGAGTACAGTATACAGAAAACACTAACGTAAGTACGGCATGCATGACAAAATAGTCTTTAAAGTGTGTAAGAGTTTTTTGCAGGTTAAAGAAAAAAAATTTTAATATATTTTCAGCTGCTGTATATTTCTTTAATCTCAAGGGAAATTTATAGATACCTATATATTTTTTGAGAAGTAACGGTTGTTTGTTTTTCCTAGGTTCGGTTCTATGAAGTAGTCCATCCATTAAGAACAGAATTAAATGAACTGCAGGTGAAAAGGGATAGTCTAACAGAGGAATTAAGTGATTATAAAGTCCAGCTGAAGAGTGTGATGGAGGTTGGTATACTTCAGTTATCCTGTTTAAGAAAACAGTAAAACATCTCTCCTAGTACAGAAGGTACAGGTGATCTCCAAATCAGGTGGAATATAAAAGACATAGCAGTGGAGCATAACTTTTTTAATTCTTATAAAGAAATGGTTTTGTCTGAGTATAAAAATAAAGTGAGTTAATGTTAACAGTTAAAAATCTACATCACTTTATTTAGGAAGTTTTTAATACTTCTCTCTCTCTCTTTCTTTCTTTCTCTTTCACGCTCTTTCTTGTAAATAAAACCCATGACCCATGTGCCTGGAAATTTAGTGGTTAGGGTAGCACCACCACTTTCCTGATGCCAGCTGTCTAGACCCATGGGGAACCCCTGGCCCTGTGTATCTGATCCAAGCATGGAAGGCCAGGTAGGGGCAGTGTTGGGTCCCAGGGCCTAATCCCAGTGTAGAGAGCCAGAAGTGGGCACTGTCAGACCCAGTCCCGAGAGACACAGTGGGTAGTGGTGGGCCCCAGCACGTAGGGATTGAGGGGGGTGCTACCAGGCCCTCGGGGCCCAATTCTGGTGCATGAGTGGGGGGAGGAGTAGTGTCAAGCCCCACAGCCCAATCAGGCCCACAAATAGGCCCCACACAACTCATCTGGCCCATGGGGCCAAGAGGTTGAGCACCACTGGTAAAGACAAATGAAACTAGAAAATAGTGGAAGTAACTCAACTTTTTTCACTCGTACTAAAATCAGAATTTGAAAGTCGTTGCATAGTATGTTGAACCAATCTGCTACTTACCACCACATTTATCATTTTTAAATAAAAGTAATTACGGGTGAACTGATAATGATTTTTTTGGCTGATACCGATGATTGATTTATTAACCATCCATATCCGCCAATACTGATCTGATATCCAATATGCAGCCTGGGGAAGGGGCAGGTGCTGCCCCGCCAGGGCAGGGCATGACATGGGACAAAGTTGTGGGCAGCTCATCTGGTGAGAGGGAGGTGGCTCCTGCTGCTGCATGCACCCGTGGGAGGGTGGCATATGCCCCCTGGATCTGTGCACAGGGTAAAGGTGGGCTGCTCACTGTGGGTTAGGGCTGGGGGCTGCTTCGGCCTCTTCCCAGCGAGGGTCTGGGCCAGGGCTGCACTCAAGATGGGCAGGGGTGGGGTGGGAGGTGGTGACTCTGGGAGGGGTGGCTAAAGGTGGGCTACGGTGAATTTTGGGCTGGCTGTAGCCCCCCCATAGTCCTTCTTCCCAGCACCGCTGACTTGCCTTGCTCACCTTGAGCGCAGCCTTGGCCCATCCCCAACTTGAGGAAGAAGCTTGGCAGCCCCTGAGCCCACAGCAAGCAGCCCACCTTCACCCTGTACACAAATTCAGGGGTCATGTGCCCCCCATGCCTCTTGTGGGGTGCGCACAGTGACAGGAGCTGCTCCACCCCCCCTGCACCCGGTCAGATGAGCTGCCTTCAGCTCTGTTCTGCATCGTGCCCTGGCTGGACAATGCCTGTCCCAGCCCCACTCCCTCCCTCACTGTGGGGGCCTCAATCTGCCCCCCACCCCCATTCGTCTTTCCTACTCCTCTCCCCCACAACCGACTTACAGGAATTTTCTTTCCAAGCAGCTGGGCTGTGTTCCTGGCTTCGTGCATGCACACAGCGTTTATTGGCTACACCAGCCAAAAAAAAGCTAGTTGCCGATAATGTCAGTAATAGTTCTGAAACAATTCAGCTTCAGGTGAATGATTCTGAAAACTGGGAAATGTTAGTTTCGATAACAGTATTGAGATCATAAAAAGGTGTAAATCATGTAAGTTTTAACTTGTATGGCTCTGCTCCCCTTCTCCACATGATGGCAGTCTCTGCCTGTTGTTTGCTAATAGTCCTAGAGATTAAATCTGTTTTACTTTTCCATTGATTCCAGTTGAATCAGGGTAGTTTGTGTTTTATTGCCCATATCCAATATGCACAATGCAATTTAAATTATAACTGGGCTGGATGGTGAGAATGAATGCCAGATAATTTCAGAGGCAAGGATTTTTGCAGATGATACCTTTTATTGGACCAACTGCATGGTTTGGGGTAGATTTAGGGAAGGTTTTGAATGTGAAGCACTTCAGGTATGAGCCAGCTTACATTTGAAAGCGTATCTAACTTGAATCCAGCTATGCAGTTGCTTGTATAATTTCTGGACCATCCCAGCTACAGGATCACTCCAATGATACCAAATAATTTAAGGTGATTGACTTGTGAGAGGTGTGACCCCCCAGCTTCTCTCATTCCTTGGAGTCTCAAAACAGCAGAGACTTCTTGTGCCTGAAGAAAGGTGATAGCACCTGAAAGCTTGCAAAAATTTTTTTTCCAACAACTCAGTTGATCTAATAAAAGATATCACATCTACCAAAAGAACCTTGCCTACCTTTGTAACCTTTTGGAAAGTGAGGTGAATGGAGGAACAGGACTCTCTGGCATCTTTTGCTATTGGGGAATAAGTCCAAATCTTCCAGTCTAATGGTGGAAGAACGTTTCAGGAGTATATATTCTTTATATTCTTGGTGTATGTTATTCAAACGTTTTTTTATAAGCTCCCTCTTTTCCTCTGTGTAGTATAGTTAACTTCACCAGTGGTTAAGTAAAGGGTATGTGTAGCATCCTGCACAAGAATAGGATTCAGAGTTGTGTTGTATAACCTCACCATGAACCTGGTATGTTGCATCTACATTGTTACAGCTCCATCATGTTACATCACATTGGTTATAGTTCAGTCCATGCAAAATGCAGTTGCTAACGTTTTCTTTATATATTTACTACAGATAACCTTTTCTGAACTTTTCTCTGATACACCCATCAAATAACACATTAAATTAACCATGTTATATTCAAAGTCTGTGTGACATATACTCCTAGTTAGTGTTCTGTACTGAGTTTAATGTTGATGGCATTCCTAGTTAGATCTACTTCTCAAGTTCTTTCCTGATCATTTATACTATCTCCATGTAGACTTATCTGTATTGTATAAATTCCCAGAGTGTGTATACAAGGCCCCTGTCCTACGCACCTTTTTCTATGTTTAAATCCCCTTTCAAGTCCCATTTTACCTTGTTTCCAACAGTGTTACCTATTACATTACAGATGTCTGGGATGTGATCTCTTTTTGATGATCAGTTATCTTTTATTCTGAATATTTCTTTTTCCTGTGTTGCAAAAGAATATGAAATGATTTGAGTGTTAAGGCAATTGTATTGTTTTAGCTCCTTTATAAACCATTCCAAAGTTTGTTATTTCTTTCTGTTTCCCCAGGAAGAGAAAGGAACTAGTATATGAGTGTATAAATTGTTAATTAGTAGGGGTATTGGCATTTGTCTGTCTGGCTAGATAAATAGTCACCCACATTTGGATAAATTCAGATACAGTAAATTGAAAATAACCTGTAATATGAGGCACAATATGCTGCTGGGAATTAAGTAGAAGTTCAGGAGAAGGTCAGTCTAGTCAGGGAATAGCAGGGAACACCTAAAGACCAGCGCTCTCTAATAAAGCACTTCTATTTAAAGTGAAACATGAAGGCTGCACAGTGACTTTCAATGAAATAAACCAGCAGGTTTTTTTGAATTCACATGAATGGTTCTGAAAACTGGGAAATGCTAGTTTTGATGACAGTGTTGCTATCATCCTGACACTCAAATCAATCACAAAGCAACCACCTGCAGTTTGATTGAGAGAGTTAAGTGTTGTTTCAACCTCTTGTTGCCAGAAACTGCAAGGGTCTCATTGCTGCATCGACCAGCGATCAGCAACTTTTTCAGGCTGTGGGCTGGAATGACCCAGCTTGGGTCCAGGACAGGCTGGCGTTAAGACCTTGCCACTTCTACCACTTCGGCTTCTCCCTGTTGTCAGGTGTGCAGCCTCCCTTGCTCCCACTGATGGGATGCTGCAGAAGCCACCCCCTCCCCCCCCTCAGCTCCATAGGCTAGGTTGCTGACCGCTAATGTAGACATTCCTCTGGAAAGGCAATCAGTGACACTCAGCATTCACAGACTCCAGAAGATATTGTGATAATCTGTTGTGGCTGAGACTTAATTTAATGTGACATTTGGAGTTTAGAGAGAGGGGGGGAAAAGAGATTTCCTCTTTCTTGGTTATGAAATATAATTTTTAGAACAACATAGCTCATGCTGTTCCTCTTAATGCTGTTCAGCTTGTTACGAGCATCTGTTCTACTGCACCTAGTCTCAAATTATAAATTTTAGTTTTGTAAGTGAAGCGTGTGTCACTATAGTCATTTTAAAACAAGAGGGGAAAAAACCTTAGCAGCTAGTTCTTCAGGCTCAAAGAATCTTGTTTTTATCTCTTAAAAAAACCCACAAAAACCTGGCTTTTTCTTGGGACAGGCAGTAACTTGTCTGTAACTGCCTGCAGGTAATGATATCTGTCCTTTAAGTTTGTATCCACATGGATCCATCCTAAGTGAATGTGTGTAAGGTTGTGTTTGTTTTGTCAGCAGTGTCTGAGGTTGTACATGCATGTTTCATGTTTTTTTAACCTTATTTGAGGATGGAAAATACCTGTTTGCCATTTGATTCATTCTTGTCACCAAAACCATTCTGTACAACCTTACATCCTGTTTCTTGTTGCTACTTAAGATTACCCAGTTAAGTAAGTAGTCAAAGCCTAATGAGTCTATGGCATAGATCACATAGAGATAGTCAGTTGCTGTGGCCAACCATGGTAGAAAAGAGTACTGCTCTTTAAGACTGTATCTGATGCTCATCATCCCTGGCATTGGTTAAGACTCTGCACTCTTCTGATGTAATGCCAGCTCTGTTTGCCAAAGCTGACCACTGACTAGTTCTCCTGCACTACTAACTGCACAGTGGTCAGTCTGAGTCTCTGCTTCTACCTCTGTCATACCTTTCTACTTTGATTTCAGAAACTCCAGTATCATACTGTGAGAAAATTGTCTTTGGTGACCATCCCCATTCCAGAGTGATTGATATAGTAGCAGATCCTTCATCATTGGGGCAGTTAACTTTGGTGGTGGATACTGCATCCGGATTTCTTATGTATGATATATGTCTTTGCTCAGTGGCCTAAATTTTGCTCTTGATACTTAAGCTTTAGTGTTAATGATGAAGATTTTGCAGAACCCAACTTTCTTGGCACCAATTTCTGACTCGGCTCCCTTCAACTTCACAAGGATGAGCAACTTCTTTGGAAAAAGCTCACTCCTTTCCTTTATATTTCTCTTTCAACCACTTTTCTAGAATTGCTTCTCACCTGAGTAAGTGAGCGATCTTAGTACAAGAGTATTAGGAAGTTCTGCTTTTCTTCTCAGAAGGATTAGTTTTAGAAGACCATGAATAATGGAATTTATTCCTCCCCTCCAGCCCCACACATGTACCATAAACTTTTGGTGTGCAGTCCTAGCTGTACTGGCTTTCTAGAATCTTAATCTTCAGTCTCATTACTAATGCTTATTTGTACAGCAAGGTTCTCCTCTTCAGAATAAAGTTTTTTTTCCTGCCAGGTGGTCTGCAAGAATATTGTAACCAAACCCACAGCCTGATTCTCAGGAAGCATTTCACAAAGACTTGAGTTAAGAAGTAGGATAAAGAGAATCAGTTTTCTGATCCTTTAACTCTAACTATTTCTCATCTTCAGATAAACCTGGTAATCCTTCTTTGTCTTTCTGTACAGAGAACCTGAAAGCCACTTAAAACTTTCTCCAAAGGATAACAGATACCTTGGAAATCCCTTTAAAAGAAAAGCTGCATAAAATCATAAAGCAAAAAGCGTTTGCATAAAGCAACGACTGCAACTGAACTCCAGCTAGCTTCGAGCATCAAGGACAATAAAAAGTCCTTTTTCAGATATTTGGGGAGCCGGAGGAAAAGCAAGGGCAACATTGGACCCCTGCTGAACTAGACGGGGCGACTGACAACTGACGCCCAGGAAAAAGCCAACCTATTAAATGGGTACTTTGCGTCAGTCTTTCATCAGTCACAGGAGATCCCCTGCCCTCTGTTAATGCTGACCTTGTGA
>NW_017728906.1:129415408-129446459 GCF_001723895.1 Crocodylus porosus | reverse complement strand
TGACCCCAGCTGACTTCCTGCTCCTTGGGCATGGGGCTGGACTTGATGATCTTCCAAGGTCCCTTCCAGCCCTAATGTCTATGAAATCTATGAAACATTGGACATATTATATCATTTCTTATAGGTGTTTAGTCATGAATGAAAGCAACTTTGATTTGCCCATGGTCTTCTGGACACACCACCCTTCACTTTATCCCCAAGAGGAGGTTGATAGCATCAAAAACTAGCGAAAACCATTGAGTATTTTTATAGTCTTCTTGTTATGAGCTTTTTAGAGTTGGATGCTTTCTTCAAAAAACATAAGCATCTTGGTCAATTTATATTTATACTTACAGATTTACCTGGAAAAGCTGGACTTTTCTGGGGAAAAAATTAACACTTGGCCTACCTGCAAGTCAGAATTATCAACTGCTTGACTTGGTTAATTCACGGTGACTATTGTCAGTAGAATGAAATTTCTCAATGATTCAAAGAATCCATTCAGTAGGACTTTAAGGATGAACTGAAGTCATTGCAATGAATTCTGGCCTTCAGTATTCAAATACAACTCTCCAAACAGCACTGGATGAATCTTGATAGTGCCACAGGATTTATGGCTAGTCTAGTTCAAAGAGCTCATCTTGACTTCAGTAACTGAACATTCTAAGGGGGGCCTCAACCTTTAAAGAATTTTTGTTTCTTTAGCTATGATATTTAATACAACGCCTAAACTGAGCCATCGAGTTTAATATCCTAGTCAAGAATCCTCAACCAACTCATATCTGCACCCTTTCTTTCTTCCAGACTTACTGTCCTTGCTCTCCCCCATACATCTGTGACCTAACTTCTGGCTTTTGTGCCACTTCTGAAGTGGACTGGGGTGCCTATCAAGTGGGTACCCATTAGGAGTGGACAATAATTTTGGGAGGAGGGCTGCTTAATGACTTTCAGTGAGCTGTTGATGGCTGCAAGAGTAGTCCTGTCCCTTGACAGGTGCCCGCCCCCCTGATCGCTATCTTGGGACTCAAAGTCCTACTCCAATCCCTGACCTTTGCCACTGGATGTTCCTTCCCTTGCACCCAGAAGTACTTCTTTTGCCATCCTGGAACCGGAAAAAAAACCAAGTCATATACTAAAAATAAAACATCTGCTATGACCTGTTCTAATTTTATTTCAAAAATTATTTTTGTCCTGATTTACTTGCATTTGCATAGTGTATATAGAGATAATTGCATAATAGCTCAAAGTACAGTCTTCTTATTGTATATTGTGTGTGGGGTTTGATTGGAGGGGTGGGTGGGTATATGCGTGGGATTTGTTGAGAGGATTTGTGAAGGGTTGTCAGGTTTGTGGGGGATGTGGTATTGTGGGTATGGGGTTTTGGGGGGGTGTGGTTTTTGGGTGAATGTAGGGGTGTCTGGTGGGTGTGGGGGTATGTGTGAGTATAGGGTTTGTGGGGGATCTCAGTGTGGGGGGGTTTGTGGGGAAGTCTGGAGTATGACTGGGTGGGTGTGGAGTTTGTGGGGGGTCTGGAGAGAGGTTGTGGAGGGTGTGGTTTGTGGATGAAGTGGGTGTGGGGTATGTTGTAGGTGTGAGAGACGTATGTAGAATTGGGGGTGTGTGAAGGGGTTTGGAGTTTGCAGGGGGTGGCTGAGGTGGGTGTGTGGGGGTCTGTGGGAGTGTGGATGGATATGAGGTTTGTGTGGTAGTCTTGTGTGTGGGGGTATGTGGGGCTTCTGAGGGGGTCTGGGTGTGGGTTGGTGTAGGGGTTTGTGAGTAGAGGTGGGGGTGGAGTTTGTGGGCGGATTCATGGAGGGTGGGTGTGTGGGCCCTCCTGCCACAACTCCCCTCCCCCATGGTGCACAGCCCCTACCAGCAGCAGTGGGAGTAGGTCCTTGGGGCAATCATGACCTGTGGCAGGCAGAGCCGCCCAGCAGCGCTCAGCTCCGGCTGTGTCCCTGGGGCTGTACATGAAGGCGCTGAGCCAGCCCAGCCTGCTGGTGTGTGCCTTCAGTCCATATTCAGCAGGCTTCATGCCAGCACATGAGGCTTCCAGCACTGAAGGCAGGAGCTGCAGGCCAATAGGCCAGGCCAGGCCAGCTCCATTCTTCTGTGTGGGGCTTCCAGCACTCCAGTGCAAAGCCACATGTGGTGGCACAGAGTCTGCCTAGCCTGATTGCTAGCAACTTCTCACAGCTCCCAGTCTGTACACTATTGAGCCAAGCAGGCTCTGTGCCACCATGTGGGGCTCCTGGTACTGCAGCTAGGAGTGGGCACTGCTGGACTGGCTCTGTGCTTCCACATGAGGCTCCACACTGGAGTGCAGGAAGCCCTACATGGAAGCATAGAACTGACCTGGCCTGGCCCCAGGGCATGCAGTTCATGCCTGCAGTGCCAGGAGCACCACATGGTGGCACAGACCTAACCTGGTGTGGTCCGAAAGCATGCACCAGTGGGCCAGGCTGGCTCTATGCTGCCACATGCAGCTCCTGGAACTCAGCTGGAGTCGAGTGCTGCTGGGGGGTATTACCTGCTGTGGCCCATGAGTGCTCTGAAGGCCTGCGACTGGTGATGGGGTCTGTGTGCCATGGGGTTTTGGGTTCCCCTCCCACAAGCTCCATACCCACGCACACACTGCCACATTCCCCACAATCTCCCGTGCACCTTCCCACTAACCCCACACTCTCCCATACACATGTGTGCCATTGGGCTTGGAGGGCTCTGTGCCAGCATGTGGGGTTCTTGTTACTGCAGGCGGGAACTCCCCTTCCCACTCACCAGCTGTCCAGTTGTGCATTGTCATGCTCGGTGCCTCCACATGTGGTTCTCAGCTGTAGTGGTAGGAGCCCCACAGAAGTGGAGGCACAGAGCCTGTCCGGTTCAATGGTGCATGACCTCTGAAAGCCTGCACCTCCTGCTGGCTTTCAGTTGAGCAGCCGCAGGCCAATAATAATTGTTTTTTGGAGGAGCCCTGCGGGCTGGATAGAATGGCCTGGAAGTTGCTTTAGCTGAGCTCATGTTACTAGCCTTACTACAGGATCAATTGGTTCTGAAATGTAGGTTATGTCTCTACTATGCAAGGTAGCATTGTGCTGACACCCTATGCTAGCTCTGTATGTTCTAGCTTCTAATCCAGAAGCATGTATGTTAGATCAGTTATTCCCAACCAGGTGCCATGACAGTGTCTTGAGATGTTTTCAAGGGTGTTTTGGACTGTCGTACAGTGTTAGCACTGTTTAGTGTGTAAATATCATTTTTGGGATGATCAGAGAGATTTCATTTAGGAATCCTAAACATGCTGACCTGTTGTGATCCTCTAGGTTCTTTGCAACAAAACAATTACACCATTATTTTTCCGTAGTCATAAAAACTAAAAGCTGGCATTTTTCAAGAGGTGCCTTGAGTCTAGTGAGGCATGCCTTGACTCTAACCACTATGTTAGAGTGAGAGAAGAGCCTATTATCTGTTTGCAGCATCACACCAGAATGGCTCTATTGCTTTTATAACAGGAGTTATTATAGTATATCCAGTGTAGCACTGCCTTGTGCTGCACAAATGGAATACCTTTGCCCTGTGCTAGGCCTGGCCTTGATTTTTTGGTCCTTTCTGTCTGCAAGGTCTATAAAAATGTGAAAACTGCAGATTGGAAAATACTAGAAGGGAATTAGGCACACCAACCAACTAATTTAAAGGCAGGTAAACTTTAGGCTGAATATCTATATAGCTGAGTACTTCCTGACATCTGTTTAGTTTGTGAAATAGTCTGCGAAGGGAAAGAGGGGAAAACCCAATCTCTTGAACACTTAAAAGTAGACCTCTTAATCTAAGTTAAGTTCTATTGGGGATAATCTTTCCATTTAATTTGGTTTTATTGTAGCAAATACAAAATCAAATCTTAATGTAAGTGTGATTGTTTTTACTTATAGAGTTATGAAGATGAGAGAAGAAGTCATTCAGAACTTGAGATTAGATGTCAGCGTTTGATGTTGGAACTAGCAGATACAAAACAGATGATTCAACAAGGTGATTATAGACAAGAAAACTATGATAAAGTGAAATGGTAAGTGTGCCTGCTTATCAGTAGAAATTTCTCTTTGTTTATTGATAAAAGTTACATCTCATAATGTGGGTTCAGTTCCACGTTTTTTGACTTGCACATACATGCAAACCATAAAATAGACAAAATATTCATTTATCAAGTTGAGGAATTGTTCAGTTCTGGTTTTACAAGAAATAGGGCAATGAAAACTTACAAATTGGATACATATTTTTCTAAAAATCCATAAATTGAGTGCCTTATTTTTCAGATATGTAGCCAACCTAGTTTCTACCAAAGTAATAGCAATCAAATTTTTAAAAATGTTTTTGATTTTTTTTTTTTTGGTCACCTAATTTTCCTCTGACATGCTGCAAGAGATAACCTACATGGCAGAGGAACAGTTGCTTGTAACTACTCTCTAGATTCTCTTAGAACTATGAGCATGAAATAACTTAAGGA
This sequence comes from Crocodylus porosus, assembly GCF_001723895.1. NCBI lineage: Eukaryota > Metazoa > Chordata > Crocodylia > Crocodylidae > Crocodylus > Crocodylus porosus. The sequence continues at coordinate 129,441,982 of NW_017728906.1, read as the reverse complement.
TTTTCATCCACTCTCAGCCAATCTCTGCAAAATGAGTCCTCAAAAGACTAATTTAGTACAGTAGAGGGGAAAATTTTCAGATGAGAAATTTGCAAATAGGTGAAGCAGTGAAGGTAATGATAAAGCAAGAAAGATGTTCTAGTTGACAGGAATTGAAGAAGGAAACATTTTACACCAATAGTGGCCCATTAAATGAAAGGATGAAAGAAGCTCAATGTTAGATGACCCTGAAAAGTTGGATGATACTGAAGAGATATGCAAGTTCTGAAAACTTGTTTTACTGAAATGAAAATAAGTGCATCTCATAATATTCTGCTTTTTTTTGTGTAACAGTGAACGAGATACATTTGAACATGAATTATCAGAGCTAAGGAGAAAATATGAAATACTAGATATATCACACAAAGCACAAGCCAAAGAAAGAAATGACTTATCAAAAGAGGTAAACTTCAGAGTTCTTGTTTGAATGGTTGTCTGCATTAATTCCATGCTTAGTGTGCATATATCCCAGGTATACAAGATGTGGATTCTTTTGGCCAGCAATGTCTGTTGAAGCTAAACATGAATCTTGAACACTCTTGGATAGGCAAGGTATTTTGAGTAAATGTGATATCTTTTATTAGACCAACTGAGTAGCTGGAAAAAAGTTCTTAGCAAGCTTTTGGATGCAGTCACCCTTCTTCAGGCATAGGGAGTATGAACACTTGTACACTTCTACCCAAAAGCATAATAGCAAAGCCAGCTTGCTGACCTTTAACTCCTTCAAATTACCCATGCCAGTGAGGCAAAACATTGCTAATATCCATTGATTTTGTGTCCTGCATGATTACTTTTAGCATCACCTATAATATTTAGTTAGTGTAGTTTATTTTCTGTGTGTTGGCAAAATGTATACTTTAAACATGCTTTAGTTAATCTACATCTCCCTCCTCCCACGCCCTACCACTCCCTGTACAGAGAGACTCTGTTACTTACCACTGTACTTAACATGGCTACAGAACAGTAATGAGACCTGGCTTCTCTACATTTGACAACCTGGACACTAGCTCAATGTTCTAAGTGAAATTAATTGCCTTGACCACTGACTTTTGTTCTAAAGCAGCAGGAAATTCCAGTCAGGCCTACTTATGAATCTAAAATCTAGAAATAGATTTTCTATTTATGCATTTCTGCATTAGCTTTCTTCCTTGGCATAACTATTACAAGTGTGTTGGATTGTTTTCTGGTCCTGAAACATTCTGGAATTTAAGTTGCATATGTGTGTCTTGCAGCAATATCTGCATAGCATCCTCCTGTTCAAGACAATCCTGTATCCTCCAATTGTAAACATGAAAAAAATCATGAAGGGTCTTAGATATTTTTCTTCTCTGTTTGGAAACCCTCTCTTGGACCTTAGTGTAATATTAGTAGGATATATATCAGCTTGAAAGGTAGGGAAAATTTTAGATACCTTTGTACAATGTCCTCACAAACATAGGATTCTTGTCTGTCATCCAACTCTAGCCCCTCCCTGAGACCAAAATTTTCTTAGAATTCTGCATAAATTGATTAATTCCTTCCTGTTTTTTGTTTTTCCACAAACCTTATTCTACCTTAGAGAAAACTACATTTTACACACTTGATGTTGTGTGAGAATGGCCTTTTTATTTAGAATAAAATTAGTCAAAACCTTCAGACTTGCATAGTCTGTGCTGCCAGAATTAGAGCATCCTGTATACTTGCAGAGAGGATTGAATTTTGGGTATCCACCTGTAGAACATGTTACAAGTTTTCTGTATTAGAATCAAAAAGTTACGTTAAGGCTTAGTAAGCCTCTGTTGCCTCTTTGAGGAATTTCTTATACTTTAAACCTGTAAAGCAGCTCTTGATTTATGCATTTACAAGGCACTGTTTTTAACAGGAGCTTACAGATCAGAATAGAAGCTTGTCCCGCAGAGTTTGTTTAAATAGGACTTCTACTACCTATCTACAAGCAAGCAGATGGTAGCTTGCTAGTCACGAAGATCAGAATCAATGTGCTCAATCTGTCACTCAGAAAAATGTGTACTTACCTTACAGCAACCAGTTCTTCAGTTTCATAACCTGTCTGTATTCCATTCTAATTCCATAAGAGTTCTGCTCTTCTGGAATTATTTGTGTTCATGATGAAACTAAGAATTGGTTTGGGCTTGGTCTACTCTCTGGACTTTCGAGTTGTGGATAGTTGTAGGGGGCAGGTTTAGTACCAGACAATATTTATGATCAAAAGAAATTAATTTTGCATGTTGACATTGAGTGGAATCTGTGGATAACACCTTTTGAGAAATCACTCTTCCTGTAAATAACTTGTTCTATCTCAGATGCTCATTTATGAAGTAATAAAAGTAAAAAAACGTGCTCCTTTTCATCATCAAAATAATGATCTGAAGTTTGCATTTAGAAACATTACAGATGGTGCCATCCTTTTTAATGGTATAGAAACACAGGAGAATTTCTGATCAGAAGAACTTAGAATTTGAAGTACTTACATATGCTATATGGTGTGGGTTCTTCTTAAAGTATAAAAACTGTTTTTCATTTAAATGTGATCTTCATGAGATAAATTAGATACCTGAGAAATAACAGGGGGGAAAAGTGTCTTCGGGAAGAGTTGACCTATGTAAAGTGCAGTTCCATTCTGAAAAATGCCTTATGACTCTTCAGTCAGAAGATCTGTTGTTGTTTTGTATTCAGAAATGTGTTTGCTTCTGTTAGCAGCTACAGAATTTTTCTTAGATTTATGATTATCATTTGCAATGCAAGGCCAGACTCAGGAAGAGATGGATTCCTTCATATGCAGCACTTAAATAAAATTGTTTCCTTCGCTCGTCTACATCAGTATGCTCTCTGATGGGTACATTTCATTCCTTGCTTTTCAGCTGGAGACTTTCTTACTGTAGCAGTATCCATACAATACACTCTAGCGCCTCCCCCCCACCTTCTTCCCACTTTGTGTGTCGGGCTCCTCAGCTCTTCTCAGTTGCCTAACTTAAGATGGAATACTTTTTCTGTTCCTGATCTCCTTCATCAGAAAACACCCAAAAATCATGCTTTAACAGTAATAGTTTAATATTTAAAATATTCCTTCACTGAACTAGGAGGACTACTGAAAGTTTGTGTTGTTCTTTTTTGGGGAGCGGGGGGGAGTTGTTGGTTTTGTTTTCTTTTTTTGGGGGGAGGGGGGTTTCAACTCTTTCCGCTGTTGCTTAAGGCCTTTGTATCCATCCTGGCCAGTAGCTGCCCTCTGCCCTAGGAATCCTACCTGGCCCTGTGACTTCTGAGCCCTACAGGATTTCCACAAGAGCTAAAGAGAGGCCTAAATCAAATTTCCCAGCATTTCCCAGTGCCAAACATACAGCTTGGAGTGTAAGGGGCAGGGAGAGGACTCTGGCATGGAGCTATTCAGGGGATCACAACTCACGAACACTTAAAGGGGGCTATGATGTTGTCAAACTCATCTGTGATGATGGAACTAGTTGGTGATCTGATAACTTTATCTGTCTGTTGTAGAGGTGCCATTTTCTTAGTTCTACCTAAGTACCCTACATCTGGTATGGCTTATTTTGCAAACCTCAGCACTGACATGCACTTTGGAATTGGACTGTGTACCGACAGCTCAAATCAGCATAATCTCCAAGCCCAGTGCCTTCCTCTGGCATGGGCCCTCCAGTACCTTAGCACAGCTGCAACACTGGCTGTTTTCCTTCTCTGAATGCTGCTCATTGGCCTTCTTAGGACCTAGATCAGTCCTCCAACCAGTGCTCTGTAGATGCTCACCTACACAGTAGCACCACATAAAACAGATGATAGACCCCAGCACCTCAGGCAATGGCCTACAGTTTTTCTGATAATGTGAGTGTAGAAAATGTGGTTATAGTGAAAGGTTCCTTGACTCTAACCACTGTGCTAGAATGAGAACAGCCTGTGCCTGTTTGCAGCATCACACCAAGATGGCTGTATTGCTTTTATTACAGGAATTAGTATAGTATGTCTCAGTATACCACTGTCTTGTCCTGCACAAATGGAATAGCTTTGGCCTGTGATACGTAGAAGATATACAAACAACTCCCACAATGCTCTGAGAGCCCATTGACATTGAAAGCCTCTATGCTGGGGATGTTTTTGAGTCTCCCCAGGTTGTTAGAGACGGTTATAATAGGAGAGAGAACCCAAAGACCCATGCTCTTTCAAAGCAGCTTCAGTGAATTTGTGCTTTAGTTCACCACAGGAATTTCCACAAAAGTTCCATGGGCAAAATCAGTATATCTTGGCATTGCCCCAGTCTTTCAGTGCCATGATCCTCCAAACATATAAGGAACTTCCAAGAACTTACGTAAAAAACTGGCAAGTTCATTAAACATCTCCCTAAAGGCGGTGTCTGAACAGTCTCACTGCTTTGTAGGTGTATGGCACTAATCAGGCCTGATCCAGCTAGTTCTAATAATCAACAAGGCCATAATGGACTTGGTCAAAGCAGTCTGGCAAATTTTAGCCTCTTGCCACCCCACTGCTGAACAGAAATAGAATTCAGGGTAGTGCAGAATCATAGAAAGTTAAGGTTGGAAGAGACCTCAGGAGGTCATCTAGTCCAACCCCCTGCTCAAAGTAGGACCATCCTCAACTAGATCATTCCAGCCAAAGCTTTGTCAAGCCAGGTTTTGAAAATCTGTAAGGATGGAGCATCCACCACCTCTCTGGGTAACCTGTTTCAGTGTTTTACTGCCCTCCTAATGAGAAAATTCTTCCTAATATCTAATCTAATCTTCCCTTGCTGCAACTTGACATCATTGCTCCTTGTTCTGTCATCTGCCACCACTGAGAATGGTCTAGCTCTGTCCTCTTTTGAATCCCTTTTCAGGTAGTTGAAGGCTGCTATTAAGTCCTCTCTCAGTCTTCTCTTTTCCAGATTAAAGAAGACCAGTTCTTTCTGTCTTTCCTCATAAGTCATGTCCCTCAGCCCCCTCACCATTTTTGTCACCCTCTGCTGGACTCTGTCCACATCCTTTCTGTATTAGGGGGCCCAAAACTGGACACAGTACTCTAGATGTGACCTCACCAGTGGTGAACAGAGGGGAATAATAACTTCCCGTGACCTACTGGCAAAACACCTACCAATATGTACCTTTATAAACTAAGTAAGGTTGTATAGATAGAGAGAGCACAAGCTTTTGTGAGCCCAAGTTCACTTGAAATCCTGTGAAAGGATGTGGAAAAAGCAGAGTACAAAGAGAGAAATTAGAATACAAAAGCTGGAGGAGAGGAGAGGAGAGGGGGAGGAGGGAAGTGCTAGAAGAGAAAAGCAAATGAACAGTAAAGTTATAGGAACCAAGGTGATGACAAAAGCTAATCCAGGTAATAAGTTAAGAAGCCATAGTCCCTGTTTAAACCATGCATAATGCGGTACAATTTGGGGATGATTTCTTGTTTCACCATTTCCCATTCAAATTGGTTTTCAATGTTTTCCCCCTAAAAACTGCAATCCTGAGGTCCTCAATGGAGCATCCAGAGAGGTTGAAGTGTTCTACCACAGGCTTTTGTGTCTTTCTGCAATTGATGTCAAATTAGTGTTCATTCATTCTTGCATGTAAAGACACCCAGTCTTTCTGCAGTAAACAACAGAGGGGCATTATTTAAATAGGTGTCAGCATATATGACGTTGGTAGGGTTGCAGATGAATGAACCTTGGTTGTTGTATTCCTTTTCATTAGGTTCACTGATGACATGGTCTGTATTGATATGGTGACACAACAGGCATTTGGGTCCATTGCAAGGCCTGGTGCCTTGCTTAAAATAGAAGTAGGTTTCTAAACAGGTATCTTTATTCCTGTCCCAACCCATCTTCCCTGGTTGGCATGGTTGTCCGTGACAAATTTTCCTTTTAGGAATTGCATCAACAAGGCAAGTAGGTGAGATCCAAGTACAAGTGGAAGATTTCCCCTCCATGCTACGTTCTACCCAGATAAAGTAACTCTGTAACTCAGCCCAAGTTCCTGCCCAAAGGTGTCACAGACTTTAATTTCAGGCATCATATTAATTGCTTAGTGTTCTTCCCACAACCTGATTTCTCCTAGGCGGAGATTTTGCTGAATTTTCTAAATGTGGAAAGGTCATTGGATTATTACCTTCACAGAACCAAGCCATTCAAAACGTTTCCTTGGCTGTATTGGTAGTTGTGAGATCAGAAATCGCAAGGATAAAAGCCTGGAGACTATCTAAATGGATCTTGGACTACATACAATTATAAATAATTTTGACATAACATACGATTGAGGTGAACCTACTATTAGTAATAGGGCACGTTTCACCAGAGCCCAGACTACTTACTGGTACATAGCATCCCTGTGTAACATTGCCACAGCTGATATCTACAAAGCAGCTACTTGGAGCTCCCTTCATACTTTTATGAAGCTTTATGCCACCGCAGAAACCTCTAAAGCAGATGATGAACTTGACACACCAGTCCTGTTTGCTTAAGAAGGGGAGTTCAAGATTCACTTTCATGTATGTGGCCATGCTTTTGAGTCATCCATTAATGCAAATGGTGTGGAGAGTTACTTTTAAAAGGAAGCAAAATTGCTTCTCACAAACTGAAGTTTTTTGAGGTTGTATTGTCTACATACATATTCAGACCCTGCCCTCCTCCTCTTCCCCAGGGTCAAAAGTAAGGTAGATCTCTGGTTGAGAAGAAACTGACAAGTGGGAAAGTATGTGCTGCCCTAATGCCTTCAGCCCAGGGGCACAGGGAGAAGCAGGACTAGTTCCCTCTTTATGGGTATTTCTAAGGCAAAAAAGTTTCCAGCTGCAACAGATTGTGAACCAAACACATTAGTAAGAGTGTGTTTGGAGACAGTATATTTTAAAGAAACTTCAGACCCTTGGCAAATGTTACACTTAAGAGGTGATTAACCAGTTAATCATGTCTTAAATAGTGACCTGGCCACACTCATGAAATTAATGAGATGATAAAATGGGAAATAAGCCATGCAACCTGATTCCAGTTACAAGGCAGAGGTCTGAGATCAGCCTCAGTATGGTCCCACAGCTGAAATCTACAATCAGCTGATTATCGGTTTTAGCCCTAGGACCATACAGAAGTGAGTTCAACACCACACTAGTTCAATGGGCACTCAGCTTTCTACTTGCTAGTGCAAGGGCTTCCTGTGCACTGGCAACTAGTATTGGGATAACTGGGATCTGATCCTGGTCCCATAACTATGTATCCTGCCATGCACATGTAGCATGGCAGAAGAAATTGCTGAGACTGAGGAACAAATTCCATTGTGCCATTAAGTAAACATGTGCCGGAGGTCTTAGTTACTGATGCATAACTCGATTTTTTCTAACTTTCAATTACATCTGAAAAATTTCACTGAAAATCTTGTGGTTGCACAGATGTCATGACAACATAATGTAACTTACCGAATGTATTACTGTTATAATGTCTGAAGAAAGAGGTTTTTCAATCTGTTGGGTTTTTTGGGGGGTGTTTTTTGTTTTGTTTTGTTTTGTTTTTTAAATCTTGAGTTTACAGGATCATCATTTATAACTAAAATATGTTTTCATGCTCAAATTTTCTTTAAAAAAGTCACCAGAAACATAAAACACTACAGTTTAATTTTTAGACACTTCATTTAAAGCTTGCAAAGTCACATGCAAATATAAAAGAAAACAGTACACACCAAAGCTACATATTTTCAGGTTTTAAGAGCAACTGCATTTTTTTTATAAACATGATGTGACATGCATGATTAAAGCTTACCTCAAGACAAAATATCTCACATGAAATGGATTGATTTAAATAATCAATTTGAATTTTTTTTCTGTTTGTGTTTTGTTTGTTTTGTAGAGATGGGTGCATTCTCATTCATTAATACAATGATTAAAACATAATTTACAAATAAATAGAGACTTTCCATGAATTTTTGGTATGTTTAGTACTGAGACAAGTCCACTATAACTGCACTAATTTATGCAACTAATGTTTAATTAATTAATGTAACATAATTAATTAATGAAGCTTAATGTTTGCAAATCGTTATACATTTTAGATTTTTAGTATATTAGAAAATGGAGAATGATGTATTGCTTATGGATTCCCCACAGGATCAAGCCCTTAATTCATATGACCTATTGTGGCAAATTTCTAAGGCTTGACCTCAAAAGTTATATCCTTTTTTTCCAAAGTTAGAAAATAATGTGTCCCTTGACGTTTTGATAGAGGATTATAGATTCAGCATTTTTATGTAAATGTTTCAAAAGGTATAGTAAGTTTAGGTCTTAAGATATTTTATATTAAATTTTGGTTCCATTTGAATTGGGTTTATAACTTGTGATTTAAGTTATAGCAATAACAAGGGAATTTAATTTTTTTATTTTAATGTTTTATTTTAATTGCTTAATTTTAATTTTTATCTACTGCAAACCAATACGTTTGTTTTGTCTGTAGGTGACAACATTACAGCAGTCCATTAATTTGCTGCAAAAGGATAAAGACTATCTTAATCGCCAGAATATGGAGCTCAGTGTTCGCCGTGCCCATGAAGAAGATCGTCTTGAAAGACTCCAGATTCAGTTGGAGGATGCCAAAAAAGCTAGAGAAGAAGTATATGAGAAATATGTAACATCCAGGCAAGTTCTTATGTTAAAATCCCATTAAAGTAAATGTCTATTGATTTCACAAGAGTTTGTTCAGATCTGTTTATGACAGATCAGAATTAGGCTTTGTTTTTTTCCTATCACATGGTAGTGTTACAATGATGTTGTAGCCAGGAGAGGCGAGGAATTATGCAAGAAGCTAGGATTTCTTTGGTGCTATCTTATATTGGACCAACTACATAGTTGGGTTAGTTAGCAAGCTTTTGAATGCAAGGCATTCTTTAGGTCTAAGGTGTAAACACCAGCACAGTATAATGAACAACAGCTGGAAGATGGGGGAGAAGGCAGATTTCAGTATCTTCCATGTTATGGTACTGTGACTGATGTTGTGGCCATGATGATCCAGAAAGTATATAAGGTGGATTTTGGTATCTTCCATGATATGGTGCATTTCACTATCTTCCATGTTACGGAAATCAACACTCTAAGAAATCCTTGTCTTTCGTATTACACACAATATTTAAGAGAAGTATATAAAGAAGTTTTTAAAGATTTTTGGGAGTCAGTCTACAACACTAAAGAAACCCAAAGAGAAAGTTTGCTTTATGGCAATTATTTTATTAGTATACAATGAATCCTGAAAAATTCAAGTGAGAACCTTGTTTTTTTTCAGTATGGAGCCCTGCTATTCAGGTGACCAGTTCCAAAGATGTGATACATCATAAGATACATCAATGTAGTGGCAGCATATTTATGGAACCAAGAGATACTATTGTGGAGCCAAGTTTACCATTTCCTTGACAATTGACTCACCTAAGGCAGCTTACCTCAATAGATCACATATGGGATTGTGGCAGGGGCTTGGTGTTCCTGCCACTTTAAGAAGCAGACAGGCTAGTGCTGAGGAAGCCTGCAAGTGCAGCCAGGCAGATTATGGAGTCCTCTGACCCTGGAGGAAGACGGTGCATAGGCAGGGTATAAGGTCAGACTTGAGTGGAGCCAGCAGTAACATCCTGGAGGCTGGTGAGGGAACATCACTCAGCAGGAGGGCTGCAGCTCTGGAATGGCAACTTAGAGAGTACATCCAGCAGCTGAGGGGAGGAGGAGGTTCCTAGGGACGCAGGGAAGGGTTCAAAGCCCAGATTGAGGGGCTGAGAGTTGATGGCTTGAATGTGTGGGACAAGAGAGGGTCCAGGAGCCCAAAGGAGGGGCTAAGTGGAAGGTAACATCAGTGAGTGATGGCACCTGCAAGACATATGGGATGTGCTGTAGGGATGGATTGGAGCCATGCAATTAGCCCTGGAGCCGAGACCACAGACACCTGGTGGTCACTGGAGACAGAGAGCAATTTGGGAAGCCCAGGCAGCCTCCCTCACATACAAGTAAGATTCATGAAAGTGTGTTGGGCAAGAAAAGGAGTGACTGTTTAATGAGAGCAGAGTGAGCAAAGGCTAGAGGGACTCCAGGGGCTTCACAGTCACCCCTAGAGGGCACCTTATGACAGGGATTTATTACATTTTGCACGTTTTCATATTGTGGCTCAGAATCAGCAAGGGAGGATCAATCATTGGTGCCTTCTAGACTACAAGAGTCTGCAATGATATGTTTGGGGTCAGAACAGAGTTCCTATTTCAATTGCAAAACAATTTTCAGATATAGAACTTGTGTAAGATTACTAATCCACAATCAATCATGTATAATCATCACTTAATATGATAAGATTTACCTTTGTTCTGTAGAAAAATGACTGAAGTCCATCTGCCTGCCAAAGAAACTTCACACCAGTTGGCATAAACATGTCACATGAGAAAACTCATCTTCACATAGATGTATTGGAGCTCAGGATAATTCATTTGGCTCATGCAGCATGTCTTCTGTTTCAAGGCAAACCAGTTTTGATCATGACTGATATCATTCCAGAGAGATCTTATGTGAATGTATAAGGATGACAGAGTTCTTCCTTCTTATCTTAGGGAACTACATGCCTTTGAACTCAATACATCTGTTTTCACATGACCTCTAAGGTTCACCGTTTGCTTTGATAGATCACATATTCAGGCAGTAGTGCAGTTGTGAGCAATAGATAATGATTCTGCTGTTAGAATTATTTTGCAAATCCCCCAGACCTGCTTTCCTGCTGTAACACTAAGTTGCCTCTGAGTCTAGATATTATTTCTAAGAACACCAGGAAAATTGTCCTATCCAGTTCTGGCCTCCATTCTGTAGCATTCTCCATTATAAGGAAAAATTTCTCTAAAAATATATATAACATTCTGTTCCAGCATATGAAATACACCGTGCTAGTATGTTATGCATCAAGATGGAAAAAAATTGTTCCTCTCAGCCATTATTCCAAGATTTTTTTTCTATCTCCTAAAGTCTGAGACACTCCCTGATTTAGACTGTTGTATTAAAAAAGCTTGGGCCTTTGTATTATTTTTACAAGAATGCACCTGGTGACATGACTTATTTCCTGCCTGTAACAGGGTATTTTTTCTGAAACTTAATGGTGGGCTAGGTTTTATGAAAACTTAAAACATGTAATTTGCCTGAGCAATTCCCTCCCTACTGTGTTCCATGCTGGCTAATTCACCATAAAAAGGGTATAATTAAACCAGTGCTGGGCACTTGAAAATGTCTGTCTTAGTAAATGGTTAGTTACCCTATTTTAGTAATAAAAAATTATTGTAAGAGTGTTTCTGTGTGTGTGTGTGTGTGTGTGTGTGTGTGTGTGTGCATGTAAAATGCACTAGTAGTTATATGTTCAACCACATGATTGTTTAAACTCAGGAGATAGTTACTTTCAACCTCAAGCTTTTCACCTTTGGAAGTTTCATCTCTAGGCAGTTTGTTTTAGTGCTTAACCACTCTCATAGTGAAAAGATTCTTCTTAATTCCCAGTCTAAATTTCCCATGGTACAGTTTAAACTGATTACTACTTGTCTAGTCCACTGTGGACAACAGAGAAAATAATTGAGCCATTCTGTTTACAACAACCATTTTTGTATTTGTAGACTTTTCTCTAATACCCTTTCAGTCATCTCCTCTCCAGACTAAATAGCCCCAGTTCTTCTAAGCTTTCCTTGGATATCAAGTTTTATAGACCTCTAATTATTTTGTTGCTTCTCTAGACTGTCCTTTGCTAGTCATCTGGGTCTTCACCAAGTTATTGTAGGCCAATTATTCTGTCAAGAAAACGGCAGCATAAAATAAGCAGCATACAAAGGCTGTTCAAAAAGTATTGAGACTGATGCTGTAGGAAACAAAATATTCTATTTACAGGGGTTTCAGCTTAATCTCCTTTGACATATGCTCCTTTTGCAGCCACACACTTCTCCCAACGTTTCTTCCATTGTTGGAAGCACCTCTGATGAGCAATTTGTGGAATTTCTAAAGTTGCTCAGTCCCATTTTGTTTTATGGTTTCCACATCACAAAATCTTCTTCCTTTCAAGGTTTTCTTTAGTTGAGGGAAGAGAAAAAAGTTGTATGGGGCCATATCAGGTGAATATGGAAGCTGTGGTGCTTGTGGGATATAGTATTTAGCTAAAATTTGGCTAAAAGTTGCTTCACAAGCTGTGCTGAGTGGGCAGGCATGTTGTCATGGTGAAGCATCCACGAGTTGGACACCCACTTTTCTGGTCATTTTTCTAGTTGTTTCATTCCCAAATCACTGGTTAGAATTGAATTACATGAACCATTAGAAATTCCAACTTCTACTGTAATCTCTCGGACAGTTAGTGCCTGTCATTTTGAACCAAACTGTGAGCCACTGCCACATTTTCATCATTTTGGGATGTTGAAGGGCATCTGGAACACTTCTCACTTTGACCAATGATCATCCTTCTTTAAGATTTGCTCTATGCTTGGTGGTCATGGTGCTCAGCTGGGAGGTGGAGACCCTGTAGTAAAGTCCCTGGTCCCAGGGCTGTTTGTCCCTTTTAAGCAACAGCTATTTAATGTGAGATGCACAAGGTGCCTCAAAACCTAAGATTCCTCATTCTTCATCATCATCACAAAGCCACAGTCAGGCTCCCTCTCGCTCGGCTCCTGCTGGCCCCTTTCCTTCCTACCCTGTAGCCCAAGAGGAGTGGAAGCTTCCTGTAGGGCAGTCTTCTGGAAAGGCAAAGATGTGGGTTTGACTTGACCCCAGCCTAGGGGACAGTCTAGATGCCCTGTTTCCTGAGGAAGATGACCCACCTAGTAGGATGCTGTGCAAATATGAGCCCCACCACCAGCCATATTCACGTTCCTGTGCGTGCTATAGTTGGTACTGGATTGAATGCTGTTGTCACAGGTTCTCTGGGTGCTAAGGCAATCAGGGTACATCCTTTGCAGCCCTGAGCTGTAGTACTGCAGAGAAGTACATGGAGGTTACAGTAGACCATAAGCTGAATCTGAGCCAACAGTATGATCTTGTTGCAAAAAAACCCAACAGCCTCTTAAGTAGTGTTAGCAGGAGTATCACTTGCAGATTAAGGGAAGTGATTCTTCCCCTCCATTCAGCACTGGTGAGGCCTCACCTGGATTCCTGTGTCCAGTTTTGGGCCCTACATTTCTGGGGCAGGGGCTGGACTCAATGATTTTCTGAGGTCCCTTCCAGCCCCGATGTCTATGAAATCTGTGAAACCTACGATACCATTCAAAAACTCATGCACAGCTCATAGTGTCATCACCAAATTCTATTTTAAGTAATTCAAATGTTTCACTTGCTGTTTTCTCAATTTTCATGCAAAATTAAATATACATGTGTTCTGGACACTCTGACATAACAAAAGGGGACACACACAATTTTACTTCAACCGCTGGCCACAGAAAGCTAGGGAAACACCATGAGCTGCAGACCTGTCCAGAGGAGTCCCAACATGCCAGACATGTTCAGCAAAGCCACGACCCCCACCCAATACTTTTGTACCACAAAGACACACACAGTCTCAATACTTTTTGAACAGACCTTGTAGATCACGTTTGGAAGAAAAATGTAGCTTTACTTATGCAGAGTACCATGTTATAATAATATAAGTTAGATTTTTTTAAACATTTTTCAGGGATCGTTATAAAACAGAATATGAAAACAAATTGCGTGAAGAATTGGAACAAATTAGATTGAAAACAAATCAAGAGATTGAGCAGCTTCGAAGTGCTTCAAAGGAGATGTATGAACGTGAAAACAGGTGGGTAAGATGGGTTTTTTAAAAACCTGTAGACCATTTTAAGTAAAAATGATCGAAAAAAGTGTATATATTATCTAAAGTAAGTTGTCTCCCTTTCGAAGTGTAGAAAATGGCTTAATTATGACCCATTCTAAATCAACTTAAATATGCTCACGCAAAATTATCTTCAGGATAGAATTATATTTTTGCAATAAAAGTTAAAATTTAAGTTTTTTGCTTTATCATGTCATCAATGAATTTGTTATAATAAATTACCTATTTTGTTATTTGTGTCTTGCTAGCTGTGCAATGCTAGGTTATTTCATAGTTAAGTTATTTTGCATAAAATGTGTTCTATAACTTATTGTAAATGTTGGAGGTAAACTTTGGGATTGAGGTGATGTGGAAAAGAGGATGAATTGAATGTGATGAGGAAGATAGAGGAAAACGAATTGAAAGCATTTTCATGTTTTCAAAAAAATGATGTCTGAAATGGCATAGCTTTGGAAGTGATCTCGAGGGTCATCTAGTCTAACTGTGTGCACAAATGTACCATTTCCTATTTCTAAACCATCTCAGATAGACACCTGTTCAGCATCTCAAAAACCTCCAGTGAAGAAGATTCCTTTATCTCCCCTAGACAGCTTGTTCCATTCTTCTACTTTATTTATAGTTAATTTTTCCTAAAATTGGATCTAAATTTGCTTTGCTGAAGTTTGAACCCATTTTTGTGAATCCTGCCCTCTATAGCAAGGGAAGAATGTTCCCATCTTTGTTATCCTTTCAAATGCTGTGCCATCGTGTCATTTCCTCCTCTCCTAAATCTCCTTTTTTTTTTCCAGACTAAAATACCTAGATGCTTCAGCCTATCCTTGTATTGACATCTTTCCAACCCCTTTATCATCTTTCTTGATCAGCTCTGAATTTCTAGTTTCTCGGTCCCACTTGTAATATGGAGCCGAAAACTGGGTGCAGAACTTCAGCTGTGGCTTATCTAGGTCTAAGTAGCGTAATGCTATTTATTATCTTCCACGTATTGTGTACAGTGCTACTGTTATTGTAACCTGAAATGCATTTACTTTCCTTATGGCATAATCACGTTGCTGACTCATGTTGAGTTTGTGACCTACCCTGAATCCCAGATCCTTCTCACAATGTTATTGACAAACCAGCTAATTCCTGATATATTTGTATCTGAGTAGCACTGTACATTTGTCTCTGATGAATTTTATTTTGTTACTTTTTGTCTTATTCTCAGACTTCTTGAAAAACTTTGGAATTTTATTATTCTATCCTCCAAAGTGTTTGTTATTCCTTCTAGTAGTGTGTTGTTTCCAAATTGCATCAGTATTCTCTCTATCCCTGCATCCAAGTCATGAAAAAAATTAAGCAACACTAGACCCAAAACTGAGCACTCTGAAATTTCACTTGAGATCTTCTGCCAATCAGACATTGATCCATGAATAGTTACTCTTTGCTTGTAGTTACTGAACCAGTTATGTGTTTACCTTAACATAAGATTTATGTTTAAAGGTGATACTATCTATGTTGCAGATAGTATGCCAGATCACTCACTGGAAAACAGTTCCATGTCAATATTGGCAATTTGGAGGAAATGTGTATGTAGACCATAGTTAAGGGTTAATACATCCCTTTCTAACTGGATGCAAACTCTGTCAAAAGTTTGCTATAGTCAAATAGGTGGTCAGCAACTGTATTTAATTTTGCCCAAGGTACTATCCATTATAAAAAAATATTTTCAATTCTTGATAACACTACTAAACTCAGAGCATTTGGGTTTAAATTTTCCATGTCAGGTATCTGCTTTGGGCTGATTTTTTGGGGGGAAGTTTTCATAAGAACATAAAAATTGCCATTTATTGGGCAAGACCTTGGGTCCATCCTGTCCATTCTCCTATGTCACACAGTGGCAGAGTGTGGATGCTAAAAAGGAGAGTGAAGTAGTCATGACCAGGGTGTTTTTCTCACTGTTCCTCTCAGTTGCAACCTCCAGTATTTAAGTTGAGGAAGTTCTAATTCAGTCAGAGGCTGTATCTATCCCTAACTCCCATGCTTAATAGCTACTGATGTCCCTTTCCTCCAGTAATTTGTCCGGTTCCTTTTTGAATCTAGGTCAGCTGTCAGCTTTCACAACATCTGGAGGCAATTACACACTGTGTGAAAAAGAACTCCCTTTTGTTAGTTTTAAACTTACTACCTTCTAGTGTCATTTTATGACCTCAAGTTCTTTTATTGTGAGAGATAGTGAATAATAAATCCCTATTTACTTTCTCTTCACCATTTAGTATTTTGTAAACCCTTATCAGGTTCCCTTTCAAGTGTCTCTTTTCTAAACTAAATAGGTGTAGGCTCTTTAGTCTCTCCTCATGTGGAAGCTGCTCCATCCTGCTAATCATCCTTGTTACCTTTCTCTGTACTTTCTCTACTTCTTCTACATCCTTTTTGAGGTGAGGAGACCAGAACTGGGCACAGTATTCAAGATGTGAATGCATAGTGGAATTATAAAGGAGCATAATAGTTTCCATTTTGTTTACAATTCCCTTCTTAATAAATCCTAACATTTTGTTAGCCTTTTTGATGGCTGCTAAGCACTGAGCTGATATTTTTAGCGAGCTGTCCACAATGACTCCCAAAATCTCTTTCCTGTGTGGTACTATCTCATGTAGAGTCCATCATAATGTAGGTTATAGTGTGGGTTGTTTTTGCCCAGGTATATCACTTTACATTTATCTACATTGCAGTTGTTTCCAAGAACAAAATTAGGAAGAGATACATATGTGTGTTGGTTTGCCCACATTAAAAAATTCAGGGGCCTCTGTGCAGCTACTAATAGGGATTTAGTGCCTCTAGAACTAAGCTGCAAAAGTATTTTAAACGTGTTTGCTGGGGAAGTGCAAGAGTGCTTTCATGTGAAGGTAAAATACAGATGTAGGCTTGGTTCACCTTGGGGTCCTTAAGTTTCCTCTGTTGATACCCCCAACATTATTAGTTTCTTTGGAACCACCTCACATAGCTACCCAAAACTCTTGTTCACAAGCCAGCTAACCTGTCAATAATGAAGTATATTTAGGCTTGCCTTCCTTGAGGCTACATTCAGGCCCTGTGGCAAATTCAAAGGATCTACAGTCTGCTTAGCTATCTGAAACTCACTTGGCTTCATGAATTTTTCAGTCAAACCATTCTGGCACTCCATCTTTATGTCTGCTTGTCTCCTGCAAAGATCCCTGCCACGCAAGCCTTGGTGCTATTCACATGTATGTCAAATGATGGAATTTCCAGTCCAAGCACCATAGGCTCCATCAAAACAGACTACACCACAGTCTATATTGCCACTGAAAACTTTGTTGGGGCTACTCTTAGTTCTCTTCATAACCTTATGCTGGCAAAGAGACAGGAGGAAGCATTTTGTTCACAAAAGGAGCTTGCAGGGTGTGAGAAGATTAAGCATTCACATACTTCTTTACTGACATCACCTTCCTTAACAATTGAAAAGCTTTTTTTTCTAGGTATCTCTGGTCAACTTGTGGCTCTGCTGTCCAGCAGTTTGGACATTTCATTGGCATGGAGACATGGCTGGGGGATATCAGTTGAAGTTCTTTCATTATGCCTCCTCTACTTGACTCTGAATATTTATCACCAATACCAATCTAGAATTCCTTTGAGAAGCTCAGGATTCCATTAAAAGAAATCGTATCCTATTCTGCTCTAAAGAGCCTACCCAGCTTCCCTTGTTTGAAAGCTCCATCTTCTTGGAAAGACACAATGCAGCATCTTAATATAGCCCTATTTTCAGAAGTCAGTGAAGACTTGCTTGATTTTTGCCAAAACTAGCTTGCACTGACTTTAGCAGCAGTAGTAACATGTACATGTATTCACTTTCAGGCACCAGAGATTAACTCTACTGAGTTATCCCCAGCTCTTTTCTCATCTCAGGCAATACTTTTTCTTGAGGGCACCCAAGCATCACTTTTGTAGAGTGCTGCGTGTAGGATGACTCGGATGAAATGGAACAGTAACCTTATGAGCAATAAATCATTGTTAGGCTCTTGAGGATCACCTTAGGACTTCATTTAACTCCCCTTCTGATGAACAAAACCAACTTCAGAGACTGATTGGATGAATACCTAACATTTTTCTGTTACAAATAGAGTTTCCAGCACCAGACACATTTGATCCTTTTTTCAGCATCAAGGAGTGGCAGACAGTAGGCAAGGTCACATTGTTCTGTGACTATTTAATGGATTTTTGCTCACCTGTATCCTCACTACCAGTTTCAGAAGGAGTTAGTTATAGTTACTATTGTTGATCACCTTTCTGTTAACAGTATCCTTCACATGTTTCAGTTCTGATCTCAGCAGCCCAGGAATTATTTGAAGGTAATGTGATGTCCCAGCCTATGTTGTTACTCAAACTTTAGTGTAAGTAATGCTCATTAATGATACTGTCTGTGCTATGGCATTAACAGCTCCCAAAATGACTAGCTTCCATCATTTTCAAGACTTTCTAACAACAGCCTTTATTTCACCCTGGTACCAGTTAGTTCAGTTGCATCACAAAGCAGACAGTGGGACTGAAAGATGGTATGCGCTTAAGCCTGAATGGATATGCACATAACTGCTGTTTATTGTAATATACATACATAACACCCACAAAAATCAAGACTGACAGAAAGGGAATAAGAGACCTGCACCCTTTTAATACCTTCATAGCCATAGGAAGTTATGTAAGCTAGCATCTTCTCAAGATTTACTGCTTCTTCCCAGTTGCAGTTGAATACAACTTCATCCCATGTTTGATAACAGTTGACAGTAATTTTTTCTAAATTCATACATGTAAACTATAAAAATGTGTTGAAATTTGATCTTTTTTGTAATATATAACGATACAGATATTACTGGAATTTTATTCTTTTTTTTTTTTGGTTGGCTAGGTGGTATTGTAGCCATGGTTAGTATGAAAAGAGTATGTGCATGGAGCAGAATATTTGAACATGATCTGGGATAGTTATAAAACTGTTCTGTGTGTTTAGAGTTAAATACTGTTTCTTGTAGTCCGTAAGGAAAAAGAAAGGAGCTGTGCTCTGTATGTATCATTCTAAGACACTTAGGATGCAGTCTCTATATAATAGGCCCCAAAGAGAAAACATTGCTGGGAAGTGTTGTGTGATTCAGTATGCAAATTAAGTTTGGGAATTTAAAAAGGTTGGGACTTCTTGCATGTGTTTATGGATGATCTTCAAAGTTTGTTTGGGTTGTTTTGTACTTACTTGCCATTTTATTAAATGTAGCAAAACAAAAATGTGTGTTAATGCAGTAATTGTTGTTGTTACATAAGGAAACAAGCATCTTTTTGTCCGGATTTTTATCCTTTGAACTTCTTAATTAGCCCTACTTTTTCAGTGTCACTATGATGGCACTCTTGCCTCTGATGCAATCTGGGTGCGCCCTTAAGATACACTCCCATGTGTTTGCACACCGTGGGGTGCCCTCCTGCCCCATACCCTTCTCTTCCGTCTGCTGCTTAACCACTGAGAACCAGGTGAGGTGCACCACAGACCAGTTGGTGAAGACAGTAGCTTAAGACAGCCCTCCCTGTCTTGCTCAGGCATTGCCTGTCCTTAGCAGAGGAGATTTTGTCAGCAAGAAGGACTATGCCCATGCCCATGCCCAGTCGCCCCTAAAAGATGGATATCCCTTACTGTGGGAAGAGCAAATCTGTGCTGGCCTGGGGTTACAGGTATCATTGACAAGTGAATTAAAAGGGATAACAAAAAGATTTATTATAACAAAAAGATTTATTATAAACAAAAAATCAGTAGACATATGTTGAGATGCAGACAAAAGAAAATCATAGAAAATTTGGGTTGAAAGGGACCTCAGGAGGTCATTTAGTCCACCTGTCTGCTCAAAGCAGGACCATCCCCACCTAGATCATCCCAGCCAGGGCTTTGTTGAGCTGGGCCTTAAAAACCTCCAAGGATGGAGATTTCTACCTCCTCTCTAAGGAGGAGTCACTGCCTGCCCTGCGTGAGGCTCCGTTGGCTCTGGGACACTGCTCTGCTCCCTGGCATGGCCTCTGGGGGCGTGTCTTCTTTTGAAATGTCATGTTATTGCTGCATGCCCATATTTTGGCTAGCCTGTGCCTTGAAACGTTGTCATGGAGATCAGTAGACAACCCAAGTTGTACCCTTTAATACTTGTATTCTAGTTGTCATTGCTGTTCTACAAGATTTCCATAGATTTTTATTTTTTCTCCTAGTAGTTCAGTTTCCTCTATTCTGTTGCCCAGGGTTAGGGTATAAACATTTTAGCAGTTTATAAGTACAACAGCCAATACCCTTTCTGAGTTACATAGTCATTTAATTTTATCTACTTCCCTACAGTTCTCATCAGTATTAGCTGCCTTGTCTGTCTACCCACTAGTGTTCATTGCCATATCATCATTTACTGGATTTTATGTCCTTTGTTTCTCCTCTTGCCTTCTAATTAAAAGCTGGTATCTATTATCCCAGTCTTGATCCTAGAAGGTCCACACCCATACTCGAGTGAAGTTCATCCATTAAGAAAGAATCCTTTTACTGTTAATGGATTATAGAGTTTGAATCTTCCTCATAGTATGAATTCTTGAGCTATCTGTTGCCCATCATCATGTCACACCTTTGCCTGTTTTTCTCAGGCCCCTGGCACATGTTCATTTAATGGCACAAGGGAAATCTAATTTCCCCAATAACAACAGTCACACCTCTGCTCATGCCACACATGCATGGCAGGGTATACAGTTTTGGGATCAGGGATCAGATCCCAGTGGAACTATTACTGCTTGCCAGTGCAAGGGGGAGCATGGGTTTCCAGCCCCTGGATCACACTGGGGCTGGTTCAAGTCCCTGATTCAGTTGATTGTGGGTCCCAGCCCCAGGACCGCACAAGAGTCTGGAACCAGCTCTGGTTACCCTGCCACATGTTCAGTTTAAGGCATGATGGCAACCAGCCACAAAAAAGTTACTTGTCTTTTATGGAATATTTTTATGACTGGTTTCTCTTTTTGTCATGCCATTTATTCCTTGAATGTATGGCAGTGTTACTATTTATGATGCAGTTAACAGGCTAACCACGTCTTAATTGTAACCGTGTGGGGGGCCTCAGTATCCCAGTCAGTATGGTCAGTAAAATGTATATGAAGTGAGGGAGAGGTCAGAAATAGTTTGTAAATAGTGGTTTTTTTACATCTTCATACCCAAATTACATAATGTCAGAGACCAGTTAGGAAAGAGATTCTTACTACAGTATAACCTCATAAATCTGGGATTATCAAAATTCCAGCACTTTTTAAAAATACACTCCATCAGGGAGTAGCTGTGGCCAGTCCCGGAACAGCAGAGAGGGAAGCTTGCGCACCGCTGCTATCCACCACCCAGCGCCACTGCTCCATGTGCGGCTGCTGCTCTGGGACCGCCTGCCGCTCCAGTTTCAAAAATCCAGAATTTTCACATTTCCAGCAGGTGCTTGGTCCCAATCCTGCCTTATTCAGGAGGTTATACTATACTACTTTTTAAATATATTTTTATTTTTTCTGAGCAGGAATGTAATAACTGAAAAAGATAAATCAATGTATCCTTTTATGTATCCTTTATCATATAGTAAGATATATAACAATTGTCTAACAAAATATTTTTTCCTCAGAAATTTGAGAGAAGCAAGAGATAATGCCGTGGCTGAAAAACAGAGAGCAATTTTGGCTGAGAAAGATGCTTTAGCAAAATATGAACAGCTCTTAGAACAGTGAGTATGTTTTAAAATACATATATATCAATGGAATTAGAGATACTTACTTGCATATTTGGTCTGGATCTTTTTTCTGGCTGTAAAGGGAAGAGAGAAACAAACCTCAAAAACTTGAATCAAATTAAGTTAGGGATCTGTTTTTAAACTTGTAAGTGGAGAGAAAATTCCAGTGATAATGTTGGTTGATTTATTCTTCTTTCCTACTCTTGCAGGAACTTACATACATGCTTATTAAGGGTAGTTCTGTTGACTTCAGTAGTTTATTCACAATGCATGACATTAACCATGCACAGAAATCTTTGCAGAGATAATGCCTTAACGTGCTACCCTGTTTGTGGTTCTTTTGTGGTGGTCTCAGAAATAGCTGTGGTCACAGAATTGCCATTGCAATCTCTCATAAGAGTTAGCAATATATTTTGACACACAGTGGGCAAGAATGGTAAATGCCCTATGTTATAACACACAGTCTTTTTCTGGTACTTTGTATTTTCAAAGCTCTGTATATCCACTTTATACAGAGCTAATCCTTCACTTTGTGTAAATAAACAGATAAGCTTCTGCTAGTATTTTTTCATGTGTATAATTTTATTTTAGCTGGATTTCTTACAGGGATTTTGCCTTCCCTGCCTACCTCCCCACAACTTAAATTGAAAATCTTCCATGTTCAGTGAGGAAGACATCTATCCTACACATCATGGACCCAAATCTAATAATTGCTTAATTTTAAGCACATGACTGCTTCCATCAAAACCTTGTCATCACTAATTGCTTTCGCTGCCAAAAATTCTGGCAGCAGATGGCAACTGCTACATGGCAGCCTTTGGGTTTTGTTGGAGAAAAATTTGCTTATAAGAGACCTGTTTTTCCTTCTGTCTAAATCTGATAGTTTTAGGCACCTGTCTGTTCTTTTTGACAAGTCTTAATCGCTCTGGGAGGTTGTAAGGGATCTTTTTGGCCTATCATTTAAATCCTCTTGGAAGAGTCCATGATTATTCTTTCTGCCCTCCTCATACACACCCACATGGCTTTAGCAGTTGCTTCTCTGTCCATACATTTGAAGGGAGGCCCAGGTTGTCGCCAGCATAAGTTTAGGTTCAATATTAAATGTTACAGTATCCTATTGTACTGTGCTAAAGGTAAGGCTTACATTACAATATCATCAGTAGTGGGAAATATTTTGTAGTGCAAAGAGGACAACAGGAGCTCAACAATATAAAATACTTTTTAAATTCATATTATTCCTGCTCATACACAGCCCTTTTTTTTTTAACAAAAGTTAGTGATTTGAACAACTCTTTAAAAGAACAGGGATAAATATACAAAAAGAAAATATTGTATGTTCCTCTGTGTTGAAGTCATGCAACTCCTAGCAAGAGGATATTTTTCTGTGTCGTGCTGTGTATTTTTTGTCTTGTGCTCTCAGTAGTAAAGTCCTGAGCCTCTGTGGATCAATTCTGCTTTTCATTAGCCTGAAAAAGCAAGCAGTTTTTAGTGGTTTCAATTAGCAGCTGAGCTGTAATATGAGCAGAGCATAATTTTCATTGAACCACTTGTACTAGCTCTTTCCCTTCTTTTCTGATGCATCAACCAGCTCTCTTTAAATATCAAATGAGAGTATAAAATGTTGTAATACTTCACTTTGCAAGTATATTAATATGTTTCAGCAGAGAAGGGAACTGAATGACCTTACACTGCTTGGCCGTTGTTCCATTCTTCTGATCTGATCTGCGTTTCGGGTTGATCACCTTGGCCTTGTTTCATTAGAGAATGTTAATAATACTGAGTTATGCTGTGTTTTTATGCTTGAATAAGCAATTGAAATTAGAATGGGGCTATCAAGTTCATTTTGTATTTGACTGAATTCATGCTTTAACTTGGGTTGAAAACGAAACAGCTAATGCATTAACCAGCTGCGCCACCTAGCTGTTGTTATGGAGTAAAGGTATTTTTTGCTTGAAACAGGTTTTAAAAGTGAATTCTAAGTAGAAATGGTTAGGCTCTTAGCTTATGTCATATGTTTTAAACACCCCAGTATTCAAGGTATTGTTATTG
The DNA here is from genome assembly GCF_001723895.1 of Crocodylus porosus. Lineage (NCBI taxonomy): Eukaryota > Metazoa > Chordata > Crocodylia > Crocodylidae > Crocodylus > Crocodylus porosus. The sequence goes on along the minus strand of NW_017728906.1, from coordinate 129,418,363 downwards.
GGACAGCGAACACATTGCTAAAATGATAAGTTTATTTAGCCCTATATGTGAGAATTTTTTCCGACTATTTGAGTTGGTCAAATAAAGGATGTCAGATTTACCCAAAGAACCTTGTCTGCCTGTCTCCTTAGACCAACATGGCTACAGCCTACACCCTTGTGTCTCTTTGGACACTTAGCTCCTTCTGAGATGTGATTTTTTTCAGAACACACCAAGTTTTGTGAATTCATATTATATGTGAAACTTCTGGAAAATAAAATTAGCCTACAAAGAATTTGGTAAACGTGTTTTTTCCTTTTTTGACAACATACAGATATATTTTAGGTGTAAATATGTTTATATGAAAAACTGCAACCATGCAACACTTCAGAACATATGCGGTACCCAACACGGTTTTTGTGTTTTTTGTCAATGAGCCTTTAATGTAAAAGACATAAGCAGTATTGAAGGCAGGGACTTTAACCCAGGACACAGCCATCTCCAGGCAAGTGTTCTCATCTCTGAGGTTACAGAACTATGCCCCCCGCCACTCTTTATGGTTCTTTCTCTAGCTCTGAGCTTTACCTGCCTTCCCATACAATAGCCCAGCTTTTACGGGAGGGATCTAGCCTTCAGGCTGGTGATTTTAAGGCTCTCTTTGGATGTTGGGTAACATAGATTTGGACTCTCTCAGGCTGAGAAGGGTCTATAAGACAGATCTCCTGCTTCCTGGGAGAGTGGTGTAGCCATAAGCTATCATCTAAGGAATGGGCACCTTCCCCTACCCTGCATTTAAAAAAAGAATCTGCTATTTGAGTCAGAGAGGATTTAAGCAAATAAATAGGGTAGAAATTTTTGAGTGGATAATCCAGTTCTGTGATAGATAAGTACTTAATTTACAGGTGCAGGAAGGCACCTACATCTGGAAGAGAGGTGCTTACTTGCACAAGAACTTGTTTTATTGGTGTTTTTTATTGGCTTAGTTTAGGTGCCCCCAGCTTAGTGTGCCAACATTTATTAATCCAGTTCTTCATCACTCAGTTCTTCCTATCACTTCATAGAGAAATTGGGCATCTAACTTTTAACTTGCTTCTGGAGTCAGTTGCCAAAATTTTAGGTGTATCAATATGCAGTTTTATGGAATGAGAGAACTCTCCCAATAATAATCACAGTCCCTTAACATAGCCTTAAAAAAAGAATATTATTTTTTCCGGGGAAGAGAATACATATTGTGGTTGTTTTTTTCAATAGAAGTGGCTGTTTATAAACAGTTAAACTTCATGTTCCTCAAAATGACTGATGGTTATCATAATCTATATAAACAAATACATCTGAAAGCTTGCAAAGTGAATGGAATGTGGACTGGCCTGAATGGTGGTTAAGAAAAGCCCCTAGCAAATCTTGTGATCAGGAGTGTAGTTAATAACCAATTTTCTAGTCAAGTGCAATTATTGTTATTTTCCACAATGGTGTTAATGACTTATTTTGTCAAATAAATGTTTATTAAATGATAGCAATCTGTGATTTTAAGTACTGTAGTGAAGAAAATGTACTTTGTTGAGTATATTTAGAAAAATGTGTTGAGGTACAAAATTTAGAAATCTGCTGTTTTACCAATAAAATAGATCTCTGTATAGTGTTAGTATGTATTTTTTTTCCTCTTTCTCTGTTAGTAGTATAATTTTACACTCTCAGGGAGAAAGTGCACCTTTATGTCTTCAAGTGAAAAAAGGGAGAAATACTGACAGTGGAACAATCAGCAGAGAGTTGCTGTAAAAACTAGGAGTTTCTTCATGACTTAAGATTTGAACATGACATATAGACTAAAAGCCAGGATAGAAAAGGGTCCTGACCTCCACCAATACACTTGTAGTATAAGACAAGGAAATTCTGATGCAAATAGAACGTTAGATTTTCATGGTATTTGCTTTAAAGATTTTATAGGGCACATCAGGCCTATATATAATGTATTCCTCCTGTGAGCTACCAGATTTCATAACACATTGGTCAATCCTCTTTAAACCTATGAAAATAATTCTGTGTTTAGGAGTAAGCCAGTATGTCACACTTAGGGTAAAGAAAGATGATGTTTGACTTCTGATCTGTATAATTTGTTTTACATTGTTTATTGTTTTATAAACAGTAATTTGTTTTAAATCTGACACAAACTAGGTATGTTTCAGATTTTACCTAGCCATGTAGTTCAGACCTATTTTCAGAAGCTCACAGGTATTAAATTGGCTCTCTGGGGGTGATTCCTTCTGTCATTGCCATGAAAAAGTAAGTGTGAGAGGCAAGAAAATGGAAAAGTAAAGAACATAAGTATACAATAGACAACAAAGTGAATGCTGTAAGTAGAACTGTATTTTGACATTCCACTGACTTCACTAAGAATAGCATTATTATTTCCAAAGTTCAACAGGTAAAAGGAACAAGGTATAGTTTTTCAGTCTCTTATCAAATTCACTTTATTGATCACTGTTATAGATTCCTGTCCATGTTTCTGGGGGAACCCCCTAGATGCTTTTGAATTCATATTGAATATTTTATTTCAAAATGTTTGAACATGGAAATGATATTACTGTATTTACCCAAATCCATGATAACTTTGAATTGAAGATGACTCCCTCCCCAGTATACAGAATCTATACATGGCAAATTGTAAATGCATTATTTTCCATGTATAATTTTCCATGTGCATTGGATATAAATTTATTATATTTTTTCCATGTTTAGAATTTAATTATTTGGGGGGGTCATATTTTAAATTCCTTCCCCCTTCCACTGTGATGAGAAAAGCCAATGGGGGGAGGTAGACCCTTACCCCTCTTTGTGCCTATGTTTGCCTCCCTGTCACCTCTTGCCCCCCACCCCCTCTGCTGCCCCTGCCAAGTCCCCCCTACAGCTGTGTCTGAGCCCATGCTCCCTATCCCCCACAGCCACATGGCTCCCCCACCCTTTGGCCCCCTCCCTGCA